>NC_135327.1:13026284-13635450 GCF_023851605.1 Tamandua tetradactyla | reverse complement strand
CTCGACAAAAAGGGGGAAGAGTGAAATGAGACAAAGTGTCATTGGCTGAGATTCCAAACAGAGTCAAGAGGTTATTCTTACGCATTAAGCAGATATTACCTTGTTATCCAAGATGTAATGGAGAGGCTGGAGGGAACTGCCTGAAAATGTAGAGCTGTGTTCCAATAGCCATGTTTCTTGATGATGATTGTATAATGATATAGCTTTCACAATGTGACTGTGTGATTGTGAAAACCTGTGTCTGATGCTTCTTTTATCTACCTTGTCAACAGACGAGTAGAACATATGGAATAAAAATAAATAATAGGGGGAACAAATGTTAAAATAAATTTAACTTGAAATGCTAGTGATCAATGAAAGGGAGGGGTAAGGGGTATGATATGTAAAATTTTTTTTTCTGTTTTCGTTTTATTTTTCTGTTGTCCTTTTATTTCCTTTTCTGAATTGATGCAAATGTTCTAAGAAATGATTATGATGATGAATATGCAACTATGTGATGATATTGTGAATTACTGATTATATATGTAGAACAGAATGAGCATATACTAAGAATGTTTGTGTTTCTTTCCTGTAATTATTTTTTTTTTAATTAATAAAAAATTAAAAAAAAAAAAAGCTGTCTGCCTTGGACTTGAAAAGAAAACATTTTCTACCACAGAGACTTCCCAACAGTTGTTGGAATACTGACCAAATAGTATCTCTAGTAGATAAAAATCAAACATAACACAAACCCTGGTTTGCTTCAATTCCTCCTACAGATATCAGGTGTGCATCTTATTCCACAAAACGCAAGAGGGAAAAATGTTTTGTTCCTTTACCTTTGCTAAATCAGATATAATCTCCTCTGTGCCCCTTTTTATTGAACCACTGGGAAATTTTACCTCTGCTGTTAATACGATTCCTTTTGCCCTTAGGGGCATGTAAAGATCCTGGGTGTCTCCTGGTCCAGAAGACTGGGGAGGGCCTGCTGGTCCCCAGCCTTCCCTGCTGTGTGCTGAAAAACTCCCTAATGAGTCCACACCAACCCTTGAAGGTTGGAATTCATTTTTTTTTGGTTTAATTTTTATTGATAAAATCAAACAACAAACACGAACATTCTTAACATATGAACGTTCCATATTTGGTGTGCAATCAGTGGCTCACAATATCATCACACAGTCACACATTCATCATTTCTTAGAACATTTGCATCACTCCAGAAACAGAAATAAAAAGAAAAAAGAAAAAACTCATACATACCATACCCCTTACCCCCCCCCTCATTGACCACTAGTATTTCTCTCAACCCAACTTATTTTAACATTTGTTCCCCCTATTATTTATTAATTTTTAATCCATATTTTTTACTCATCTGTCCATACCGTAGATAAAAAGAGCACCAGAACAAGGTTTGCACAACCACACAGTCACTTCTGAAAGCTATATCATTATACAATCATCTTCAAGAAACATGGCTACTAGAACACAGCTCTACAGTTTCAGGCACTTCTCTCTAGCCTCTCTAATACTCCTTAAACTTATAAGGCGTTATCTATGTAATGTGTAAGAATAACCTCCAGAATAACCTCTTAGCTCTGTTTGAAATTCTCAGCCCCTGACACTTTATTTGATCTCATTTCTTTCTTACACTTTATTTTGTCTCATTTCGCTCTTCCCTCTTTCAGTCAAGAAGGTTTTCTCAATCCCTTGATGTTGAGTCCCAGCTCATTCTAGGATTTCTGTCCCATGTTGTCTGGAAGGTTTACACCCCTGGGACTCATGCCCCATGTAGAGAGGGGAAGGACAGTGAGTTTGCTTGTGGTGTTGGCTAAGAGGCCACATTTGAGCAACAAAAGAGGTTCTCTGGAGGTGAGTCTTAGGCCTAATTTTAAGTAGGCTTAGCCTATCCTTTGCCAGGATAAGTTTCACATTAACAAACCCCAAGATTGAGGGCTCAGCCTATTGATTTTGTTGTCCTCACTGCTTGCGAGAATATCAGGACTTCTCCAAATGGGGAAGTTGAATTTTCCCCCTTTCTCGCCAAGTCCTCAAGGGGACTTTGCAAGTACTTTTTTATTCACTGTTCAAATCACTCTGGGATTTATTGGGGCATCTCTCTGGCCCCAATAAATCACACCACAAAACCTACAAAATTTCATGCCCTATTCGAGGTTCCATGTACTTACAGTGTTCAGTTAAATTGTCCATATAAATTATATTAGGAAATGCACTAGTCAAAATATAAATTTTTGCTTTAGTCTTACACATATGTTTAAGTTGTAAAATTTGAATTGCCATCTATTTTCAATATCCTGCAATATATAATGACATTCCTTTGTTCTTTCTCATGCAAAAACGTTCTTTAATTTGTACATTTAGTCACTATCCTTGTACACTCTAGGCATTCCTAGATTACACCATCTCAGTCTTTATTGTCTATCTTCTTTCTGATTTCATTTGTGCCCCCAGGCCTCCTCCCTCTATCCTTCTCACATTCAGCTTCATTCAGTGTATTAACATTGTCGTGCCACAATTAGGTAGTATTATGCTATTCATTTCTGAATTTTTACAATCCGTGAAGGTGGGAATTCTTGCATATCCAAGCCAAGCTTGGGCACAAGAGTCTTTTACCCAAGGTCATATCCTGGCACCTCATTCCATCAGAGGGTCTGCTACTTCTCACGGAGAAAAAAAGAAGCTTTGTAAAGGACCTAGTCACTGCTGGGTAAGGAACCTTCCTAAACAGTGGGTGAATTTTCTAATTTTACTATTTCTGCTTCTCTTGGCTCTTACTTCCAACCCCAAACCTTCTGGGACCAGTTTAGCAAGAGTCCTCCTCAAAGAGCCTGGGGGGTTACCATCCTCTCTCTCCTGCATTCCTGCTTTGGCCGTTTTTCTGGGGTTCTGGGAAGAATAGCTCTGCCCATCTCTGAGGCTCCCTCATCTGACTTGTCTCATTCCTGGGTTTGGGAGACATCTAGCATGCATGAGCCAGCCCCTTCCAGGCTTCCCTGGCTGGCCAGTCATCAGAATGCATTAATGATTTTCAGCTGAAATCCTTGATCAAAGACTGACACAACACTTTTAAGAACTCAGCACATCACCCTGATTGCTGGATTTCTTTGAGCTAAGCCAGTGTCACAGAGAGACAAGTCTTTCTGAAAGAAGCCCACTGGGTCTCATGCAAGCTCTGACCCTGTGAGGGGGTGGGCAGCAAGCCTGTTATGGGGGTTATTAGGTATTAGGGAGACTTCCCAATGATGGGTGCACATCTAAGCTGCATCCTCCTTCTAGCTCTAATGAGTAATAAAGCTACATTTTCATCTCTTAT
Organism: Tamandua tetradactyla; assembly: GCF_023851605.1. Classification (NCBI taxonomy): domain Eukaryota; kingdom Metazoa; phylum Chordata; class Mammalia; order Pilosa; family Myrmecophagidae; genus Tamandua; species Tamandua tetradactyla. Next base: position 13,632,140 of record NC_135327.1, on the reverse strand, counting down.
CCGCCTGATTCCTGTTTCGCTCATCTGGTGCAGGACTTAGAGTATTACAGGGGAGTGAGCAATATCATCACCTTAGGACAAGGGGACCTAAACTTCTTCAATTAGAAGTAAAAAGGGATCTGCTCTCCCACCACAGCTCAAACTAAAGCTCCCTCAGGAGGTGGTGGAAGCCTGATGTGCTTGCCTTTGAACACTGGTGCATGGTCCAGACCAAGCATACCAGGGTGGTCACACCAGCAGGACTGCCTTTTCCCAAGACAAGTAGAAATCTGTCAGGCAGAGACCAGGTTTTGAGGGATTTAGGGAGGGTGCTGACAGGGAAATGTCCCAGCTATGCAAAGAGAATCCATTTCTTCAGCTGGAGTCCCTGGGTTGACTTCTCAACCCAGACCTGATGTTAGGACCTGCACACACAACCCTGCTTTAATTTGAGCCCAACAAAACACTAATCTCCACTCTCCCTAGAAATCCTAGAGTAGTCCTGACTCTTCCTTTGTTTGATGAAAGGCATTTTATTAAGGTTCTTTTGGAGTGCCTCCTTTCATTGCAATATGTCAACAAACCTGACCTTGTTGGACTACAGATTCGTCCTTGGTGGTCTTGATCAGCTGGATTTCATCAGGTAAAGGTTTCACTAAGATTTAGTCAACACCCCCGCTGTCATGGACTGCTACTCTCAACTTGGAATGACGTGCACTTCTGAGACCCCCTGAGTCGCTGCATACTCAAGGCTGCTCTGCTCATGGCTGGGATGTAAGTTTCACACTGATTCTGTACTCTCATACGTCTTCTTGGCCCTTCAGTGTTAGGTTTACATCCATTTCCCAGGATTGGGGGATTTTGAGAAACAGGATCAGAATCCTGTTTTGGTGCCCGTTGGTAAAATCTGGCTTTTAGCACCCACCTTTTCCTCATCTATCTGCATGGCCATTATCTTGTGTGTTTTATTTATATATAAAGATTTTCCCTCAGTTCGGTCTGTGTATGAGAAATTGGTTTTGGAAGAGCTCTTCACCCATTCCACCCTGTGAGACCTCTGGCTCTTCAGGCTAGCAGCTGGAAGAGCAGGACCTTACTAGGGACTGAGGGCCCAAGACACAAGCAACACATTCTCTTTTCACCCACCGTCAGCCACTGTCTCTTAGGCTTGTGCTAATAAACTGGCATTTCCTCCTGGCAGAACTCTGGCTACTGTATTCTCATTCCTGTGTTTATTTTTCTAAATGGTATAGCTTTAAAAAGGACTATTTGAAATTGAACAGGCCACTTTGGGAAACTTTTGACATGAACAAGATGATTCACTGGAGTCCCCTTAACACAAAAAAGAGAAAGAGAGAGAAATCCTCACATGGAACTTCTCTTGTCAATCTAAAAAAGAGAGATCAGACATGACATCCAGGGGTGAAAGTCTCCCTGGCAACGTGGGACATGACTCCCAGGGATGAGCTTGGCCTTGGCACCACGGAATCAACAACACCTTCCTGACCAAAAGGGAGAAGAAGAAATGTAACAAAATAAGGTATCAGTGGCTAAGAGAGTTCAAATAGAGTCGAGAAGCTATTCTGGAGGCTACTCTTATACAAGCGTTAGCTAGATATTGCTATTTACTATGGTTTGCCAAACTCCAACCAAAACCATTCCTGCCAACCCTAATGAACACCTAGGGCTCTATCTGAGATTCTACAAAGGTTCCATGCACTTTGATTATTTTCCAGAAAACTATAACCTCCAGATAGGTTGCTAGCCTAGATAAATCCTGAAACCCAGAGAGGCCAGCCTTCCCAGAACATCAACAAGTGCCATTCCTCTATCCCATATTAATGACACTCCTTTCCGACATGAAAAAGTTAGAATGGGCATAGCCCAAATAGCCCTAAAGAGTGGGAGAAGGATCAAAAGAGAAAGCAGAGTTATAACAGAGATAGGATATAACAAATGAGTATGACTGCTGAATCATTTTATGAATATTTCTTTTAGTCTTCAGTGTCTTACAGCAGCTAGAAGGAGAAACCTAAAATTGTGGAAGGGTAACCCACACCAAACTCTGAAATCTGTTCTATAACTAATTGTTGTGGTGTGCTTTGAAATTTATTGCTTTTTTGTATATATCTTATATTTCATAATTTAAAAAAAATAGAGAGAGAGAGAGAGAGAGAGAGATCGCTTTCTTAGTATATGAGATAACCCCTTCCTGTGTTACTGTACATTATGGATTAATAAGTTCTGGCTTTTTAATCGTACAATTTGGATAAAATTGCCAAGGGCTCAAGTTATTGTTTAAGTTAGATATAATGACACTTACTCTGTCGTATATACCTAAATTTTACATCTGAATTTTACATTTGTCAGAAGTTGACTCCCTCTCACTTCTTCTCTTTTTCTATCCTGCTCTATTTCTCTCCCTCTTTTTCCTTCCAGTGGAAAACTTTAAACATTCAGTGATCATACACACAAAATCATCTTGTCATTATGTGCCCACTTGTGAGTATCTAATTCAGTTACGAATTTATAAGACGATTTTTTAAAAATTATTAAATTGTTTCTGTTCCTTTTACTCTGAAATATGTGGTCCCTGAGACATGTATTTAAATAACTGTCTTCATCATTAGAACTTCAAATTAAGAGAAAAAGGTCTTATCTCGATGATAAAAGAGTTTTTAAAATATGATTTAAGCAATCTTTACAATTTAATTCATAAATATGAGGCCCATAGGGCTCATGTAATATTCCTGAGGAGATAAATCTTTTAAAAATTAAAATGAGGTAATATTAACTTACCAAAACTCCATGTTTTCTGTCTAGCTTTATTAAATAAAGTTAATGTCAATGCAATAGCCTAGTTTATAAAAGACTAGGGTTAAAAAAAAAGACTAGGGTTAAACTTCCTATGATTTAAACTCTCTAAATTTCCTATACTGGTTTTATAAGTATAGTTATCATTTTCTTCACAAATTGTCTAAGATTACAAAAATATAAAATTGTGTTTCATTACGTAAAATTGTAATGACAATGTCTATTAAAAGAGTTTCAATCTTATAAAATTCTTACAGTAGTACCAATTATAAGGATTTACTGTATTAGCTAAAATCATAATTTCCAGATCCTAAGTTAATTTTTTAAAACCGCGGACAAATGTTTAATTGAGTCAATGGATAAATAATATTGGATATTGGAAAATTTATAAGTAAAAATACATATATATTTTAAAAACAGTTACTGAACCTGGTTTTAATTTACCCTTATTCTAACACATTTTTTTTTTTTGGCATGGGCAGGAACTGGGAATTGAACCCAGGTCTCCAGCATGGCAGGTGAGAACTTTGTCTGCTAAGCCACCGTGGCCTGCTGTCTAACATATTTCAAATGGCTATAAATTGATGTACAAATCCCTTTGGATAATATTATATAGTAATTATTTTTGTGACCCCACAGTACATAAAGATAATATAAAATGTATGCTTATGGAAAAAAGAAACACCACACAGTTCTTGATTGCCTATCTTTTAGTTTTCTCTGTCTAGAGAAAACAGAAGTTGTTATTTTACTAAAGGTGGTAATTAACAAAAATGATTAAGACTATAGTAGCTATGATAATTACAGAGAGATACAAATATGTATACAAGATAATAAATATCATTTGTTCATGCGAATTAGTACAGTTTATCATGATGGTAAATTCAATATAATATGTACATTGTTAATATGTTGATATGGTTTCATATATATATTTTTTTTACATGGGCAGGCACCAGGAATCGAACCCGGGTCTCCAGCATGGCAGGCAAGAACCCTGCCTGCTGAGCCACCGTGGCCCACCCTGGTTAATATATTTTGAAATTAAAGTTAACAGCTTTAATTTTATAATCTATATACATTTAGTTACATATTTGTGTATGTCTCAACATATGCATGTAAATGTAGATTAAGACTTTTAAAGTCTTTAATGGGAATAATAAAAGACAAATTTAAAAAACAAAAAAAGATACATTAGAGGTATATTATAAATGTAAATATTTCAGTAAAAACTTTCTGGCCTGCATTTATAATACCTATAATTTTTTAAAATTTATTTATTAATTTAAAAAAATTAACAAATGAAATAAAAATTAACATAGATAATCAGTAATTTACAATATCATCACTTAGTTGCATATTCATCATTTCTTAGAACATTTGCATCAATTCAGAAAAAGGAATAAAAAGACAATAGAAAAAGAACTAAAACGAAAACAGAAAAAAAAAAATTATACCTACCATACCCCCTACCCCTCACTTTCACTGATCACTAGCATTTCAAACTAAATTTATTTTAACATTTGTTCCCCCTCTTATTTATTTTTATACCATATATTCTACCTGTTTGTTGACAAGGTAGATAAAAGGAGCATCAGACACAAGGTTTTCACAATCACACAGTCACATTGTGAAAGCTATATCATTATACAATCATCATCAAGAAACATGGCTACTGGAACACAGCTCTACATTTTCAGGCAGTTCCCTCCAGCCTCTCCATTACATCTTGAATAACAGGATGATATCTACTTGATGCATAAGAAAAACCTCCCGGATAACCTCTCGACTCTGTTTGGAATCTCTCAGCCATTGACACTTTGTCTCATTTCACTCTTCCCCCTTTTGGTCGAGAAGGTTTTCTCAATCCCTTATGCTAAGTCTCAGCACATTCTAGGGTTTTTCTCAATCCCTTAATGCTGAGTCTCCATTCATTCCAAGATCTCTCTCCCACATTGCCAGGAAGGCCCACACCCCTGGGAGCCATGTCCCACGTAGACAGGGGGAGGGTGGTGAGATTACTTGCCATGTTGGCTGGAGAGAGAGGCCACTTCTGAGCAACAAAAGAGGCTCTCTTGGGGGTGACTCTTAGGCCTAAATTTTAAGTAGACTTGAGCTATTCTCTGTGGGGATAAATTTCATATGAACAAACCCAAGACTGGGGGCTCAACCTATAGCTTTGGTTGTCTTCACTGCTTGTGAGAACATCAAGAATTCAACTTGGGGAAGTTGAATTTTACCCCGTTCTCACCATTCCCCGAAGGGGGCTTTGCAAATACTTTTCCACTCACTGATCAAATCACTCTGGGATTCATCAGGGCATCACTCTAGACAAACCAACAAAATCTCATGTCCTACCTGAGATTCCAAGTACTTATGGTGTTCAATCAAACTATCTACATAAGTTATATTAGGAAATGCAATAGTCAAAATATAAATTTTGTACCAAATAAACATTTTTTGTTTTAGTCTCACACATAAGGTGACATTTTAAAATATTAATTACCATCTATTTTCAGTACCCTGAAATAATGACATTCCTTTGTTCTTCCTCATGCAAAAACATTTTTAAAATTTGTACATTTAGTCTCTATTATTATACACTCTAGTCATTCCTAGATTATACCATCTCAGTCTTTAACATCTACTTTCTTTCTGGTTTCATTTATTCCCCAGCCCTCCTCCCTCTATCATTCTCACATGCAGCTTCGTTGAGTGTTTTAACAAAATTGTATTACAGTTAGGTAGTATTCTGCTGTCCATTTCGGAGTTTTTGTATTCAGTCCTGTTGCACAGTCTGTATCCCTTCAGCTCCAATTACCCAATATCTTACCCTATTTCTATCTCCTGATGATCTGTTACCAACGAAATTCTCCAAGTTTATTCACTAATGTCAGTTCATATCAGTGAGATCATACAGTATTTGTCCTTTTGTTTTTCGCTAGTCTCACTCAGCATAATGATCTCAAGGTCCATCCATGTTGTTACATACTTCATAATTTCATTCTATCTTAAAGCTGCATAATATTCCATCATATGTATATACCACAGTTTGTTTAGCCACTCGTCTGTTGATGGACATTTTGGCTGTTTCCATCTTTGCAATTGTAAATAATGCTGCTATAAACATTGGTGTGCAAATGTCCGTTTGTGTCTTTGCCCTTATGTCCTTTGAGTAGGTACCTAGCAATGGTATTGCCGAGGAATATGGCAATTCTATATTCAGCTTTTTGAGGAACCGCCAAACTGCCTTCCACAGCGGTTGTACCATTTGACATTCCCACCAACAGTGGATAAGTGTGCCTCTTTCTCCACATCCTCTCCAGCAATTGTCATTTTCTGTTTTGTTGATAATGGCCATTCTGGTGGGTGTGAGATGATATCTCATTGTGGTTTTGATTTGCATTTCTCTAATGGCCAGGGACGTTGAGCATCTCTTCATGTGTCTTTTGGCCATTTGTATGTCCTCTTCTGAGAAGTGTCTGTTCAAGTCTTTTTCCCATTTTGTAATTGGGTTGGCTGTCTTTTTGTTGTTCGGTTGAACAATCTCTTTATAGATTCTGGATACTAGACCTTTATCTGACATGTCATTTCCAAATATTGTCTCCCATTGTGTAGGCTGTCTTTTTACTTTCTTGATGAACTTCTTTGATGCACAAAAGTGTTTAATTTTGAGGAGTTCCCATTTATTTATTTCTTTCTTCAGTGCTCTTGCTTGGGTGTAAGGTCTATAAAACCACCTCCAATTATAAGATTTATAAGATATTTCCCGACATTTTCCTCTAACTGTTTAATGGTCTTAGACCTAATGTTTAGATCTTTGATCCATTTTGAGTTAACTTTTGTATAGGGTGTGAGATATGGGTCCTCTTTCATTCTTTTGCATATGGATATCCAGTTCTCTAGGCACCATTTATTGAAGAGACTGTTCTGTTCCAGGTGAGTTGGTTTGACTGCCTTATCAAAGATCAAATGTCCATAGATGAGAGGGTCTATATCTGAACACTCTATTTGATTCCATTGGCCAATATATCAATCTTTATGCCAGTACCATCCTGTTTTGACCACTGTAGCTTCATAATATGCCTTAAAGTCAGGCAGCATGAGACCTCCAGCTTAGTTTTTTTTCTTCAAGATACTTTCAGCAATTCGGGGCACCCTGCCCTTCCAGATAAATTTGATTATTGGTTTTTCTATTTCTGAAAAGTAAGTTGTTGGGATTTTGATTGGTATTGCATTGAATCTGTAAATCAATTTAGGTAGGATTGACATCTTAACTATATTTAGTCTTCCAATCCATGAACATGGTATGCCCTTCCATCTATTTAGGTCTTCTGTGATTTCTTTTAACAATTTCTTGTAGTTTTCTTTGTATAGGTCTTTTGTCTCTTTAGTTAAATCTTTTCCTAAATATTTTATTCTTTTGGTTGCAATTGTAAATGGAATTCGTTTCTTGATTTCCCCCTCAGATTGTTCACTACTAGTGTATAGAAACACTACAGATTTTCGAGTGTTGATCTTGTAACCTGCCACTTTGCTGTACTAGTTTATTAGCACTAGTAGTTTTGCTGTGGATTTTTCAGGATTTTTGACCTATAGTATCATATCATCTGCAAACAGTGAGAGTTTTACTTCTTCCTTCCCAATTTTGATGCCTTGTATTTCTTTTCCTTGTCTAATTGCTCTGGCTAGAACTTCCAACACAATGTTGAATAACAGTGGTGATAGTGGATGTCATGGTTAGGGACAGGAGTCAACTTGGCCAAGTTGTGGTACCTGTTCATCTGATTGGGCAAGCGCTGGCCTGTCTGTTGCAATGAGGACATTTCATAGGATTAGGTCATGATCACGTCAGCTACATCCACAGCTGATTCCATTTGTAATCAGCCAAAGGGGAGTGTCTTCTGCAATTAGTGATGCTAAATCCAATCATGGGAAGCCTTTTAAGGAGGACTCAGAGGAGACAGATTCCATTCCTGCTTTGGCTGGTGAGCCTCTCCTGTGGAGTTCGTCCAGGCCATCCATTGGAGTCATCGGCTTCGCAGCCTGCCCTGTGGATTTTGGACTCTGCGTTCCTACGGTCACGTGAGACACTTTCATAAATTTTATATTTGCAAGTGTTCCCTGTTGGTTCTGTTTCTCTAGAGAACCCTAACTAATACATCTTGGTACCGGGAGTGGTTCTTAAGGAACAGAATCTTAAAAATGGGTTTCTATGAATGGTTTTCTACTCTGACTGGGCTCAGAGACACTAAGGACTCTGATTCCCGTAATCAGAATGACACTCCCAATCCATGGACTGAGTTGGCAAAGGAGATAGTCAAAATATCATCATTCGATTCTCCTAATGCTTCGCTTGTACGAAGCCAGACTCTGGGGGATAATGTTTTTGACACCTTTACAGAGTTTTGTAGAAATAAGAGTTATAGAGATGTTGGTTGGTTGTTGTTAGATACACTGTCTACATTAAAGGGTGAAAGGGATGGGCTTAAGGCTTCAAACAAGAAGCTTAAGTGCCGTCTGAAAGATGTAGAGGTTTCTATGAGTATCCTGAAGGAAAATTTTATTTCCTGTAGCCGTAGACTTGAGATCTCTGAAAATCAGACTCAGAATCTTATTGTTAGAGTAGCTACTTTACAACGTAAACTGAAATCTCAGTCTTGCATGGTGTCTGCCGTTAAAGTGAGGGCATTGATTGGAAAGGAGTGGGACCCTGAAAAATGGGATGGTGACATATGGATTGATAATGATGTTGGGGGTGAGGTTGAAACCCTAGACCATGCTGAGCCTTCTTTAGATAACCCTGTAATAGTCTGCCCTGAGGACATAGCCGCCCCACCTCCAGCCTGCCTTGAGGAATTGGCCACCCAACCTCCTCCTGAAGGGATTAGCCCTAGAGTTATTAATCCTGTTTCACCAGATGAAACTGCAAATGAAAGCCCTGAAGCAAATGGCTTGGAAGATATTTCTAATTCTTTTCATGACCCACCCCCACCACCCCTCATTTCTTCTAGACCTCTAACTAGACTAAAGTCCCAACAGGCCCCTAAAGGTGAGGTACAAAGTATCACACATGAGGAGGTACGTTATACTCCAAAAGAACTGTGTGAGTTTTCCAATTTATATAGACAGAAATCAGGGGAATATGTGTGGCAATGGATTTTAAGAGTGTGGGATAATGGTGGGAGGAATATAAGGCTGGATCAAGCTGAATTTATTCATATGGGCCCACTAAGCAGAGATTCTACATTCAATGTTATAGCTAGAGCAGTTAGAAAAGGTGTTAACAGCTTGTTTGGGTGGTTGGTTGAAACATGGATCAAAAGGTGGCCAACATTACCTGAGGTTGAAATGCCAGAACTGCCCTGGTATAATGTAGATGAGGGGATCCAGAGGCTTAAAGAGATTGGGATGTCAGAGTGGATTTATCATGTAAAGCCTGCTCTTACACCCCAGGAATGTCCAGAGGATGCACCTTTTACCAGAACAGTGAGAAATAAATTTGTGAGACTAGCACCATCATCCCTCAAGAGCTCTGTGGTTGCACTTCTCTGTAGGTCAGATATTACTGTAGGAACTGCTGTCACTGAGCTGGAATCCTTAAACACAATGGGGATGACAGGATCCCGAGTTGGCAGAAGCCAGGTGGCAGCACTTAATCACCAAAGACAGGGTAGACGTGGGTATTATAATAGACAACAAACTCAAAGGAGGCATCAAAATTATATGACACGCAGAGATTTGTGGCATTGGCTAGTAAATCATGGGGTGCCTAGAAATACAATAGAAGGGCAGTCTACTAAATTCTTGTTGGAGCTGTATAAACAAAAGAGTTCTAGGTCAAGGGAACAGAAGTCTAACCTGAATTACAAAAACACAGAGTCATGGCCCCTTAACCAATTTCCAGACTTGAAACAGTTTACAGACCCTGAGCCCCTTGAATGAAGGGGAGGCCAGGTCTCTATGGGGAAGAAACCTGTTACACTGCCACAAATTTATACTGTTAACCTTCCTCTAAGTCTTCCCCAAGGAGACCGACGGCCTTTTACCAGGGTAACTGTGCATTGGGGAAAAGGAAATGATCAGATATTTCAGGGATTATTAGACACTGGTTCAGAAGTGACATTAATTCCAGGGGACCCAAAACGTCACTCTGGACCACCAGTCAGAGTGGGGGCTTATGGAGGCCAGGTGATCAATGGAGTTTTAGCTCAGGTCCGTCTCACAGTGGGTCCAGTGGGCCCCCGGACCCATCCTGTAGTTATTTCCCCAGTTCTGGAATGCATAATTGGCATAGACATACTGAGCAACTGGCAGAATCCCCACATTGGTTCTCTAACTCATGCAGTGAGGGCTATTATGGTGGGAAAGGCCAAGTGGAAGCCACTAGAACTGCCCCTACCAAGCAAAATAGTAAATCAAAAGCAATACCGTATTCCTGGAGGGATTGCAGAGATTACTGCCACTCTTAAGGACTTGAAAGATGCAGGGGTGGTGATTCCCACCACATCCCCATTCAACTCTCCTATTTGGCCTGTGCAGAAAACAGATGGGTCTTGGAGAATGACAGTGGATTATCGTAAACTCAACCAGGTGGTAACTCCAATTGCAGCTGCTGTTCCAGATGTAGTATCATTGCTTGAGCAAATCAATATATCCCCTGGTACCTGGTATGCAGCTATTGATCTGGCAAATGCTTTTTTCTCAATAGCTATTAGTAAGGACCACCAGAAACAGTTTGCTTTCAGCTGGCAAGGTCAGCAATATACTTTCACTGTCCTACCTCAGGGGTATATCAACTCTCCAGCCCTATGTCATAATCTTGTTCGCAGAGACCTTGATCGTTTCTCCCTCCCACAAGACATCACACTGGTCCATTATATTGATGATATCATGTTGATTGGACCTAGTGAGCAAGAAGTAGCAACTACTCTAGATTTACTCGTAAGGCATTTGCGTGTCAGAGGATGGGAGATAAATCCAACAAAAATACAGGGGCCTTCCACCTCAGTAAAATTTCTAGGTGTCCAGTGGTGTGGGGCATGTCGAGATATCCCTTCTAAGGTGAAGGATAAATTGCTGCATCTGGCCCCTCCCACATCCAAAAAAGAGGCACAACGCCTAGTGGGTCTTTTTGGATTTTGGCAACAACATATTCCTCATTTGGGTGTGCTACTCCAGCCCATTTATCAAGTGACCAGAAAAGCTGCTAATTTTGAGTGGGGACCTGAACAAGAGGAGGCTCTGCGACAGGTCCAGGCTGCTGTGCAAGCTGCTCTGCCACTTGGGCCATATGATCCAGCAGATCCAATGGTGCTGGAAGTGTCAGTGGCAAATAGAGATGCTCTCTGGAGCCTTTGGCAGGCCCCTATAGGAGAATCACAACGCAGACCCTTAGGATTTTGGAGCAAAGCCTTACCATCTGCTGCAGATAACTACTCTCCTTTTGAGAAACAGCTTTTGGCCTGCTACTGGGCCTTAGTAGAGACTGAACGCTTAACCATGGGCCACCAAGTTACCATGAGACCTGAGTTACCTATCATGAGTTGGGTGTTGTCTGACCCACCAAGCCATAAAGTTGGGCGTGCACAGCAGCACTCTATTGTAAAGTGGAAATGGTATGTACGAGATAGAGCCAGAGCAGGTCCTGAAGGCACAAGTAAGTTACATGAAGAAGTGGCACAGATGCCGATGGTTTCCACTCCTGCTGCCACATTACCTTCTCTTTCCCAGACCGGAGCTATGGCCTCTTGGGGAGTTCCTTACAGTGAATTGACTGAGGAAGAGAAAACTCGGGCCTGGTTTACAGATGGTTCAGCATGATATGCAGGTACCACCCGAAAGTGGACAGCTGCAGCATTACAACCCCTTTCTGGGGTGTCCTTGAAGGACAGTGGTGAGGGGAAATCCTCCCAGTGGGCAGAACTTCGAGCAGTGCACCTGGTTGTTCATTTTGCTTGGAAGGAAAACTGGCCAGAGGTGCGTTTGTATACTGACTCATGGGCTGTTGCTAATGGTTTGGCTGGATGGTCAGGGACTTGGAAAGACCATAATTGGAAAATTGGTGACAAAGAGGTCTGGGGAAGAAGTATGTGGATAGACCTTTCTGAGTGGGCTAAAAACATGAAGATATTTGTGTCCCATGTGAATGCACACCAGAGGGTGACTTCAGCAGAGGAAGATTTTAATAATCGAGTGGATAAGATGACCCGTTCTATGGATACCAGTCAGCCTCTTTCCCCAGCAACTCCTGTTATTGCCCAATGGGCTCATGAACAAAGTGGTCATGGTGGTAGGGATGGAGGTTATGCATGGGCTCAGCAACATGGACTTCCACTCACCAAGGCTGACCTGGCTACAGCCACTGCTGAGTGCCCAATCTGCCAGCAGCAGAGACCCACACTCAGCCCCCGATATGGCACCATTCCCCGAGGTGACCAGCCAGCTACATGGTGGCAGGTTGATTACATTGGACCACTCCCTTCATGGAAGGGGCAGCGATTTGTTGTAACTGGAATAGACACATACTCTGGATATGGGTTTGCTTTCCCTGCACGCAATGCTTCTGCCAAAACTACTATCCGTGGGCTTACAGAATGCCTTATCCATCGTCATGGTATTCCACATAGCATTGCTTCGGATCAAGGAACACACTTCACAGCAAATGAAGTGCGGGAATGGGCACATGCTCATGGAATTCTCTGGTCTTACCATGTTCCCCATCATCCAGAAGCTGCTGGATTGACAGAACGGTGGAATGGCCTTTTGAAAACTCAATTACGGTGCCAACTAGGTGGCAAAAACTTGAAAGGCTGGGGTAATGTTCTCCAGGAAGCTGTGTATGCTCTGAATCAGCGTCCACTGTATGGTGCTATTTCTCCCATAGCCAGGATCCATGGGTCCAGGAACCAAGGGGTGGAAATGGGTGTGGTGCCACTCACTATTACTCCTAGTGATCCACTAGGAAAATTTTTGCTTCCTGTCCCTGCTACCCTGAGTTCTGCTGGTCTACAGGTTTTAGTTCCAAAACGGGGTGTGCTTTCTCCAGGAGAAACAACAGTGATACCACTGAACTGGAAGTTAAGATTGCCACCTGGCCACTTTGGGCTACTTATGCCTCTGGATCAACACACCAAGAAGGGGATTACATTATTGTCTGGGGTAATTGACCCTGACTATCAGAAGGAAGTAGGACTGCAACTACATAATGGAGGTAAAGAAGAGTTTTCTTGGAATATAGGAGATCCCCTGGGGCGTCTATTAGTACTACCATGCCCTGTGATTAAAATCAATGGAAAACTGCAACAACACAATCCAGGCAGGACCACTAATGGCTCTGAGACTTCAGGAATGAAGGTTTGGGTCACCCACCAGGCAAAGAACCACGGCCAGCTGAAGTGCTTGCTGAGGGGAAAGGGAACATGGAATGGGTAGTGGAAGAAGGTAGTGATAAATATGAACTTTGACCACGTGATCAGTTACAGAAATGAGGACTGTAATGCTGTTTTGTTTGTGTTATACTATTTAAGTTGTAAGATATCAAGTTTAAGAATGAATGTTGCCCAAGGATTTGCACGCTATTCTGGAGAGATTTAATGTGTTTCCAGTTATATGCAGGACAGTTGAGTATTGTCAGGTAAAAGAAAAAATGTGACTTCTGGAGAAGATGGCGGCTTAGTAAGATGCGCGGGTCTTAGTTCCTCCTCCAGAAAAGCAACTAAAGAAACAGAAACAATACGAAACAGCTCCTGGAGTCACGACAGAGACCAAAAAGACAGCGTACCCCATTCTGGAACGGCTGAATGGGCAGGGAGAATCCGCTGCGGTGAGATACCCGAGGGGCGCGCGTTTTCCCGGCCGGGGTGGCTGGCGACTGGGGTCCCCTCCACGCACGTGGCTCCCCGGTCTGACTGGGAACGTTGGATAGTGGGGCCCTCCCATCACGCTTGGCGTCTCGGGCCAGCTGGGCAATTTGGACCAGCACTCCCCCAAGCCGCGGCGGCTGGCGACCCCCCCTCCACGCGCAGTTTCCCGGGCCGACTGCACCGCAGACAGACGAGCGCCATGAGCACCACCTACTGGACAGGAAAAGAAAAACAGAGCCCAGAGATTTCACAGAAAAACCTTTCAACCAGCCGGGTCCCACACCCAGGGAAATCTGATCAAATGCCCAGACACCAGCAGAAAATAATGGATGACGCTCGGAAAATTGAAGATATGGCCCAGTCAAAGGAACAAACCAATAGTTCAAATAAGATACAGGAGCTGAGACAACTAATGCTGAGTATACGAACAGAAATGGAAAAACTCTTCAAAAACCAAATCAACAAATTGAGGGAGGACATGAAGAAGACATGGGCTGAACAAAAAGAAGAAATAGAAAATCTGAAAAAACAAATCACAGAACTTATGGGAGTGAAGGACAAAGAAGAAAAAAGAGAAAAAACAATGGATACCTACAATGGTAGATCTAAAGAGACAGAAGCTACAATTAGTGAATTGGAGGATGGAACATCTGAATTCCAAAAAGAAACAGAAACTATAGGGAAAAGAATGGAAAAACTTGAGCAGGGAATCAGGGAACTGAATGACAATATGAAGCGCACAAATATACGTGTTCTGGGTGTCCCAGAAGGAGAAGAGAAGGGAAAAGGAGGAGAAAAACTAATGGAAGAAATTATCACTGAAAATTTCCCAACTCTTATGAAAGACCTAAATTTACAGATCCAAGAAGTGCAGCACACCCCAAAGAGAATAGACCCAAATAGGCGTTCTCCAAGACATTTACTAGTTAGAATGTCAGCGGTCAAAGAGAAAGAGAGGATCTTGAAAGCAGCAAGAGAAAAACAATCTGTCACATACAAGGGAAACCCAATAAGACTATGTGTAGATTTCTCAGCAGAAACCATGGAAGCTAGAAGACAGTGGGATGATATATTTAAATTACTAAAAGAGAAAAACTGCCAACCAAGACTCCTATATCCAGCAAAATTGTCCTTCAAAAATGAAGGAGAAATTAAAACATTTATAGACAAAAAGTCACTGAGAGAATTTGTGACCAAGAGACCAGCTCTGCAAGAAATACTAAAGGGAGCAGTAGAGTCAGATACAAAAAGACAGAAGAGAGAGGTATGGAGAAGAGTGTAGAAAGAAGGAAAATCAGATATGATATATATAATACAAAAGCCAAAATGGTAGAGGAAAATATTATCCAAACAGTAATAACACTAAAAGTTAATGGACTGAATTTTCCCAATCAAAAGACATAGAATGCAGAATGGATTACGACCCAGCAATACCACTGCTAGGTATCTACTCAAAGGACTTAAGGGCAAAGACACAGACGGACATTTGCACACCAATGTTTATAGCAGCATTATCTACAATTGCAAAGAGATGGAAACAGCCAAAATGTCCATCAACAGACGAGTGGCTAAACAAACTCTGGCGTATACCTACGATGGAATATTATGCAGCTTTAAGACAGACTAAACTTATGAAGCATGTAATAACATGGATGGACCTAGAGAACATCATGCTGAGTGAGACTAGCCAAAAACTAAAGGACAAATACTGTATGGTCCCACTGATGTGAACCGACATTCGAGAATCAGCTTGGAATATATCATTGGTAACAGAGACCAGCAGGAGTTAGAAACAGGGTAAGATAATGGGTAATTGGAGCTGAAGGGATACAGACTGTGCAACAGGACTAGATACAAAAACTAAAAAATGGACAGCACAATAATACCTAAGTGTAATGTAACTAGGTTGGAACACTGAATGAAGCTGCACCTGAAATATGGTTTTTTGTTTGTGTGTTTGTATCTTTTGTTTTTGTTTTTTCCTTTTTCCTTCTTATATATATATATATTTTTATTAGTATTATTATTTTAATTCTCTTCTCTGTATTGACATTCTATATCTTTTTCTGCTGTTTTGCTAGTTCTTTTCCTAAATCGATGCAAATGTACTAAAAAATGATGATCATACATCTATGTGATAATACTAAGAATTACTGAGTGCATGTGTAGAATGGAATGATTTCTAAATGTTGTGTTAATTTCTTTTCTTTTTTTTGATTAATAAAAAAAAATTTAAAAATAAATAAATAAATAATAGGGGGAACAAATGTTAAAATAGATTTAGTTTGAAATGTTAGTGATCAATGAAAGGGTCAGTAAGGGGTATGGCATGTAAAATTTTTTTTCTTTGTTTGTTATATTTTTCTGTTATCTTTTTATTTCTTTTTCTGAATTCATGCTAATGTTCTAAGAAATGATCATGATGATGAATATGCAACTATGTGATGATATTGTGAATTGCTGAGTGTATGTGTTGGGAATGTTTGTGTTTCTTGTAATTTTTTTAATTAATAAAAAATTTAAAATGAAAAAAAAAGAAAAAATGTGTGCTTATTTGTTTTCATTTGGAAATTAAGTATGGTCTAAGGTGATATATATATATATATGTGTGTGTGTGTGCCAAGTTGACAAGGGGTGGACTGTCATGGGTAGGGACAGGTGTCAACTTGGCCAAGTTGTGGTACCTGTTCATCTGATTGGGCAAGCGCTGGCCTGTCTGTTGCAATGAGGACATTTCATAGGATTAGGTCATGATCACGTCAGCTACATCCACAGCTGATTCCATTTGTAATCAGCCAAAGGGGAGTGTCTTCTGCAATTAGTGATGCTAAATCCAAACATGGGAAGCCTTTTAAGGAGGACTCAGAGGAGACAGGTTCCATTCCTGCTTTGGGTGGTGAGCCTCTCCTGTGGAGTACGTCCAGGCCATCCATTGGAGTCATCGGCTTCGCAGCCTGCCCTGTGGATTTTGGACTCTGCGTTCCTACGGTCACGTGAGACACTTTCATAAATTTTATATTTGCAAGTGTTCCCTGTTGGTTCTGTTTCTCTAGAGAACCCTAACTAATACAGTGGACATCCTTGTTTGTTCCTGATCTTAGGGGGAAAGTTTTCAGTTTTTCCCCATTGAGGATGATATTAGCTGTGGGTTTTTCACCCTTTATCATTTTAAGGAAGTTCCCTTGTATTCCTATCCTTTGAAGTGTTTTCAGCAGGAAAGGATGTTGAATTTTGTCAAATGCCTTCTCTGCATCAATCGAGATGAGCATGTGATTTTTCTGCTTTGATTTCTTGATATGGTGTATTACATTAATTGATTTTCTTATGTTGAACTATCTTTGCATACCTGGAATGAATCCTACTTGGTCATGATGTATAATTCATTTAATATGTTGCTGGATTCAATTTGCTAGAATTTTGTTGAGGATTTTTGCATCTATATTCATTAGAGAGATTGGTCTGTAGTTTTCTCTTTTTGTAATATCTTTGTCTGGTTTTGCTTTGAGGGTAATGTTGGCTTCATAGAATGAATTAGGTAGCTTTCCCTCCTCTTCAATTTTTTGGAAGAGTTTGAGCAGGATTGGTACTAATTCTTTCTGGAATGTTTGGTAGAATTCATATGTGAAGCCATCTGGTCCTGGACTTTTCTTTTTGGGAAGCTTCTTAATGACTGATTCAATTTCTTTACTTGTGATTGGTTTGTTGAGGTCATTTATTTCTTCTCAAGTCAAAGTTGGTTGTTCATGCCTTTCTAGGAAGTTGTCCATTTCATCTACATTGTTGTATTTATTACCATAAAGTTGTTCATAGTATCCTGTTATCACTTCCTTTATTTCTGTGGCGTCAGTGGTTATGTCTCCTCTTCCATTTCTGATCTTATTTATTTGCATCCTCACTCTTCTTCCATCAATCTTGCTAAGGGTCCATCAATCTTATTGATTTTCTCATAGAACCAGATCTGGTTTTATTGATTTTCTCAATTGTTTTCATGTTCTCAATTTCATTTATTTCTGCTCTAATCTTTGTTATTTCTTTCCTTTTGTTTGCTTTGGGGTTAATTTGCTCTTCTTTCTCTAGTTCTTCCAAGTGGACAGTTAATTCCTCGATTTTTGCCCTTTCTTCTTTTTTGATATAGGCATTTAGGGCAATAAATTTCCCTCTTAGCACTGCCTTTGCTGCATCCCATAAGTTTTGACATGTTGTGTTTTCATTTTTGTTTGCCTCGAGATATTTACTGATTTCTCTTGTAATTTCTTCCTTGACCCACTGGTTGTTTAAGAGTGTGTTGTTCAGCCTCCACATATTTGTGAATTTTCTGGTGCTTTGCCTATTACTGATTTCCAACTTCATTCCTTTATGATCTGAGAAAGTGTTATGTATGATTTCAATCTTTTTAAATTTACTTAGACTTGCTTTGTGACCCAGCATATGGTCTATCATTGAGAATGATCCATAAGCACTTGAGAAAAGGTGTACCCTGCTGCTGTGGGGCATAATGTCCTATAAATGTCTGTTAAGTTTAGCTCATTTATTGTAATATTCAAATTCTCTGTTTCTTTATTGATCCTTTGTCTAGATGTTCTGTCCATTGATGAGAGTGGGGAATTGAAGTCTCCAACTGTTATGGTAGATGTGTCTATTTCTCTTTTCAGTGTTTGGCACATGTATTTTGGAACATTCTGGTTCAGTGCATAAATATTTATGATTGTTATGTCTTCGTGTTGAATTATTCCTTTTATTAGTACATAGTATCTTTCTTTATCTCTTTTAACTGTTTTACATTTGAGGTCTAATTTTTTGGATATTAGTATAGCTACTCCTGCTCTTTTCTGATTGTTATTTGAATGAAATATCTTTTCCCAACCTTTCACTTTCAACCTATGTTTATCTTTGGGTCTAAGATGTGTTTCCTGTAAACAGCATATAGATGGGTCCTGTTTTTTCATCCATTCTGTCAATCTGTGTCTTTTGATTGGGGAGTTCAATCCATTAACATTTAGTGTTATTACTGTACAGGTAGCACTTTCTTCTACCATTTTGCCTTTTGGATTTTTTATGTCATATCTAACTTTCCATCTTTCTGCACTCTTCTCCACACCTCTTTCTTTTGTGTTTTCATATCTGTCTATAGTGCTCCCTTTAGTATTTCTTGCAGAGCTGGTCTCTTGGTCACAAATTCTCTCAGTGATTTTTTATCTGAAAATGTTTTAATTTCTCCCTCATTTTTGAAGGACAGTTTTGCTGGGTATAGAATTCTTGGTTGGCAGTTTTTCTCTTTTAGTAATTTAAATATATCATCCCACTGTCTTCTAGCCTCCATGGTTTCTGCTGAGAAATCTACACATAGTCTTATTGGGTTTCCCTTGTATGTGATGGATTGCTTTTCCCTTGCTGCTTTCAATATCTTCTCTTTCTCTTTGACCTCTGACATTCTGATTAGTAAGTGTCTTGGAGTACGTCTATTTGGATCTACTCTCTTTGGGGTACACTGCACTTCTTGGATCTGTAATTTTAAGTCTTTCATAAGAGTTGGGAAGTTTTCAGTGATAATTTCCTCCATTAGTTTTTCTCCTCCTTTTCCCTTCTTTTCTCCTCCTGGGATACCCACAACACGTATATTTGTGTGCTTCATATTATCATTCAATTCCCTGAGTCCCTGCTCATATTTTTCCATTCTTTTCCCTATAGTTTCTGTTTCTTGTCAGACTTCGTATGTTCCATCCTCCAGTTCACTAATCCTATCCTCTGCCTCTCAAAATCTACCATTGTAGGTTTCCATTGTTTTTTTTTCATCTCTTCTACTGTGTCTTTCATTCCCATAAGTTCTGTGATTTGTTTTTTCAGACTTTCCATTTCTTCTTTTTGTTCATTCCTTGCTTTCTTCATATCCTCCCTCAATTCACTGATTTGGTTTTTGATGAGGTTTTCCATGTCTGTTCGTATATACTGAATTAATTGTTTCAGCTCCTGTATCTCATTTGAATTGCTGGTTTGTTCCTTTGACTGGGCCATATCTTCAATTCTCCTGGTGTGGTTTGTTATTTTTTGCTGGTGTCTAGACATTTAATTACCTTAATTACTTTATTCTGGAGATTGCTTTCACTTCTCTTACCTAGGGTTTTCTTGCTGGATAAATTTGTTGTCTATCTGTTCTTTGACATTCAGTTCAGGTTTTTCTGGACCTCTAGCTTAGGTTTTCTTTAACAGAAGAGAATTTTTTGGTTCTTGTTTTCTTGTTTCTTGCCCTGCTTGTATGGTGCCTTTTTCCCCCCATCCTTAGGAGGGGCTAAGTAGGTATTATAGACCCCAGCCATGTTTTCCGAACAAACTGGCCTCCTATCAGGGGGAAGGAGTCACCTGTGTCAGTTTACCCTGAGGGTGAGACCCAGCAGGTTAAAAGACTTTCCTGTGAAGTCTCTGGTCTCTCTTTTTCTTATCCTGCCCAGTATGTGGTGCTTGTCTGGCTGCAGGTCCCACCAGCATATGATGCAGCACCTTTAACTCTGGAAGACTCTCCCTGCTGAGGGCATGGTGGAGACAGAGGAGAGGTTGTAGGCTGGTTTTAATGGCTTCAAATTACCAAGGCCTGGGGTTTGAAATCCTTGAGGGAGGGATTCCACCTGAGTTGGGCTTCACCCCTCCCCTGTGGAAGGCATGGGCTGGAAACAAGCCCTGAAAGGATTTGTTTCTGCCTATGCCCGGGGCAGTTGCAGCCTGAGAAGTCCTGCCGCTTAATCCAGAGGCAGTCAAGCCTTTGTAGAAACACAGCCACAAAAACCTCTGTGTCTTTTCCTTTTTTTCGTTTTCCATTAGCCCAATGAGCAACCTCCGCTTTGACCAGGTTCACCTGAGCTGGGGGCCTATTTTTAGTAGTCAGAATTTGTCAATTAATGCCACAATTGGTGTTTGGTTGGACTCAGCCCCTACTGCTGTTAAAGTCTCTTTCCTTTCCCCACTGGGACGTAGCCTGTGGGGGGAGGGGTGGCCACCGCGGCTTGGGGAACTCACGGATCTGGGGAGGCTGACAGCTGGTCCATCTGGTCCAGACTAGGGTACGCTGTGTGTCCAGTCACTGACGTGGCCCCACGAGCTGTTCTGTACTGTTTCTGGTATTTGGTAGTTGTTCTGGAGGACGAACTAAAACGCGCACTTTGCTAAACCGCCATCTTGGCCCTATAATACCTATAATTTTTTTAAAAAACTATATTAAGATGTTTTACAAAGCTCACTAAATGAATTTAATTATAAGTTAAAAAAACATGAAATCTTTACTGTACATTGTTACATGGTTGATATGCAAAAAGAATAAAATTAGAATTTGGGTTTTCTTTTGGGAAAATGATCACTGTTTTATACCCAGATAATAGACTTCATTTTATCAGCAAGCTATTCTACTAACTCTCTATGTTTCTGGCATTTTTTTATTTAGGGGTGCATGGTCCAGGAATTGAACCCAGGTCTCCCACATGGAAGGTGGGCATTCTAACCACTGAACTACCCATGCACCCTCTCTGTCATACTTTTTATACATTTGAACAAAAAGCTCCTTATTTTTAAAAAAAAAATTTGTTCTGTCTGTATTAACTTTTTCTCACATTTAAAATGTATGGCATATTCATAATTTGTCTATTCTAATGGTTCTTCTCGAGTTTTCCTCAGAATAATAAAACTGTTAAGATGTTTTTTACGCCTCAACTATTTTGGGGTTTTCTTGAATGGCCACCAGGTAACACACAGATTTGCTCCTTCACCATAAAAAGGAAGGATAAGGGGTGCAAAGGTAGTTCAGTGGTAGAATTCTCGCCTGTCATGTGGAAAACCTGGGTTCGATTCCCAGCCCATGCATTTCCCAAACAAGGAGAAAACAAACAAAAATTCAACAAATGGTGCTGCAAAAATGGGATACTCGCATGGAAAAAAAAATGAAACGTTACCCCTGCCATATAGCATACAAAAAAAAAGGATAAAGGAAATAACTAGATTTTAGCATTCTCAAAATGTTAATTCAAAACTATTATAAGGCAGGTACAGACTTCCTGGAAGATGGCGGCTTAGTAAGACGCGAGGATCTTAGTTTCTTCTCCAGGACAGCTACTAGGGGAGTAGAAACGATACAGAAAGCGCCCAAAGCCACAACAGAGATAAAAAAGACAGCGTACCCCATCCTGGAACGGCAGGCTGGCTGAGAGAAGCAGCTCGGGTGAGATCGCCGAGGCGCGTGGGCCTCACCGGGCGGGGCGGGAAGCGGCCAGAGTTACTCCCTTCCCCCTTCCCGGGCTGGCTGGGAGAATTGGAGAGGCGGTCCCCTGAAACCAAGGCGGCTGGCGCCCACACCACGCGCAGCCCCCCGGACCAACTGAGAGAATTGGATCGGAAATCCCCAGGTCGCGGAGAACGGTGACGGGTGGGGGAGGCCCCTTCCAAACCCGTGACTCCCCGGGAACGTGCACTGTCTCGGGCGGGCCGCTGCCGCTGGTGCCCTCCCGCCACGCTTGTCGCCCAGGGCCGACTAGGAAATTCGGACGGGCTCTTTCCCGGGCTGCGGCAACCAGCAACCCTCCCTGCGTTCGGACCCCGGGCCGGCTCAAGCCGCTTCGGCTAGCGAACCCCCCGGACGGCGAGAGTTTTCCAAAGTTTAAGGTCCCACAGCACCTTTTACTGGTGGGACCCGCTGAAAAACGTGTGCCACGAGCGCCACCTACTGGGCAGGATAAGAAAAACAGAACCCAGAGATTTCACAGAAAAATCTTCCAAACTTTTGGATCCAATACCCAGGGAAATCTGTCTAAATGCGCAGACGCCAACAGAAGATAACGGATCACGCTCAAATAATTGAAAATATGGCCCAGTCAAAGGAACAAACCAATAGTTCAAATGAGATACAGGAGCTGAGACAACTAATGCTAAATATACGAACAGAAATGGAAAACCTCTTCAAAAACGAAATCGATAAATTGAGGGAGGACATGAAGAAGACATGGGCTGAACATAAAGAAGAAATAGAAAAACTGAAAAAACAAATCACAGAACTTATGGAAGTGAAGGACAAAGTAGAAAAGATAGAAAAAACAATGGATACCTACAATGATAGATTCAAAGAGACAGAAGATAGAATTAGTGATTTGGAGGATGGAACATCTGAATTCCAAAAACAAACAGAAACTATCGGGAAAAGAATGGAAAAATTTGAACAGGGTATCAGGGAACTCAAGGACAACATGAACCGCACAAATATACGGGTTGTGGGTGTCCCAGAAGGAGAAGAGAAGGGAAAAGGAGGAGAAAAACTAATGGAAGAAATTATCAGTGAAAATTTCCCAACTCTTATGAAAGACCTAAAATTACAGATCCAAGAAGTGCAGCGCACCCCAAAGAGATTAGACCCAAATAGGCGTTCTCCAAGAGACTTACTAGTTAGAATGTCAGAGGTCAAAGAGAAAGAGAGGATCTTGAAAGCAGCAAGAGAAAAACAATCCATCACATACAAGGGAAACCCAATAAGACTATGTGTAGATTTCTCAGCAGAAACCATGGAGGCTAGAAGACAGTGGGATGATATATTTAAATTACTAAAAGAGAAAAACTGCCAACCAAGACTCCTATATCCAGCAAAATTGTCCTTCAAAAATGAGGGAGAAATTAAAACATTCTCAGACAAAAAGTCACTGAGAGAATTTGTGACCAAGAGACCAGCTCTGCAAGAAATACTAAAGGGAGCACTAGAGTCAGAACCGAAAAGACAGAAGAGAGAGGTATGGAGAAGAGTGTAGAAAGAAGGAAAGTCAGATATGATATATATAATACAAAAGGCAAAATGGCAGAGGAAAATATTATCCAAACAGTAATAACTCTAAATGTTAATGGACTGAATTCCCCAATCAAAAGACATAGATTGGCAGAATGGATTAAAAAACAGGATCCTTCTATATGCTGTCTACAGGAAACACATCTTAGACCCAAAGATAAACATAGGTTGAAAGTGAAAGGTTGGGAAAAGATATTTCATGCAAATAACAACCAGAAAAGAGCAGGAGTGGCTATACTAATATCCAACAAGTTAGACTTCAAATGTAAAACAGTTAAAAGAGACAAAGAAGGACACTATATACTAATAAAAGGAACAATTAAACAAGAAGACATAACAATCATAAATATTTATGCACCGAACCAGAATGCCCCAAAATACATGAGGAATACACTGCAAACACTGAAAAGGGAAATAGACACAAATACCATAATAGTTGGAGAACTTCAATTCCCCACTCTCATCAATGGACAGAATATCTAGACAGAGGATCAATAAAGAAATAGAGAATCTGAATTTTACTATAAAGGAGCTAGACTTAACAGACATTTATAGGACATTACATCCCACAACAGCAGGATACACCTTTTTCTCAAGTGCTCATGGATCATTCTCAAAGACAGACCATATGCTGGGTCACAAAGCAAGTCTTAACAAATTTAAAAAGATTGAAATCATACACAACACTTTATCAGATCATAAAGGAATGAAGTTGGAAATCAATAATAGTCAGAATGCCAGAAAATTCACAAATACCTGGAGGCTCAACAACACACTCTTAAACAACGAGTGGGTCAAAGAAGAAATTGCAAGAGAAATTAGTAAATACCTCGAGGCAAATGAAAATGAAAACACAACATATCAAAACTTATGGGATGCAGCAAAGGCAGTGCTAAGAGGGAAATTTATTGGCCTAAATGCCTATATCAGAAAAGAAGAAAAGGCAAAAATGCAGGAATTAACTGTTCAATTGGAAGAACTGGAGAAAGAACAGCAAACTAATCCCAAAGCAAGCAAAAGGAAAGAAATAACAAAGATCAGAGCAGAAATAAATGAAATTGAAAATATGAAAACAGTAGAGAAAATCAATAAGACCAGAAGTTGGTTCTATGAGAAAATCAATAAGATTGATGGGCCCCTATCAAGATTGACAAAAAGAAGAAGAGAGAGGATGCAAATAAATAAGATCAGAAATGGAAGAGGAGACATAACTACTGACCTCACAGAAATAAAGGAGGTAATAACAGGATACTATGAACAACTTTACGCTAATAAATACAACAATTTAGATGAAATGGACGGGTTCCTGGAAAGACATGAACAACCAACTTTGACTCAAGAAGAAATAGATGACCTCAACAAACCAATCACAAGTAAAGAAATTGAATTAGTCATTCAAAAGCTTCCTAAAAAAAAAAGTCCAGGACCAGATGGCTTCACATGTGAATTCTACCAA
The DNA here is from genome assembly GCF_023851605.1 of Tamandua tetradactyla. Classification (NCBI taxonomy): domain Eukaryota; kingdom Metazoa; phylum Chordata; class Mammalia; order Pilosa; family Myrmecophagidae; genus Tamandua; species Tamandua tetradactyla. The sequence goes on along the minus strand of NC_135327.1, from coordinate 13,607,221 downwards.
ACGTTCCAGAAAGAATTAGTACCAACTCTCCTCAAACTCTTCAAAAAAATCGAAGTGGAGGGAAAACTGCCTAATTCATTCTATGAAGCCAACATCACCCTCATACCAAAACCAGGCAAAGATATTACAAAAAAAGAAAACTACAGACCAATGTCTCTAATGAATACAGATGCAAAAATCCTCAATAAAATTCTAGCAAATCGTATCCAACAACACATTAAAAGAATTATACATCATGACCAAGTAGGATTCATCCCAGGTATGCAAGGATGGTTCAACATAAGAAAATCAATTAATGTAATACACCATATCAACAAATCAAAGCAGAAAAATCACATGATCATCTCAATTGATGCAGAGAAGGCATTCGACAAGATTCAGCATCCTTTCCTGTTGAAAACACTTCAAAAGATAGGAATACAAGGGAACTTCCTTAAAATGATAGAGGGAATATATGAAAAACCCACAGCTAATATCATCCTCAACGGGGAAAAATTGAAAACTTTCCCCCTAAGATCAGGAACAAGACAAGGATGTCCACTGTCACCACTATTATTCAACATTGTGTTGGAGGTTCTAGCCAGAGCAATTAGACAAGAAAAAGAAATACAAGGCATCAAAATTGGAAAGGAAGAAGTAAAACTATCACTGTTTGCAGACGATATGATACTATACGTCGAAAACCCGGAAAAATCCACAACAAAACTACTAGAGCTAATAAATGAGTACAGCAAAGTAGCAGGTTACAAGATCAACATTCAAAAATCTGTAGCATTTCTATACACTAGTAATGAACAAGCTGAGGGGGAAATCAAGAAACGAATCCCATTTACAATTGCAACTAAAAGAATAAAATACCTAGGAATAAATTTGACTAAAGAGGCAAAAAACCTATATAAAGAAAACTACAAAAATCTGCTAAAAGAAATCACAGAAGACCTAAATAGATGGAAGGGCATACCGTGTTCATGGATTGGAAGACTAAATATAGTTAAGATGTCAATCCTACCTAAATTGATTTACAGATTCAATGCAATACCAATCAAAATCCCAACAACTTATTTTTCAGAAATAGAAAAACCAATAAGCAAATTTATCTGGAAGGGCAGGGTGCCCCGAATTGCTAAAAACATCTTGAGGAAAAAAAACGAAGCTGGAGGTCTCGCGCTGCCTGACTTTAAGGCATATTATGAAGCCACAGTGGTCAAAACAGCATGGTATTGGCATAAAGATAGATATATCGACCAATGGAATCGAATAGAGTGCTCAGATATAGACCCTCTCATCTATGGACATTTGATCTTTGATAAGGCAGTCAAGCCAACTCACCTGGGACAGAACAGTCTCTTCAATAAATGGTGCCTAGAGAACTGGATATCCATATGCAAAAGAATGAAAGAAGACCCATCTCTCACACCCTATACAAAAGTTAACTCAAAATGGATCAAAGATCTAAACATTAGGTCTAAGACCATAAAACAGTTAGAGGAAAATGTAGGGAGATATCTTATGGATCTTACAACTGGAGGCGGTTTTATGGACCTTAAACCTAAAGCAAGAGCACTGAAGAAGGAAATAAATAAATGGGAACTCCTCAAAATTAAACACTTTTGTGCATCAAAGAACTTCATCAAGAAAGTAGAAAGACAGCCTTCACAATGGGAGACAATATTTGGAAATGATATATCAGATAAAGGTCTAGTATCCAGAATTTATAAAGAGATTGTTCATCTCAACAACAAAAAGACAGCCAACCCAATTACAAAATGGGAAAAAGACTTGAACAGACACCTCTCAGAAGAGGAAATACGGATGGCCAAGAGGCACATGAAGAGATGCTCAATGTCCCTGGCCATTAGAGAAATGCAAATCAAAACCACAATGAGATATCATCTCACACCCACCAGAATGGCCATTATCAACAAAACAGAAAATGACAAGTGCTGGAGAGGATGCGGAGAAAGAGGCACACTTATCCACTGTTGGTGGGAATGTCAAAGGGTGCAACCACTGTGGAAGGCAGTTTGGCGGTTCCTCAAAAAGCTGAATATAGAATTGCCATACGACCCAGCAATACCATTGCTAGGTATCTACTCAAAGGACTTAAGGGCAAAGACACAAACGGACATTTGCACACCAATGTTTATAGCAGCATTATTTACAATTGCAAAGAGATGGAAACAGCCAAAATCTCCATCAACAGAAGAGTGGCTAAACAAACTGTGGTATATACATACGATGGAATATTATGCAGCTTTAAGACAAGATAAACTTATGAACCATGTAATAACATGGATGGACCTAGAGAATATTATGCTGAGTGAATCCAGCCAAAAACTAAAGGACAAATAATGTATGGTCCCACTGATGTGAACGGACATTCGAGAATAAACTTGGAATATGTCATTGGTAACAGAGTTCAGCAGGAGTTAGAAACAGGGTAAGACAATGGGTAATTGAAGCTGAAGGGATACAGACTGTGCAACAGGACTAGATACAAAAACTCAAAAATGGACAGCACAATAATACCTAATTGTAAAGTAATCATGTTAAAACACTGAATGAAGCTGCATCTGAGCTATAGGTTTTTGTTTTGTTTTGTGTTGTTTTGTTTTGATTTTACTATTATTACTTTTATTTTTTTCTCTATATTAACATTCTATATCTTTTTCGGTTATGTTGCTAGTTCTTCTAAACCAATGCAAATGTACTAAGAAATGATGATCATGCAGCTATGTGATGATGTTAAGAATTAATGATTGCATGTGTAGAATGGTATGATCTCTAAATGTTGGGTTAATTTCTTTTTTTCTGTTAATTAAAAAAAAAAAAAAGAGAAGGGATAATTGGAGATGAAGGGATACAGACTGTACAACGGGACTGGATATAAAAACTCAGAAATGGACAGCACAATACTACCCAATTGTAATGCAATTATGTTAAAACACTGAATGAAGCTGCATGTGAGGTATAGGTTTTTTGTTTTTGTTTTTGTTTTTTGTTTGTTTGTTTGTTTTCCTTTCTATTATTGTTTTAATTCTTATTCTGTTGTCTTTTTATTTCTTTTTCTAAATCGATGCAAATGTACTAAGAAATTATGAATATGCAACTATGTGATGTTATTAAGAATTACTGATTGTACATGTAGATTGGAATGATTTCTAATTGTTTTGTTAATTCTTTTTTTAATTAATAAAAAAATAAATAAATAAGGCAGGTACATTAATAAATGAATGTGGTATGTACATACAATGGAATATAATTCAGCTGTAAAACATAAAGAAGTTCTGATACATACTATAACATGGAAGAACATTAAAATCATTTTGCTAAGCAAAATAAGTCAGTTGCAAAAGGACATCTATTTATGATTCCACTTATCTGAAATACCTAGAATATTCAAATTCATCAAAACAGAAAGCAGATTGGAGGTGGCAATGGGGCGGGCAAAAAAGAAAATGGGGAATTATTGCTTAATGGGTACTGCATTTCTGTTTGGGGCAATTAAAAAGTTTTGGAAATGGATGGTGTTGATGGTAGCATAACAGTGCAAGTATAATTGTAATACCACTGAACTGTATACTTAAAAATGGTTAAAATGTGAAATTTGGTGGTGTATATATATGCTATCACAAAAAAGTTTAAAATTTTTTTTAATTATGAACGCTCTGTTGTTTACCAAATTTAAGATTAAAAAAAAAAAACAGCAAAAGAAAAGTTCTATCCTCCTGGTTTATTTCTATGCGTATAAACTATATTAATATAAAAACATTCCAACAATTTTGTACTTTTCAGATTAAAAGAAGCATACCCATGGCCAAGCACAAAGACTAGTACAGAGTAATTTTGTTTCTAGGTTTCAACACCCTTGTCAATCAGGGACAATCAATATAAATCCAAAGGAGTTTGCAGATATCTTCACAGTTCAAAACACGATTTTACTCCAAGGTAATCCTTGACTCCATCCTCATAAATTAATTGTGTGTTATTCCTCAAGAAAGGATTCCCCTTTTTTCGCTGGAAGCTACCGACCCGGAAGGACTCCTCAAGGTTTCTGCAGCGTGGTGCTGCTCTCGCAGACAGTAAAATATACATAAAAAAATTTAGGAGACTTCTTGGAAGATGGCGGCTTAGTAAGACGCGCGGATCTTAGTTTCTTCTCCAGGACAGCTACTAGGGGAGTAGAAACGATACAGAAAGTGCCCAAAGCCACAACAGAGATAAAAAAGACAGCGTACCCCATCCTGGAACGGCTGGCTGGCTGAGAGAAGCAGCTCGGGTGAGATCGCCGAGGCGCGCGGGCCTTACCGGGCGGGGTGGCAAGCGGCCGGAGTTACTCCCTTCCCCCTTCCCGGGCCGGCTGGGAGAATTGGAGAGGCGGTCCCCTGAAACAAAGACGGCTGGCGCCCACACCACGCGCAGCCCCTGGACCAACTGAGAGAATTGGATCGGAAACCCCCAGGCCGCGGAGAACGGTGACGGGTGGGGGAGGCCCCTTCCAAACCCGTGACTCCCGGGGAACGTGCACTCTCTTGGGCGGGCCGCTGCTGCTGGCGCCCTCCTGCCACGCTTGTTGCCCAGGGCCGACTAGGAAATTCGGACGGGCTCTTTCCCTGGCTGCGGCGACCAGCAACCCTCCCTGCGTTCGGACCCCGGGCCGGCTCAAGCCGTTTCAGCTAGCGAACCCCCAGGACGGCGAGAGTTTTCCAAAGTTTAAGGTCCCACAGCACCTTTTACTGGTGGGACCCGCAGACAAACGTGTGCCACGAGCGCCACCTACTGGGCAGGATAAGAAAAACAGAACCCAGAGATTTCACAGAGAAATATTACAACCTTGCTGGGTCCAACACCAAGAGAAATCTGAATAAATGCCCAGACGCCAGCAGCAGAAGATAACTGTCCACGCTCAAAAGATTGAGAATATGGCCCAGTCAAAGGAACAAACCAATAGCTCAAATGAGACACAAGAGCTGAGACAACTAATCCTGAATATACGAACAGAAATGGAAAACCTCTTCAAAAATGAAATCGATAAATTGAGGGAGGACATGAAGAGGACATGGGCTGAACATAAAGAAGAAATAGAAAAACTGAAAAAACAAATCGCAGAACTTATGGAAGTGAAGGATAAAGTAGCAAACATAGAAAAAATAATGGATAGCTACAATGATAGATTTAAAGAGACAGAAGATAGAATTAGTGATTAGGAGGATGGAACATCTGAATCCCAAAAAGAAACAGAAACTATCAGGAAAAGAATGGAAAAATTTGAACAGGGTATCAGGGAACTCAAGGACAATATGAACCGCACAAATATACGTGTTGTGGGTGTCCCAGAAGGAGAAGAGAAGGGAAAAGGAGGAGAAAAACTAATGGAAGAAATTTTCACTGAAAATTTCCCAACTCTTATGAAAGACCTAAAATTACAGATCCAAGAAGTGCAGCGCACCCCAAAGAGATTAGACCCAAATAGGCGTTCTCCAAGACACTTACTAGTTAGAATGTCAGAGGTCAAAGAGAAAGAGAAGATCTTGAAAGCAGCAAGAGAAAAACAATCCATTACATACAAGGGAAACCCAATAAGACTTTGTGTAGATTTCTCAGCAGAAACCATGGAAGCTAGAAGACAGTGGGATGATATATTTAAAATACTAAAAGAGAAAAACTGCCAACCAAGACTCCTATATCCAGCAAAATTATCCTTCAAAAATGAGGGAGAAATTAAAACATTCTCAGACAAAAAGTCACTGAAAGAATTTGTGACCAAGAGACCAGCTCTGCAAGAAATACTAAAGGGAGCACTAGAGTCAGATACAAAAAGACAGAAGAGAGAGATATGGAAAAGAGTGTAGAAAGAAGGAAAATCAGATATGATATATATAATACAAAAGGCAAAATGTTAGAGGAAAATATTATCCAAACAGTAATAACACTAAATGTCAATGGACTGAATTCCCCAATCAAAAGACATAGATTGGCAGAATGGATTAAAAAACAGGATCCTTCTATATGCTGTCTACAGGAAACACATCTTAGACCCAAAGATAAACATAGGTTGAAAGTGAAAGGTTGGGAAAAGATATTTCATGCAAATAACAACCAGAAAAGAGCAGGAGTGGCTATACTAATATCCAACAAATTAGACTTCAAATGTAAAACAGTTAAAAGAGACAAAGAAGGACACTATATACTAATAAAAGGAACAATTAAACAAGAAGACATAACAATCATAAATATTTACGCACCGAATCAGAATGCCCCAAAATACGTGAGGAATATACTGCAAACACTGAAAAGGGAAATAGACTCATATACCATAATAGTTGGAGACTTCAACTCACCACTCTCATCAAGGGACAGAACATCTAGACAGAGGATCAACAAAGAAATAGAGAATCTGAATATTACTATAAATGAACTAGACTTAATAGACATTTATAGGACATTACATCCCACAACAGCAGGATACACCTTTTTCTCAAGTGCTCATGGATCATTCTCAAAGATAGACCATATGCTGGGTCACAAAGCAAGTCTTAACAAATTTAAAAACATTGAAATCGTACACAACACTTTCTCGGATCATAAAGGAATGATGTTGGAAATCAATAATAGGCAGAGTGCCAGAAAATTCATAAATACGTGGAGGCTCAACAACACACTCCTAAACAACGAGTGGGTCAAAGAAGAAATTGCAAGAGAAATTAGCAAATACCTCGAGGCGAATGAAAATGAAAACACAACATATCAAAACTTATGGGACGCAGCAAAGGCAGTGCTAAGAGGGAAATTTATTGCTCTAAATGCCTATATCAGAAAAGAAGAAAAGGCAAAAATTCAGGAATTAACTATCCATTTGGAAGAACTGGAGAAAGAACAGCAAGCTAACGCCAAAGCAAGCAAAAGGAAAGAAATAACAAAGATTAGAGCACAAATAAATGAAATTGAAAACATGAAAACAATAGAGAAAATCAATAAGGCCAGAAGTTGGTTCTATGAGAAAATCAATAAGATTGATGGGCCCTTAGCAAGATTGACAAAAAGAAGAAGAGAGAGGATGCAAATAAATAAGATCAGAAATGGAAGAGGAGACATAACTACTGACCTCACAGAAATAAAGGAGGTAATAACAGGATACTATGAACAACTTTACGCTAATAAATACAACAATTTAGAGGAAATGGACGGGTTCCTGGAAAGACATGAACAACCAACTTTGACTCAAGAAGACATAGATGACCTCAACAAACCAATCACAAGTAAAGAAATTGAATTAGTCATTCAAAAGCTTCCTAAAAAGAAAAGTCCAGGACCAGATGGCTTCACATGTGAATTCTACCAAACGTTCCAGAAAGAATTAGTACCAATTCTCTTCAAACTCTTCAAAAAAATCGAAGTGGAGGGAAAACTACCTAATTCATTCTATGAAGCCAACATCACCCTCATACCAAAACCAGGCAAAGATATTACAAAAAAAGAAAACTACAGACCAATCTCTCTAATGAATACAGATGCAAAAATCCTCAATAAAATTCTAGCAAATCGTATCCAACAACACATTAAAAGAATTATACATCATGACCAAGTAGGATTCATCCCAGGTATGCAAGGATGGTTCAACATAAGAAAATCAATTAATGTAATACACCATATCAACAAATCAAAGCAGAAAAATCACATGATCATCTCAATTGATGCAGAGAAGGCATTCGACAAGATTCAGCATCCTTTCCTGTTGAAAACACTTCAAAAGATAGGAATACAAGGGAACTTCCTTAAAATGATAGAGGGAATATATGAAAAACCCACAGCTAATATCATCCTCAATGGGGAAAAATTGAAAACTTTCCCCCTAAGATCAGGAACAAGACAAGGATGTCCACTATCACCACTATTATTCAACATTGTGTTGGAGGTTCTAGCCAGAGCAATTAGACAAGAAAAAGAAATACAAGGCATCAAAATTGGAAAGGAAGAAGTAAAACTATCACTGTTTGCAGACGATATGATACTATACGTCGAAAACCCGGAAAAATCCACAACAAAACTACTAGAGCTAATAAATGAGTACAGCAAAGTAGCAGGTTACAAGATCAACATTCAAAAATCTGTAGCATTTCTATACACTAGTAATGAACAAGCTGAGGGGGAAATCAAGAAACGAATCCCATTTACAATTGCAACTAAAAGAATAAAATACCTAGGAATAAATTTGACTAAAGAGGCAAAAAACCTATATAAAGAAAACTACAAAAATCTGCTAAAAGAAATCACAGAAGACCTAAATAGATGGAAGGGCATACCGTGTTCATGGATTGGAAGACTAAATATAGTTAAGATGTCAATCCTACCTAAATTGATTTACAGATTCAATGCAATACCAATCAAAATCCCAACAACTTATTTTTCAGAAATAGAAAAACCAATAAGCAAATTTATCTGGAAGGGCAGGGTGCCCCGAATTGCTAAAAACATCTTGAGGAAAAAAAACGAAGCTGGAGGTCTCGCGCTGCCTGACTTTAAGGCATATTATGAAGCCACAGTGGTCAAAACAGCATGGTATTGGCATAAAGATAGATATATCGACCAATGGAATCGAATAGAGTGCTCAGATATAGACCCTCTCATCTATGGACATTTGATCTTTGATAAGGCAGTCAAGCCAACTCACCTGGGACAGAACAGTCTCTTCAATAAATGGTGCCTAGAGAACTGGATATCCATATGCAAAAGAATGAAAGAAGACCCATCTCTCACACCCTATACAAAAGTTAACTCAAAATGGATCAAAGATCTAAACATTAGGTCTAAGACCATAAAACAGTTAGAGGAAAATGTAGGGAGATATCTTATGGATCTTACAACTGGAGGCGGTTTTATGGACCTTAAACCTAAAGCAAGAGCACTGAAGAAGGAAATAAATAAATGGGAACTCCTCAAAATTAAACACTTTTGTGCATCAAAGAACTTCATCAAGAAAGTAGAAAGACAGCCTTCACAATGGGAGACAATATTTGGAAATGATATATCAGATAAAGGTCTAGTATCCAGAATTTATAAAGAGATTGTTCATCTCAACAACAAAAAGACAGCCAACCCAATTACAAAATGGGAAAAAGACTTGAACAGACACCTCTCAGAAGAGGAAATACGGATGGCCAAGAGGCACATGAAGAGATGCTCAATGTCCCTGGCCATTAGAGAAATGCAAATCAAAACCACAATGAGATATCATCTCACACCCACCAGAATGGCCATTATCAACAAAACAGAAAATGACAAGTGCTGGAGAGGATGCGGAGAAAGAGGCACACTTATCCACTGTTGGTGGGAATGTCAAAGGGTGCAACCACTGTGGAAGGCAGTTTGGCGGTTCCTCAAAAAGCTGAATATAGAATTGCCATACGACCCAGCAATACCATTGCTAGGTATCTACTCAAAGGACTTAAGGGCAAAGACACAAACGGACATTTGCACACCAATGTTTATAGCAGCATTATTTACAATTGCAAAGAGATGGAAACAGCCAAAATCTCCATCAACAGAAGAGTGGCTAAACAAACTGTGGTATATACATACGATGGAATATTATGCAGCTTTAAGACAAGATAAACTTATGAACCATGTAATAACATGGATGGACCTAGAGAATATTATGCTGAGTGAATCCAGCCAAAAACTAAAGGACAAATAATGTATGGTCCCACTGATGTGAACGGACATTCGAGAATAAACTTGGAATATGTCATTGGTAACAGAGTTCAGCAGGAGTTAGAAACAGGGTAAGACAATGGGTAATTGAAGCTGAAGGGATACAGACTGTGCAACAGGACTAGATACAAAAACTCAAAAATGGACAGCACAATAATACCTAATTGTAAAGTAATCATGTTAAAACACTGAATGAAGCTGCATCTGAGCTATAGGTTTTTGTTTTGTTTTGTGTTGTTTTGTTTTGATTTTACTATTATTACTTTTATTTTTTTCTCTATATTAACATTCTATATCTTTTTCGGTTATGTTGCTAGTTCTTCTAAACCAATGCAAATGTACTAAGAAATGATGATCATGCAGCTATGTGATGATGTTAAGAATTAATGATTGCATGTGTAGAATGGTATGATCTCTAAATGTTGGGTTAATTTCTTTTTTTCTGTTAATTAAAAAAAAAAAAAAGAGAAGGGATAATTGGAGATGAAGGGATACAGACTGTACAACGGGACTGGATATAAAAACTCAGAAATGGACAGCACAATACTACCCAATTGTAATGCAATTATGTTAAAACACTGAATGAAGCTGCATGTGAGGTATAGGTTTTTTGTTTTTGTTTTTTTTGTTTTTTTTTTCTTTCTATTATTGTTTTAATTCTTATTCTGTTGTCTTTTTATTTCTTTTTCTAAATCGATGCAAATGTACTAAGAAATGATGAATATGCAACTATGTGATGTTATTAAGAATTACTGATTGTACATGTAGATTGAAATGATTTCTAGTTGTTTTGTTAATTCTTTTTTTAATTAATAAAAAAAAACATACACACAGAAAAAAAAAAAAAGAAAGGATTTCCCTCTCTTCACTCTGATTAACATAGTACATTAGTTGGAACTGTTAACTCTTACCACCTTAATATAGGTAAACAGCTGCCATCTTAAACCAACATCGCTGGGAAATTTTTAAAGCCTGACCAAATGATGTTTCTAGTATTCGCCCTTCCTGCTTATGACATGATTTTAACAAAACTAGAAAGATGGGACTGAGTCTGAAGCCAAAGCTTCAGGGACCCTTTAAACTCCTCCAAATGGATTTTATGCAATTGCCTCTAACAATGAGATACAAATATCTTTGGGTCACAAAATGTTTATTCAAGAATGGATCAAAAATTTCCCTTCTCAGAAAGCCACATAGCTTCAACTACGACAAAAAGTTTCTTGATTTTGTGATTCCTTCCTGGGAAATCCCAAACTATCTCTTTAATGGTAGAAACACTCTCTTCGCTGAAACTATTGCTAAGGAGTTCTGTGAGACATTTCCTCTTACTCAAAATCCCCACTGTACCTCAGTCAATGAGGGATTGAGTTTTACTGAGTTTTACCTCAGTCTTCAGGTAAAACGGGACAAAATGGACCTCTCACACTTAAGTTAGGCAAACTTTCGGATATTCTTGAACTCCCTTGTGCCTAAAGTGTTGCTTTTGTTGTAGACAATGAGATCCAATTCTCTCAGGAACCCATCAGCTCTTTCATCTGTGAATTAATAACTGAGCATCCTATGCACCTGTGAACATCAGCCCTCTCCCAGACTTTACCTTATCATATGGCTGATATGGACAAGTGGTTTAAGTAACTCATGTTGTACGCACAGTTTTAGAATCAACAGATGAAACAAGCATTTCCACATCAACCTCTGAAACAATCCTTCATGATTTAAAACCCAGACCATCCATCTGACCTGTTATCTGAAAGACATCAAAGGCAAAATACCTCAAACCTCAAGGGATGCCGCATGCAACCAGATGAGTGGACCTTGAGGACAGTATGTTGAGTGAAATATGCCAGCAACGAAAAGACAAACATTTTAATGCCTCACAAATATGGACTAACTTTAATGCACAACTCTGAGAATTGAATCTGAGAACACAGGTTATCAGGGGAAGGCTAAACTGAAAAGGTTCCTGGATCATATGCTCATACAGCAGCCACATCTATTAATGGTTATTCTTAAATTCTGAGATACAGAACTTTTTGTGCATAACTTGGTCATTCCCTGGAACTTCAGGTATCTGTGTCACATTTGAGACTCAGAACTAGAGTTCTGGAGCTATGAAAGTCAGCACCACTCCATACAGGAACTGTTCAAAAGAAAAATTGAAAAGGAGATCAAGACTTCAATTAGAGATATGCATGAAGAAGCTCTGGTTAGGACTAAGGTAAATCAGACTAAAGAGTAATGGATGATACTGACTGTGCTGTAAAACTTCAACTACTGTGTGGGACCAAAGAGATGTTTATTTGGTACAAAAAAAGTATATTTTCTGTAGCACAAAATCAAATTTAACTTGTATAGTCAGTTTATTCAAACATCATAATTACATGGAACCTTGAATAGGGTATGTGATAATGTTGGTTTGTATAGGTTAGTGTGATGCCCTGCTACATCCCAAAGTAATTTGGGAAGATAATAAAAAAAGTATTTACAATGCTCCTTTGAGGGACTAAGGAAAAATGTGGAAATATTAAACTTTCCCACCTGGGGAATTCCTGATATTATCACAAGTACTGGGGACTACCAATTTAATAGGTCAAGCCCTCCATCTTGAGGTCCGCCCTTACAAAACTTATTCCTGCAAAGGAGAAACTAAGCCTACTTATAAATTATGCCTAAGAGTCACCCCCAGTGAATCTCTTTTGTTGTTCAGATGTAGCCTCTCTCTCAAAGCCAACTCTTCAGGTAAACTTATTGCCTCCCTGCTATGTGGGACATGAGTCCCAGGGGTGTGAGTCCCCCTGGTAACGTGGGACATAACTCCCAGGGATGAGCCTGGCCCTGGCATCATGAGACTGAGAAAGACTTCTTGACCAAAAGAGGGAAGAGATCCAATGGTCTGCAGCAGTAAGAAGGAAAAATCTGAGATGACGGTGTGGTAGCCCATGACAAATTCTGGGGTCTGTCCTATGACTATTTGTTGAAGAAAGCTTTGAAAACTATTGCTTTTTTCTTTCTTTGCTTTGTATGTATGTTATACAATAAAAGGGGGGGGGCAAAGCAAAATGAAAGAACTAAAGCTTCAGTGGCTGAGAGATTTCAAACTGAGTTGAGAGGTCATTTCAAACAATTGAGAGGTCATTCTTTTGCATTATATAGATATCCCTCTTTAGTTTTTAGTGTATTAGAACAGTTAGAAACAAGTTAGAAAATTTGTTTGAAATCATATCAGAAAGGATGGCCATTCTCACTCTTGCCTGGAGGTTCTGAGCGACGTTAGACTCTTCAGCACAGACAAGCAGTTTCCGCAGAGGTTCAGAATATAGGTTTTCAGACATAACCTTCACATTTATCTTAACTTTGTAGCTTCCAAGGAAACAAGATCCCAAGTCTGCTTCTCAGTTCAGACCTGACATTAACCCCACACGCTGCCCTGTGTTTTTGCTGATCCTGTCAAAATGCTGCTTAATTTCCATTTCATCTAAAATTCCTCAAATTCTATCTCTTCCTTTTCGGTGAGACATTGCATAGTTCCTCTGCAGTTCCTTAACTTATTGCAATAAACCAACAAATCTGACTTTGTTCCTTGTATCTTTATCAAACGGGTTTTTTTATTAATTAAAAAAATTAACAACAAACAAAACAATAAGATATCATTCCATTCTACATATATAATCAGCAATTCTTAATATCATCACATAGTTGCATATTCATCATTTCTTGGAACATTTGCGTCGATTTAGAAAAAGAAATAAAAAGACAACAGAAAAAGAAATAAAACGATAATAGAGAAAAAAAGTTACACATACCATACCCCTTACCCCTCTCTTTCATTTACCACTAGCATTTCAAACTAAATTTATTTTAATGTTTGTTCCCCCTATTATTTATTTTTATTCCATATGTTCTACTCTTTTGTTGGTATAGTAGAGAAAAGGAGCATCAGACACAGGTTTTCACATTCACAGAGTCTCATTGTGAAACCTATATCATTGTTCGATCATCAAGAAACATGGCTACTGGAACACAGCTCCACATTTTCAGGCAGTTCCCTCCAGCCTCTCCACTACATTTTGAACAACAAGGTGATATCTACTTAATGTGTAAGAATAACCTTCAGGATAACCTCTCAACTCTGTTTGGAATCTCTCAGCCATTGACACCTAGTCTCATTTCACTCTTCCCCCTTTTGGTCGAGAAGGTTCTCTCAATCCCTTGATGTTAATTCTCAGCTCATTCTAGGGTTTTTCTCAGTCCTTTGATGCTGAGTCTCAGCTCATTCCAGGATGTTGCCAGGAAGGTCCACACCCCTGGGAGTCATGTCCCACGCAGAGAGGGGGAGGGTGGTGAGACTGCTCGTCATGTTGGCTGGAGAGAGAGGCCACATCTGAGCAACAAAAGAGGCTCTCTTGGGGGTGACTCTTAGGCCTAAATTTTAAGTAAACTTGACCTATCCTTTGTGGGGTTAAGTTTCATATGAACAAACCCCAAGACTGGGGTCTCAGCCTGTAGCTTTGGTTGTCAATACTGCTTGTGAGAATATCAAGAATTCGACTTGGGGAGGTTGAATTTCTCCCCGCTCTCACCACTCCCCGAAGAGGGCTTGCAAATACTTTTCCACTCACTGATCAAATCACTCTGGGATTCATCAGGGCATCACTCTGGACAAACCAACAAAATCTCATGTCCTACCTGAGATTCCAAGTACTTATGGCATTCAATCAAACTATCTACATAAGTTATATTAGGAAATGCTCTAGTCAAAATATAAATTTTGTAACAAACATTTTTTGCTTTAGTTTCACACATAAGGTGACATTTTAAAATATTAATTACCATCTATTTTCAGCATCCTGCAATAATGACATTCCTTTATTCTTCCTCATGCAAAAACATTTTTAAAATTTGTACATTGTACATTTCACTATTGTTATACACTCTAGGCATTCCTAGATTATACCATCTCAATCTTTAACATCTATCTTTCTTTCTGATTTCATTTATGTCCCCAGCCCTCCTCCCTCTATCATTCTCACATGCAGCTTCATTCAGTGTTTTAACATAATTATATTACAGTTAGGTAGTATTATGCTGTCCATTTCTGAGTTTTTGTATCCAATCCTGCTGCACAGTCTGTATCCCTTCAGCTCCAATTACCCCATATCTTACCCTATTTCTATCTCCTGATGGTCTCTGTTACCAACAACATATTCCAAGTTTATTCACTAATGTCAGTTCATATCAGTGAGACCATACAGTATTTGTCCTTTAGTTTTTGGCTAATCTCACTGAGCATAATGTTCTCAAGGTTATCAAATGGGTTTTACCAGATTATCCAGGTTTTCCATTTCTCCTTGGGGTAATTTTGTTTACATCATGATATTTTCTAAAAATGTGTTTGTTCTGTCAAATTCTCACCTTTTATGGGCAAAAAGTAATCTATATCATTCTTTAACTTTTAAATCCCAGCTCTGTCTGTCCTGTACCTTCTTTTTTCATTCCTAAAAATACTGTCATTATTTTTCCTCAGGGGTTTCTCTGCTTGGTAGTCTTTTCAAAGAAATAAGTTGTTGCTATGCTGATCCTCATTATTGTATATTTGCCTTCTGTTTTATTAGTTTCTGCTTTTATTTTTATTATCTCATTACTTCTATTTTTTGGCATTCTCTTGCATTTTTCTCACTTTTTTGTTACTTATAAACTTTCAGTCCTCTATTTTAATATAAGCATTTAAGGCTATAAATTTCTCAAGAATGATTTTAGCTGCAACTCAGAAGCTTTGATATACAGAATTTTCATTATTATTCAGTTGTATTTTGTAATTCCATTTACGGTATTTTTTTAATGAGTTAAAACTGTTTTAAATTCACCCAATATACATCATTTTTAAACCTTTTTTGTTTTTGTTCCTATTGTCCTTATATTATAGTATAAATATGATTTGCAAAATACTGATTCTTTGATATTGGAGATGTTTTGTAAACCTAGAACATGAAAAGTATTTGTACATGCTCCTTATATAATTGAGAAAAGCAGATATTCTCTCATTTGAGAATAAATATTTCTAAATAATTTTTAAATCAAGTTTAATCATTGCATTTTACAAATCCCATTTTAAGAGTAGGAGGGGAACTATTTTTGCCTCACAGGAAGCTTTAGCTTGGGATTTACAATCTAAAAGGCTTCAAGACAAAACTGGCTAATCTTGGGAGATCTCCCCTGATTCTCTAAAGGTCAAGCCTCTCTCTTAAGTGTCACAGGACCCTAGACTTTCCCTCCACAGCATTTATCATGATGTGTAGTACCTTCATTTGTGGGTCGTTTTTGTTTTGCCCAACTAGACGGCAAACTAGGGCCTGTCGCCTTCACTACTGTGCCCAGTGCCCAGCAAAGCCTGGCACATAGTAAATGCTCAATAAACGGTGACTGAGTGACTAGCCGGGGCCCATGAAGGCAGGACTTCTGTGGAGAATCATTCCTGCTACTTGGGGTTCTGCCTCCCAAACACTCTGGAACATGATGAGGGAATCATTCATCCACCCATCTGATACACCCGGCCTGCTCGCTCCATGGGCACCCCATGGCCGAATGAAGGGTCACCACTCGGGCCGCCACCCGCGGGAAATTCAAATCCCAACCGCTGGGGAGCGGGGCCAGGGGCGGGGGAGCCCCGGGGCTGCCGGGAACGCGTGGAGGCTACGTGCGCATCGCTCGCAAGGACTTAACTTTTAAATTTTATTTTAGAAAATGTAAATAGCGACACCTGGCTAGTGGCTTGCCATATGGACAGCACAACTCTAGCCAAGGTCCATGAAGCACCCTGTTTCAGTGAATAGCGCTTACGAGCTTATTATCCACATATTTGCCTGTAATCCACTAGAGGAAGAAACTGTCCTACTCATCCTTGTGTCCCTATTTCTAGCTCAATATCTGGCTCATGAAGTTTTGAGTGAAAGGACCTTCTGCCCAGCTCTGCATTCTCCTCAGTTCTGCTACCTAATCTTGCACTAGCTGCTTCAACAAGCCCCGTAGTGCCAGACCCTGGAGTCCCAGTGCATGCTTCCTTGTCCTTAATTCTGGCTTTCTGGCCATGTTGCTTGAACTGACCTTCTCAGGTTTCTTCAGGCCTGAAGACCTGGATGGCCCTTGCCTCAACCACAACAATGACCAGAGGCTACACTGGTGATGTGGTGCCAGTTCAAATTCACCTGGTGTCTCCATACAGACCTGTTAAAAACTGGCTTTTAGATTTAGATAGTATAATCTAGGAATGCTTAGAGGGTATAAAGATAGTGACTAAATGTACAAATTTTAAAATGTTTGCATGAGGAAGAACAAAGGAATGTCAAGAATGCAGAGTGTTGAAAATAGATGGTAATTAATATCTTAAAACTTTAACTTATGTATGAGTCTAAAGCAAAAAATGTTTATTTGGTACAAAATTTATATTTTGATGAGTGCATTTCCTAATATAACTTAATGGACAGCTTAATTGAACATCATAAGTACATGGAAACTTGAGTAGGGCATGAGATTTTGAAGGTTTATCCAGAGTGATGCCCCAGTAAATCCCAGAGTGCTCTGAACAGTGAATAAAAAAGTATTTGCAAAGTCCCCTTGGGGGAATTGTGAGAAAAGGGGAAAATTCAACTTCCCCAAGTGGAGAATTCTTGATATTCTCACAAGCACTGGGGACAACCAAAGCAATAGGCTGAGCCCCCAATCTTGGGGTTTGTTCATATGAAACTTAACCCCACAAAGGATAGGCTAAGTCTACTTAAAATTAGGCCTGAGACACCCCCAAGAGAACCTCTTCTGTTGCTCAAATGTGGCCTCTCTTTCTCTCAGCCAAAACGACAAGCAAACTCACTGCCCTCCCCCTCTCTACGTGTGACATGACTCCCAGGGGTGTAAACCTCCCTGGCAGCATGGGACAGAAATCCTAGAATGAGCTGTGACTCAGCACCAAGGGATTGAGAAAACCTTCTCAACCAAAAGGGGGAAGAGAGAAATGAGACAAAATAAAGTGTCAATGGCTGAGAGATTCCAAACAGTCAGGCGGTTATCCTAGAGGTTATTCTTACACATTAAATAGATATTACCTTTTTAGTTAAGGCATAACAGAGAGGCTAGAGGGAACTGCCTCGGAAAATGTAGAGCTGTGTTCCAGTAGCCGTGTTTCTTGAAGATAACTGTGTAATGATATAGCTTTTGCAATGTGACTATGTGATTGTGAAAACTTTGTGTCTGATGCTTCTTTTATCTACCTTATGGACAGATGAGTAAAATATATGGATTAAAAATAAATAAATAATAGGAGGAACAAATGTTAAAATAAATTTAGTAGATTGAAATGCTAGTGATCAATGAAAGGGAGGGGTAAGGGGTATGGTATGTACAATTTTTTTTGTTATCTTTTTATTTCTTTTTCTGAATTGATGCAAATGTTCTAAGAAATGATCATGATGATGAATATACAACTATGTGATGAAAAAAATTCATATTGTATGTTGGTTGGTTTTATTAATAAAAAATTTTTTTAAAAACCCACACGACACCAGCAGCAACTGAAAATGAATGCTGAATTTGGTACACATGTGTTATCTACCGCAAGGTAACAAAGTATATGGCAAAATATACCACCCATAGTGCTTCACAGTATGAACTTCTACTTAGCCAGGGTTTATATAGTAAACTATTCTCAAGATTCATTCACTGTTTATAAATGTTCTGGTATGCATTCTTTTTTTTCTAATAAAGTGTTAATCATCACATCTTATTTATTTTTAGCAAATCAGTATATTTTCTGTATTTAATTATATAGAAAGTTAACTTAATTTTTGACATTTATTTGCAAATACACTTTTTCCATTTGGCACTATGGTTTGTTGCCTACTTAGCTGAATATGTAATGTCAGTTTATTCTAAGGTTGTCCATGTGTGTAATTTACTTAAGTGTTCATTTTAAGTAAAGAGCTCACTGTGTATAGGAATTTGTATTTTGGAGGTACTTGATCTATCTACAAAGAAAAATTAGGAATTACTTTATTATAAAATGCTCCTAGAAGTCTTAATTGCATTTATTTTTTTAAACAAACTGTAATGTTAGACTTGTGTGCATGGAAGTAATTAAGGTACATCATTACTGTAGTTTAAAAGTTCATGATAAGACATTTAGTTTTCACTGCATGTTTTTACTGAGTGATATATTTCCTGTCTCCCAAAGCAAGCATGAATACAATTAAGTTAAGTGTAAAAAAAAACTGGCTTTTATTGTGGGCTACCCCTTCCACACCAGTATTCTGCTGCTACCCCCTTGTGCTGGTTGAATCTATTATGCACCCCAGAAAAAGACATATTTTAATCCTGATCCAATCTTGTGGGAGCAGGCATCTCTTTTAATCCTGATTCAATACTGTAGGGTAGAAACTTTAGATTATCTCCATGGAGACGTGATGTACCCAACTGTGAGTGTGTCCTTTTGATTAGATGGAGGTGGGACTCCACCCATTCAAGGTGGGTCTTAATTAGTTTACTTGAGTCTTTTAAAAGGGGAAACATTTTGAAGAAACCTCAGAGTAGACACAGACACAGATGTTTGGAAGAGAAAATACAGACGCTTAGAGAAGAAACCACTGGCATTGTATCAGCTAAGTTTCTCTAAGAGAAACAGAATCAGCAGGAAATATCTGTAGATATGAAATTTATAAAAATGTCTCACGTAACCATGGGAACATACAGTCCAAAATCTGTAGGGCAGGTTGTGAAGCTGACAACTCCAGTGTATGGTCTGGATGAACTCCACAGGAGAGGCTCACCAGCCGAAGCAGGAAGAGAAACTGTCTTTTCTGAACCCTCTTTAAAAGCCTCCTGGTGATTAGATTAAACATCATTCACTGCAGAAGACACTCCCCTTGGCTGATTACAAATGCAATCAGCTGTGGATGCAACTGACATGATCATGATTTAATTCTATGCACTGTCCTCATAGCAACAGACTGACCAACCCTTGCTCAACCAGACAAATGGGCACCACCACCTGAACAAGTTGACACATGAACCTGACCATGACAGTCCACCCCTTGTCAACTTGGTAGCTATATTCATCACCTTAAATTATACTTAATCTCAAAATAGAAAACAAAAACATACATCTTTTTTACATCACTAAACAATACTGAACTGTCCCACATACAACTGGAAATGCATTAAATCTCCCCAGAGTAGGGTGCAAGTCTTTGGGTAATATTCATTCTTAAACTTGATATCTTACAACTTAAGTGCTATAACATGAGTAAAACAGCATTAGAGTCCTCATTTCTTAACTGGTTACATGGCTGTAGTTCATTTTTATCACTACCTTCCTCCACTACCCATTCCACATTCCCTTTACCCTCAGCAAGCACCTCAGCTGGCCATGGTTCTTTCCTGGTGGGGTGTATTAGTTAAGGTTCTCTAGAGAAACAGAATCAACAGGGAACACTCGCAAATGTAAAGTTTATAAAAGTGTCTCACATGACCATGGGAATGCAGAGTACAAAATGTAGGGAAAGCTGTGAAGCTGATGATTCCAGTGGAGGGTCTGGACAAACTCCATAGGAGAGGCTTGCCAGCTGAAGCAGGGAGAGAGCCTGTTTCTTCTGAGTCCTCCTTAAAAGGCTTCCAGTGATTAGATTAAGCATCACTCATTGCAGAAGACATTCCCCTTGGATGATTACAAATGGAATCAGCTGTGGATGCTGCTGATGCGATCATGATTTAATTCTATTCAATGTCCTCATTGCAACAGAGAGGCCAGCACTTGCCCAACCAGACAAACAGGTGCCACCACTTGGCCAAGTTGACACATGAACCTTACCATGATATGGGGTGACCCAAACCTTCATTCCTGAAGTTTCATAGACATTGGGAGTCCTGTGTGGAATGGGTTGTTGCAGTTTTCCACTGATTTTAATCATATGACATGGGAGTACTAAAAGATGCCCTAGGAGGTCGCCTATATTCCAGGAAAACTCTCTTTATCTCTATTGTGTAGTTGTAGTCCTATTTCCCCTTGATAGTCAGGGTCAAGTACCTCAGCCAGTAAAGTA
Organism: Tamandua tetradactyla; assembly: GCF_023851605.1. Taxonomy (NCBI): domain Eukaryota; kingdom Metazoa; phylum Chordata; class Mammalia; order Pilosa; family Myrmecophagidae; genus Tamandua; species Tamandua tetradactyla. The sequence continues at coordinate 13,586,426 of NC_135327.1, read as the reverse complement.
ATCCCCTTCTTGGCTTGTTGATATCAGGGCATGAGTAGCCCAAAGTGACCAGGTGGCAGCCTTAAGATTCCAGTTCAATGGAATCATTGTTGTTTCTCCTGGTGGAAACACTTCCCCTTTTGGAACTAAACCTGTAGACCAGCAGAACTCAAGGTCGCAGGGACAGGAAGCAAAAAGTTTCCTAGTGGATTGCTAGGGGAAATAGTCAGTGATGTCACTCCCATTTCCACACCTTGGTTCCTGGACCCATGGATCCTAGCTATGGGAGAAACTGCACCATACAGTGGATGCTAATTCAGAGCATACACAGCTTCCTGGAGAACATTACCCCAGGCCTTCAAGGTACTGCCACCTAGTTGGCACCATAATTGAGTTTTCAAAAGGTCATTACACCTATCTATTAATCCAGCTGCTTCTGGATGATGGGGAATATGGTAAGAACACAGAATTCCATGAGCATGTGCCCATTCCCATACTTCATTTTCTGTGAAATGTGTTCCTTAATCAGAAGCAATGCTGTGTGGCATAACATGATGACAGATAAGGCATTCGGTAGGTCCACGGATGGTAGTATTGGCAGAAGCATTGCATGCAGGGAAAGCAAACCCATATACAGAGTATGTATCTATTTCAGTTAGAACAAATCACTTCCCCTTCCGTGAAGGGAGTGGTCCAATGTAATCAACCTGCCACCATGTAGCCAACTGGTCACCTCGGGGAATGGTGCCATATCGGGGGCTGAGTGTGGATCTCTGCTGCTGGCAGATTGGGCACTCAGCAATGGCTATAGCCATATCAGCTTTGGTGAGTGGAAGTCCATGTTGCTGAACCCATGCATAACCTCCGTTCCTACCACCAAGAACACTTTGTTCATGAGCCCATTGGGCAATGACAGAAGTTGCTGGAGAAAGAGGCTAACTGGTATCCATAGAACAGGTCATCTTATCCACTTGATTACTCAAACCTTCCTCTGCTGAATTCACCCTCTGGTGTGCATTTACGTGGGACACAAATATCTTCATGTTTTTTGCCCACTCAGAAAGGTCTATCTGCATACCTCTTCCCCAGATCTCTTCGTCACCAATTTTCTAATTATGGTCTTTCCAAGTCCCTGACCATCCAGCCAAGCCATTAGCAACAGCCCATGAGTCGGTATACAAACGCACCTCTGGCCAGTTCTTCTTCCAAGCAAAATGAACCAGGTGCACTGCTCAAAATTCTGCCCACTGGGAGGATTTCCCCTCACCACTGTCCTTCAGGGATATCCCAGAAAGGGGGTATAGTGCTGCAGCTGTCCACTTTCGGGTCATACCCACATATGGTGGAGAATTATCTGTAAACCAGGCCCAGGTTTTCTCTTCCTCAGTTAATTCACTGTAAGAACTCCCCAAGAGGCCATAGCTCTGGTCTGGGAAAGAGAATGTAATGTGCAGGAGTGGAGACCATGGGCATTTGTGCCACTTCTTCAAGTAACTTACTTGTGCTTTCAGGACCGCCCCTGGCCCTATCTCATATATACCATTTCCATTTTATGATGGAGTGCTGCTGTTCACGCCCAACTTTATGGCTTGGTGGGTCAGACAACACCCAGCTCATGATAGCAACTCAGGTCTCATGATAACTTGTGGGCCGTGGTTAAGCATTCAGTCTCTACTAAGGCCCAGTAGCAGGCCTAAAGCTGTTTATCAAAAGGAGAGTAGTTATCTGCAGCAGATGATAAGGCTTTGCTCCAAAATCCTAAGGGTCTGCATTGTGATTATCCTAGAGGGGCCTGCCAAAGGCTCCAGACAGCATCTCTATTTGCCACTGACACTTCCAGCACCATTGGATTGGCTGGATCATATGGGCCAAGTGGCAGAGCAGCTTGTACAGCAACCTGGAGCTATCGCAGAGCCTCCTCTTAGTTCAGGTCCCCACTCAAAATTAGCAGATTTTCTGGTCACTCAATAAATGGGCTGGAGTAGCACCCCTAATGAGGAACATGTTGTCGCAAAAATCCAAAGAGACCAACTAGGTGTTGGGCCTCCTTTTTGGTTGTAGGAATGGCCAGATGCAGCAACTTATCCTTCACCTCAGAAGGGATATCTCAACAGGCCCCACACACTGGACACCTAGAAATTTCACTGAGCTAGAAGGCCCCTGTATTTTTGTTAGATTTATCTCCTGTCCTCTGACACACAAATGCCTTACCAATAAGTCTAGAGTAGTTGCTATTCTTGCTTACTAGGTCCAATCAACATATCATCAATATCATGGACCAGTGTGATGTCTTGTGGGAATAAAAAACTATCAAGTTCCCAGCAGACAAGATTATGACATAGGGCTGGAGAGTTGATATACCCCCAAGGTAGGACAGTGAAAGTATATTGCTGACCTTGCCAGATGAAAACAAACTGTTTCTGGTGGCTCTTATTAATAGCTATTGAGAAAAAAGTATTTGCCAGATCAATAGCTACATACCAGGTACCAGGGAATGTGTTGATTTGCTCAAGCAATGATACCACATCAGGAACAACTGCAACTGGAGTTACCACTTGGTCACAATAATCCACTGTCATCTTCCAAGACCCATCTGTTTCTGCACAGGCCAAACAGGAGAGGTGAATGGGGATGTGGTTAGAATCACCACCCCTGCATCCTTCAGGTCCTTAAGAGTGGTAGTAATTTCTACAATCCCTCTAGGAATCCGGTATTGCTTATGATTTATACCTTGCCAGGTAGGGGCTATTCTAGTGGCCTCCACTTGGCCTTTCCTACCATAATAGCCTTCACTGCATGAATTCAAGAGCCAATGTGGGAATTCTGCCAGCTGGTCAGTATATCTAATCCAATTATGCATTCTGGAACTGGGAAAATAACTATAAAATGGGTCCAGGGGTCCACTGGACCCACTGTGAGATGGAGCTGAGCTAAAAATCCATTGATCACTTGACCCTCATAAGCCCCCACTCTGACTGGTGGACCAGAGTGATGTTTTGGGTACCCTGGAATTAATGTTATTTCTGAATCAGTGTCTAATAATCCCTGAAATATCTGATCATTTCCTTTTTCCCAATGCACAGTTGTCTAGTAAAAGGCCGTTGGTCTCCTTGGGGAAGGTTTGGAGGAAGATTAACAGTATAAATTTGTGGCAGTGTAACAGGGTCCTCCCCCAAAGGGACCTGGCCTCTTTCTTGTTCAAGGGGCTCTGGGTCTGTAAACTGCCTCAAGTTTGGAAATTGATTAAGGGACCGTGACTCTGTGTTTTTGTAATTCAACTTAGGCTTCTGTTCGCTTGACCTAAACCTCTTTTGTTCATACAGCTCAAACAAGAATTTAATAGACTGCCCATTTATTATATTTCTAGGTAGCCCATGATCTACTAGCCAATGCCACAAATCTCTGCGAATCGGATTATTCTGACTCCAGCTTTGAGTCTGCTGTCCATAATGATAGCCACATTCACCGTGTCTTTGGCAATTAAGTGCTGCCACCTAGCTTCCGCCAACTCGGGATCCAGTTGTTCCCACAGTAACATCTGACCTACAGAGAAGTGCAACTACAGAGCTCTTCAGAGACAATGGTGCTAGTCTCACAAATTTATTTCTCACAGTTCTGGTAAAAGGTGCATCCTCCGGACATTCCTGGGATGTCAGAGCAGGCCTTCAATGATAAATCCACTCTAACATTCCAATCCTTCTAAGATTCTGGATTCCCTCATCTACATTATACCAAGGCAGTTCTGGCATTTCAATCTCAGGTAATGTCCACCACTTTTTGATCCACATTTCAGTCAACCATCCAAACAAACTCTGTCTTTTCTAACCCCTCGAGCTATAACATCGTTACAGAATCTCTGCTTAGTGGGGCCATATCAATAAATTCAGCTTGATCCAGCTTTATATTTCTCCCACCATTATTCCACATCCTTAAAATCTATTGTCAAACAAATTTCCCTGATTTCTGTCTATATATTGGAAAACTCATACAGTTCTTTTAGAGTATAATGTATCTCCTTATATGTGATATTTTGTACCTCACCTTTTGGGGCCTGTTGGGACTTTAGTCTAGTTATAGGTCTGGAAAAAATGAGGGGTGGTGGGGGTGTATCATGAAAAGAATTAGAAGTGTCTTCCAAGCCATTTGTTTGAGGGCATTCATTTGCAGTTTCATCTGGTGAAACAGGATTAATCACTCTAGGGCTAATCTCTTCAGGTGGAGGTTGGGTGCCCAACTACTCAAGGCAGGTTGGAGGTAGGGCAGCTATGCCCTCAGGGCAGACTATTACAGGATTATCTAGAGAAGACTCAGCATGACCTAGGGTTTCAACCTCTCCACTGACATCATTATCAATCCATATGTCACCATCCCATTTTTCAGGGTCCCACTCCTTTCCAATCAATGTTCTCATTTTAACGGTAGACACCATGCAAGATTAAGATTTCAATTTATGTTAAGTTGATACTATAGCAATAACATTCTCGGCCTGATTTTTGGATCTCAAGTCTAAGGTTACAGGAAATAAGATTTTCCTTCAACACTCATTGAAACATTTACATCTGTCAGACGGCACTTAAGCTTCTCATTTGAAGCCTTAAGCCCATCCCTTTCACTCATTAATGTATACAGTGCATCCAACAACAACCAGCCAACATCTCTATACCTCCTATTTCCATAAAACTCCACAAAGGTGTCAAAAACATTATCCCCCAGAGCCTGGCTTCCTACAAGCGAAGCATCAGAAGAATCCAAAAGTGATATTTTGACTATATCTTTTGCCAACTCACCCCATGGATTAGCAATATCATTCTGATTATGGGAATCAGAGTCCTTAGTGCCTTTGAGTCCTGTCAGAGTAGAAAACCAATCATAAAAATCCGATTTTTAAGATTCTGTTTCTTAAGAACCATTTCTGATACCAAGCTGTATTAGCTAGGGTTCTCTAGGGAAACAGAATCATCAGGAAATATCCATAGATATAAAATTTATAAAAGTGTCTCATGTAACCGTGGAAACATAGGGTCCAAAATCTGTAGGGCAGGCTGTGAAGCTGACAACTCCGATGGAGGGTCTGGATGAACTCCACAGGGGAGGCCCACTGGCCAAAGAGGGAAGAGAGACTGTCTCTTCTGAATCCTTCTTAATAGCCTCCGGGTGATTAGATTAAACACCATTCATTCAGAAGACACTCCCTTTGGCTGATTACAAATTCAATCAGCTGTGGATGCAGCCGATGTGATCATGATTTAATTCTACGAAATGTCCTCATAGCAACAGCCAGGCCAGCACTTGCCCAACCAGACAAACAAGCACCACCACCTGGCCACGTTGACACATGAACCTGACCATGACAGGCATCAAAAGCTAGAAGCAACCTACTGGAAAATGGCAGAATAGGGTAGATCAAGTTCAGCCCGGCTCCAAGGAAAAGTTAGAGAAGGGACAAGAGGGCAACTGAGAGGGTGATTCAAGACTGCAACTGACCTGGAAGAGTCTTCTGAACAACACAGGGCAGCCCTGGTTGCAAAAGCTGAGGAACTGAGAAGCAGAGAACTGGAGCCTAATGCAGAAAACCGGAGCCCACAGGAGTGCACGGATGGGAAGACAGGGACTAGGAAGTAAGCCAAGCCTCATTCCTTGAACATACTACCCTCACCAGTGCAACCCCGCAACCCGCATTTGCCTCATACCCCATGCACCTGAACCCCCTCACCTGACCCCACTCCCCATGCTCCAAGCACCCCACCCCACCAACCCCCAGTGTGCATATCCACCCCATACCCCCACCCCAAGTGCAGCCCAACCCACCTCTCCTGCACCCTCCCAAGCACTACCTCCCCCTCCCTGCTCCCTGCATACTGTTGCCAGTGGATAAAGGCTGCAGGCACGTACCTTCATACCTAAGCTACCCCCACGGTCCCTGAGCTCCACACATCAGTTTACAGCACTCCTAGACCCATGCACACACACAGATCCCAATCACTTCCTTCTGCTCTGGGAACATCAGTTTACGGCACTCCTAGATCTGCACATGTGCACAGCCCTCAGTCATACCCCCCAGCTCTGAGAAAGTGCTGACCTGCACAGCTGGATCACATCCACCCCCAGACCATACAGTCATAACTCCAACCCGCTGCCATAGCTCTGTGCATGTGCACAAAGGGCCCCATGCCTTAGACTAGCACACAACAGGGTTATGCCCCCAGACCCATGCACCTGTACAGCTACATCCTCCCTGGCCACTGGGCACCCACATTCACAAGCACCAGCATAACATCCCCAACCTGAGCCTATACCTGCGCTGCAATGCATCATCACACTATTACGCCCCACCCCGTACCCTGCATCCTGCTACACATCCACCCCACAAACACAAGGATTTAGATGACTAAAGGAAATCAACTCCCAAAATACATCAACCAAGATATTTACATGTGACAAAAACAACAGAAGATCACTAAGTATATCAAAATGCTGACAGATACACCCCAGCTAACGACCAAATTAAAACACTAGAGAAGACACAGATGTTGGCAACAACTAATAAAAGATGTTCATATAACTCTACTAAATATAAATAAGTGGGATGGCTAATGACATAAGGCAGATCACGAAAACAGTAGAAGAGCATAAAGAGGAATTCGAAAGAATAAATAGAAAAATAGCAGATATGACAGAGATTAAAGAAAGACCAAATAAAAAACATACAAGAGGTACACAACAGCAGATTTGAAGAGATAGAAGAATAAGCAAACTAGATGACAGGATAACAGATTTTAAAGACTCAAAACAGCAAATGGCAAAAAGATGGAAAAATCTGAATTGGCTCTCAGGGAAATTACAGACAAAACAAAGCACGCAAATTTAAGAATCACTGGTGTCCAAGAAGAAGAGAGGAGTAAAGGGGCTAGGAAGAGTAGTTGAGGAGATAATGGGAGAAAACTTCCTAACCCTTATAAAGGACATAAGTATACAAGTCAAAGAAGCTCAACGAACTCCAAACAGAATATATCCAAATAGGTCTTACCCACGACACATATTAATCGGACTGTCAAATGCTGAAGAGAAGCAGAAAATTCTGACAGCAGCAAGAGAAAAACAATCTACCAAATACAAGGGAAAATAAATAAGACTGAGTTCAGACTACTCAACTGACAACTAAAGGGGAGAAGGCAGTTACATAATATATTTAAGATCCTGAAAGAGAAAGACTTTCAGCCAAGAATTCTGTACCCAGACAAATTGTCCTTCAAAACTGAGGGAGAGATTAAAATTTTCACAGACAAACAAATCCTGAAAGAATGTGTCAACAAGAGACTGTACAAGAAATACTAAAGGGAGTTCTGCCAGTTGAAAAAAGAAGACAGGAGAGAGAGGTCTGGAGGAGGGCATAGAATTGAAAAATACCTGTAAGGGTAATTTAAAGGATAAAAAGAGAAAGGGGAAAAGAATATATATACAGCTGAAAAATAAAATAAAAAAGATAAGATGGATCCTTCTCCCCTCTCTTTCTCCGCCGGCCCGCCGCGCGGCGCCCACGCCCCGCAGCAGCCGAGCCGCCCGCCATCCTTCTCCCCTCTCTTTCTCCGCCGGCCCGCCGCGCGGCGCCCACGCCCCGCAGCAGCCGAGCCGCCCGCCATCCTTCTCCCCTCTCTTTCTCCGCCGGCCTGCCGCGCGGCGCCCACGCCCCACAGCAGCCGAGCCGCCCGCCATCCTTCTCCCCTCTCTTTCTCCGCCGGCCCGCCGCGCGGCGCCCACGCCCCGCAGCAGCCGAGCCGCCCGCCATCCTTCTCCCCTTTCTCCGCCGGCCCGCCGCGCGGCGCCCACGCCCCGCAGCAGCCGAGCCGCCCGCCATCCTTCTCCCCTCTCTTTCTCCGCCGGCCCGCCGCGCGGCGACCACGCCCTGCAGCAGCCGAGCCGCCCGCCATCCTTCTCCCCCTTCCTCCCCCTCCTGCTCCGGCTGCTCTCCAACCACCACGGTGCCCTCTTCCCCCGCCTTCACCGTGCTCCTCCGCCACCAGCCTCGACAGCCTTGCCGCCCTCACCTTTCCTCCTCCAGAACAGCTACTGGGGGAGTGGAGATAATACAGAGCAGCTCCCGGAACCATGAGGGAGATCAAAGGGACAGCGTACCCCATCCTGGAACAGCTGACTATCTGGGAGAACCAGCTCCGGTGAGATCACCAAGGGGCACGGGCTTTCCTGGGTGGGACGGCAAGCGACCGGAGTCCCTCCCTTCCACCTTCCCGGGCCAGCTGGTAGAATTGGACAGGCGGTCCCCTTAGGCCGCGGCGGCTGGTGCCCCCACCACACGAGGCCCCCCGGAACAACTGAGATAGTTGGGTCGGAAATCCCCAGACTGCGGAGAACAGTGACTGGGAGATCCCTTCCAAACACGTGACTCCCCCGTCGGCTGGGAACAGTGCACTCTCCCGGGCTGCGACAGCTGGCGCCCTCCCGCCACGCTTGGTGCCCCGGGGCGACTGGCTAATTTGGCCAGACGCTCTCCTGTGCTGCGACGGCCGGCGACCCTCCCCGCGTTTGGAACCCCGGGCCGGCTGGCATTCTTCCAAGACGCTTCGGCTGCCGAACCTCCCCTACGGCGAGAGTTTTCCAGAGTTGAGGGACCCACAGCAACTTTCGCTGGTGGAACCCACAGACAGGCGTGTGCCACGAGCGCCACCTACTGGGCAGGATAGGAAGAACAGAACTCAGAGATTGCACAGAAAAATCTTTCAACCTGTGGGGTCGAACACCCGGGGAAATCTGACTAAATGCCCAGACGCCAGCAGAAGATAACGGATCACGCTCAGAAAATTGAACATATGGCCCAGTCAAACGAAGAAACCAATAGTTCAAATGAGATACAGGAGCTGAAACAACTAATGCTGAATATACGAACAGAAATGGAAAACCTCTTCAAAAACGAAATCGATAAATTGAGGGAGGACATGAAGAAGACATGGGCTGAACATAAAGAAGAAATAGAAAAACTGAAAAAACAAATCACAGAACTTATGGAAGTGAAAGATAAAGTAGAAAAGATGGAAAAAACAATGGATACCTACAATGACAGATTTAAAGAAACAGAAGATAGAATTAGTGATTTGGAGGATGAAACATCTGAATTCCAAAAAGAAACAGAAACTATCCGGAAAAGAATGGAAAAATTTGAACAAGGTATCAGGGAACTCAAGGACAATGTGAACCGTACAAATATACGTGTAGTGGGTATCCCAGAAGGAGAAGAGAAGGGAAAAGGAGGAGAAAAACTAATGGAAGAAATTATCACTGAAAATTTCCCAACTCTTATGAAAGACCTAAAATTACAGATCCAAGAAGTGCAGCGCACCCCAAAGAGATTAGACACAAATAGGCATTCCCCAAGACACTTACTAGTTAGAATGTCAGCGGTCAAAGAGAAAGAGAGGATCTTGAAGGCAGCGAGAGAAAAACAATCCGTCACATACAAGGGAAACCCAATAAGACTAAGTGTAGATTTCTCAGCAGAAACCATGGAAGCTAGAAGACAGTGGGATGATATATTTAAGTTACTAAAAGAGAAAAACTGCCAACCAAGACTCCTATATCCAGCAAAATTGTCCTTCAAAAATGAGGGAGAAATTAAAACATTCTCAGACAAAAAGTCACTGAGAGAATTTGTGACCAAGAGACCAGCTCTGCAAGAAATACTAAAGGGAGCACTAGAGTCAGATACAAAAAGACAGAAGAGAGAGACATGGAGAAAAGTGTAGAAAGAAGGAAAGTCAGATATGATATATATAATACAAAAGGCAAAATGGTAGAGGAAAATATTATCCAAACAGTAATAACTCTAAATGTCAATGGACTGAATTCCCCAATTAAAAGACATAGACTGGCAGAATGGATTAAAAAACAGGATCCTTCTATATGCTGTCTACAGGAAACACATCTTAGACCCAAAGATAAATATAGGTTGAAAGTGAAAGGTTGGGAAAAGATATTTCATGCAAATAACAACCAGAAAAGAGCAGGAGTGGCTATACTAATATCCAACAAATTAGACTTCAAATGTAAAACAGTTAAAAGAGACAAAGAAGGACACTATATACTATTAAAAGGAACAATTAAGCAAGAAGACATAACAATCATAAATATTTACGCACCGAACCAGAATGCCCCAAAATACGTGAGGAATACACTGCAAACACTGAAGAGGGAAATAGACACGTATACCATAATAGTTGGAGACTTCAATTCACCACTCTCATCAATGGACAGAACATCTACACAGAGGATCAATAAAGAAATAGAGAACCTGAATATTACTATAAATGAACTTGACTTAACAGACATTTATAGGACATTACATCCCACAACAGCAGGATACACCTTTTTTTCAAGTGCTCATGGATCATTCTCAAAGATAGACCATATGCTGGGTCACAAAGCAAGTCTTAACAAATTTAAAAACATTGAAATCATACACAACACTTTCTCGGATCATAAAGGAATGAAGTTGGAAATCAATAATAGGCGGAGTGCCAGAAAATTCATAAATACCTGGAGGCTCAACAACACACTCTTAAACAACAAGTGGGTCAAAGAAGAAATTGCAAGAGAAATTAGTAAATACCTAGAGGCAAATGAAAATGAAGACACAACATATCAAAACTTATGGGACGCAGCAAAGGCAGTGTTAAGAGGGAAATTTATTGCCCTAAATGCCTTTATCAGAAAAGAAGAAAAGGCAAAAATGCAGGAATTAACTGTCCACTTGGAAGAACTGGAGAAAGAACAGCAAACTAATCCCAAAGCAAGCAAAAGGAAAGAAATAACAAAGATTAGAGCAGAAATAAATGAAATTGAAAACATGAAAACAATAGAGAAAATCAATAAGACCAGAAGTTGGTTCTATGAGAAAATCAACAAGATTGATGGGCCCTTAGCAAGATTGACAAAAAGAAGAAGAGAGAGGATGCAAATAAATAAGATTAGAAATGAAAGAGGAGACATAACTACTGACCTCACAGAAATAAAGGAGGTAATAACAGGATACTATGAACAACTTTACGCTAATAAATACAACAATTTAGAAGAAATGGACAGGTTCCTGGAAAGACATGAACAACCAACTTTGACTCAAGAAGAAATAGACGACCTCAACAAACCAATCACAAGTAAAGAGATTGAATTAGTTATTCAAAAGCTCCCTAAAAAGAAAACTCCAGGACCAGACGGCTTCACATGTGAATTCTATCAAACATTCCAGAAAGAATTAGTACCTACTCTCCTCAAACTCTTCAACATAATCGAAGTGGAGGGAAAACTACCTAATTCATTCTATGAAGCCAACATCACCCTCATACCAAAACCAGGCAAAGATATTACAAAAAAAGAAAACTACAGACCAATCTCTCTAATGAATACAGATGCAAAAATCCTCAATAAAATTCTAGCAAATCGTATCCAACAACACATTAAAAGAATTATACATCATGACCAAGTAGGATTCATCCCAGGTATGCAAGGATGGTTCAACATAAGAAAATCAATTAATGTAATACACCATATCAACAAATCAAAGCAGAAAAATCACATGATCATCTCAATTGATGCAGAGAAGGCATTTGACAAGATTCAACATCCTTTCCTGCTGAAAACACTTCAAAAGATAGGAATACAAGGGAACTTCCTTAAAATGATAGAGGGAATATATGAAAAACCCACAGCTAATATCATCCTCGATGGGGAAAAATTGAAAACTTTCCCCCTAAGATCAGGAACAAGACAAGGATGTCCACTATCACCACTATTATTCAACATTGTGTTGGAAGTTCTAGCCAGAGCAATTAGACAAGAAAAAGAAATACAAGGCATCAAAATTGGAAAGGAAGAAGTAAAACTATCAGTGTTTGCAGATGATATGATACTATATGTAGAAAACCCAGAAAAATCCACAACAAAATTACTAGAGCTAATAAATGAGTACAGCAAAGTAGCAGGCTACAAGATCAACATTCAAAAATCTGTAGCTTTTCTATACACTAGTAATGAACAAGCTGAGGCGGAAATCAAGAAACGAATCCCATTTACAATCGCAACTAAAAGAATAAAATACCTAGGAATAAATTTAACCAAAGAGACAAAAAACCTATATAAAGAAAACTACAAAAAACTGCTAAAAGAAATCACAGAAGACCTAAATAGATGGAAGGGCATACCGTGTTCATGGATTGGAAGACTAAATATAGTTAAGATGTCAATCCTACCTAAATTGATTTACAGATTCAATGCAATACCAATCAAAATCCCAACAACTTATTTTTCAGAAATAGAAAAACCAATAAGCAAATTTATCTGGAAGGGCAGGGTACCCCGAATTGCTAAAAGCATCTTGAGGAAAAAAAACGAAGCTGGAGGTCTCGCGCTGCCTGACTTTAAGGCATATTATGAAGTCACAGTGGTCAAAACAGCATGGTACTGGCATAAAGATAGATATATCGACCAATGGAATCAAATAGAGTGCTCAGATATAGACCCTCTCATCTACGGACGTTTGATCTTTGATAAGGCAGTCAAGCCAACTCACCTGGGACAGAACAGTCTCTTCAATAAATGGTGCCTAGAGAACTGGATATCCATATGCAAAAGAATGAAAGAAGACCCATCTCTCACACCCTATACAAAAATTAACTCAAAATGGATCAAAGATCTAAACATTAGGTCTAAGACCATAAAACAGTTAGAGGAAAATGTTGGGAGATATCTTATGGATCTTACAACTGGAGGCGGTTTTATGGACCTTAAACCTAAAGCAAGAACACTGAAGAAGGAAATAAATAAATGGGAGCTCCTCAAAATTAAACACTTTTGTGCATCAGAGAACTTCATCAAGAAAGTAGAAAGACAGCCTACACAATGGGAGACAATATTTGGAAACGACATATCAGATAAAGGTCTAGTATCCAGAATTTATAAAGAGATTATTCAACTCAACAACAAAAAGACAGCCAACCCAATTACAAAATGGGAAAAAGACTTAAACAGACACCTACCAGAAGAAGAAATACGGATGGCCAAGAGGCACATGAAGAGATGCTCAATGTCCCTGGCCATTAGAGAAATGCAAATCAAAACCACAATGAGATATCATCTCACACCCACCAGAATGGCCATTATCAACAAAACAGAAAATGACAAGTGCTGGAGAGGATGCGGAGAAAGAGGCACACTTATCCACTGTTGGTGGGAATGTCAAATGGTGCAACCACTGTGGAAGGCAGTTTGGCGGTTCCTCAAAAAGCTGAATATAGAATTGCCATACGACCCAGCAATACCATTGCTAGGTATCTACTCAAAGGACTTAAGGGCAAAGACACAAACGGACATTTGCACACCAATGTTTATAGCAGCGTTATTTACAATTGCAAAGAGATGGAAACAGCCAAAATCTCCATCAACAGAAGAGTGGCTAAACAAACTGTGGTATATACATACGATGGAATATTATGCAGCTTTAAGACAAGATAAACTTATGAACCATGTAATAACATGGATGGACCTAGAGAATATTATGCTGAGTGAATCCAGCCAAAAACTAAAGGACAAATACTGTATGGTCCCACTGATGTGAACGGACATTCGAGAATAAACTTGAAATATGTCATTGGTAACAGAGTTCAGCAGGAGTTAGAAACAGGGTAAGACAATGGGTAATTGAAGCTGAAGGGATACAGACTGTCCAACAGGACTAGATACAAAAACTCAAAAATGGACAGCACAATAATACCTAATTGTAAAGTAATCATGTTAAAATACTGAATGAAGTTGCATCTGAGCTATAGAGTTTTTTTTGTTTTTGTTTGCTTGTTGGTTTGTTTGTTGTTGTTGTTTTTTACTATTACTACTACTTTTATTTCTTTTCTTTATATTAACATTTTATATTTTTTCTGTTGTCTTGCTAGTTCCTCTAAACCGATGCAAATGTACTAAGAAACAATGATCATGCATCTATGTGATGATGTTAAGAATTACTGAGTGCATATGTAGAATGGTATGATTTCTAAATGTTGTGTTAATTTCTTTTTTTTTTTCTTTCCGTTAATAAAAAAAAAAAAAGATAAGATGGTAGATTCAAGAAACACCTTTTCAGTAATAACTTTGAATATTAATGGACTAAACTCAGCAATTAAAAGATACAGATTGGCAGAATGGATTAAGAAATATAATCCAGCTATCTGCTGCTTACAAGTGACTCATATTACACACAAAGATACAAATAGATTGAAAGTGAAAGGATGGAAAAAGATTTTCCACACAAGTTGTAACCAAAGAAAGTAGGAGTAGTCGATTTAATATTGGACAAAATAGAATTTAAATGTAAAGACATCATAAGAGACAAAGAAGGATACTATATATTAATTAAAGGGACAATTCACCAAGAAGATATAACAAACATAATAAATGTTTATGTTCCCAATCAAGGAGCTCCATGAGACTGACATTAGCAAAACTGAAGGGAGTAAGAGATGTTTCAACAATAGTAGTAGGAGACTTCAATACAGCACTCTTCTCTATAGGTAGAACAACCAGACAGAAGATCAAGAAGGAAATAGAGAAGTTAAACAACTTGATAAATGAATTAGACCTAACAGACATATACAGGTCATTGCTCCCCAAAGCACAAGGTTATACATTCTTCTCTAGTGTTCATGGAACATTCTCCAGGACAGATCATATGTTGGGGCACAAAAAAGGTCTTTATAAATTTAAAAACACTGACATTATTCAAAGTACTTTCTGATCACAAGGGGATGAAGCTGGATCTCAATACCACCAAAGAACAAGAACATTCACAAATATATGGAGATTAAATAGCACACATAAACAACCAGTGGGTCAAAGAAGAAATTGCTAGAGAAATAAGTAGCTATCTGGAGATGGATGAAAATGAGAATACAACATATCAGAACTTATGGGATGCAGCAAAGGCTGTGCTGAGAGGGTAATTTATTGTCCTAAATGCCTATATTAAAAAACAAGAAATTCTCGCCTGCCATGCTGGAGACCTGGATTGTTTCCGGTGCCTGCCCATGAAAAAAAAAAAAAAGAAAGAAAGAAAGAAAGAGCAAAAACTGAGGACTTAACTGCTCACCTGGAGGAACCTGAGAAAGAACAGCAAACCAGCAAATTAACCCCAAAGCAAATAGAAGAAGAGAAATATACCATCTCAGTCTTTATCATCTATCTTTTCTTCTGATTTCATTTGTGCCCCCAGGCCTCCTCCCTCTATCATTCTCACATTCAGTGAAGCTAATATCATTTTAATACCAAAACTGGGTAAAGATGCTATAAGAAAGGAAAACTACAGGCCAATCACCCTAATGAACATAGATGCAAAAATTCTCAACAAAATACTAGCAAATCAAATTGAACAACACATTGAAAGAATTATACAGTACGACCAAGTGGGGTTTATACCAGAAATGCAGGATGGTTCAACACAAGAAAATCAATTAATGTAATACAGCACATTAACAAATTGAAAGGGAAAAATCACACGATCATCTCAATTGATGCTGAAAAAGCATTAGACAAAATTCAAACCGTTTTCTGATAAAAACACTCCAAATGATAGGAACCAAAGGTGACTACCTCAATATGATAAAAGGGATATATGAAAAACCGATAGCCAGCATCATACTCAATGGTGAAAGACTGAAAAGTTTCCCCCTAGGATCAGGAACAAGACAAAGATACGCATCATCACCACTATTATTCAACATTGTGCTAGAAGTTCTAGCTAGAGCAGTCAGGCAGGACAAAGAAATAAAAGGCATCCAAATTAGAAAGGAAGCAAAACTCCCATTGTTTGCAGATGATATGATACTATACTTGGAAGATCCTAAGAAATCTACAACAAAGTTACTTGAGCTAATAAACAAATTCAGCAAGATGGCAGGATATAAAATTAATGTGCAAAAGTCAGTAACATTTCTATATACGAGCAATGACCTAACTGAGGAGTCAGTTAAGGAAAAAATTCCATTCAAAATAGCAACTAAAAGAATCAAGTACTTAGGAATGAACTTAACTAGGGACATAAAAGACTTATACACAGAAAACTACATAATATTTCTAAAAGAAATCAAAGGAGATCTAAATAGGTGGAAAGACATTCCCTGCTCATGGATAAGAAGGCTAAATATAGTTAAGATGTCAATTCTCCCCAAATTGATCTACAGATTCAACACAGTATCAATTAAAATTCCAACAAACTACTTTGAAGATCTGGAAAAGCTAACTACCAAATCCATCTGGAAGAGAAAGACCCTAAATAGCTAAAATCATCCTAAAAAAGAATAAAGTGGGAGGATTGACATTCCCTGACTTAAAACTTATTATAAAGTCACAGTGGTCAAAACAGCATGGTACTGGCACAAAGACAGAAGCACTGACCAACAGAATTGAATCAAGAGTGCAGAAATAGACCACCAAATCTATGGTCAACTTATTTTCTTTTTTTTTTTCGGGGGGGGGTGGGGGTGGTCCATGGTCTGGGTATCAAACCCAGGTCTCCCGCATGGAAGGTGAGCATTTTATTACTGAACCACCCATGCAAACCTTCAACAGATTTTTGACGAGGCCCCCAAGTCCTCTAAACTTGGACAAAATAGTCTTTTCAATAATTGGGTATGGAAGAACTGGATATCAACAGCCAAAAGAATGAAAGAGGACCCCTATCTTACACCCTACACAAAAATTAACTCAAAGTGGATCAAATACCTAAATATAAGAAGCAGCACCCCTATATTCTGGAGCAGCTAGAAGGAAAAATCTGAGAGAATCATATGGTAGCCCATGACAAACTCTGGGATCTGTCCTGTAACCATTTGTTGAAGAGTGCTTTGAAAACTACTGTTTTTTATTTCTTTGCTTTGCATATATGTTACACTATACAATTTAAAAAGTTAATAAAAAAAAACAGAAGCAGCAGCACCATAAAGCTTTTAGAAGAAAATGTAGGGAAATAACTTCAAGACGTAGTAATAGGAGGCAGCTTCCTAAACTTTACACCCAAAGCACAAGTGATAAGAGAAAAAATAAAATAAAATAATATAAATAAATAAATAAAAGATAAATGGGAACTCCTGAAAATCAAATGCTTCTGCACCTCAAAAAACTTTGTCAAAAAGGTGAAAAGGCAGCCAACTCAATGGGGGAAAATATTTGGAAATCACATATCAGCAAAGGTTTGATTTCCTGTATACACAAAGAAATCATACAACTCAACAACAAAAGAACAAACAACCCAATTATAAAATGGGCTAAAGATATGAATAGGAATTTTTCTAAAGAGCAAATACAGATGGCTCAAAAGCACATGAAGAGATGTTCATTTTCATTAGCTATAAGGGAAATGCAGATTATGACTACGAGATACCAACTCACGCTAATAAGAATGGCTGCTATTAAACAAATAGGAAACTATACATGTTGGAGAGGATGTGGAGAAATTGGGACACTTAGGCACTGCTGGTTGGAATGTATAATGGTGCAGCCACTATGGAAGATTATTTGGCAGTTCCTTAGGAAACTAAATATCGAATTGCCCTATGATGCAGCAACAGCACTACTTGTATATACCCAGAAGTGCTGAAGGGAATGACACAAACATTTGCACATGGATGTTCATAACAGCATTATTCACAATTGCCAAAAGACAGAAACAAACCAAATGCCCATCAACAGATAAGTGGATCAACAAAATGTGGAATATACATACGATGGAATATTATGCAGCAGTAAGACAAAATGATGGCCTGAAGCACATGACAAGATGGATGAGTCTTGAGGACATAATGTTGAGTGAAATGAGCCAGACACAAAAGGATACTGTATGAGTCCACCTTTAAGACCAGCATAAAGGAATAACCAGAGGCTTTTAATACAGAATATAGGGGACTTAGAGGTACATTGAAGCTAGAGATAGGTGAACCGTTAGCTAATGAGGTTGAACTCCAATGTGAGGAATAAATAGGTGTGAAGGTGGTTCTCTACTGGGTCTATAAGTAATATTACTACACTGAAGATGAACGAGATTGAAAGGGATTGTATAGACCTGTGTGTCCCACTGATTAACACTAGAAGTACGAATTAGTTCTCACAAAGATATGATTCTTGTACAAAAAGTGTTTAAATTCAGGGTACGAGGGAAAACTACTATTGCATGCTATGAGCTATGTTCAAAAGGAAACCATCAGCAATACCACAGCAACAGCAGAGGTAAATAATGCCGGGAAGGACAAGAATTAAGTGGAGGTTTAGATCTCCTATATGACCAGGGTGTGTTTATTGGTTTTCTTTCTCTTGGGAACAGTGAAATTATCTAAAATTGAGAATGTTGATAGACTGTGGACTTTGGGCCCTCTACATGATGCCTGATGAATACAGGTGGCTGAAGGATGCAGTAACAGAGTAGATTGGTAAACAATGGTGTATACGTATGAATGAAGGTTGTGCTGCTACAAAAAGGAACAAAGTCGTGAGGCATGCAATGATGTGAATGAACATGTGGGACATCTGGTGAGACAAAATAAGTCAGAAACAAAAGAACAAGAATGGCATGGTCACATTTAGAAAATGCTTATAAGAAAACAGGGGCCTAGACTGTAAGCTTTTAGAGCAGACATTAAGTCCAGAGTGGTCAGTATTATTTCTTGAATTTGAGAGGCTGTTTTATACATATAGCCTGATATTTAGAGAGAAGAAGGAAGCCGAACAGGTTGGGGTTAAAGTAATTCAGAACATAAAGGTAAAGAAGACAGTGTCTATATTTTAGAACCACATATACTCTTTGTGAGCATTGGAAGAAAGGTTTATTTGGTCTGGAACTGAAATTTTCTGTAGTGCATAGTCTAATTCTACCTACCTGTATAGTTCATTTGAACAACTGAAACACAGGGAGCACAAAATTAAAAAAAAAAGTCCTTTAATCCTGTATAGATTATTGTAATGCCCAGTACATCCTAGAGTATATTAAGCAAATAATCAAAAAGTATTGTAAAGCCCCCTAAGGGGTGGGAGAAAGAATATGGAACTATTAAACCTTATCATCAGGGAATCCCCTGAAACTGTGTCAGACTTTAGGGACACCCACATCAATAGGCCATGCCCTCGATCATGAGGCTTTACTCTTGTGAAGCTTTTGCAGGTAGACGAGAAGCTCAGACTACCTATAGGCATGCCTAAGAGTTACTTCTGGAGAACCTCTTTTGTTGCTCAGATGTGCAGTCTCTCTAAGCCCAACTCTGCAAGTGAAATCATTGCCTACCCACTATGTGGGACATGACATCCAGAGGTAAAAGTCTCCCTGGAAACGTGGAAGAGGACTCCCAGGGATGAATCCAGACCCTTGAATTCCATCTTGACCAAAGGGGGAAAAGAAGTGTAATTAATAAAGTATCAGTGGCAGAGAGTTCAAATGGAGTCAAGAGGCCACTCGGTAGGTTGCTCTTACGCAAGCTTCAGTTAGACCTTGCTACCTATCATAACCTGCCAACCCCCAACCAGGACCATTTCAGCCAATCCTAAAGAACACCTAGGGCAATATGTAAGATTTCACAAGGGTTCTATGCACTAGAGTAGCTTTCCAGAAACCTACAACCTCCAAATGGGTCCCCGGTCCAGGTAAGTCCTGAAACCTTGCCAAGCCTTTCCAGAACGTCAGATAGTTCCATCTCCCTACCCCATATTAGTGACCGACCCTTCCAATATGAAAAATTCAGAACTGTTATAGTGCAAACACCCCTAAAGAGAGGGATGGATAGATCAAAGATGGTGGAGTTATACAGAGAAGATAGGATTTAACAAATGAATATGAACGCTGAATCATTAAATTGATAACTCTTTTCATCTCCAGAATTTTAGAGTAGCTAGAAGTAAAAACCTAAAATTGTGAAATTGTAATCCATGTGAAACTCTGAAATAAGTTCTACAACTAATTTTGGTGCCGTGCTTTGAAATTTACAGCTTTTTTGTGTATGTTATTTTTCACAAAAAAAAAGAAGGAAAAAAAGTCAATTGTGATGATAAAGTATTTAAGCCCTCTAGCCCTCTATACTCTGGAGCAGCTAGAAGAATCTGAGAGGATCGTATGGTAGCCCATGACAAACTTTGGGATCTGTCCTGTAACAACTTGTTGAAGAGTGCTTTGAAAACTATAGCTTTTTGTATTTCTTTGCTTTGTATTTATGTTACACTATAAAAAAAAATTTTTTTTAAAGGTGAAGCAGCAGCCAACTCAATGAAAATATTTTGAAATCTATCTATCCAAGGTTTGATATCCTGTATACACAAAGAAATCACACAACTCAACAACAAAAGAACCAACCCAATTATAAAATGGGCTAAAGATATGAATAGGAATTTTTCTAAAGAGCAAATACAGACGGTTCAAAAGCACATGGAGGCCCTCGCGTGAGTCGCCCGCGTGAGCCGCCCGCGTGTTTTCCCTTGGGGTTCGGATGGCCATGAAAATTCAAGATCCGTTTCTCGGTGTGTGCTTTGCCTAGTAACCGATGATATTTTTGAAAATTAAATAACATCAAGATGAAAACACGAAAATGAAAAAAAAGTACAAAACAAACAAGAAACATAAAATCACCTGATTCTGGGTGTGAGATACTGGGACAAGAAACTTATTATTTTATAGTCAAGCACCAGCGACTTTTGTTCAACCAGGGGAATCCTAAAAAGCCAGTTGTCTCATGGGTCTTAAAGAGCCGACAAATAACCCTCACAGCTATCAACTCTCATTTTCCAAACTGCCACGGAATTTTGTAGGTTCAACATTCTGTCATTTCTGAGAACGGATCACCTTCCAAAACATTCCAGTTGCCCTTTGAATAGTAGCAGCAAGGCAAACCATCTCTCCAGAACAAGTTTCATCAGCGCCTAGTGCAAGGTATCTGGCAGAAAGAGAGGAGTCCAAGTCCAGGAATTAGCACAAGACCATTTCAGAGCTTTAAACTGGACTCCTCCTCTGCTGGTAGCAGCCGGCAGCTTTGCCCAATTCTCTTGAACCTTAAGAGACACCAAGGAGTTTCTACCAGACCCTGGGTTCCCAGTGCCGATTCCGACACTGTGAAGAGGCCCTTGGCAGTGACACTGTGTGCTCATTATGGAGAGAGGGGAAATGTTTAGATCCACTTTGCAGATTTAGACACATGGAAATGCAGCAAAACTGCAGCATTTCATGTTTCTGGGAAACTCAACCTCTTGGTTGTGTGAAGATAAGTTGTATCTTTTATCACAGCAAACCTCGAAATATCAATGGACTATTTTTGCCACCAAGTAGCAATATCACACAACAGAAAGAAACTCAGGAAGGAATTCCACCCCCGACCAAGAGTCAGGAACCTCTAAAACCACAGGAGAACATATCACGACCCATTCATCATCCTTTAGTTTTAGAAACCAACTTTCAGGAAGAAGAGGAGGAAGGAGATGAACAAAATGATGCTTCTAGTTTGTGGACAAAGACCCCTGAAGAAATTGAAGAAAAAAGAGTAATAAAGGAGATGTGTTATAAATCTGGTGAATACTACAGATTTCATACTCCTCCGGATATTTCATCATCAAAAAGCATAACTCCTACAGTGGAAAAAGAGTTAGAAAAGCCTTTGCAAAATGGCTGTGAATTGCAAGAAGGGGATGGTCTTACAGTTCCAACAAAATTTAGCCTATTTGAAAGGCATAGTGAGATAAAAACATCATTGGATGGGAAACCAAGGACTGACATTGCTGCTTTTGAAAACGGAGGCGGTGACTGCTATGTTCCTCAGAGGATCATATTTCTTGGAGTAGATGAAAGTGAAGCTTTAACAGAAGAGAAAGAAAGCACCATGTTAAAATGTTCAAACACTAAAGTGAATGATGTCCAGCCAATGAGAAGGCCTCATTTTAAAGGTGTGAAAAAAAGGAAATGGATTTATGATGAACCAAAGAACTTTCCTGGCCCAGGAATGCACAGAGTACAGACCCCAAATTCCAAAAATAAAATGAGTTACCATCGCAATAATAGAAACAGAAATGCTGAGAATGCAGCCTATATCCATGTTCAGAGAGATGCTGTCAGGACTGTCTCATTGAATGCACCTCCCCGTGGCAGGGCCACAAATGGGTCCTACAATAAAGCAGATGTTAACAGGGAACCCAAGCTCAGCCTCTCTCCAGACAAATACATGTCAACATCCTATAATGGTTCAGCCTGGCGAAAAAGAATTCCTTTTTCAAAAACATATTCAAAAACTGAAAAGATATATACAGAGCCAAGAAGAAATGGGAGCAAGTAAACCTGGAGGTTGAAAGAAGAGAAAAATGAGAAAAGAGAAAAGTGCCAGACATCATCTGATTTATAATCAAAAATGAAAATTCAAAGAATGAGATAGTCAAGTACTCCATATTATATACTGGATAGCCAAAGATGATAAAATGCAAATTCTGAAAATAAGATGCAGGAAGTACATTGTGCCCTTTCCGAACTGATAAAAATGCAAATTACAAACAGCTGCCTGTGTATTTATGTAGGTCTGGAATTCATTCTATGCATTGTCACAAACGTTTAATAAAATTTAAAAGTTTAAAAAAAAAAAAAAAGCACATATTCATTTTCATTGGCTATAAGGGAAATGCAGATTATGACTACAATGAGATATCAACTCACACCTATAAGAATGGCTGTTATTAAACAACAGGAAACTATAAATGATGGAGAGGATGTGGAGTAATTGGGACACTCAGGCACTGCTGGTTGGAATGTATAATGGTGCAGCCACTATGGAAGACTGTTTGATGGTTCCTTAGGAAACTAAATATTGAATTGCCCTATGACCCAGCAATAGCACCATTTGGTATATACCCAGAAGAGCTGAAAGCAATGACAGAAACAGACATTCGCACACCGATGCTCACAGCAGCATTATTCCATTGCCAAAAGATGGAAACAAACCACATGCCCATCCACAGATGAGTGGATCAACAAAATGTGGTATATACATATGATGGAATATGCAGCAGTAAGACAAAATGATGTCCTGAAGCACATGACACAATGGATGAGCCTCAAGGACATAAAGCTGAGTGAAATAAGCTAGACACAAAAGGGTAGTATTGTATGATTCCACTTTTATGACCATGGTAAAGGTAAAATCAGAGGTTCATAATACAGAATATAGGAGACTTAAGAAGCTAGAGATGGGTGAATGGTTAGCTAATGAAACTGAACTCCAACATAAGGGGATAGAAGTGAAGGCACTTCTCTAGTGGGTCTTTAAATACTACCATATTGAAGATGAACAAGATTGAAAGGAGTTGTATAGATTGGTATGTCCAGTGATTAACACTAGAAATATAACTAAGTTCTTGCAAGAACTATTTCAAAGGTATGATTCGTGTACAAAGAGTGTTTAAGTCCAGGGTTCAGGGGAAAACTGCCATTGCATGCTATGACTATGTTTAAAAGGAAAACATCAGCACTACCACAGCAATAGAGAGGGAGTTAAGAGGAGGTTTAGATTCCCTATTTGGCGAGGACGTGTTTATTGGTTTTCTTTCTCTTGGAAACAATGACATTGTCTAAAAGCAAAAGGAAAAAAATAAGCTAGAAGCAACAGAGCTGGAAACAAGGACCAGCACTTCCCAGATAAGCCATGCTTGAGCCAAGATACCTTTCTCTGGATGCCTTAGTTAGTACATATTTATGGCCTCAAAATTGTAAACTTGTAACTTATTAAATTCATTTCTAAAAAGTTGTTTCCTTTCTGGTATATTGCATTCTGGCAGCTTAACAAACTTAAACTCCTCCTCTTCTGGGAGCCACAATCAGTTGATTAGAAATGATCACAGGTCAGAGGATGGTCTTAAAAGAGGGACAAGGCAGAAAATGGAACTTTGACTTCTGGATGCTCTTGCAGGGAACTGGCTGGCAGTGAAACTTTTCCATCTCAAGAAGGCCTAGCCCAGGCTAAGCCTACTTAAAATTAGGCCTAAGAGTCACCCCCAAGAGAACCTCTTCTGTTGCTCAGATGTGGCCTCTCTCTCTCAGCTGACACAGCAAGCAAACTCACTGCCCTTCCCCTCTCTACGTGGGACATGACTCCCAGGGGTGTGGACCTTCCTGGCAACGTGGGACAGAAATTCTAGAATGAGCTGGAAAGGGATTGAGAAAATCTTTTCAAACAAAAGGGAAGAGCAAAATGAGACAAAATAAAGTGTCAATGGCTGAGAGATTCCAAACAGAGTCAAGAGGTTATCCTGGAGGTTATTCTTATGCATTAAATAGATATCACCTTGTTAGTCAAGATGTAATGGAGAGGCTGGAGGGAACTGTCTGAAAATGTGGAGCTGTGTTCTGGTGGCCATGTTTCTTGGAGGTAATTGTATGATGATATGGCTGTTGCAGTGTGACTGTGTGGTTTGAGAGCCTTGTGTCTGATGCTCCTTTTGTCTACCTTAGCGACGGATAAGTAAAACATAAGGATTAAAAATAAATAAATAATAGGGGGAACAAATGTTTAAATAAATTTAGTAGACTGAAATGCTGGTAATCGGTGAAGGGGAGGGGTAAGGAGCATGGTATATATGAATTTTTTTTGTCTTCTTTTTATTGCTTTTTCTGAACTGATGCAGACGTTCTAAGAAATGATTATGATGAATATACAACCACGTGATGATAGTGTGAGTTACTGATTATATAACAAGAACGGAATCATCATTTGATAATGTGTTTGTATGTGGTTATGTATCATAAATAAAAAATAAATTAATTTAAAAAAGAAAGGGAGGGGTAAGGGGTATGGTATGTATGAAATTTTTTGTTTTCTTTTTATTTCTTTTTCTGAATTGATGCAAATGCTTTAAGAAATGATCATGATGATGAATATAAAACTATGTGATGATATTGTGAATTACTGATCATATATGTAGAACAGAATGATCATATGTTAAGAATGTTTGTGTTTCTTTGTTGTCATATTTTTTTTAATTTTAAAATTAATTTTAAAAATTAAAAAAGAATGCCTATTCCTGGCAGACCATCTAGGTGTAAAATTCATCACGGCAGGCTTGAGAGCCTGAATTCCACCTCATCCCCAGCCAAGATGATTTCAATTTCTAATGAGGTAATGGAGCAATTAACTCCACCCTTCCATTATGGCCTTTGCAATCTATTTCTATGCATCACAGTAGATCTCCCACCTGCAAAACAGGGATTAAGGAGTTCCTGCACACACATCCTTAACACATCACTGCATTTGTTGCTATTATTGATTATACACCATTATCTCCAAACACACACACCCTTGTTAACAGAAACCCTGACCCATACATTTCCCTGGGCACATTTCCCCTTAAGTTCCACTAACGACAGCTGCTCTATTTCACCCTACTCCCACCTCTACACATCTCAAGTTGACAGCAAGTTATTTTCCCTCCCAGATAGGATCACCAACTCATCCCAGTTTGCCCAGGACTTTCCTGGTTTTAGCAATGAAAAGTCCCTTGACCTGGGAAACCCTCAGTTCCAGGCAAACCAGAACTGTTGGTCACCCTGCTCCCAGAACTCCAAGAAATTCCATCCTTCCTCAATGACTGGACTCTGACTCATTGTAAAGTTTGCCCTGTCATCAGACACCCTTACAAAACCCTGCCCCCCTCCCCATGTTTCTCAATACCCTCAAGTCTCATGGTCCCAAATTTGAGCCAACTACCATCATTTATTATTCTCCTACTTCTAATTGCTGTACATTTCTAGTCACATCCTATGTGCCAAGCCTCAGAGTCTCAAGGAGTGAAAACAAGAATTGGTCCATGATCCACTTTCTCTATACCCAGCCTTGCTGACACATGGATTGTTACTGATTTAAAAGGCAAGTTTGTTTACTGAATGGTTGGGAGGAGACAATGATGATGAAAAGGGCTACAAATCTAAGGGAAAAACTCTTGGCTATTAAAAAGGCATTGCAGGGGCGGGCCGCGGTGGCTCAGCGGGCAAAGTGCTTGCCTGCCATGCCGGAGGACCTCGGTTCGATTCCCGGCCCCAGCCCATGTAAAAAACAAACAAACAAACAAAATACAATAAAACAAGAAAATGTTTAAAGATGTTTCCCTTCCTTCCATCCTTCCTTCCTTCTCTCTGTCTTTCCTTCCCTTCCTCCCTCTCAAAAAAAAAAAAAAAAAAAAAAGGCATTGCAGGTATGGGCAGAGGGATAGAGGACTGGCCCTCTTTGGCACTGCTGTCCCAATCCAGACAGTCATAGCATCTCTACTGTCTGAACCCCAAGCCCACAGTCTCAGCACTTTCCCTCTGATCTCTTGTGCAGAATGAACAGTTTTTCATGATGCTCTAAACCAGAAGAAGACAGGTGCTCTGGTGATGCTTCATTTGGCAGCCTCAATCTCCAATCTGCGCCACTCTGGTTTCCACAAACATCACCAAGAATCTAAAAGAGAGAAGGATAGATGAGACTAAAGGTTTGGGGTTCCCACCTGCATAAATACAAACCAGCTTAGGTTCTGGCTATGGGCCCTCAGTCCCTGGCATTAACTCACCATAGTGAGAAATATCAGACAAGCCCAGATCCCACGTTATCCTGAGGGTCACTAACCCCATGGCCTTGGACATCCTTCAAAAATCTCCAGATCTAATGGTGAGACCTGAGAGGGCAAGGAAGCGTATGAGTATTTATCCAGCAGCATCTTCTCTCCAAGCTGACATCAAAGAGCTGCAATCAACCATAACTATGCTCCCAGTTTATGCACACCAAACTAGTCTCATTAAGCACTCCAGATATTCCCAGAAAAGGGGAAAAAGGAAAACTATCTTAAAGGTCTAGTTTCTACAATATATGATTTTCTTTCAAATCACTCAAAATCAGGGCAATTGACCTGTACTCCACAAGAAAAGAGCTCAGCTCTCACCCTGCCAAGGGCTTCTGACACTGAGGTTTCACAGCATCTCCTTTTTTTCCTCTAGATTAAACACATTTTTTTTTTCGAAGTGGAGGATATTCCATTCATGCTCAGACTGAATAAGGGGATTGATGTATTTTAGTCAAGGGCATATAAATTATTTCTCAAACATTTAGACCCTTTTGATACCATCCAGCTCTGGAATATACTTGCACACAGAATGTCCCAAACAATCACCAGAAAGATAAAGTCATAATCGTAAAGAGTGTTTCATCTTATATTTCAATTTGAGCAAATACTTCTTTTTTCGATTAAAAATGTTATAGGTTTATAGAAAAATAATGCATAAAACACACAGTTCCCATATACCACCCAATTCTTAACACCTTGCATTAGGTGTGGCACATTTGTCACAACTGATGGAAGAACTTTTTATAGTTGGGCTATTAACTATAGTCCATGGTTTATATTAGGGTTCCTTCTTTGTGTTGTACAGTCATATGTGTTTTTAAAAAAATGTTTATTCTAATAACATACATATAACCTAAAATTTCCCTTTTTAGCCATATTCAAATATCTAATAGTGCTGTTAATTACATTCACAATTTTGTGCTACCATCATCTCCCTCCATTACCAAAACTTTTCCATCATCCAAATTGAAACTGTACAATTTAAGCATTAACTCCCCATTCCCTACCCTCACCTTAGCCCCTGGCAATCTGTATTCTAGTTTCTGATTCTTACGAATTTGCTTATTCTTATTTTTTATCAGTGAGACCATACAATATTTGTCCTTTCATGTCTGGCTTATTTCACTCAACAGGATGTCTTCAAGATTCATCCATGTACAGACCACTGTGGTGATTTCAAGCTGTACGTATCCCAGAATGGCATGTTCTTAAATTTAATCCATTCCTGTGTGTGTGGAGTTTAGATGTGACCTACCTCATTCAGGATGGGTCTTAATTCTCTTACTCTTTCCTTTATAAACAGCATAAATATAAAGAGCAAGCAAGAAAGACACAGAAGTAAGAAGCTAAAAGCACCAAATCCAGAAAAGAAGGGAGAGGCCAGCAGACACTGTCAAGGGCCTTGCCGTTAGCAGAGGAGTCAAAGATCACCACAGCCATTCTTCAAGAAGAAAACATTGCTTTGATGATGTCTTGATTTGTAAAATTGTAAGCTACTACATTTCAATTATTAAGCCAACCTATTTCATGGTATCTGTTTTCAGCAGCCTAGGGAATGAAAACAATCAACATCCTCAGTAGCTAGCCCATTAAATTGTTAACTTTGGACAAGAACTGTTTGGTAACTAGCTCTCTGAAAATCAAGACTGCCAGGTCCATTTGAAAGAGAAATGAAAAAACATAAACTATGCTTGAGGATGTTATACGACAAGTGAACCCCAACTCAATCCACAGGATTCTACATTCACAGGTTTGGATTACCAGGTCTGGGGTGGGAGGCAGATAAACTCTTCAAACAGCTCACAACTGTCCACTAAAACGACTTTGATGTAAAAGGGAAAGGAGGACAGGTTTGAAGGACAAAGGAAAATCTCAAGTTTATTAAATGGCTACTAAGTAGCAAGTGATTCACATATATTATCCTCACACTATCCCTACATCATGAGATGAAAACCAAAACATCTGGTGAAACAGGAGCCCATCCTCAAATATGAGGGACCTGAATGTAGTGGGAAGAAGACTGGGAACACGACCAGAGTCCTCAGACACTTCACAACGTGATGAATTCTATCACAACAAACTGTCTCTCTTCATTTTCTCTTTGTCCAGGTCCTACTGCCAGGCACCAGGCACAGCGTCAAAGAGAGGCACTGCCCTCAAGAAGATCACAGCAGAGAGGGAACAAAGAGCAAACCAACAATTTCCACAGGGGCATGGGAACAGAAGCATTGGGGAGGCAGGGGCCCATAAACTCCCTGAAGACAGGGCTCATGCCTCAACAGCCTTTCTGTAAGTCTCAGAGTACCCTGCACTGTGCTGGCCAGAAGGGGTCCTCAAACCACACAGCATTAGAAACCAGGGGGTAACAACAGTTGGTGGGAACCACTCTTAGGTATATACTCCAAAGAACTGAAAGTAGGGACTTGAGCAGTTATTTTTACATCAACATTCATAGCAGCATCATTTAAAATAAGCAAAAGGTGGAAACACAAATGTCCATTGACAAATGAATGGATAAACATGGTGTATACATATAATGGAGTATCAGCTAAAAAAGGAATGACATTTTGATGCAGGTGACTTCATGGATAAACCTTGAAGACATTAGGTTGAGTGAAATAAGCCAGACACAAAAGGACAAATATTGTATCATTCCACATAGGTAAGATGTCTAGAATAAGCCAAATTATGGGTTGCTGGACTTAGTGGAGGGGAGGGGATATGGGCTATTATTGTTTAACGGGTACAGGGTTTCTGTTCTGGGTTATGAAAAAGTTTTGGTAATGGATAGGGAGGATGGTAACACAAAATTATAAATGTAATTAATGCCACTGAAATGAACATTTAAAAATTGTTAAAATAGGGCAATGCAATGGTGGCTCATGGCAGAATTCTTGCCTGCCATGCCGGAGACCCAGGTTTGATTTCCAGAGCCTGTCCATGCAAAAAAAAATTTCCTAAAATAGGAATTTTTAATTTACATATATATATGTTACATATAAGTTTACATATACCTATATATATATAAAAATAAGTTAGCATGAGAAAAGACATGTGTGAAAGCTCCAGGGTTTGGAAGGGACAGGAATGGACCCTCCAAACACGGGGAAATGCTTTCAGCAATTCCTCTCCCTGCACTATCAATGACCAGGACACAGACAGCCCATGATCACTTTCGAATGCAGGTAAAGAAAAGGACAGTGAGTTGAGGAGGCCATTGTCAGCAGCCTAGGAAATGGCCTAGCTAGGATAAAAGAAGACAAGTCAGTGACCAGACACACAACCTATTTTTCCAGCAGCTTCCTCTGATTCTCACAAAGATTCTTAACACAGTGCTTCTCAAACTTTAGTGTGAACCAAAATCACCCAGAAGGCTTATTAAGACTAACTGTTGAACCCCACACCATAATTTCTGATTCTGCAGGTCTGGGATGGAACCTAAGAACTTGCCTTTATTACAAGTTGTCTGGTAATGCTGGTCCAGACACCACACTTTGAGAACTACTGTTTTAATGCTTCCCTGCTAAGAGAGTGAGAGGGGAGATAACTTTGGGGCAAGTGTTGAGAACTTGTTGGGTCAGGAAGTCTGGGATTGTGTGATACCACAAATGACTTTATAATAAGTATTACTCCTACCAGGGCTAAGAGAAAACCATTCAGTTAATCAGCCTGACTCCAAAATCCAGCCTTTGTTCCATTCCAACAAGCTGCTGCTGAACCAAATTAACACATGGACACACTGCTTCCCCAGAGAGCTCTCAGAATGCCTACTGTGCTTCCTGAATTGTGAAAACAGGAAATTAAAAATATATATTAGGGGTTCCACATGGTCATAATGATTTCAGTGGGGGAGGCAAGCAATGGAAAGTAACCTTCACTTCCCCTCTCATGACCTTGGCTTTGCAGCCTGAATATTGGTGCTTTAGAGAAGCACTCAGGACTCGTACCTTAAAAGCATCACTGTCCAGTCTCTTCTTGAAGACACATCACGGGGTCCTGGGCACACAGGACAGTGATCCCACACTCACAAGAAACCACATACTTCATTTCCCATAACATATTCAACAATCCAAGATGATCAAAAGGGAAAAAAACCTCTAAATTAGGAGCAGTGGAGGGAACTAGAAGGTGGTTCTATCAATGGCTTGCCTTTAATCCTCTCTCTCTAGTTTCATTATTGATCTTTCCATTTCAACCTCCTGGGTGGCCTGAAAACTCACCCTTTCTAAAGGGAATCCCCAAAAGACAAATGGCAGAGGAATGAAGAGCTGGGAACAGCAACCAGTGAGTGAAACCAATGTACACAACCAAAGGCCAGGGGAACATGCAAAACTTTCAGGAGCCCCCATAGGCTAACAAGTGAGGAAATCTGTTCTACATATCAGAATTGAGCCGCCCTCCTCTTGCAACCACCAGCACTTTCCCCTTCTTCTCTTTTACCAACACATACTTACTGATCATCAATTTCAGTCCAATGTCATGTTCAGATGCTCCTCATCCTGTTCCTTCTACCCACACGTTCCCCTCCATCCACCCAGCCCTGTTCACAACAGCCTCAAGATCTCCCTCCTGGTGTTCCCTTTCCTTGGAACACATTTCCATCACCGTTCCTATTCAAGTCCTCTAAAACCTACCTAGCCACACCACCTTCAGGAAGATGAAGTTTGGAAATTCTATGGAAATCAGTGTATGCACTCCAGTTGCATTAACTGGTAACTACTATCTTTATTGTAATTCACTGTGGCTCCTTAAACAAAAATACTCCCTCCTATGAGCAAGACTAATATTCTATAATCCTGAGCCATGTCTCTTAATAGCAAGCCCCATGCTGGACAACAAACCCCTCAATAAACAGACACCTAGTTTCTCAGAACTAGAGGAGGCACTGACTCCTCTAGTTCTGAGAACTAGAGGATGCCTCCCAGAAAGCACCAGATCCCTGACAGGGTTGGCAGAAAAGAAGCAGGACTGTGTGAAAGCTCCAGGGTTCAGAAGGGATGAGATGGACCCTCCAAACATGAGGAAAACTTCCTTCCGTGATTCTTCTCCCTGCCCTATCAATGACCAGAGCACAGGCAGCCCATGATCACTTCCGGATGAAGGAGCAGTAAAGGGCAAAGGGGGAGCCAGAAAGGAAGTGAGGCTGATGCCAGGGGCACGGCCAAGCTGGCATACTGCAGGACTCCAGCAGCTACCACTACAACCTGCAAAGCTGCCATAAAACCTGACCACCAACGGGAATCAAAGGGAGACACTTCTGATAAACACCAGATAAGTTTTTGGGTTGGAGATCAGGATTATGCGGTTATGACAATAAAAACGTCTTCTCTCAGAGCTTTGTTTTCCAGATCAAGAAACTCTGGGTCAAAACAGGTTGGAGACTGGCCTTTGGCTAGGGTCTGGGAACCTGGCTCTCAGAGTGTTTCCAGTCAAGAGAAAAGGGTAGCTGTGCGGGCCTAGGGCCGTTTATGTAAGCAACATGATATATACTGAACAACCGCTTTCCTCCTGGGAATCTGGAATTTCTGTACATTCTAGGCAGAAGGCGCCCAGGTGACCAACCCTGAGAAACAACCCTGGGTACTGAGTCTCTAATGGGCTTTCCTGGGCAGAAACATTACACACATACTGCATTTTTGATGATGAGGGAAGAACAGGTTGTGTGATTCCCTCATGAGAAGGAAACAGTAAGGAAACATGGGTTCCTCCAGACTCAACCTGTGTCTTTTCTTCCATTATGATCCAGCTGTGTATTTATAATGCTGTTATAATAAATCTTAACCAGCTGTGACATGAGTACAACTTTAACAACAGCAAAAAAAGTCACAGTTAACAGGATCGTAAAGAAGGAACTGAGAGCCAGGAATGGATGGATGTCTCTCGTGCCTAAAGCCACCACTTCCCATTATGAGTTACTGTCACTGACATTCCAACCCAGGGAGAGCCCCAGGGAGTTCTCTACCCACACAGGTCCCAGGAAGCTGCTCCTCTGCAGCAGCCTCTAAAGGCATGTGAAGAAGGGCCGGATGTGATCCAGGTTCCATGTGTGTCTACCTGAGGACTCACAAGACAGTCATCTCATTCTCACCTTCCCCCTCAACAGCAACCAACGCATCAAGGAAAAAAATTTGACTTTACAGGGTGCAAAGATCCGAAACTTCAGAAAATGGACCATAACTCTTATGTCAGGCCTTGAGATCTGGCATTTTCCTATATGACACCTCTCACAAAGCCTCTCTGCACACAGTGGATCCATCTGCCACAGCCAAGAAGTCACAGATGAGCAACTGACTTGTCTCTGCTCAAAGCAGGCTCTGGTAGTCAGTGCTAGGCACTTGGCAGGAACTGAGCAAAGCAAGACACAAGACCCTGCCTTGAGGATCAGGGCAAAGAGGGTGAAAAAACAAGCACACCAACAATTTCCATGAGATAGGGTTAGGACTGAAAGGTGAGGCTAGGAGCATAGGACAGGGAGGTGCGGAGGCAGATAAAGCTTCTGGGAAGAAAACCGAGGATGGTGATTACCCCCATCACGCCTCCACAAGTTACAAACATACTTTGATACAGGGTCCAGTACTTCAGTATTTTCTCCTTAGGTCTCACAGCAACCTGCACGAGGCCAGGCAGAAGGCACTCAAACTAGATGAAGCCAGGTACCAGGAAGCATTTCAAGGTGACGGGGACCCTGCCTCAATCAAGATGGTAGCATTAAACACTTCAGGGCTCCATTCCCCCACAGAAGGTTTGAACAAGCAAGAACTGTCCAAAACATCTTTCTTAAAATTCCAGAAAAGAGTTAAAATATTGCAGTAATAGGGCAAGTGCCAAATAAAAAAAAAAGCAGTAGGAACTCAAGGTGCCCTAGCTGGCCCTTCACCAGCTCAGCACAGAGCTGGTTGGTTCTGGAGGGAGCAGAGTAACCCTACGCACATACTGGGAGCATTATGTCTGGCCCAGTTTGTCTAGTGGTGACCTGAGGCACTCACTGTTCCAGAACTTGACCTGCACGTAGAAAGCAGTTCACAGTTCTTCTACAGAACACTAAGGAAAAGCAGTCAAATTGTGCTGCCCAGAACAAAGGATTTCTGCTGGAAGATATACAGTGCAATGCCTGGGACCATGAAGAAACTACTTTCCAGGATACAAAGATATTCAGAACTGTGTAAATGTGGAAATTCTTAGGTTCATTTGAGTATGCCCAAGACCAGAGCTTGTGCAGAAAGGACTAGGGAGAGAACCCTATGCACTGGCCTGGAGCCATTCCCTAAATTCCTTATATGGATAAACCCTGAAGAAGAGTACTTGTACCGGTCAACCCTCAAAGACTGAGAAAGGTGCTTTTTTTCTTCTTTTTAATTTTTTGTCACTCCTGACATTCAAAGAAAGCTGTCATGACACTTAGGGGGACAAAAGCTTTAGGAACAGATGTCTCAGAGTCTACATTGCAGCTATAACACATGTGCTGGTTTGAAAGGATGTATGTCCCCTAGAAAAGCCATGTTTTAATCTAAATCCCATTTCATAAAGGCAGAATAATACCTAGTTAATACTGTATGTTTGAAACTGTAATCAGGTCATCTCCCTGGAGATGTGATTTAATCAAGAGTGATTGTTAAACTAGATTAGGTGACGACATGTCTCCAACCATTTGGGTGGGTCTTGATTAGTTTCTGGAGTCCTGTAAAAGAGGAAACATTTTGGAGAATGAGGAGAATCAGAGAGAGCAGAGCAGAATGACATAGCCACAAGAAGCAGAGTCTACCGGCCAGCGGCCTTTGGAAATGAAGAAGGAAAATGCTTCCCAGGGAGCTTCATGAAACAGGAAGCCAGGAGAAGAAGCTAGCAGATGACGCCGTGCTTGCCATGTGCCCTTCCAGACGAGAGAGAAGCTCTGACTGTGTTCACCAAGTGCCTTTCCAGATGAGGGAGAAACTCTGACTGTGTTCGCCATGTGCTCTTCCACTTGAGAAAGTGCCCTGAACTTCATTGGCCTTCTTGAACCAAGTTATCTTTCCCTGGATGTCTGAGATTGGACACTTCTATAGACTTGTTTTAATTGGGACATTTCCTCAGCCTTAGAACTGTAAACTAGCAACTTATTAAATTCCCCTTTTTAAAAGTCATTCTGTTGCTCATATATTGCATTCTGGCAGCTAACAAACTAGAACAACACATAATACATAAAACATCTAAATGTCCAGGTTTCATAAGGGATTACAAAACATACAAAGAAACAGCAAGTGATGGCTTAGGCAAAAGAGAACATTAAAGTATCAGAAAACAGGTTCATGGAATGTGAACAACATTAAAAAATTATCAAAAGAGAGATGGAAATTATGAACATGAAGCAAACAAATAAAAACTACAGTATCAGCTTTTTAAATTCCCCACAGGGGTTCCATAGCAGATTGGTGCTGGCAGAAAAAAGAATCAGAGAACTTGAAGGTAAGCCAACTGAAATCATTCAGAAAGAAGAATGAAGAAAAGTAAACAGAGCCTGAGAAACCCATGGGACACCATCAAGCACACCATTATACACACTGTAGGAGTCACCGAAGGAGAATAAAAGGGCAGAGAGAATATGCAAATAAATATGGCAGAAAATTTCCTAAATTTAACGAGAGACAAATATTCATATATAAGACACCGAACAAGCTCCAACACAGAATAAACCCAAATAGAACCAAACTTCATCATATCATAATCAAACCGTTGGGTGCCAAAGACAAAGGGAGAATTCTGAAAGTCACTAGAGATGCGAGGTGTGACCTACAATGGAGGATCAATAAAATTAAGTGCCAATTTCTCATTGGAAACCATGGAAGAAAGGAGGCAGTGGGATGACATTCAAAGCGCTGAAAGCAAAAAAACTTCTGAAAGCAACAATTCAATATCTAGCAAAACTATCATTCAAAAATGAGAGAGAATGCAGGATAAGCCCTGAAATCCAGAGGTTTTCTCCAAAAATATCAAGTAGTTTATGGATATCTTATAAGTCCTTGATCTTGAGGCTTGCTCTTGTGAAACTTATGTATATAGCACAGAAGCTTGGTCTACCTATAGGCATGCCTAAGAGTTACTTCTGGAGGACCTCTTTTGTTGCTCAAATATGGCCTCATTCTTTCTAACTTTCAACTCAGCAAGTGAAATCACTACCCTCCCCCCTACATGGGACATGACATACAAGGATGAAAGTCTCCCTGGCAACATGGGAGATGACTCCCAGGGATGAGCTTGGCCCTGGCACCAGGGGATCAACAATGCCATCCTGACCAAAAGGGGGAAAAGAAGCGTAACAAATAAGGTATCAGCAGCTGAGAGAGTTCAAACAGAGCCAAGAGGTTACTCTAGAGGTTCCTCTTTCACAAGCTTCAGTTAGATATTGTTACTTATCATAACTTGCCAAACCCCAACCAAAACCATTCCAGCCAATCCTAAAGAACACCTAGGGCAATTCTACAAAGGTTCCATGCTAGAGTAACTTTCCAGAAACCTACAACCTCCAGATGGGTCCCTGAACCAGAGAAGTCCTGAAACCTAGTGGGGCCAGCCTCTCCATTATATCAACTATGTTCCATCTCCCTACCCTGTATTATTGACAGCCCCTTCCGACATGAAGAAGTTAGAAAGGGCAAAGCCCAAATACCCCTAAAGAGTGGGATAGAAAGACCAAAGGTGATGGTGGAGTTATATAGAAAAGGTAGGGTTTAACAAACAAGTTGCTGAATCATTATATCAATATTTCTTTTAGTCTCCAGCATCTTAGAGCAGCTAGAAGTAAAAACCTAAAATTGTGGAACTATAACCCATACCAAACTCTGAAATCTGTTCCACAACTAACTGTTACACTCTGCTTTGAAATGTATTGCTTTTTTGTATATACGTTATTTTTCACAAAGAAGAAAAAAAGTCAATTGTGATGATAAAATAAATATTTATTCCTCTAGCCTCCAATGTTCTGGAGTAACTAGAAGGAAAAATCTGAGATGATGGTATAGTAGCCCATGATAAACTCTGGGATCTGTCCTGTAACTACTTGTTGAAGAAAGTTTTGAAAACTATTGCTTTTTTCTTTCTTTGCTTTGTATATATGTTATATTATACAATTAAAAAAGTTAAAAAAAAAAACCTTCCAGCTTTCAATTAAGACATTCTGCTGCCAACACACCAATATAAAGAAAGATTCCTGAAAGATGCTCAGAAACCAAAGAAACATGTTAAGGGACCAAATGCACTCTTGAAAGCCCCAGAGGGGCCTTGTATTTACTTTTCCAACTGCATCATCCCCAGGAAACCCACCATGAGCACTCTTGTGGTATACAAAGCCCCCGAGCTCCAGAAAACACACCTTACCTCAGGAGCAGCGTGGTCCAGCTACTTCCGGACAGGATGGAGACACCTCTCCTGGGTCTTCCTGCACCGAGCTGCCTTCTCTGCAACTAAAGAGAAGCTCTGGATGAGCAACCTTGATGCCACCTGGTCACAGCAAGTCCTGATAAGCACATGAAGAATACACGGCACAGAAGCTGCCAGATGATGATTACCTGAACAGCCAGTCCACTGTCTCAGCAAGAACAGCACATCTAAGGAGATGTCTACGCATCATCTACAGCAGGGATGGCTTCTCAGTTTCATCTTACATCCACACTGACAGGCATGAAGTGGTCCTGAAGCAGCATAATTAACAGAACAGATGTTGAACGTGGGAGAGGTCTGAGAGTGTGCTAAACTGGCACAGCACAGTATGGCATGGTCAGGGAGGGCAATCAGGGGCTGGAAAGACTCATCTTTATCTAGGTCAGGGCCAGTTTCATGGCTCACTCAATTATGTTAGCCCTGCCTGCTGCACTTCTGCTTTGGTACCATCACAACCACAATCAACAGGGAATATCTTCCCTGGTGGGCCACAGACCCACCCTTGTCAAAGGGGCATGACTATAAGAACACTGGGCCAGTGGGGAGAAATCTCTTATCTTCATCCCCTCCTGCCCACCCCACACCCAAATACACATACACACCCATACATTTGGGTTGCTCTGCTCAAAAGGATTTCCTTGACGTGTCACAATGCAATGAGCACTGTTACCTACAACAGGTCTTTCCTTTCCACATCTCCTATTTTTCATTTGCTCTGCAAGTGGTAACCATCTGGTCACATGACTCAGACACTGCCCTCAAGGTGGCAGTAGAGACAGTCAAAGAGACAGGCACACCAACAATTGCCACAGAGTATGACAAGTACCGAGAGGCAAACGCTTAAACCCCCTGACTGAGTAAGGAAAGGTAGGAAGGCAGTTTCTGGATGGGAGCCCTCAAAAAGGCTGATCTCCATTAACATATCAATTCTATTCAAAATGATCTACAGATTCAATGCAATGCCAATAGACTACTTTGCAGAAATGGAGAAGTTAATTATCCATTTTATTTGGAAGGGTAAGGGGCCTCGAATAGTCAAAAACACTTGAAAACGAAGAATGAAGGGGGGTGTATCATACTTCCTGACTTTAAAGCATTTTAAAGCTACAGTGGTCAAAACAGTATGGTACCGGCATAAAGACAGAAATATTGATCAATGAACTCAAACTGAGAGCTCAGAAATAGAGTCAACTGATTTTTGATAAGGCTCCCAAAGCCACTCAACTGGGATAGAACAGTCTCTTCAACAAACGGTATTGGGAAAACTGGACAGCCATAATCAAAAGAATGAAAAAGGACCCTATGTCACAACCTTTTCAATCATTAACTCCAAAAAAAAAAAAAATTAACTCAAAATGGATCAAAGACCCAAACATAAGAACAAGTACCATCAATACCATAAAGCTCTTGGAAGAAAATGTAGGGAAACATCTTCAAAGTCTAGTGATAGGCAGTAGCTTCTTAGACTTTACACCCAAAGCACAAGCAACGAAACAAAAAAATAGACAAATGGGAACTCCTCAAAACTGAATTCTTCAGTGCTTTAAAGGACTTTGTCAAAAGGGTGAAAAGGCAACCAACTCAATGGGAGAAAATATTTGGAAACCACATATCTGATAGGTGATAAGTTTTACAACCAGGAGGAAGGAGAAGAGACCAAAACTCTTATTGTGAGGTTACGCGAAGGCAGCTGAAGCCTAAGATACCAATAGCAACAAGCAGGGGAAGGGGTACAGCTTATATAGGATGGCTGGTACGAAGTAGGAAAAAGGAGGTGGTGGATTTTCATTGCCGAGATTGAGCTCAGGAAATTGGCAGGTTTTCACTGGTCAGTTTAGAAGCGGGGGCTAAGCAGGGAGTTGGTAACTCTTCATTGGTGGAGTTTAAATTTTAAGTGCCATAGTCAGGCAGAGTTGTAACTGCTGGAGGGCAGGTGTTGGGTAAGGGGAATTTATCTCAAGAGTACAGCTGCCGAGCTATAATTGCTTGCTGGAGGGCAAGAGGAGGCATGGGACTGTTGTTTGTGAGGGCTGGGGTGGATTCCATAGGTCTCCTGGAAGTAATGGGTAGGGGAAGCTTCTTAAAATATTTGCTAGGGGTTGGTCACATCATGGGGGAAGGGGTTCTGCTTAACAATAAGGGCTTGATATCCAGTATATATAAAGAAATCCTGCAAGTCAACAACAGAAAGACAAACAAACCAATTAAAAAATGAGCCACTGATGCTCACAGCAGCATTATGCACAATTGACAAACAATGGAAACAACCCAAGTGTCCATCAACTGATAAATGGATAAACAAAATGTAGTATATACAGACGATCGAATACTATTCAGCTGTAAGAAGGAATGAAGTTCTGAATCATGCAACAACATCGTTGAACCTTAAGGACATTATGTTAAGTGAAATAAATCAGACACAAAAGGACAAATATTTTATGCTAATGTGAACTAATCATAATTTGTAAACTCATAGACATAAAATATAGAATATAAGTCACCAAGATAGAGAATGAGGCTAAAGAATGGGGATTGGTTGCTTACTATGGGCAGAATGTTTAAATAGGGTGATAGGAGCACATTATTGGGAGAATAATTAACAGTGCTGAATGGTGTGAGTGTAGTGGAAAGGGGAACTTCAGAGTCATATATGTCACCAGAAGGAAAACTGGAAGTTAAAACATGAGAATGTATAACACCGTGAATCTTGTGGACAATGTCAGTGATTAACTTCACAAATATCAAAAGGTTCCTTCATGACCTAAAGCAGATGTGTGACACTGTTATAAGGAGTTAATAAGAGGGCAATATGGGAAAAAATGTACCTATTGCAAACTAAAAGTAAAATAATCTTTCATAAACAATAAATAAATGTACCACACCAATACTATGCATCAATAATTGGGGGGGGATAAGGACTCTGGAAGATTACTGTTTTCTTTCTTCTTTTTATTTCTTCTCTGGAATAATGAAAACGTTATAAATTTGATCATGCGGCTATATGCACAACCATGTGATGATACCGTGAACAGTAATTACATACTTTGGATGGTTTCTATGCTGTGTGAGTATATCTCAAAAATTGCGTTTAAAAAAAAGATAAAAAAGGCTGACCTCAGCTGTATTCCCACACCCAGTCCCTGAGGGAAAACCCCACCCCTATGTTTCTTTTTCAAAGCCTCACAAAAACCAGCACTGGGCTGCAGCCAAAAGACATGCAAGGGAAAGAGAAAGTGTGTGAAAGCTCCAAGGTTTGAAAGGGACAAGAATGGACCCTCCAAACACAGGAAAGTGCGTTCAGTGATTCCTCTCCCTGCATTATCCATCACCAGGGCACAGGTAGCCCACAATCAGGGCAAAAAACAGCAGAAGGTGAACCAGAAAAACAGGCCCATATTAGCAACCTACAAACCTACCTGAGTAAGAGAGAGCACTCGGGCACAGCCCCAGACCCTGAGAGTTACCATCACTTCATATAAAGATTCCATCTCCCAAATCAAGAGACTCCACAAGACCAACTTTAGGTAAACATGCCTAAATTGTTCATTCATCCCACAAACATTTAGAGCACCTAATGTGTTCCAGGCGTTGCAGATTCAAATACAAAGAACAACACAGTACAAGGCCTCTGTTGTCACAGAGCTTTGGCAGTTTTTCTACTTTACAGAAACTAAAGCACAGGAAAGGGAAGTACCTTATTTGAAGTCACACAACCAATGAGTGGCTGAGCCAAGGTCTGAACTTGGATCTTTCTGGCCCCCCAAACTCTGCCCCCCAACTCCTACACCTGGCTTCTATCTACACTCTAACACAAGGGCTTTGCCAGACAGTTCTCAGAACACACACTGGCCTTGTACAGGTTGGAAGGGCAACAGTCTTCAAGGTGCTCAGGAGAAGAAGCACTTACCCACGGGACATCCTCACCCCCAGAACAATGGGAGCATGTCCAGGAGTGTGGGTCAGGGTCCTGCACGAGAGAACAGGGTGCTGGCTGATGCAGAATCAGCAATGCTTTCCAACGATGAAT
Organism: Tamandua tetradactyla; assembly: GCF_023851605.1. Classification (NCBI taxonomy): domain Eukaryota; kingdom Metazoa; phylum Chordata; class Mammalia; order Pilosa; family Myrmecophagidae; genus Tamandua; species Tamandua tetradactyla. The sequence goes on along the minus strand of NC_135327.1, from coordinate 13,545,358 downwards.
TTTCATCTGTGTACAAGAGACCTACTCAGCCTCGAGTAGTCTTGGCGGGGAAAAAAGCAAACAGGGGCTTTAGTGCAAAGCATAGGACAAGAATCCAGACTCTGTTCCCCTGCAGTCCTAGGAGGGTCCTGAATTTAAGTTCAGCCAACCAGTCTGTAAAATGAGGAATTTAACACACCTTTAAGCTACTGAGGGAAGAATGAGTTCATAATGTGCGTGTGTATGTGTATATATATGTATATTTCGTGCTTTAAAGATATATATAGCACAATGACCGACACTTTGGAAGCAACCGATAAGTGACTTGTGGACCTTAAAATGCCCCAAATCGGAGGTCCCGGGGTAAGTGAAAATCACAGAGGCTTTGGTACCCCTCAGACCCGGGTTCAGACCGGGCTCGGGACACCGGCTGGGGGACTTGGGGCACACGCGTGGCTGGGTCTTCGCTTCCTCTTCATTAACAGGACACTAAACGTTTCCAGACGATGGCTGTGGGAACAGAGGATCTGACGCCCGCCGGGGCCTGCTAAGAACCGCGGTGATGAACTAGCAAACCCCTTTCTCCAGGACACGTGAATCCCGAGAGGCCCCGGCCGGGCGGGGCGGACCTCAGTTCCCCATCTGAGACGGTGTGTGCTGAGGGGGAGGGCGGGGGGACCCAGCACGGGCCTTAGGGACCGCTCCCCGTGCGCACTTTGCGCAGAGCACAGCCCCGCAGTGGACTCACCCGGGACGCCGAGACGGCAGCAAGGACAGAGCGGTCGACGCGAGAAGGTGCTGGACGTCGGGAGAGTTGGCTCCGACACACGGAAGCCACACGCCCCAGAAATCTCCCCCTGCTCGCGTCGGCGGAAATCCAGCTGCGAGGCGCGGGCGGCGGCCTAGAGCGGAGCCTCCGCGGAGCGAGCCCGAGCAAGCATCCCTGCAGCGCCTCCTGGCGGGCCGGATCTGAAATTCCGGCCACTAACGCCCTCCTTCATCCAAGCAGCCAATCAAGCAGCCCGCCAGCCTTCTTCCCTCCTTCCCTCTTTTCCTCCTTCCTTCCTTCCTTCCTTCCTCCTTTCCCACGTTCCTCCCCGCGGCCCCTCCCGCCCTCTGCTCTCGCGCCCACTCTCTGCATGACCTCAGCCAAGTGACCTCACTTCTCTACCCAGCCTTAGTTTCCTGTTCTGAAAAATGGGTAGGGTCAGAGTTCCTCCTTTGTAGGATTGCTGTGGAGATTAAATAGGATGATTTATCTCAAGACCGTGGCTCAGAGCGAATGTCTGAGGCGTGGTAGTTGCTGTATTTTAATATTTTTTAGGAAGCTGATAGCTTCTTTCACTGTGAAAACTATGGCCTTATTTATGAGGCAGAGGGAGTAGGCTGACTGAAAAGTCGAAGGCAGTGCTGTCTAATAGAAATATAATACAAACCACATATGTAATTTTTAATTTCCGATAACCACATTTAAAAAGTAAAAAGAAACAGGTGACATTAATTTGAATAACATTTCATTTAACCCAATATAACCAAAATATTATTATTTAGCATGTTATCAATATTTGAGAGTTATTAATAAGATGTTTACTGTTTTTCTTCTGCTAAGCCCTTGGAATCTGGTGTGCATTTTACACTCTAGGCACATTTTAATGCAGATTTGCATTTCCAGGGTTCCATAGCCACACGTGGCTGCTGAAATTGAGCAGTGCAGTTCTACAGTAGTCTGGCTTGGATCGGCCCTTTGGAGCCACAGGAGAAAAGCAGCAAATAGGAGGCTGAGCGCTCATCCCTCCATAGTGCCCCCAAATGTGAGCCTGAGACATCCTAGGAGGGGCTGGGTCTCCTGCACCACTCATGTTGAGGACCTGATTATGCTTAGCTGGAAATGAAGGCAAACATGTCTTCAGTAGGCTGAGAAAGGGCAAAGCTCCAATTCAAACCTTGAGTTTTCTTCTGCACCCCTTGATCCCATGACACCAGGGAAAAGAGCTTGGACTGCATCCGCAATGGCTAGAGGAGGCTGGGAATCTAAATGGAGTGATTGATGTGTGTTAACTGTTGGTGTAAAAGGATGTTCAAATAGAAGTTTCAGTGGAAAGACCAAGGAGGACCCAAGATACAAGGATGAACCATATAAAATTGCTTTTGTGGTAGGTCAAAATTGGACAAATATCAATACATTTTTAGGGTTGCATCTGATAGAACGGTAGCTGCCTTCCAAAGAAAGTGTTGGACCAGATGTAGAATTTAGGATGGAAATAACTAAAAAAAAAAAAAAAAAGTGGTTGCATGTGGCTCTTGAATTCTGTTTTCAGTTTGAAAGTACAGAGTGAGACATTTAAGAGAAGAGAAATGATGAGTTATATTTCTTTAGAGGAGCAGGGCTGTGAGTCCCAAGGGGAAGAGGTAGGAAGGAGTCTCTGCCTCTCCAGCTCAGTAGGAGGAGTTTGGCAGGATTGCAGGAGCTTGAGAAATGTCACCTGGAGTTGGGGAGCACAGGTGACTGGTGTCCGACCCACTCCTAAGTCAAAGTTTCATAGCCTCCCTCAGCAGGTAGAGAATCTGTGGTGGGAATGTCCCACCTAATGGTCTCGGGTCCTGCCTAAGAGGTAGCCTGCTAGGGTGAAAATATAAAAAAAAAAAAAAAAAAAAAAAAAAAAAACAGCTTGTGTGTTTTTTACCGCACACTAGGAGTGCGGTAAAGCAATATCCGAGCAATATCTGAGTTGTCCAAACCCTGCACCTTCCAAAGAAAGGTTCAACCCTTGCCTGTCTCCTGGGAGGTAACTCTAAGGCCCTGGAATATCCTGCCTGGTAAGAATGTCTTCATTTACGTGGAGGCTTTGGGACAAACTGGATGGTCTGCGACAACGGTGTGAATTATGGTGGGAGTCCTGGACCACCTAGTGGTGGCGGTGAACCCTGGAGGGGCTGGAGACTAAGGTCAGCCATGTAGGTGGTCGGCCATGCCTAGGTAACTGATCCTGAATGAAAACCCTGGACATCAGGGCTTGGGTGAGCTTCCCTGGCTGGTGATGTTCCATGCGTTTTGCCACTCATCGATGCTGGGGGAATTGAGCCCCATCTGAAGGACTCCACTGGGAGACCATATTTGGAAGCTTGCTCCTGGTGTCTCTTGGACCCTGCTTTATGTGTCTGTTCTGTTGCTGATTAAAATCTGTATCCTTTTACTATAATAAACCATGAGTATAAGAGCTTTGCTGAGTTATGTGAGTCCTTCTGGTGAATCAGTGAACCTGGGAGAGGCTTCGTTGGGATCCCAAATCACTAGGGGTACACTCAGGGGGAACAAGGAGGGATTCTCCAAAGAATCCGTGGACGATGCCAAGAGAGAAAGACTCAGCATTAAATTTGTACCCAGCCTGGAGAGGACACAGCCATTTTACTGTCCAGTGGAAATCTCCCATCCACTTTACTCTTTACTCCATCTGTTTTGATTCTGGAGGTATAGGAAGTAGGGTGGGCAAAGCCCTCGTGGTGAAGAGAAATACATTTGGAGAAGTGAAGAGAGAAGGCTCTTGTTCCCTCCTCAACTTGCCCTAGATGGTGGAGGGGAGAGAAGTTTTACCTGTGAATGATCAATGAAGACTTGACATGAGATGAGAGTGGACATTTCAAATTATTGAATAGAAATTGTTTCCCATTTTGAGTGATTGCAAGGCTTTTTATTACCTAAGGGATCAGAAAAGTTATGAGGCCTGCCTGATAGTTCTCCAAGAGCAGGAAAATGGTATTTCTGCTTAACAAATCTAAAGAGACTGGGGGAGGGGGGAATGTTGCTTTTATGCTTATACCCAAGAATCCTGCTTTAAACATACTTGTTATGTCAATAAAAGATCGGGCTGTACCAGGAGACCCAAATTCCACCATCTAGGAGTGTGTGACCTCACAATGGTTGAGACTTCCCAGAGCCTGGAGTCCCTTCCTATAGGGAGATGCTGTCACAGTTGACAGGAAAGATTGCTGCAAGGAGGTGGTGCCTAAAGGCTAGGCAGGAAGTCAGCAACTGAGCATGTAAGGCTTGCGGGAGCTCCAGGCCCCAGCCCCAGGCTAAGAATGATGAGCATGAGATTTTGTTGGTTTGTCCAGAGTGATCCCCTGATGAATCCCAGAATGATTTGATCAGTGACTGGAAAAGTATTTGCAAGCCCCCTTTGGGGAATGGTGAGAGTGGGGAGAAATTCAACTTCCTGAAGTTGAATTCTTGATATTCTCACAAGCAGTGTTGACAACCAAAGCCCCCAGTCTTGAGGTTTGTTCACATGAAACTTAATCCCACAAAAGATAGGTCAAGTCTACTTAAAATTTAGGCCTAAGAGTCACCCCCAAGAAAGCCTCTTTTGTTACTCAGATGTGGCCTCTCTCTCCAGCCAATATGATGAGCAGTCTCACAACCCTCCCCCTCTCTGCTTGGGACATGACTCCCAGGGGTGTGGACCTTCCTGGCAACGTGGGACAGAGATCCTGGAATGAGCTGAGACTCAGCATCAAAGGACTGAGAAAAACCCTAGAATGAGCTGAGAATTAACATCAAGAGACTGAGAGAACCTTCTCGACCAAAAGGGGGAAGAGTAAAATGAGACAAAGTGTCAATGGCTGAGAGATTCCAAACAGAGTCGAGAGGTTATCCTGGAGGTTATTCTTACGCGTTAAGTAGATATCACCTTGTTATTCAAGATGTAATGGAGAGACTGGAGGGAACTGCCTGAAAATGTGAAGCTGTGTTCCAGTAGCCATGTTTCTTGATGATGATTGAACAATGATATAGCTTTCACAATGAGACTCTGTGAATGTGAAAACCTTATGTCTGATGCTCCTTTTAGCTACTATAGCAACAGAAGAGTAGAACATATGGAATAAAAATAAATAATAGGGGGAACAAATGTTAAAATAAATTCAGTTTGAAATAGTGGTAAATGAAAGCGAGGGGTAAGGGGTATGGTACGTACAGGTTTTTTTTCTCTATTATCATTTTATTTTTCTGTTGTCTTTTTATTTCTTTTTCTAAATCGATGCAAATGTACTAAGAAATGATGAATATGCAACTATGTGATGATATTAAGAATTATTGATATATATGTAGAATGGAATGATTTCTAAATATTTTGTTTGTTAATTTTTTTTAATTAATAAAAAAAGTTTAAAAAAAGAATGATAAGCATGCTGGAGACCTTGTGGCACCTGTTTATCCTCCTACTGCTCCTTTGGTACTGTGTCGTTCACCAGAAATAGACTTAGGCTCTCAAAGGCTGGGACTGAGCCCTCCAGAAACCTAGGCCAGTCCAGCCCCCACAGGTCTCTCTGGCAGGACAGGCTCTTCCTGAGCTGCCCCACAGTCTGGGTCTTGGCCTGTGCTGGGGTCATCTGCAGCTGCAGGCCTTCATTGGATGTTCCTAGCAGACTGAGATGAGTCATAGAGTCTCCCCACCAGGGTCAGCTGTCACCCAGCTCTCAGCATCTCCCCGTCCCTGGATTCCCTAGCTGGATCCTTGGGCCCCCACTGCCTCTTTATCACTAGTTTTGTTTCTGGTTCATTTCTGCTCTGGGCTGAAGGCCACTCGCTCTAGAAACAGGCATGAGAAAAGATGGCCCTTTCCATTCAGAAAGCTGGCAGGTCCGGTCCCTGGGGAGCTGGAGTCCTAGCTAGAGACTGATAACCTCGGTCAGTGACATTGGATGATCCTGTCTATTAATGTGGACAATTCCAGAAAATAACCTTCTCAATGAGTGTATCTGCATGGTCTCAGCTAATTAACTTGGGCCTCCTTGATCAACAACTTTGGATCTTCCTCACTAATTAAATAAATATTTCTGGCTAATTACTTGAACTTGCCTGGCTTGAGAATTGTAACTTTCTTGCCTAATTCTCTGGGTTTTCCAAGACATTTGACTGTGGTTTCTTCTTTTTCACCATGCTAGCTGACCATGTCATACTTCACTGTTAAGTACCCTGAGTTTTCCTGACCAAGGTCATTGAAGATCCCTGGATAATTTCCTGGGCCTTCCAGGATAAAACAGAAAAACATTTCTATGATTTCACCATTAAGTATGATATTGGTTGATGGTCTATGATATGTCTATTTCTAGTACTGAGTATTTTTTAAAATTATGAATAGATATTAAGTTTTTATGATGTGTCTACTGATGATGATGATAACTATAATGTATCATACTAGCTTGCAATAAGCCAACAATTGTGCAAAGTACTTTAGGTCCTGTATTTGTGGTGGCTTGGAGTTATGTACTCCAGAAAAACATGTTCTTAACCTTAATCCATTCCTGTGGATATGAACCCATTGTAAATAGGACCTTTGGATGAGGCTATTTTTAGCTGAGTTGTGGCCAGCTGAATCAGGTGAGTCTTAATGCCTTAACTGAGACTTTATAAGGAAGGTCACACATAGAAGCCATAGGGGAAGCAAGAAGTTGGAAGGCAATGGAACCTGGAACCCAGAAAGGCTGAGAATTCCAAAGATTGCCAGCAGCTGGCTGCAGAATGCCACAGTTTGTGGGGAGAAAAGATCACCTTGTCAACGTCTTGATTTTGGACTTTGACTCTCAAAATTGTGAGCCGGTAAATTGTCATGTTTAAGCCAATCCATTGTATGGTATTTGTTATTGTTTTAAGAACTTATGGACTCTTGTATGGTATTTGCTTTAGCAGCTGGGAAATTAGAACATTATTTCAATTTATTATTTTACCTGTTTTGTCTTGTTTTGGGAGTGCATGGTCTGGGAATCAAACATGGGTCTTGCCTGGCAGGTGAGCATTCTGCCACTGAACCACCCATGTACCCCTTTATCTGTTTCTAAAGTGAAAAATCTTCAGATTCAGAAAAGATTAAATAACTTTCAAACACACAACTAAGAGATGATAGAAAAAAAATTAAAGTAAGTCTGTCTTACGCCACAAAAATATTTACCACACTTTTGACCTCCTGATGTGATAACCTGCTAGACTTCCTAAAATAAAACCATGCTTATATTCATAGGTCAGGTGTCATTTTATATTGGAGAGTGTGCTGGTTTGAAAGGACTGATGTACTCTAGAAAAGTCATGTTTTAATCCTAATCCCATTTTGTAAAGGCTGCGCCATTTCTTCTAATCCCTAGTCAGCTCTGTATGTTGGGAACTTTAATTAAATTATCTCCATGGAGACGTGACACAATCAAGTGTGGGTATTAAACTTGATTAGATGGAGACGTGTCTCCACCCATTCTACATGAGTCTTGATTAGCTTACTGGGATTCTATAAAAGAGGAGACATTTTTGGAGAGAATGCCTTTTGAGAACGTCGAGATAGCCACAGCCGAGCCATGCAGAGCCACAAGGCTGAGAAAACCAGAGTCCACCAGCCGGCGACCTTTGGAGATTCTGAGAGCAGAGAACGCGCAGAACCACAAAGCACAGAGTCCACCAGCCAGTGACTTTGGGAGATGAAGAAGGAAAACGCCTCCCAGGGAGCTGGAGAGGAAGCTAGCAGACGCCGTGCTCACCATGTGCCTTTCCAGCCGAGAAAGAAACCCTGACCATGTTCACCACGTGCCTTTCCACTTGAGAGAGAAACCCTGAACTTCATTGGCCTTCTTGAACCAAGGTATGTTTCCCTGGATGCCTTAGATTGGACATTTCTATAGACTTGCTTTAACTGGGACATTTCCACGGCCTAAAAACTGTTAACTTACAACTTATTAACTTCCCCTTTTTAAAAGCCATTTCATTTCTGGTATATTGCATTTCCACAGCCAGCAAATTAGAACAGTTGGTTATGATATTATATCACAAGCTTGGAGGAAGGCAGACACTATGGGTTGCACTCATTCATTCCTTTACCTCCCAGTCATTATACAAACAATATACAAAAGAAATTTAAAAAATGAAAAATAAAAAACAGTTGTTTGAAAATGGTATAACTTTTCAAATTCTTACAGGGAGATAAGTCTAGAATTTTTTTTCCTTTTTAAATTTCCTGCAGAATCAGTTGAGCAGGCCACTTATGTTTTTGAGTCCCTAGCATCGTGCCAGATAGAGTGAAAGTGCTCAATTACCATGTCAACTTGGCCAGGTGAGCATACCTAATCCTGTTGCTGCGGACATAAACCAATGGTACGTGAACCTCATCTATTGCTAATTATATTTGCAGTCGGCTAGGAGGCGTGTCTGCTGCAATGAGTGACATTTGACTTAATTGGCTGGTGCTTAAATGAGAGAGCGCAAAGTAGCACAGCCTAGCAGCTCGGCATTCCTCATCTCAGCACTTGCAGCTCAGCCCAGGCCTTTGGAGATACAGAAAGAAGTCACCCCAGGGAAAGAAGGAAAGAAAGAAGGAAAGAAAGAAAAAGAGAAAGGAAGGAAAGAAAGAATGAAAGAAAAACAACAATGAGCATTTCCCTTTCTTCTCTTGGGTCAACACTTAAAATAATCATTCACTGACCTTGACCCCAGCCACTTCCTAGCTGCTACACATACCAACACATGCATTAATCAACCCACCCCCATCCTCTCTCCCACTTCAGCTCTAAAGTTTTCCTCTTGCACATTTTTCCTGAAAACCTTCCCCATTCCCCTTCCTATGTGAGTCCTTCAAAAGTCCATCAAGGCACACCACCTCCAAAAAGTCACCTTTCTTTAGAAATTCTATGGCAATCACTGTATGCATTTAACATCATGCCCTCAGTTATTAATTATAATTCATCTGTCTGATGAAACAGAATGTTGCCTCCTTCCTCTGTGCCTGGAATCCTTGGCCATCCCTCAAACCTATCATCCCTGTCCTGGGGAGCAAATAATCCTTGATACATAGAGCCAAATTTCTGCCAAGAAGCCAAACTGAGAAAGGTCAAGTGAGGAAATAGCAACTCACAATACCCCAGAGACCTGAAATTGTTGGCAAGAGAAAAGCCAGAGTGTATTAAAGCACCAGTGTTCCCAACGGATAGGAATGGACCCTCCAAGGATGGGAAAATGCTCCCTGCAATTCTTCTTCTTGCATTGTAAAGACCAAGACACAGGCAACAGGGATTGCTCTCAAATGCAGGGACAGAAAAGAGCAGAGTCAGGGAGGGAGGCTGATGCCAATGGCCAAAGTTGCAGAGAACAGCCTGGTATGAACAGAGCCTGAGGAAATGCCTTCCTGTCCTGAAAAGACCTCAGAACCCCACTGCCAGGAAGAATGAAAGGGAAGACACTTCTGGCAAAACAGAAGGAAAATCTTGGTGTTGGAAAAGATCAGGGTTATAGTCATAACAATACAAATAGAAACTCCTTACTACCCAGCTTTGTTTTCTAGAAGGGCAAACGGTTCAGATAGGTCACAGAGCTATCAGTGGCAGAGGAGGACCTGGGACCCAGGGACAGGAGGGTCTGATGATAATCTACCCTCTTCCATTACGATATGCTGCTGCTGACCCTCCCCTATAGGAAGCTAGGATGGATTCCTTAGGGAATTCTCATTACCCAACTCAGACTCAGGGGGTACTTCCCCTACAGCAGCAGCCTCTGAAGGAGTCACATGTGACCCAGATAATGGCTCAGCAGGGGCAAAACTGAGGCCCAATGGGACAGCTCCCCTGCCTGTCTCTCAGTTTCCCTGACATCAAAACCCCAAGGGAACATGCACACGAGATACCAGCTGCAAGGAGTCAACACTACAGACAACGGCCCAGAGATCTGACCTCAAGGGCACCAAGGTTCCAGCGTCCTCCTGACATAATAATGGCAACTCCCAAGTAGAACTGTGCTACTTTGAAAGGATGTATGGACCCTAGAAAAGCCATGTTTTAGTCAAAATCCCATTCAGAATAATCCCTATTATGTTTGAAACTGTAATTAGATATGTGATTTAATCAAGAGTTAAGCTGGATTAGGTGACGACATGTCTCTACCCATTTGGGCGGATCTTGATAAGTTTCTTGGAAACATTTTGGAGAATGAAAGAGGAGATTCAGAGAGAGCAGAGAATGCTGCAGCACCATGAAGCAGAGTCCACCAGCCAGCGACCTTTGGAGATGAAGAAGGAAAACGCCTCCCGGGGAACTTCATGAAACAGGAAGCCAGGAGAGAAAGCTAGCAGATGATGCTGTGTTCACCATGTGCCCTTCCAGCTGAGAGAGAAGCCCTGACTGTGTTTGCCATGTGCCTTCTCACTTGAGAGAGAAACTCTGAACTTCATCGGCCTTCTTGAATCAAGGTATCTTTCCCTGGATGCCTGTGATTGGACATTTCTATGGACTAGTTTAATTGGGACATTTTCTTGGCCTTAGAACTGGAAACTAGCAACTTATTAAATTCCCTTTTTAAAAGCCATTCTGTTCCTGGTATATTGCATTCTGGCAGCTAGCAGACTAGAACCGAGACTTTGCACACAGTGGACTCATCTGCAACAGACAAGAGGCTGTGAATGAGCAGCTGACGTGGTCCCTGCTCACAGAACACCCTGGTGGGTACAGAGAAAGCATTCAACACAGTAGTAGATGCTAGGCAGTAAGCATTCTGCAGGTGTTCACCATTATTATTATTTCCTAAACAGACAAACTATTTTCTCATGAAAAAGAAAAGTAGTTTTGATGGTGAAAAGGAAGATAGTGAATGGTCTTTGACCAGGTCACCAACTCAGATCAATGTACAGTACTCTGGGATGGGTTGAAAGACCTGCTGAGGCCAAGAGGTTTGTTAATGGGATTTGACAACTGACGAGTAACAACTAAGGTGGATGTGCTGGTTTGAAAGGATATATGTCCCCTAGAAAAGCCATGTTTTAATCTAAATCCCATTTCACAAAGGCAGAATAATCCCTATTCAATACTGTATGTTTGAAACTAATCAGATCATCTCCTTGGAGATGTGATTGAATCAAGAGTGGTTGTTAAACTGGATTAGATGACGACATGTCTTCACCCATTTGGGTGGGTCTTGATCAGTTTCTGAAGTCCTATAAAAAAGGAAACATTTTGGAGAATGAGCGATTCAGAGAGAACAGAGCAGGACGACATAGCCACGAGAAGCAGAGTCCACCAGCCAGTGACCTTTGCAGATGAAGAAGGAAAATGTCTCCCGGGGAGCTTCACGAAACAGGAAACCAGGAGAAGAAGCTAGCAGATGATGCTGTGTTCGCCGTGTGCCCTTTCAGATGAGAGAAGAACCCTGATCGTGTTCACCATGTGCCTTTCCAGATGAGAGAGAAACTCTGACTGTGTTTGCCATGTGCCTTCTCACTTGAGAGAGAAACCCTGAACTTCATTGGCCTTCTTGAACCAAGGTATCTTTCCCTGGGTACCTTTGATTGGACATTTCTATACACTTGTTGTAATTGGGACATTTTCTCGGCCTTAGAACTGTAAACTAGCAACTTATTAACTTCCCCTTTTTAAAAGCCGTTCTGTTCCTGGTATATTGCATTCTGGCAGCTAGCAAACTAGAACAGTGGATCTGAGTGATCCTGGTGGCAGGAGGGCCTCAGGTCTCCCACCTGCTGCCGTAAGGGCTGTATTTCTAGGTCCTTTGATTATATCCTGCTCGGACCACCCTTTTACTGCTCTGGTCCTTGCCCTCTTAATCAAAGGCCAGAGGGACAAAACTCCCCTGGAGGGCCTTGTGCCTGTCACACCAAACAATTTCCCATGGCAAGACTCAAGGCAGACTCCAATGAATGTGCCACTGAAGGAAAAACACTTTCAAGGGGAGGAAAAACTGGAAACTTTCTCACCCCAAGCAGCTCCATATGCTGAAGGGTAGCGTTTTCCCCCAATACTCTACACTATGGCAAACTCTGCAACAGCCATGGGTCTCTCCTCTTTCTCTCCTGTTCTTTCCTTTTTCCTTTGTCATTGGTGCCACGGTTACTGAACAATGAACCCTTGGCATACAAAAAGAGAGGCTAAGACACAACTTTTGATGTTCCAGTGAGAGAGGGGAAAAAGAGCCAGGCCAACCAATCATTACAATGAGACGTGATAAACGTCAAGGGCAAGGGAAAGGAGAAGAGGGAGAGGCAGGACAGGTACCTGCGATGTAAGGCCTTGATTGAGAAATGATCCTACTCATGCCTCCACAACTAGCCTCCTTTAGGATTCATGCTTTCTCACATTCAAGGTACAAATACAAATACAAGGTACAAGTACAATGCTCAGCTTGGGTCCCACGTTCTGCCCTTTGCCAGGACAGAGCAGGATACCATATTTGACATTCCCAACAAGACTGAATTCAACAGAAACGATAGATGCCTCAAGAATATCAGGGCCCTATTATAATTGGTAAAGGTGTGGATAAGTCAAAACCACAGAAGTCCTCAGCATTCAAAATTCTCCAGATTATGTGATATTTGGCGGTTGGTTGCCTTTACAATTTCATCTCTAAATGTAATGTTGTTGGTTGCTGACGGTCTGTATAACAGGATGAAAATATCCTTTTGGATGAAGTATTCAAAACAATATTTTTCAGATCAATAATAGAAATGGAATGCTATCAACAACGTTTTTGAACATCTATTAAATTGCTCTTAGGTTGCTTTCTGGTTTGAATTTTGATTCTGCAACTACTGTTGGGAAAAGTAACTTGCCATAGGCCCTAAGTATCTCTGCCTCTTTTCTTGGGTATGCCCAAGAATGCAAAACCTTGGCTGCCCTCTGCCTGGGTCATTTCTTAGTGCTGTATTTGTGGTGAACAGCCTTGAGGGGTGAGATAGAGTTTCTTCTAAGTGTTCTAGTGTAGCTGGAAAACCAGGAATGAGGCCATAGGCCTCCAGGAACATTCCGCTATGTTGGAACAGGCTGAGACTAAGGATCTGTAGTTTCGGGAAGCAGGTGTTATTTTCTATGGCCGTAGGGCTCAGCCGAGTAGCCTCTGCAAGTCTGAGCCCCCAACAAAAGGCAATCTTAGCTTTTATAGACTGTATGACATGTTCAACACAAGGTAAACAATTGGCTGATTTAAGCTGAGAATGGCCCAGAGCTGAACTGTTGAGGGCCCCCCACCCCAGGAATATCTTCTCCTGCCTACGTGCATTTTCACCAGTTCCTGAAGGCTAGGGGAGGGAGTTTCTATCCCAGGAATGTGTCTTATCTCGCTTGCCTGCAGTTTTACCCCTTCCTGAAGGTCAGGAGAGGGAGTTGGGGGATTTTCCACAGAGAGCATAGCTGAATCAGAAAGGGGGGGAGGCCTGTCTGCTACACTAGTTTGCTAGCTGCCGAAATGCAATATACCAGAAACGGAACGGCTTTTAAAAGGGGGAATTATTAAGTTGCTAGTGTACAGTTCTAAGGCCGAGAAAATGTCCCAATTAAACAAGTCCATAGAAATGTCCAATCACAGGCATCCAGGGAAAGATACCTTGATTCAAGAAGGCTGATGAAGTTTAGGGTTTCTCTCTCAAGTGAGAAGGCACACAGCAAACACAGTCAGGGTTTCTTTCTCTGCTGGAAGGGCACATGGCAAATAAGGCGTCATCTGCTAGCTTTCTCTCCTGGCTTCCAGTTTCATGGAGCTCCCCAGGAGGCGTTTTCCTTCTTCATCTCCAAAGGTTGCTGGCTGGTGGACTCTGCCTCGTGATGCTACAGCATTCTGTGCTCTCTCTGAATCTCTCTCATTCTCCAAAATGTTCCCTCTTTTATAAGACTCCAGAAACTAATCAAGACCCACCTGTTCTAGTTTGCTAGCTGCCGGAATGCAACATACCAGAGACAGATTGGCTTTTAAAAAGGGGGATTTATTTTGTTAGTTCTTCAGAGGAAAGGCAGCTAACTTTCATCTGAGGTTCCTTCTTACGTGGGAAGGCTCAGGGTACTCTCTACTGGCCTTCTCTCCAGGCCTCTGGGTTCCAGTAACTTTCCCTGGGGTGATTCCTTTCTGCATCTCCAAAGGCCTGGGCTGAGCTGCGAGTGCTGAAATGAGGTATGCTGAGCTGCTTGGGCCGAGCTACGTTGCGCTCTCTGTGCTCTCTCATTTAAGCACCAGCCAATTAACTCAAACATCATTCATTGCAGCAGGCACACCTCCTAGCCAACTGCAGATGTAATCAGCAACAGATGAGGTGCACGCGCCATTGGCTCATGTCCACAGCAACAGAACTAGGCACGTTCACCTGACCAAGTTGACACATGAACCTGACCATGACACCACCCAAATGGGTGGAGACATGTCATCACCTAATCCAGCTTAACAGCCACTCTTGATTAAATCACATCTCCAGGGAGATGATCTGATTACAGTTTCAAACATACAGTATTGAATAGGGATTATTCTGCCTTTATGAAATGGGATTTAGATTAAAACATGGCTTTTCTAGGGAACATACATCCTTTCAAATCAGCACACTAAGCTTATCAGCAAAATGTGGATAAAATCATGTTTACTTTATAGGATTGGTATGATGATTAAATGGATCAAATAATTAAAAAATTAGTATTATTTGCCATTAGAGTTGCATTCCTCTGAAGCATTGATGGGAGGTATTACTATGAAAGTAGTAAAACACTATGAAAGACAGGCGGTGTGACGGTGACTCAGTAACAGAATCTCGCCCGCCATGCCGGAGACCCAGGTTCGATTCCTGGACCATGCACCACCACTCTCCCCACCAAAAAAGAAGAAAAAATACTATGAAAAATATAATTCACATACTTCCATGACTTTTACATCTCCCATTGCTTTGACTTTTGACATATACTCCAGAATATAATCTGCTAATATTCTCATGGCTAGCTTCTTCTTTTAGACTAAATGTCATTGCCTCAGAGAAACCCACCCTGGCTAAGTTGGTCCCCGCTGTTGTCCCTGAAGCATCTTGTTCATTTCCTTTGTAGCAATTATCATGACTTGCAATTATTGCATTTGCTGTTCCCTTGTGTCTCATTCCGTCTAAAATACAGCCAAAACAAAATCACTAATTTTCAATGCTTGGTCCAGTCCCTGATGTGAAGTAGTTGCTCAATAAAGATTTTCTGAATGGATGGAGTCCAGATGAATAGATTTACGGGAAGATGGGAGGACAGATGGATGGGTGAGGAAGATGAAGCTCCATAAATGTTTTCGGGGTAAATGGACGGATGGATGAGTCGGGTGGGTGATGGGAATGATGAAAGGATAGAAATCCGGTTGAATGAAGCAGTCTGCAATGTCGAGTCGGAATTTCAGCTCCGATCCACCAAGGGGCGCTGCAGGGCCGCTTGCGCCTTGGCGCCGGAGGAGACGACTTTCTAGGCCGCTGCCGGCGCCCCCGAGCTGCATTTCCGCGGACGCGGGGTCGTCGGAGTGTTTCCTGCGCGTGATGTTGCTGTCCTGCACGTCTCAGCGCCCTTCTCCGATGTCCTGCAGGTAACCGCCTCTGTCCCCGCAGCCATCCCAAGCGGTCAGCCCAGGAGCCTCGGGTGAGTCTCCTACGGGACTGTGCTGGGTGAATCGTATGCGCGGGAACCTGGGTGGTCCCCAAGACCGGTGCTGCGCCTCCTTCCCTACAGGAAGGGAAACTGAGGCGCAGAGAGGGGAGCGCCTACTGAAAACCGACGCCCGAGCCCAGACCCGGCTCCTGGTCAGTGCCCCTTACCACCGTCGGGCGTGGAACCTCTAGGGATTCGCGTTTCCTAGAGAAAGAGGTTTGTGAGGTCAGCGTGGCCATATGCCGAGCGCTGGTTCTGAGCCGACCCCGGGCGGGTGTCAGATCCTCCGTCCTCACAACCACCTCGTGGGGAAGGCTTAGTGACCTGTTAATGCCGAGGAAGTGAAGGCCCCTGCCACGCGTTTGCCAGGGTTCCGCAACCAGTGGTGCGGAGCCCGGGTCTGAGGGCCACCAAAGCCCCTGTAGTCTTCACTAGCCCGGGGACATTTGGTGTCTCCTGGTATTTGAAGCTCCAAGCCCCTTGTCGGTTGCCTGCAAGGTATGGGTCATTGTGTTGTTTTCTTAGGACTGTGAACTCATTCTTCCCTTATTAACCCTTAAAGGTGGTGAGAAGTGGGCTGCTGAGATGAGTGTGAGGAGGGCTGCAGAGAGCCTCCTGGCTTGGAGCCAACAATTAGAACTAGTGGATTTGTCAGAAGACTACTGTTTGAGCGCCAGTGAAGATGGGGGGAAAAGTGATGAAGAAAGAAAGCATCAAAAGCTTTTGGAAGCAGTTTGCTTGATGGAAAGAATAGGCAGAAATCGGCTGGAAGAGGAGAGGCTAGTCGGGAGGTGTCAGAGTTCAATGTCAGTTCTGAAGAAACAGGAGAAAAGCTGGTCCTTTCGGGTCTGCTTGAGACCCTTAAAACTTCATCTTCCTTGGCCACTGTGAAAAGCAACTGAATAGAGTCAGAAAGAAGACTGTGGATTACCCCTTAACAAAGAAGAAGTTGAATGGATCCGCAGAGAAGTGGCATTCAATAAAACCTCACCAGCCTTGTCCCAATGGGATCCTATTGTTGTGAAGAACAGGAAAGCTCCTTCCCCTGAAGAAGGAGCAGTCAGCCTTTGCTCCCGTTGAACACGTGCTCAGTGACTGGAAGGCAAGAATCCCCCTGGAGCAGGAAACTTTTAATGTCCTTTATAAGAATAAGCAGCCCGTGACAGACCCATTACTGACTCCAGTGGGAAAGGCCTCTTCAAAGCCATGAGCCTGGAGGAGGCTAAGATGCACTGAGTAGTCCTACTATGAGGCTAAAGCTGAAAGAGAGAAGAAAATCAAAAGGAAAAAGTATCACAGAGTTCTGAAGAAAGGAAAAGCCAAGCAAGCCCTAAAAGAGCTTGAGAAACTTTGTGGAAGGTTGATGCCACTGCAGCATTAGAAGAACTGGAGAAAATTGAAAAGGCTAGAATGATGGAATGAATGAACCTTAAGCACCAGAACAGTGGGAAATGGGCCAAGTCAAAGGCAATTATAGCTAAATATGACCTGGAGGTTTGCCAAGCTATGGAGGAACAATTGATTAAGAACAAAGAACTGACACAGAAACTCCAGGTAGCATCTGTGAGTGAGGAAGAGGAGGGAGGTGGTGAAGAGGATGAAGAGGATGTGCTCTTTGTCCCTGAAATAATGAATAAAGTACAAATGAATACAGATGGACTGAATCCCTGGAGAAGTTGGACCAGTGATTCAAAAGAGGTTGAAATCCAGAAAGACCTTGAACAACTGCCAGAGCCGTTGGCCCATGAGGATTCTGAAGGTGAGGGAGAAGAAAGACTGGTGGCAGAAGAAACTTTTTTGAAAAAATTTGCAGAAAGACAAGGCTTTAGAAAAACATCTGAGCTCAACCAGGATCCTGAGCCACTTCTTATTCAAGAAGCAAAAGATTCTGGCAGCCAGGAGGTTCTGTCCGAATTGAGAGCACTAACTCAGAAACTCAAGGAAAACCACCAGTCCCAGAAGCCAGAAGTGAGCTCAGCAGGGACTGTTCGCCTAGTTCAGAGAGAGGACCCTGTCCAGGAAGAGGAGGAACCCCTGTTGCCGCAAAGTCTGGAGAGAGTACAAACTCTGGAGGAGCTAAAAGAGTGGGACAAGGAAGGGTGTTTTCAAAATAAGGAGCTTCCCAGATCTGTGTCAGAAGGGCATCCATCGAAGAGGATCACAAATAATCAGCCTGATGACCCTGAGGAGAAAAAAATGAAGGAACAAATGATTGATCTACAGAATCTCCTGACCACAAAGTCTCCTTCAGTGAAGTCTTTGGCAGTTCCCACAGCGATAGAGGAGTTGAAAGATTAAAGGAGGCAGACCAAAAGCAGATGATAAAGGAAGCTTTTGCTGGGGATGATGTAATCAGGGACTTCTCGAAAGAAAAGAGCGAAGCTGTGGAGGCGAGTAAGCCAAAAGACATGGACTTAATGCTGCGTGGCTGGAGCGAGTGGGGCCCAAAGCCCTGTGCCAAGAAAAGACGCTGATTTCTCATTAAAACCCCTGAGGGTCCTCCAAGAAAAGAAAAGAATTTGTCAAATAGTGATGATCAATGAGAAGCACATGCTTTCATGCCCACTCACCCACCATCAACAGATTGAAAGGACCATCCAGACCCCTGTAGAATCTATGTGCAATACACAGAGGGCCTTCCAAAAGCTGACTGCTCCCAAGATTGTCACCAAGCCAGGCCATATTATTAAGCCCATAAAGGCAGAGGATATGGGCCACTGGTCTTCCTCAAGGTCAGATCTCTCTGTCATTCAGAGAAACCCAAAACGACTCTCCGTCCATCACAGAAAAACAGCTGAAGAAAAGCTTAGTCGATTGAGTTGCTGGAGAAGTGCCACCTTGGTGCCTGGGACCAGGAGCCTGACTGATTCTTATTTGGCCCAATTTTACTCTGAACCACAGAAACAATTTGAAAACTGGCTTAGCATGCTGTGGGTAATCCTTATTTTAAAAATCAAGACTTTTTTTTTAATGTTAAGCAATAATAACCCTTAAAGGTAAGTGTTAAATTCTCTTTCGCACTTGAAGGATGCTCCCAGACTCTCTTGGATTCCTGCACCTGCTTCACACTAAAGCGCCTTCCCCTTGTCATCCTCTAGGCCCCACATGGACTATGGTAGTCTTGCAGACCCATGGAAAGTCTTCCTTCAGTGGCTTTGCTGGTTCTACATCATCTGTTCTTCTATCCTGTAAACCCTGCAGGACCCTGATCAGTTCTCCAGGACTTTCTCCCACTCTCTCCCAATGGTGAGGATGTCCCTGGCTGAGTGCTCTGTGAGCACCAAGAAGACAAGACTTTTTGTCTTCTCCTCTCACACAGGCAGTGGGTAAGTGACAGAAACCTGGTATAATAAATGGGAGGCTGGGTGGGTGCCCGATAAACCTGAGTCTTTCTCAACCACTCATTAGCTGTGTAACCTTGGAGCAGTTACTTCCTTCTCCCAAGTCTTAATTTCTGTAAGGAGAAAACCTGCAGAAGCTCTGTGAGAGACCTCGTCTGTGTTTTCCTTTGTATTTGAATCCACAGCACTTAGATCATGGTAGGTACTCAATAAATGTTTGTGGGACGAATGAATAATTTAGGCATGTTTACTTAGAGTTGGTCTTCCTGTGGATTCTCTTAATGTGGGGAGATGGAATCTTCATATGAAGCACTGGTAGCTCTCTGGGTCTGGAGCTTGGCTGGACTGCTTTCCCCTACTTGGGTGGGTTAGCAGCATGCTGACATTGGCTTCTGTTTTTGGCTTACCTTCTGCCCTTTTTTGCCCTGCATATAAAAGTGATCAGGGACTACCTGTGCCCTGGCCATTGTGAGTATAGGGAGAGGAATTGGTGAAGTCATTTCTCTGTGTCCCTTCCAAATCCTGGAGCTTTCCCCACTTCTTTCTTCCTACTGCTGTTTTTGTGTCTCTCAGTGCCTGGTGCATTCTCACTGAGGGCCCTCTGTGTGCGGCCCAGTGCTGGTTTCTGTGAGGTTCTATACAAAGAGGATGAAGCATGGGCTTTGTCTAAAGGAGCTTATGAACTGGTTGTAGAGCCACAATGTAGTTTATTCCTCAGCTAGGGTCCCTTTCATAGAGCCTTCTGTGTGTCCCCCACTCCCCTCCCAGGTCCTGAGTCATGCGGGTTCTCTGGGTGTGAGGCAGCATGGAAGTAGAGTGACATGAGACGAGGGCACTAGTCATACCTTGTGAAAATTATTGATTTTGTGGTCTCTCTGTCCTCTGAAGTTAAGGTCACTGTCTACAATTTAATCATAGTTTGCACATAAGATGCTACCAAAAAGTCATATCTGCCCTAGGTGGTCTTTTATCCCTCTAGAGTTGTAAACTTCTTTCCTTTTTCATGAGAATATGGTGTGGCTTGTGGGTTAATAATAACAGCCCACATTTGTGAAGCGTTTACTCTTGGGCAGTGAGCTTACTATGTCACATATTCATATGTGCTTTTCAGGACATACTGTGCAAGGTGGCTTCTAGGTTACTCATCTAAGGCTTCTCTTTTAATATAAAGAAGGCAGCTTGGTGCAGAGAAACCCACAGAGGCTGTCTCCATCCTATCAGAAACCATGGTGCTCCTGAGATGAGTTCTGTTCTCTGGAGCTCTGGGGCTTTTCCATCCCACAAGGATGCATACAGGTTCCCTGGGCATGATGGAGTCTGGGAAAGTAGAGTCAAGATTAGGGTGGCTTTGTCTTAGCCCCCAGTTTTACCCTCTCTGGCGCCTTTGAGAATGCATGCGATTTTCTTGATGCATTATGTGCCTGCTTGGGTTCTGAGAGCACTCAAATTGTTGTGTTAGCAGCAGAATGTCTGAATTGAAAGCAGATAAGATTCTAGGATCAAATCTTCCTGTCTCTGAGTCTCAGTACCTCCTAGCTTTGGGACCACGTCTTTATCCTTATCTAGAAAGTAGGGATACGATGAGTCAGTTTTTATTAGGATCCCTATCTTCTACGACTTTAGAGCTCTGACAGTTTACTTTCAGAAGTGTCTTCCCTTTACTTCTCTTGTCTGGGCATGTTGAGGGAGTCCTGTGCTTGGTTAGGGTGGTTTCTCCAGGCCTGTACAGTTGGCCTCCCTTTTCAGCAAGCTCTCTGTCCTTTTCTGCCCCTTCTCAGCACCTGTATTCATGGCTTCTCCTTTGCTGCAGACCAATCTCCTGATTTGCAGAGACTTCACGGGAGTTGTCATGTCAGCAATACTCTACTCTCTGATATCCTTGAGGTAAGATCTCTAGTCTATTATCTGGATTGTTGGGTCCTGGCATCTGGTACAGACATATGCATGTTCCCTGGGGCTTTGGGTAATGATGTAGGAATGCTGAGAGGTGAGAAGATGATGTCCAGCGTCTCCAGATCCTCCCTGATTTAGTTTGTTAAAGCTGCCAGAATGCAATATACCAGAAAACAGAACAGCTTTTAAAAATGGAATTTATATTAAGTTGCAAGTTTACAGTTCTAAGGCCATGGAAATGTCCAAATTAAGCCATCCAGAGAAAGATATCTGTACTCCAAAGAAAGGGCTGATGAAGTTTGGGGTTTCTCTCTCAGCTAGGAAGGCAGATGCTAACATCTACTAGCTATCTCTCCTGACTTCTTATTTCATAAGGATTTCCCAGGGGCGTTTTCCTTTTGTATCTCCAAAGGTCTCAGGCTGTGTGGGCTCTGTCTGCACTCTAACTTTTTCCAAAATGGTTCATTCTGAAAGGACTCCAGTAATCAACCCCACCTTGAATGGGTGGAAACACATCTCCATGGAAACCATGTAATAAGAAGTTACTCCCACAATTGGGTAGGTCACATCTCCATGGAAATAATAAAAAAGATCCCACCCAGCAATAGTGAATGAGGATTAAAGAACATCACTTTTCTGGGGTGTTCAACAGCTTCAAACCGGCACCCTCCCCTTCCCCCAACCCTTGGTAACCTAGATCATATCTGGCCCCTCACAGGCCTTCAGCAGTTGCTACAGGAGAAGGGCCTCCAGAGTCTGACTTGGGTAGTGAGAACTTCCTGGTATTTCTGCCCTCCCAGTATTGGAGTGTCCGCAGCAGCAGGCTACAATGGAAAATGGTGGACCAGGATCAGAAACTCCTATTCAGGGGTCTTAATTCCCTTTCTGCCACTGTGTCAGTCTATAACCTATGTAGAACCTCATTTTCTTTATCTAAAAAACAAAGCTGTGGGGCGGGCCATGGTAGCTCATCAGGCAGAGTACTCGCCTGCCATGCCGGAGGCCCAGGTTCGATTCCTGGTTCCTGCCCAAGAAAAAAAAAAAGCTGTGAGAGAGGTGATTTGTACTTAGGGCTAAATGATTCTTCTCCAGCCCTAATATTTTTCCATTGCCTGAAGTGACTTTTCTTTGACCCAGGGATTTTGGGGTCTTTCACAGGAAAAGTGGCTGTTAATGGGGTCCTCTGTTCAGCTGCATTGTTCTTCCTTAACCAACCTATTCCACAGGCCACTGGCAGCTGCTTCTCTTCCTAGGTCTCTCTGCCCTTGTATGCACCTGCAGTCAAAAGTGATCATGGGCTGCCTGTGTCCTGGTCATGGAAAATGCAGGAAGAGGAATTGTGGAAAGCAGTTTCCCGTGTTTGGAGGGTCCACACCTATCCCTTTCAAATGCTGACGCTTTCACACATTTCTGCTTCTATTCTACCACCCCTCCTGGCCTTGAGAACATTGTGGGCCACTGCCTGAGAGTGACAGGGGATCTTGTAGCTTGGTCTTTCTTAGCTCAGCCTTCTGTTATCAGAGACCAGGCTATGTCTTTATCAACATTTAGGTACTTCGAGGGCAGCTAATTATTATAGACTTAATCCTACTTACATGAACGAAGATGAATTAAGTACGATGAATAAGTGTGATGTAGGATAGTAGATGGTGATGCCATATGATTTTCCAAGTAGCTTCTTGGAGCTGGTGCATCTGAGCAGGCTTTGAAAGAATGGAATGCGCTGAGCAATAGGAAGGTATTCCATGGAAGGGGAGCAGCATGAGCAGGACTTAAAGGCTGGAGTCAGGTCGAGTACCTGCTCAGGAGCTCATGGTTCCACTGGGAGACATGTTCAGGACAAGTAGTGATAATGTGGAGGGTGAGAGGGTGGTCCTTCTCAGTATGGGGTGCCCCTGAGTGCAAGCTCTCACACTGTCTCTGCCAATTACTATAGTTGCCCTGTGCCCTGAAAACACTGTTTGAAATAAAATAGTTTTATTGGAAAACCTAGACTTCTAACACATTTTTCATTTTGACTCTTCTCTGTGAGCACTGAAATTCTCTTTCGGGACATATTTGGTACAAGTAAACTGACAGCTCATACTTGAGTAATTGGATATTCTTCGTGGTGTCAGCTCTGTGAGGGAGAAGATGATGTTGGGGACTGTAGTGACCTCCTACTCTGTGGGCTTCCTCTCCACTATAGGGGTGCAGCCTGTGACCTGAAGATTGTTGAAGGCAGCTACAAGACTTTGGAGACACTGGCCCCCTCAGGATGATGGTGGAGGGTCCCACCTCCCTTGGAGGGGCCTCATCATGGTAAGTTAGTGCCAAGAGGCAAAGTTGTTTCTGCAGATGGAAATTCCAATCCTCCAGCCTCATTTGACTTTCTCTTTTAGATTATTTTGGGGTTGATTGTGGACACTCGAGTAGCAGAATGAAGAGTAACGTTGCTGCACGAAGCATTGCCAGACCTTCACCTCAGCATAACCTGGAACAGCTTTTCACTCTGCATGAGAGAGGCAGAGAGGAAGCCCTGGAACTCTGAGATTGCAGGGTCCAGAATCCGACCTTTCTGCCAGCCCTGCCCCTCATCAGCACTGCCACACAGCACCAGGGATCAGGAAGGCTGGTTTGCCGTAGTTTGTCATGCAGTGACAGCCTCCTTGTCTTCTTGCCTATGCCTGGTATACTTTTTTAAGAACTAAGAGTTTGTGTTGAAGTTTGCTATAGTGTGCATTATTGTCTTCCCACCCACCTCAATAAATCTTGGAACCAAGTCCTGCTGCTTGTTTGGTTTCTGTTTTAGTTTGTTTTTGCTGCCAGAAATGCAGTATACCAGAAATGGGTTGGCTTTTATCAAGGAAATTTATTAAGTTACAAGTTTACAATTCTAAGGCCATAAAAATATCCAAACTAAGGTATCTAGAGAAAGATCTGCATCTTTCAGGATCAGCCGATAGCATCTGGAACATCTCTGTCAGCCAGGAAGGCACATGGTTGGCTTTGGCTTCTGGTTTTTAAACAGCTTCCCCAGGGGTGTTATCTTTCTGCATTTCCAAATATCTCTGTTTTGACTCTAGGATTTTTACAAAATGGTTCTGTCTTAAAGGACTCCAGGAGCAGATTAAGACCCACCTTGAATGGGCAGAGATAAATCATGGAAACCACCTAACCAAAAGGCCCCACTCCCAGTTGGGTGGGTTACATTTCCATGGAGACAACAATCAGAAAGATCCCACCCTAAGCAACAGGTCTGCCCCCACAAGTGTGGATTAGGATTGAAAAAACGTGGCTTTTCTGGTATACAGCAATTTCAAATTACAGTTTCTTTTTGTTTTTAAGTCATATTCCATGTGCCAGCAAGGCTGGGTAAAAAGAGTGGGTCACAGGGCAAGATCTTCTGATTTCCACTCTTTGAGACTTTCTACTTTGACACACTCCTAAGACATGACATACAGGTTATGAGACAGGATATAGAATTTCGACTAGGAGTTGAACAATCTCGAGTGCTAATGGGTGGCTCAGTTTAGGAGACATTGGAACCATTAGAATTGAGTTGGCTGACGAATATTTGAGCCAGCATTTTGGGAGGGACAGTGGCGGATTGGACTTCAGAGACTTTGGCAGAGACTGAATTCCTTGAAGAAGTTCTCTGAGCTCTGGGTGATGGAACTACATCACGGGAATTTAAGGAGAAGGATGTTGAACAAAGGTGGGAGTGGGGTGTATGAGGAACAGCTGCCCTTGGGAGAACTCTGGGGATGTGGTCAGCCAGATGCCAGGTGTGGGGGTTTCCCACGAGGTAGCATAGTCTTTGGGAAGATGTTTGGTGGCAGTAATTGCAGTGATGTGTTATGCATGCATAACGCATCACTACTCTATGGGATGTGTGTTACTTTGTCCCCATTTTTTTAGGTTTGATTCACACAGAAAAACTCTCCCAGAGGCTATTGTGAAAAAGGGAAATGGATTGCCCCTTGTCTGGGGACCCCCTTCCTAAATTGAGCCCCTGGATAGCCTCTGCCAGCAGGAGGCATTCTCAGTGGCCAGAGAGTCTTCTCTGCCATCCAGTTCCAGCAGAGACATCCAGAAATTATAGGTCCTTATCTCTGCCTTGACTTTTCTCCTACTCGAGGACCATCTGGTACTTCCTATTTGCTTTCTTGAAGATCCCCCCATCCTACCCCAACTCCTTTCTGGCCAGTCTCATCCAAAGATGGCTCCTGTCCTCTAGTAAGAAATGAACACATTTTCCCCAGCTTGTCCAAAGTGCCCCCTTTTCTGAGCACATTGACTGTTTTAGAGAAGTTTTATTGTTGGTTGTCGCCTTGACATTTGTAGACCTTTCTTTCATTAATAGACTGATGGTCCCTTCTTATTACTAAGCAGCTTCGCATTAGCTATTGCCAGTAGTGTCTACACTCCACTCTTCTGCCCTTTATTCTGTTAACTCTAGCAGCTTTGTTCACTCACTGCCTTAATCCTATAGCTTAGGAAATCGCTGATGCCCTGTTTAGCCTATGTTCTATGGTAGGATGATGGAGGACTGCAGAAGTGGGGAGGAGGGGAGAGTGCCATGGTTGGTCTAATAGGTGGGGGTGGGGGTTTCAGGGCTGTTGAGGTGAGATCACTTAGAGTGGCTGATACAAGATTATCAAAATTTCCTTTCTAATAAACCACACCAGTAATTCGTGATGGTTTTACTGGTCCCCTGCTATGTTTCCATCGCAGCCTAGTATAGCAACTTGGATGCGAAGGGCAGTGAACTAATGCACTGGGTGCTCCTAGCGCTATGCATGCAATAAAGTAAGCACTCAATAAAGGACAGCCCTTCTCAATCATTAACTTGTTCACTTATTTAAAATATAAGTGTTCAGTAAATTTCTCATCTTCATCGCTAGCCCATCCACTTAGGTCTTCCCTCCCCTGCCCTCAGCAACCTTTGCCACACCTGATATGCAATTTTCATCTCAGGCTGCTCATTCTGCAGAGCAGATGTACATACCAGGCCCTCCTCATTCTGCCTGTGTCTGCCTATCCACCCTCATCTCACAGATCACTCCCCACAAACTCCTATTCACCAGCCATGCTACCACTTACAGGTCCTGAACATGCTCTCCTTTTCCTGTTCTGCATACCTGCAATGCATTCCCCATTTCATACACTTGGCTGACTCAGTTTGTGTCACCTCCTTCAGGAAGCCTTCCTTGGCTAAACCTCCACCTAGATTGGATTCACTGCCCCTCCTTTCATTCATTTTGAGTATCAATTATGTGAGGTACACATAATAGGAACTGGTAAACTGAGCTGCAAAAATAGCAAATCCATGCCATCACAGTGCTTATTACATTTTAGAGGACAGAGACACATGTCAGATTTGCAAGATAAAGTACTAAAATATGTTGTAGTATGATAGGGGAATGCTAAGGTGGGTGGAGGGGGGAAAGCAGAGAAGAAGATGGAAAGCAGAGAAGAAGATAGAAAGTGTGGGGCCAGCAGGGAGGATGGCATTTTAAATTGAGTAGGGAATTTAAATAGGGAATCAGATAGGGAAGGCCTCACGGGGTGGGGGTTGGAGAGGGGTGCTGTGTGTGTTATACGAGTAAAGTGAGGGGTGCCCACTTCTGGGTGTTGCCCACAGCCTGTACATGGACCAGGAGTGGTGGGAGGTTTTCCTCTCAGACACTAGCTCCAGTAAACTGGAGAGACAAAAGGCATCTGAAGCCACTGCGGTGCTGCCCTGATTTAAATGTCTGCCACATTGTGGCAAGGGTAGCAGCTGAATCAAACTAGGATTAGCCAATCAGCACCAGGCTGTGCATGTCTTGGGGACAGATTCCATATATGTCAGCTCTGCATCTCCCTGTTCCCCAGCCCCAGCTCATTGGACTAGGGAAATGTGTTGCTCCAAGAAGAGCAGACATTGATGGGCCTAACCCTGGACCTGGTCCAGGACCAGTAACAGTGATAATCTCTAGGGGAGTTTTAAATGTGTCAGAAGCCTGAGCACTTGCTGTCAGGAAGACACAGAGTAGTTGAGCCCCCTAAACAGTTGAGCCAAGGGCGCAGAGCATTGTGCTCCTACTGCAGGCAAGATAGCCCAGTTTCTAGAACTCTTCAGATGATGTATGAGCTTTGCTTCCAAATCATGTTTGGATGCCACAAGGCCTGCCTTTAAACAGACCAGTACTTGGACTGGCACAAGCCCTAGGCATTCAGCTTTCTCTAAATATTTAAGGCATGGCTTAATATTTTTATGAGCAACCTTACATTTGCCACCACTATATTATCAGCATAGTAACTGACATATGGAAGGAGCTCAGTCAGCACTTAGGGATGAGGAATGAGGCCAGTTCTGGCTTTGTCCTTCTGTCCCAGGAGTAACTCACCCAGGCTTCTCTGCCCCCATGGCCACAACTGCCATGTCACAGGGATGCTCAACCAGGCCCGCACTGGGAGGCAATCTGGGGAAATCATTAAGAGCCTGTCACATTCTGGTGTGGTCACTTAATCCCTGTGGGGCTAGGGTTATCTGAATCTCAGTTTCTGGCTCTGAAATTTGACTATCAGAATAGCACCTGCCCCAAATAGTAAGGATTAATAAGATGATGCATTTTAGATGTGTAACATGGTACCTGTCTGAATACTTGATAAATGTCAGCTATTTTTATTTGATGAGCATGTATAGCTTATTAGTTAAAATGAAGAACACATATAAAATAACATTATGACTAACTCGTCTGTTGACATGACACCATGAATGCTTTCTTCCTTACTAATCTGTAGACATTCCAGAGGGACTGTTCTTATAGCTACCATTGATCGAACCTTTATTAAATGCCATGCACTACACGTGTGTGTGTGTGTGTGTGTGTTTACCTCATTTAATCTTTACAACAACTCGGTGAGGTAGATTTAATTATTCTCCATTTTACAAATGAGGAAACCAGGGTTCAGGAAAATGAAGGGACTTGTCTTACACCAAACAAGTGGCTCCGTTGGTTTTCCATTTCCTGGCATATTAAGTAGTGAAAATGTTACAGGTTGATTTCATAAATAGCAAGAGTCTGCATACCAGGCTGTCAGATGCTTGTTTGTTCTGGGAAGTTGAAAATTAGTGTATTTTACTATTTCCTCCATCTGCTGCTCCAAATTGTTGCCTGTTATCTAGCCTTCCTAAAATATTTCCCTTCTAAATCAACAGTCTTGAGGGCTGAATTTGTGAATATGCCATGTACAGGGACAATGGGCATGTTTCAGCCAACACCAAAATATCAAGTATCCCTATTGCTACTATTGTGTCAGCAGGAGAATTGACAGCCAGGAGATTTGGGATCTGGACAGAATGAAGATTCATTCATCCATTCAAATACTATTTATTAGGCACTGTGCTGGGAATAGGGCTATGAGGATGAATAAGAAAGTTTTTGCCTTAAGGAGATCACAGAAAAATATGTAGATAATAAATGCTATTAACTCACAATCCCAGATATTCATTTAACAGTTATTGTGTGCTGAGCCTTGCCCTTAGCTGGGCATATGGCTCTGAGTAAAGCAGAGCTTTGTCCAATAAAAACATAATGCAAGCCACAGGTGAATTAAAAAAAAAAGTATTGCCTTCTTTACAGGAAGGCTAATGCATTTTGTAGGGGTTTAAAAAAGTTGCTCCAGCCTGGGTCCCCCATTCCTTGAAATCATCCCCTACCCCCAATCTGGGCAAAACTGTGCCAGGTATATCAGGTGTGCCTGATGGAATGTCACATCACATTCTAGAGCCTTCTGTAGGTAGGATGCCGAGACCCCGGTGTGATTTTTCCAGTGCAAGCCCCTCCTTCTTGTGCCCAGAGTTGTTCACTCATTCATTCACTACTTATTTATTGACCACCTACTGAGTACCAGTCTCTTTGCTACGCACTGATGAAATAGCAGTGAATATAACATAGTCATCAGCTCCCAGTCTGGCAAGTGAGGCAGGGCTAAGTAACTCACAAATGAAAAAATAATACAGTCTGTGAGAAATGCTATAACAGATAAGTGAATGGTGCTGCCAGATTAAATAGGAAGACCTGGGCAAAGGAGGAGGGAGAGTGGTCATTGTGGAAAAGCAGCGTGGGGGATGCACAGAGGAGTGAGGCAGATTTGAGGAGCTCAAGGACAGACAGTGTGGCAGGCATGCAATCCTGATGATTAGGGCAGCAGCCTGAAATGCGTGTAAGAGCACTGGCTTTGGAGTCATACAGATCTGGGACCTAAGCCAGCCTGGTGACTTACGGCAAGTTTCAGTCTCTGTGGGCCTCAGTTAGAGGAACATGGAGAGGATTAAACAGAATGAAATTTCTTCCTATAGTGGACACTCTGCTTCACTGTTGAATTATTGCCCTCCCCTGCTGTTTTTATTGTTTACTGAAGGTTTTTCTGCACATTTTTATGTTTGTTTCCTTGTCTTGAGGACTTCGGAGTTGAAGGGTCCAGAGTAGACATTTCTAGAGAATTGTTTATTTTTTTTCTTTATTTTTATTAGATGATTTGAACAACACAAGTAATTGACTTGACTTTTTTATCTCTTCTTTTTGTGTGTGTGTATGCTGTATGGTAGGGATCGTGTTTCATTCTTTTTCCATGTGATGACAACCCTGGTATTGCAGCACTATTTATTGAATTATTATTTTTTTGGGGGGGGGGAGTACATAGGCCAGAAATCGAACTACTCATGTTTTCCACATGGCAGACGAGAATTCTACCACTGAACTGCCCTTGCACCCCTGACTTGATATTCAAAATAAATTTTTTATTAAACCTTGTAAGCATAGTACAGAGAGTTCCCATATACCTTCACCTAGCTTCACCTAATGTTAACATTTTATGTAGATACATTTTTCAAAACTAAGAAATTTACATTGGTGCACTACTATTAATTGAACTACAACTCTATTTGGATTTCACCAGTTTTCCTACTAATGTCCATCTTCTGTTCCAGGATCCAATCCATTCAGTTATGTCTCCTCTATCTCCTCCAATCAGGGTCATTTTCTCCATCTTTCCTTGATTTTCATGACATGACGATTCTGAAAAGTACTGGTAAAATATTTTGTAGAATGTCTTTCAATTTGGGTTTATCTGATGTTTTATCATGATTGGGATTATGGGGTGTTCTAGTTTGCTAGCTGCCAGAATGCAATGTACCAGAAACAGAATCGCTTTTTAAAAATGGGGAATTAAAAAAAAAATTTTTTTATTAATTAAAAAAAATTACAGGAAAGAAACACAAACATTCTTAATATGTGATCATTCCATTCTACATATAAAATCAGTAATTCACAATATCATGTAGTTGCATATTCATCATCATGATCATTTCTTAGAACATTTGCATCAATTCAGAAAAAGAAATAAAAAGGCAACAGAAAAATAAAACGAAAACAGAAAAAGTAATTATACATACCATACCCCTTACTCCTCCCTTTCACTGATCACTAGCATTTCAATCTAAATTTATTTTAACATTTGTTCCCCCTATTATTTATTTTTATTCCATATGTTCTGTTCATCTGTTGACAAGGCAGATAAAAGGAGCATCAGACACAAGGTTTTCACAATCACACAGTCACATTGTGAAAGCTATATCATTATACAATCATCATCAAGAAACATGGCTACTGGAACACAGCTCTACATTTTCAGGCAGTTCCCTCCAGCCTCTCCATTACATCCTGAATAATAAGGTGATATCTACTTAATGCATAAGAATAACCTCCAGGATAACCTCTCAACTCTGTTTGGACTCTCTCAGCCATTGACACTTTGTCTCATTTCACTCTTCCCCCTTTTGGTCCAGAGGGTTTTCTCAATCCCTTGATGCTGAGTCCCAGCTCATTCCAGGATTTCTGTCTGACGTTGCCAGGAAGGTCCACACCCCTGGGAGTCATGTCCCACGTAGACAGGGGGAGGGTGGTGAGTTTGCTTGTTGTTTTGGCTGGAGAGAGAGGCCACATCTGAGCACAAAAGAGGCTCTCTTGGGGGTGACTCTTAGGCCTAATTTTAAGTAGGCTTGACCTATCCTTTGTGGGGTTAAGTTTCATATGAACAAACCCCAAGACTGGAGGCTCGGCCTATAGTTTTAGTTTTAGTGTTATTCTCACACTGCTTGTGAGAATAACAAGAATTCAACTTGGGGAAGTTGAATTTCTCCCCATTCTCACCATTCCCCAAAGGGGACTTTGCAAATACTCTTCTGCTCACTGATCAAATCACTCTGGGATTCATCGGGGCATCACTCTAGACAAACCAACAAAATCTCATGTCCTACCCAAGGTTCCATGTACTTATGTTGTTCAACCAAGCTATCTACATAAGTTATATTAGGAAATGCACTAGTCAAAATATAAATTTTGTACCAAATAAACAAAAATGGGGAATTTAATAAGATGCAGGTTAACAGTTTTTAGGCCGTGGAAATGTCCAAATTAAAGCAAGTCTATAGAAATGTCCAATCTAAGGTATCCAAGGAAAGATACCTTGATTCAAGAAGGCTGATGAAGTTCAGGGTTTCTCTCTCATCTGGAGAGGTACATGTTGAACATGGCGTCATCTGCTAGCTTCCTCTCCAGCTTTCTAGGAGGTGTTTTCCTTCTTCATCTCCAAAAGTCACTGACTGGTAGACTCTCTGCTTCGTGGTTCTGTAGCGTTCTCTGTTGTGGCTTTCTTGTGGCTCTGTTGTTCTCTGTTCTCTCCAAATTTCCGCCTTTCTCCAAATGTTTCCTCTTTATAGGAGTCCAGTAAACTAATCAAGACCCACCTGGAATGGGTGGAGACACATCTCCACCTAATCCAGTTTAACAATCACTCTTGACTGAGTCACATCTCCAGGGAGATAATCTAATTAAAGTTGCATGCATATAGTACCAAATAGGGATTAGAAGAAACAGCCGTCTTTACAAAATGGGATTAGGATTAAAAAAAGGCTTTTCTAGGGTAACTACATCCTTTCAAACTGGCACATGGGGTTTGAGGAAGAAGAAGAAGACCATAGAGGTAACGTGCCCTTCTTATCACATCGTATCAAGATGTACACATTATCCACATGATTTATCACTGGTGATGCTAACCTTGGTCACTGATGTGCTGGTTTGAAAGGAGGTATGTCCCCTAGAAAAGCCATGTTTTAATCTAAATCCCATTTTGTTAAGGCAGAATAATCCCTATTCAATACTGTATGTTTGAATCTGTAATTAGATCTTCTCCCTGGAGATGTGATTTAATCCAGAGTGGTTGTTAAACTGGATTAGGTGACGACATGTCTCCACCCATTTGGGTGAGTCTTGAGAATTTTCTGGAGTCCTGTAAAAGAGGAAACATTTTGGAGAATGAAGGAGATTCAGAGAGAGCAGAGAGTGCTGCAGCACCCCAAAGCAGAGAGTCCACGAGCCAGCAACCTTTGGAGATGAAGAAGGAAAACAGCTCCTGGTGAGCTTCATGAAACAGGAAGCCAGGAGGAGAAGCTAACAGATGATGCTGTGTTCGCCATGTACCCTTCCAGCTGAGAGAGGAAACTTGAACTTCATCGGCCTTCTTGAACCAAGGTATCTTTCCCTGGATGGATGCCTTTGATTGGACATTTCTCAGCCTTAGAACTGTAAACTAGCAATTTATTAAATTCCCATTTTTAAAAGCCATTCTGTTTCTGGTATATTGCATTCCGGCAGCTAACAAACTAGAACACTCGGTTAAGGTGGTGACTACCAGGTTTTTCTACCATGAAGTTACTATTTTCCCCTTCCATACTTTAGCCTTTGGTATATAACTTGATTTTAAATAAATACTTTATTTTAAAAACATATTTAGAAATCTTTATCCAACAGTCAGAAAAAATATATTTTTCTCAAGCACATTTGAAGCATTTACAAGTATTGACCATGATTTATGCTGCAAAGAAAGGCTCAAATACCAAAGAATCACTATCATACCACTACAGTATATGACAACAGCGTAATTAAAGTAAAAATGAAAACAAAACAAACTTTAGAAAATGCTTAAACCAGAATGATAATGAAAATGCTATATATCAGCATTTTTGGAAAGTAGCTAAAACAGTCCATAAAAAGACGTTTATATATTAGGAGAGAATTTCGAACCAGTAGAGAGTGTTTGGCTCTTCCTTGTGGAACTTCCTGGCAATGGTTGGTGTAGAGAGAAAATCACAGTGTTTCTCCCCAATGTGCTAACCTTCAGCACTCCCCTAGGACCTTTGCAGGACTCTGAGGGAATCAGAGTCCTGGTAGCCACTGAGATTGACTGGTCCATCAATACAGTAAAATGAGTCACAGAACAGATTATATTTGAATGTGCAAAGAAAGGGGACATTTTTTCCCACCCTAGCTTTGTGAAATATGTTACATTTCAATATCATAGGAGGTGTTGAAGGAAACCAGCCTTCATATTATGTTTGATTTAGAGCTGCTTGAGATATGGGGCAAGAGTTTTATATTTAAAAAATGCTCTCCTTCCTAAATCCAAGACAGTTTTTCTGTAGTGAGATATCATGTAAGAGTATAGTTTTCACATTCCACCTTCCCCCCTAATTGAAAAGCATCACATTTTAAGGAATGCAGTGATTGTGGGTTAAAGAGTTCAACACGTGGTTGGAAGATGTGTTGTTCTATATCTATGATATAAAATTCTAAACAGTAGGTTTAACAGGATCGGAACACAAATTTTCAATCACATTTCCCTGCATGTTCTAGGTAAGACATGGTATTTGTAATTCTCATCAACAAGGCAGAATAATAATTTTTCAGAGGGTCACTGGAAACCAGAGTGTCATTGGGGGCAGCATGATGGATGATGTGACATCATGAGTAATGATGTCATAAGCATTAAATAATGGTATCAGGAAACTGCAAAGGCAATAAGATCTATATTGCTTTGATACTAACAAGTCCCAAACAGCATACCTTTTTCTTGTGGTGGGAAATATGAAATTAAGCAGGAACAATACATTTTACAATAAAAACATGAAAAGTTCCTAGACATGAACAGGGAGAGACGGTGTCTGAACCCTATGAAGAATCTTCACATGCACTGTTAGAAAAATAAATTCCAAGTACTTCCCCTTTTCCCATTATTCTAAATTGTAATCAATAGATTACTATACCTCACATGGGCCCATGAATTTTGTAACACATTTTTTAATCATACAAAAACTGCCCGGGGCCTGTACACCCTAAGACAAACTTGTCTGATGTCCTCTTCTTTCCCGTACAACTTCCTCAAGCTCCCATGTACCCAATTCCTCCGTTCTTGAGAGCACTATAATCCACACAGTACTAACTGCTAGCCTACCTTTGCCTGGGCCCTCACTGGAGTGACCACTCATGCCACAGAACATCCCTTCTAGTCAAAAAAGATCTGATTCACATATAGACTTCTCCCACTTGTAAGGAGTATGCCTGCTGTTTTGTTTTTTAATGCCAGGAAATGCAGTTAGTGACCAACAAATAAGGGTGAACCACTGAGGATGGATTTTGCTTTAAATGTGGCAAACAAAGGCTATCACAACACCTTCAATTCAAGAGCTCAGCATGCCAGCCTGATTGCTGGAATCCCTAATTAGCTGCAAGATTTTAAGTCTTACAGACGTAAAAGCTTACCTGGTTAAGCAAAATGCCTGCAGTGTTTCATGCACAGCCAACCGCCCAATGGAATACTTTTATAACCAGTCATGTTTGGCAACTTAAGAAGAAACTAGGCCTTTTAGCCAAGATGTGTTGGGTGTAAGTGACAACCACCCAACTTAAATAGACATGTCAGAAAAAGGGAAGGGGGGGGACTATACTGAAAATCTCACGTAATTAACAAATGAGGGAAAGGGCAGAGGTAGTGGTGGGCCTCCAAGACAACGAACGCAGGATTGGAATTCCACTAGACCTCCTTTCCCTGCATCTCTGCCTCGCATTTTCTGTGGTTCTGACTTCATACTCCAGTTTCTTGCATGGGAGGTTGAGTGGGGGTAATGTGCCAGGTTTGCTCTGAGGCACCCCTCCATCCATTTCCTCTGTAGATAGACAGGACTGCCACATATGGTTGTGCACTGCACAATGCATGGGAGCACCATTTACATCACAGACTGTGATTGAGAAACAGAGTTACTAGAGATGCTTGACTGAGCTGATGCCTTAGAAAATGCTTGAATGAAAAAAGAAACATTTTCCTAGCATGTCCTTCTTTGATGAAGAAGGGTGGCCCTTGGTAAGCCCATTCTAGGGGCACTCAAGAAATCCTAACCCTTAATGATTAACCTAATAATGTTTCTAGGGAATATCTCAAATGCACTGGCTCTATGAAGTTTTATATTCCCAGGCTTGACTCAAATCAAGCAGAAGACACTTAACCCTGGGACAGCTTTACCTATGCAGGGCCTATTAAAAATGGACTATGGGGCCTTCTCAGAAAAGCAGCACTTAATAGTAATTCCTAAAGCTGGAGAAAACTTCAGAGCTCACAGGTAACAGACTTGGTCTGGTCCTGGGGGTCACCCTGGCTGAAGAGCACTGCTCGACCTGATCAGTCCCAACCACTGGTAGAAGACTTAAAAATTTTCAAGGTAGAAATTTCTGGCCAACAACCCATGTGGGACCTGGTCTGGGCATACAGCACTCTACCTTGATGAGACTGCTGACCTGGCGGGACACTTAGCAAATTTTACGGAATACAGTTCAAAGTGCAGGAACCCATGAGGTACAGGGTCTGGGGCAAGGCCCACTCCCCACCCCTCTTGCTTGGGTCTAGTGGAGGAACTGCCACTAACCACTGGATTTCTTTTTTTTTTTGATAATTTATTTATTTTTTAAATTATATAACAAACCTGTAGAAATCAGAAGAAAAATATTAATTTTAGTCATATTGAATTTTTTCTTTCTTTTTTTGTGAAAACTAACATATATATACAAAAAAGCAATAAATCTCAAAGCACAGCACCACAATTAGTTGTAGAACATATTTCAGAGTTTGACACAGGTTACAATTCCACAATTTTAGATTTTTACTTCTGGCTGCTTTAGGATCCTGGAGACTAAAAGAGATTGTCAATATAATGATTCAGTATTTATGTTCATTTGTTAAATCCTATCTTCTCTGTATAACTCCACCATTGCCTATGATCTTTCCATCCCTCTTTTTAGGGGTGTTTGGGCTATGGCCATTCTAATGTTTTCATGTTGGATGGATCTGTCACTAATATGGGGTAAGGAATTGGAATTATCTGATGTTCTGGAGAGGCTGGGCCCTCTGCATCTCAGGACTTATCTGGTCCAGGGACCCATTTGGACCAGATGGTTGTAGGTTTCTGGAAAGTTACCCTAGTGCATGGAACCCTTGTGGAATCTTATATATTGCCCTAGGTATTCTTGAGGATTGGCTGGAATGTTCCTGGTTGGGGGTTGGTAGGGTCTGATAGGTAGCAAGGTCTACCTGAAGCCTGTGTATGAGCAACCTCCAGAGTAGCCTCTCGACTCTATTTGAACTCTCTCTGCCATGGCTACTTTATTAGTTACACTTCTTTTCCCCCTTTTGGTCAGGATGGAATTGTTGATCCCACTGTGCCAGGGCTGGATTCATCCCTGGGAGTCATCTTCCACATCGACAGGGAGACTCTCACCCCTGGATGACATGTCCCATGTAGAGGGGAGGGCAATGACTCACTTGCAGAGTTTGATTTAGAGAGAGTGAGGCCACATCTGAGCAACAAAAGAGGTCCTCCAGAAGTAATTCTTAGGCATACTTATAGGTAGGCTAAGCTTCTCTGCTACCTACATAAGCTTCACAAGAGTAAGCCTCAAGATCAAGGGCATGACCTATTGATTTGAGTGTCTGACACAGTATCAGGGGATCTTCTTTTGGTAAAGTTTAATAGTTCCACATTTTTTCTCCCATCCCTCAAGGAACTGTGACAATACTTTTTGATTATCTGCTTAATATACTCCAGGATGTATCCAGGTATTACATTAATCTATACAGAATTAACAGGCCTCTTTCTTATTCTGGGCTCTCTGTGTTTCAATTGTTCAAATGAGCTATAACATAGGTTGAATTAGATTATGTGCTATAGAAAATTCGGGTTCCAGACCAAATAAACCTTTCTTCTTTTGGTCTCAAAGAGTATGCTTGGTTCTAAAATTCAGACATTGTCTTCCTTACCCATGTTCTGAATTACTTTAATACTAACCTGATCGCCTTCATTCTTATCTCTAAATATCAGGCTCTCTATATAAATAAAACAGCCTCTCAAAATCCAGAAATAATAATTACCGTTCCGGACTAAATGTGTCTGCTGTAAAAGCTTACAATCTAGGCTTTTGTTTTCTTGTAAGCATTTTCTAAAGGAGACCATACCATTGTTCTTTTGTTTCTGGCTTATTTTGCCAAATGTCCCACATGTTCATTCACATCGTTGCATGCCTCACGACTTCATTCCTTTTTTGTAACAGCACAATATTCAACTATAAGTGTACACCATCGTTCGCCAATCTACTTCTCAGTCAGTGCATCCTCCACCCACCTGCATCCATCAGGGATCATGTATAGTGCCCAAAGCCCAGCGTCTATCAACACTCTCAATTTGAGATAATTTCATTGTTCCCAAGAGAAAGAAAACCAAGAAACACACCCTCGCCAAATAGGAAACCTAAACCTCCTCTTAACTCTTGTCCCTCCCCCAATTAGCCACTGGATATTATGTATTAAGACTTAATAGTGGCAATAAGAAAGTGGACTCAGTACTGAGTCAATGAATCTGCTGTCCATCTATCCACCCACTCATTCAATATATGACCACTGAGCACTTACACTGTGCCAGTATTGTGCTAGGTTTGGTAGAAACAGCAGTGGGTCTCTTACTACAGGCTGGTTCTGCACAATTAATAAAGAAAAAAAATGGCTCTCTCCTCCATAAATCCCCATCCAATTTAAATCTTGTTTTCTTGCTGGTACAAGAAGACTATTCCTTACATTTTATGTAGCTTAAAATTATTTACTGCTTGTGTAATTTTGTTTGCATTTTTACATTAACATACCTTTTCTGTTAAAAATAGTATGGTGTCGGACTTCCAGAGAAGATGGCAGCTTAGTAAGTCGCGCGGGTCTTAGTTCCTCCTCCAGAACAGCAACTAAAGAAACAGAAACAATACAAAACAGCTCCCGGAGCCACGACAGAGACCAAAAGGACAGCGTACCCCATTCTGGAATGGCTGAACGGGCAGGGAGAATCCGCTGTGGTGAGATACCTGAGGGGCGCGCGCTTCCCTGGGCCGGGGCAGCTGGCGACGAGGGGTCCCTTCCACACACGTGGCTTCCGGGTCCGACTGGGAACGTTGGATAGTGGGGCCCTCCCGCCATGCTTGGCATCTCGGGCCAGCTGGGCAATTTGGACTGGCACTCCCCCAAGCCGCGGTGGCCGGCGACACCCCCTCCACACGTGGTTTCCTGGGCTGACTGCGAGATTCGGATTGGCAAGTTAAAGGAGCCACAGCATCTTTTACTGGTGGGACCCACAGACAGACGCACACCACGAGCGCCACCTACTGGGCAGGAAAAGAAAAACAGAGCCCAGAGATTTCACAGAAAAACCTTTCAACCAGCGGGGTCCCACACTCAGGGAAATCTGATCAAATGCCCAGACAGCAGCAGAAAATAACGGATCACGCTAGGAAAATTGAAGATATGGCCCAGTCAAAGGAACAAACCAATAGTTCAAATGAGACACAGGAGCTGAGACAACTAATGCTGAATATACAAACAGAAATGGAAAACCTCTTCAAAAACCAAATCAATAAATTGAGGGAGGACATGAAGAAGACATGGGCTGAACAAAAAGAAGAAATAGAAAATCTGAAAAAACAAATCACAGAACTTATGGGAGTGAAGGACAAAGTAGAAAAGATGGAAAAAACAATGGATACCTACAATGGTAGATTTAAAGAAACAGAAGCTACAATTAGTGAACTGGAGGATGGAACATCTGAATTCCAAAAAGAAACAGAAACTATAAGGAAAAGAATGGAAAAACTTGAGCAGGGGATCAGGGAACTGAATGACAATATGAAGCGCACAAATATACGTGTTGTGGGTGTCCCAGAAGGAGAAGAGAAGGGAAAAGGAGGAGAAAAACTAATGGAAGAAATTATCACTGAAAATTTCCCAACTCTTATGAAAGACCTAAAATTACAGATCCAAGAAGTGCAGCGCACCCCAAAGAGAATAGACCCAAATAGGCGTTCTCCAAGACACTTACTAGTTAGAATGTCAGAGGTCAAAGAGAAAGAGAGGATCTTGAAAGCAGCAAGAGAAAAACAATCTTTCACATACAAGGGAAACCCAATAAGACTATGTGTAGATTTCTCAGCAGAAACCATGGAAGCTAGAAGACAGTGGGATGATATATTTAAGTTACTAAAAGAGAAAAACTGCCAACCAAGACTTCTATATCCAGCAAAATTGTCCTTCAAAAATGAAGGAGAAATTAAAACATTTATAGACAAAAAGTCACTGAGAGAATTTGTGACCAAGAGACCAGTTCTGCAAGAAATACTAAAGGGAGCACTAGAGTCAGATACGAAAAGACAGAAGAGAGAGGTATGGAGTAAAGTGTAGAAAGAAGGAAAATCAGATATGATATATATAATACAAAAGGCAAAATGGTAGAGGAAAATATTACCCAAACAGTAATAAGACTAAATGTTAATGGACTGAATTCCCCAATCAAAAGACATAGACTGGCAGAATGGATTACGAACCAGCAATACCACTGCTAGGTATCTACTTAAAGGACTTAAGGGCAAAGACACAAACGGACATTCGCACACCAATGTTTATAGCAGCATTATTTACAATTGCAAAGAGATGGAAACAGCCAAAATGTCCATCAACAGACGAGAGGCTAAACAAACTGTGGTATATACATACGATGGAATATTATGCAGCTTTAAGACAGAATAAACTTATGAAGCATGTAATAACATGGATGGACCTAGAGAACATTATGCTGAGTGAGTCTAGCCCAAAACTAAAGGACCAATACTGTATGGTCCCACTGATGTGAACCGACATTCAAGAATCAACTTGGAATATATCATTGGTAACAGAGACCAGCAGGAGTTAGAAATAGGGTAAGATAATGGGTAATTGGAGCTGAAGGGATACAGACTGTGCAACAGGACTAGATACAAAAACTCGAAAATAGTAGCACAATAATACCTAATTGTAATGTAACTATGTTAAAACACTGAATGAAGCTGCACCGGAACTATAGTTTTTGTTTGTTTGTTTGTTTGTTTGTATCTTTTGTTTTTGTTTTTTTTTCTTTTTCCTTTTTTGTATATATATATATTTTTATTATTATTTTAATTTTCTTCTCTATATTAACATTCTATATCTTTTTCTGCTGTTTTGCTAGTTCTTTTCCTAAATTGATGCAAATGTACTAAGAAATGATGATCATACATCTATGTGATGATATCAAGAATTACTGAGTGCATATGTAGAATGGAATGATTTCTAAATGTTGTGTTAATTTCTCTTCTTTTTTAATTAATAAAAAAACTGTAAAAAAATAGTGTGGTGTCTTAGGCTGAAATTGAATACATCATAATTTTTCCCATTAAAATTTATATATAAATGAAATATAGATACATATATAAATAAATATAGATAAATATATATAGATAAATATATATATATTTCATTTAATGGCTTTTCACGTAGAGACAGACTTTTCAGGATGAATTAAAGTTGCTATGCAGGGGACAGTTGTAGTATTCTCATCATCTCTTCAAGGGCTTTTAGTCAGCATCTCAGTCCTCTGTGTCTGTTACTCTCCTAATTCCAATCATTCATTGGTCTTCAATTTGTCACCATTATCAACCACTTACCTGTCTAGTATATTGCAGCTGCTCAATAAATACTGTGTCAGGCATGTATGTGGTTGCAAGGAACAGAAAACTTAAACTATGATCTAAATAAGATCTTCTCCTCCCATAAAACAGGGAGGCAGCACAGGGTTTGTGCAGCTGCCTGAGTGTATCCTAAAGAACTAGGCTCTTTTTGTTTTTCTACTGTCTTTACAATAGTTCTCCTCATGGTCTCATGATGGCTGCTGCTCACTCACAAGGTGTGTGTCTCAGTTCCAAGCATGAAGTAGGGGAAAGGTGAAAGGTATACACTTCTCCAAAGACTTCCTTGTTATTCATTGGGACTTCTGCCTACATCTTAGTGGCCAGAGCTTGTTTCATTGCCACCTGTAGCTGCGAGGTTGGGAATTGGGTGCTTTGCTTTCCAATCTTTTGCTTTCCAGTACAGCAAGGAAAGAAATAGTTGGAATAGATACTGAGTGAGACTTCTATAATATTTGTCACTCTGTTGAAATATTACATTGCTTTGTTCCACAAAGGGTCCTTGAAGTAGTCTCATTCTTGTCCTGGAAAAGAACTCTTTTTTGCTCTTACCTCCCCTAGCTACGTTTCTGGAGGGAGAGAAGGTGTTTTGAGGAAACACTTGTTTTATTCTTTCTGTGAGGTTAGCAGTTCTCTTTTAACTCCTTCCTCTATGGTCTCTCCTGAGGGTGAAGAGGAGTCACCATCCTGTTAGCTCCTTTCTGCTCTTTTCAGACAGCTGAGACCTTAGCTTGGGCTGTCAGCCTTCTGCACTAACAAACAACCTATATCCCATTTCTTTCTGAATGTTCAAGGTCAAGTCCCGGTCCTCCTTGAAGAATTCCACTACCTCTCCTTTCCTTCCTCTCTTAACCTGCTTCCTCCTTTGCACTCTCAAGGTACTTGAGTTGTACCTCTTTTATAATATTATTTTCCTCGTTTGACATTGCAACCAAATCATTGAAGGTGGTCCTGTTTACAAGATATATTTTAGGTGTTCAATCTGGTATCCCTCGCTATTATTATTATTATTCATTAATAATGTTATCTCCTATATCAGACCTAGCTCCTTAATGAGAAGCTCTGAATCTGATGTTTGATTCATCCTTGTAACCTACACCTGGGCTGGTATAAGAGCCCTGATCATAATTAATGCTTGTGCCCGTGCAATAAGCGCACAATGGGTAAAGGGCAACGTTTCAACGGAAAAGTTCTGTAATGGTGGGATGTGAGACAGTCCTGGAACTAGGTGACAGCCAGAATCTTGTAGAGAAGCCCCTTCCCCCGGCCACGCTGGAATAAGGTATTCTGTGTTGTCGTAAGATTCACAGAGAAGTACGTGGAACGCCTCCCCGGGAATACTGCGATGAAGTAGGTACACTCGTCACTTCACTCCTCCCCCTACACTTGATCCGGAAAGGGCGGAGGGAATGCGCCCCGCGCGGTGAGCTGGGATAGCTGCGCAGGCGCAGCTTCCGGCTCCTTGTCTTGGGAATTATTTGACGCCGCCGCTTCGGACTCGCAGCAGTCGCTGATCGGATGCTGTGCGCACGCGCAGTGGTCCCTTCGACTCTGGGAGTAATTTAACGCTGCCGCCCCTGGCAGTCGGAAGTTCCCTGAGTAGAGCTCAGCCTGCCGGGCCGACTGGCTTTCCTAGTCCCCGGGCGCCCTCCGAGAGTCACTGACGGGTGGGACAGACCGACTGCCTGAGGACGGACGGCCCGGGCGGCGAAAGCGCCGGTGCCATGGCGCAGGTCGCGTGAGGCAGAAGGCCGAGTGCGGCCGGCGGCGGTGGCGCCCGCCCCAGCGATGCGGGCCCCGCCCGTGGCCTCAGGTAACCGGGCAGCTGGACCCGCCGCGGCCGGACCTTCCCTACTCATCCCCTCCCAGCAGCGCCAGACGGCCGAGACTCGTTTCTCCTTCCTGGGTGCGCCAAGGGCCCGACCTTCGAAAGCGCAGTCCCACGTTTTTCTGGGGACCCTCGGGAGGCGGGGGAAGCCTGACCCTGGAGTCGGCGGCTTCTGTCGGGTCTGTGCAAACTGGGTCTGGTAGCGGCCGCGGCGGTGCGCAGCTCTCTCCTGGCTGCTGGGGGAGGGGGCGGGGCGGGACTGGAGCGGAGCGCGACAACTCTGGCGAAGAATTTGGTCCAGCAGTGAGGTCGAGTTACTGCCGCCCTGTGGGGACGATGCTGCCTTTTGCACAACGACGCTCAGATGAAGAGTTAGTGATAAGAATAAACAGTTAATCCTTATTACGCGCTTACTATACGCCAGGCATTGTGCCAGGTCACTATGTTCTCCGTGTCTTAAACTTCACAACCACTCTGTGAAGTAGGGTTATGTCCCCATTTTACAGCTGAGGCAACTAAGGCCAGAATAGTTAGATGACTTATCTGGTTAAAGTCACATAGCTGGTTATCTAGGCCCAGGCAGTCTGTTTCCAGAGTCCAGGTTCTTGGCAGATCAGTGGTTCCCCAATTTTGCTGCACACTAGAATCGTGTTAAAGATCCTCATGTCCAGGTCCCTCCCCAGATCAGAATATCTGAGGCGAGGAAGCCAGACATCAGTGTTCTTAATCCCAGTGCGATACGAGTGTGTAGCAAAGTTTGGGAACCGTTACAGTAGTTCATTCTGCATCCTAAAAGACTTGTCAGTGTTTCTCCAGCTTAAGTGTGCAGAAAAATAACCTGGGAGCTTGTTAAAAGGGCGTGTTCCACTTCCAAAGATATTGTCATTAGGCCCAGTGACTACACCTCGTGAAAGGCTGTTGGGGAGGTGGGAAGTAATTTCTCTACAAGACTTCTGAGACCTTTTACAGGTTTTCTAGGCTTTCTAAAGTATATATCTTAGGCAAAACTGTTGGTTTGCAATTTACCTGATTACACAGTACTCATGAGTATAGTGCCTCGGGCCTCTGTGTCTTCTTTACATATGCTGTTCCCCTGTCTGGACTGTCCTACACGTTTTCTCCTCAGTACACCCAAATGCACACACTTTTGCTCTTATGTATGTCTTTTTCTTCTATTCTCTAATTCCTAACATAATTCCTAACAGTCCCTTCAAGAAGCCTCTGTCCCTGGCCCACACCCTTCATGCTATGAACAGATTCTTCTCTATTTCCATTGTTGTAAGAAGTATTTGGTAGTTCTTAGTCTTTAGGATTTTGGCCTTCTTTTTGCTTGGGAGTACTCTTGGGTAGGTTACTAGTTTATTTATCCATCCAGCAGTTGAACAAATACTGAATTCTTATTACTGGTAAGGCACTGTGTAGGACTAACCAGATGCTTTCAACGTGTTTTGATTATTATTTGATAGAAGAATTATCACAAGAGGCTCACAAATTTTTAAAATGAGGCCCATGTAATCACTCTTTGGCTAGTATGCTCTGTAAGAGTTTTATGTTTAAAGTGCCCTTTTGTAGTGTGAAGCCTTTTTATTGCCCTTTTGCTCTGCATGGGATCTCCACTTCATTGTCCAAAAAAGCATTTCGTTGTCTTCCACTAAATGAATAGCGTTTAGCCTTGTTGGCACTTAGTAACTACTATTAGATGGGGTTGGTATTGGTAATAGTTCATCCTTTTCACTAGGAGAGATGACATAAGAAGTATTTAATGAAGATTAACACCTAGATGTTTGAGGAATCGACAGACGTAGTTTTTATTGCAGAATGCCTGAATTGCCATTTAACAATTCATGTTTAATTCAGACACTCAAGAAACTTGTCCTTGTTTCTCTGATCAAATATAGTT
Organism: Tamandua tetradactyla; assembly: GCF_023851605.1. Classification (NCBI taxonomy): domain Eukaryota; kingdom Metazoa; phylum Chordata; class Mammalia; order Pilosa; family Myrmecophagidae; genus Tamandua; species Tamandua tetradactyla. Next base: position 13,501,096 of record NC_135327.1, on the reverse strand, counting down.
AAGAGTATCTAGTTCTAGCCTCCGCACATGGAAGAAACTCAGTCTGTAAGTCTGAGGCTTAAATCTCTAGTCATTCCCCAGAGAAAAGGTAAAAAATACCGCCTTCTCAGTTAAAGACCAAAAGTGCCCCAATCATGATAACCTGATACCTAGAAATGAATTCTCTTGAACTTGAGGAATTTGTCAGTGTTACCAGGTATATTCCTTGAGGTGTGCAGATGCCTTTTAGACAGGATATATGACTTCTTTTGGTATAAGTTGATTAAAGTTGTAGAATTAAGGTACATGAAGTTTAATTCTAACTTTTTATAGATGAATAAAGTAGGTAACATGCCCAAGGGTACATGTTTGGCTTCTAGACATCCAGTACTAGAAAGCAGGCCTCTTCCCTCTGAATACAGTATCTCTTCTTTCCCCAGGGTATGAGGATGTTTTATTTGTTGTTGTGTATGTGTTGTGGTGGAAAGTAGGCCAGCAGTAATCTGCTAGGTTTGAGATATTAAATTAAATTTGCAGTGAATGCTTGCTGTGTGACACCTACTTGGCTACATAAACTGGAGATAAGTTAAATAAGAACAGCCCCTTCCCCCAAGAAGTTCATTGTCTAGTCAGGGTTATAATAAAATTAGAGGTTCTAAGGCAGCTCTGTCCAATAGAATTTTCTGTAAAGATGTAACTGTTCTATATCTGTGTTGTTCAGTATGTTAGCCATTAGCTACATGAAGCTGTTGAGCTCTTGAAATTGATTAGTATAAGTGAGGAACTGAGTTTTTAATTAAATTTAAGTGTAAATAGTTGCAGGTAGTTAAGGCCACTCTGTTGGACAGAACAGTTTAAAGTATAAACAGTGAGAACTGTGGTAGTACAGGTGGGTGACAGACGCAGGGTATTCATATTTTTGGGGGTGGATTAAGGAAAAAAACAGCTGTTTCCACGTTTAGGGAGAAATGTAGGCAATGTTTTGTCTATCTTTATTATAATTCAGGTGTTTGATTGAATCTGTAACTGCTATGATCTGATACATAGGTGATAACACTCCTTTTAGCCAAACTCGATTGATGTTTGCCTGGTGGGGTCAGTGGAATGACCACAGGAATCTGAACAATGATCCTTTTGCTTTATCAGTTGTAAATTTGTATGGATGACCTTGAGTGCACCTGTGTGCCTTAAAAATCTAGCCTTGTTCATTTATTTACTCAGTGTTTTGGCACACTGTACCTATTTTTCTTTCTTCTTTTTTTTTAAATTTTATTAATTAAAAAAAATTACAAGAAACAAACATTCCCAACATATACACTCAGCAGTTCACAATATCATCACATAGTTGCGTATTCATCATCATGATCATTTCCCAGAACATTAGCATCAATTCAGAAAAAGAAATAAAAAAACAACAGAAAAATATAACAAACAGAAAAAAAAAATTTTACAGGCCATACCCCTTACTGATCCCTTTCATTGATCACTAGCATTTCAAACTAAATCTATTTTAACATTTGTTTCCCCTATTTTTCTTAAGAGAAACAAAGCATGCCTTTTAACAGGGACCTTGAATTTGTACATCTTGAAATATATTGCTTTATTTATCCTTGTCCCAAGTTACCTTAGATAGGCACGGCAAGTATTCTTCCTGTTTTACAGATGAGGAAACTATGACAAAGAAATACCAATTGACTTGTCCAAGGTCCCATGGTAAGCGATGGAGTCAGGACAAAAGGAAAGAACATTGGACTTCGAGGCAAAAATAGATTTTCTTGTCCCAGCTCTACTATTACTGATGTGACCCTGAGCAAGTCATAGCCTTACCTTGTTTCCTCACCTGGAAAATATGGCTAGTGACATCTATCTTACTTAACCTTCCAGGCTTGTTACTGAAATAAAATGAGGTAAGATATCAAAGCTCTTTGAACATGACCAATTATACAAAGGAATGTTGTTATAAAAAAAATCTCAAGTGGTTTTCTATTGTATTATACTGCCTTCACTTATGTTTACTACTGTGTTCTGGTATCATAATTGATTTCTCATGCCTTCCTCACTTTGAAACCTTGTTTTGGACAGCCATTGTGTCCTGTTTATGTCTGCACACACAAATCTTCGGACAATACCTGACACACAATAGGTGTTTAATAAATGTTTGTTGAGTGAAATAACTGATGTCTGGATTTACTTTATGAAATTTATAAAAATTGTTCTCTATAATTAGACATAAAGCTCCTCGGGAACAAGGTTGATGATGTATTCCCTGTGCCTGGTACGTAGAAGATGTAATAAATACTGGTTGAATCAATTGTTTGAATTAGTGTCGGGCTGTGGTCTTAGAACTGGAACACCCACTATTGTTTTGATCATTTTGGTAATTTGACCAAACCTGCACGTTATTCTTCAGTGGTATCTTTCCAAGGCATAAACTGTTACTCAGAACACAGTCACCTGATAATAAGAGATGTCCAGAGAGAATACCTTGAAAATAAGTACATGTACAGTTAGGAAGGAAAATCAGGTTGCTGGAGAGGAGTACTATCTTCTTGCCCCTTCCTCTATCATATTTACTTTGCAAACATCGAAGATGGAGGCTTCTCTGTTAGCAGTTCAGGTTGATAGTAGCCAGAACCTGTGTGGGGAGGAGATGCATAGGATCATTTTAACATAGCAGCCAAAGCTCTTAATTATCTGACTTCAGTTCCATGTCTTCTTAGTTTATTGCAGTGCCCAGTCTTCCTTCCTCCATCACCAGTATATTAGCCATACTGAAATTTGCTCTTCTGTTGCCTAAGCTCTTCTCTTTTTTATTCTGTCATGGACATTTCCATCAAATAAATAGAAATTCAGTTCCTGGTGTAGCATTCCTATTTTAAAGTTAAACTTTCTCATGTCCTGACTCTAGTGTTCATTGAATTACATATCTCCCATCCTAGCACTTGAGTCCTTTATAGTTGGTCGCTGCTTATCTTTGAAGCTTTATTTCCTTCTACATATAACCTCCTCTCCTCTGCCACTCTGGGTTTCTAGTTTCTAGTGCTGTTTTTTGCTACTTGAAGCTTGTCCTTCCTCTCATATATTTTTCTTTCTTCCTCCACCTGCCTCTTCTTCCTCTTCCTTTTATCCAACTCTTCTTGTCTCTATCAAAATTATAATCTTCTGGGCCACGGTGGCTCAGCAGGCAAGAATGCTTGCCTGCCATGCCAGAGGACCCGGGTTTGATTCCTGGTGCCTGCCCATGTTAAAAAAAAAAAGTCAAAATTATAATCTTCTTCCAATGTCCAGTTCTTATGCTCCATGTTGAGTAAGTCCATTTATTGGTGGGTTCCTACTAGTGGCTGAATGTTCATATGTATAGTTAGGGTGCTGACATACTTATCAGTTCTATGACATGAGATTTATTAACAAAAACTTGTTATATCAAATTATCTACAATAGATCTACCACTTAGTTAAAATTGCTTGTATTTCTCTGTGATTCCTTTAATCTTTAGGCATATATATATTTTTATTTAGTTGTACATTTTTACTTAGTCACATATATGTTTTTCTCCCTCCATTTAATAGCTATTATTTATTGATTGCTTACTTGGACTAAGGCATGTTCTAAACGTCTTAAATATATTGATTCTTTAATCACTACAATTACAGTGAAGTAGGTGCTATTATCTCCATTTTACAAATGAAGATACTGAGTCAGAGGTAAAAAAACTTTTTTTTTTTTTTTGATCGGCAGCACCAGGAATCAAACCCGGGTCCTCTGGCAAGGCAGGCATGCCTTCTGAGCCACCGTGGCCCGCCCGGTAAAAAACTTTTACAGGGTTACACAGCTTACAGATGGTAAACTTGGTATTTGAACCTAAGAAGTCAAGATCCAGAGCCCTCACTCTTAACCACTCTCCTGTATGTTTTTTATGCTTCTATGTAATCTCAGTATTCCATAGCTATATAATAAACATGGAGTTAATATGCTCTAATTTATGACAGTCATCCCCATTTCCCCATCTTTTGTACGATACTACAGTGGACGTTTTTTGCATTTTTGTATCAAATTGTTTTATAATGATGAAGTAAGTGGTATTACTGGGTCAAGGGGCCCAATATTACATGTTTCCTACCATGTTTTGACAATATAATCATGTTCTCATGGGTGAATGATTAGAGAAATAGCATATCATCCTGAGGTGCCTTACAATTTATTGACAGGTTAGAGTCACAAACATCCTCATAGCGAGTGGGTTGCTCGGTGATCAAGACATAGCAGAGGAAGCATTGTTCTATGGTGTTATCCTGAGAGGTCGACGGAGATCCAGACATCCTTGCCCAGGAGTGGAGATCTCTGAGATCTATGGGTTTGTTATTTTGGATAGCCTAAACTACAACAGCAAGAGGAGGTTCTTATTGTATGTTTAAAAGTTGGCTGGCCACTGACAGAACTGGGCCCAATAGAACTCACTCCACTAAATCTGTCACACCATACTCTACTCTCCCTTTTGTTTCCCCAGCAACAACAAAAATAAAGCAAACTGAAATTATAGGACCTCCACGGTTGGATTATAAGTCCTGCTCCTGCAGCAAAGGTGAATGATTTGGGTGGGTGACTTTCTTAAGCAGCAGTACCTCATCCATAGTGTACGTTTCCCTTGCCTCCCTTTGCAAAGATTGTGCTGTTACCCAAACCAGCATATGCCTTTATCTTTAATCAGAGGCATAAATTGGCCCACAGATGAGTTTTTTGGCTTGCATTGTGGATTTTTAAAAAATTCGAATTTTTTGCCAACATTTAAAAACTGGGAGACTTCACAGAAATGCCCAAATTTTCTCCTTCTTTTGAAAAATTGAATTATTTGGCAGTACTAGGTCTGTATTCCTTCAAGGTGATACTTGGCTAGAACTGAGTAGTGGCTGTGTCCCTTAAACAGAGCCTGAATTCTCTTGGTTTGCCACAGCACCCACTCTCTCCACTTTACTATTTATTACATGTTTAGTCCCTAGACCATGGTTCCCAACTTCTCAGACCAAAGTACTGGCCTCTCCCACTTTTTAATAACAAATACTTGGTGTAATGATCACGGCATTATCTTGAATTGAAATTAAGATAATTTCAATTTAGATAACCTACCAACACACAGAATTTAAAAAAACAATGGAACTTCCTAGCCATAAAAAAATGAAAAAATATTACTGTTTTTCTAATAAAATTAATATTTTAATAAAATGCTTAGGCAGAGCTATACTAGATGAGACAATGAGGTAGCCAGATGCTTGTGTCTACTTACAAATTGAGAAATAAGACAATAAATGATATTTTTTCTTTATTTCTGACATTTTGAAACAAGGGCTAAATAAGTATATATGTAGTACCTGTGATTGTATTCCCAATACCAGGGTGTTATTTAAGCAACTCAGATACCACAAGTGGCATGGCCATTGATGATGTGATTTTTCTGAAATGGTGAGCAGTTCTTGGTGTGGTAAAGTTCTAACAAAATAAAGTACAATTTTTCCTGGACTTGCATAATTAATTTTATTACTGGAAAATTCAAAGTGTATTAAAATAGCACAAAGTATTTTTTTATTTGTAAAATGGAGTTAGATTTCTAGGCTTAGACAATTAAGAATAGAATGGTTTTCTGGCAAATATTTAAAAGTCACATGAGATGTAGCATAATTGTTCATTGTGTAGGGCTCTCATGTGTTGCAGGATGTCTAGAATTCTGACCCTGCTTGTAACCCCATGGCACACTCCAATTATTGTGTTAACTGAAAGTGCACTTAATATTTCCAAAATGCCCCAACATAGCAGTTCTTTCTTATTGAAAATCATTGCTCCAGGCTCTAAAGTATGTCACCTTTTGCCCTTACATCCTAATAAAAAAGAGTTGAGTTTTTATCACTTGTTTTACTAGTTTAATAAGTACAAAATGATACCTCAGTTGCTTTATTTTGTGTTTTTTATTTCTTCTTTAGATTCCAGTGTTTATTTTCTTTTATTCTTTGTTTTGTTTAATGTGCCTGTAATTATAATGCACTTTATCTTAGTGTTTTTTGTCTGTATGTATGTACTTTATTAAAATTTAGCATCTGCTTTTATCAGTCACATATGTTTTAATATTTTAGTTCAATTTTTTATTGTATACTTTCTATGTCTTTTTACTGTTTCTTGAAAGCATTTCATTCACTTTTAATTTAATTGGAAAAGTTTTTAAGAAGAACTTAAGTTATTACACCCATTTTTATTGCTCTTTCATGGTATTTATCAAAGAATGACAGTTCTGTCTTCCGAAGGGGGTGGTAGTTGTTTCTTAAAAATGCACGTTCTCGGGTTCTACCTCAGTGCTCCAGAATTGTGATTTCTGGGAAGGTGGATTGGGAAACTGCATTTGCAATCAGAGCTCCTACATGTTTATGGGTTCAGTAGAATTTGAGATGTAGCTTGCCTTGAAACGTTTTTTCCCACCAATAATGTGTTGCCTGGAATGGGTGTTTTCTTTTTACGCCTTGAATATTTGGAAGCCATCCAACTACTTTTTATTAATAACTAGTTTAAAACAAATGAGCATTTTCCAATTTTTATTTGTACATGTAAAATTTTGGACATTCTGTAGTAGATTAAAGGGAACACCTTCTAACTTCTTCCTTTTTCCTATCAATAAGCCTTGACATTCTGAAACATTTATGTGCCATGGACTTTTCAAAGATTGGGAAGTTGAATTTCCCACTCAAAAAAAGACTGATACTCATGGGTGTAAACAACTGCACATAGCTAATGAATAATATGAAGCTCAGTGTGATTAGCCTGTAATAGATAGTCAGAACTGTTGTGGAGGAGTGGTTTGATGAGTCAAAAAAAAGCTTTACCAAGAAAAGGGGATTTGAGTGGAAACTTGAAGGATGAGCACTTCATAAGTTGGTCAGAGTGGGGTATTCCAGTGAATGGGAGTAGCATAGGCACTGACTTATGGGTATGAAAGAACTCAGTGGATTTGAGCCATCATTAGGAGTTCTTTGTGGTTATAATTTGGGATGTGTGGAAGAAAGTGGCAGTAGGAGATGAGGCTGGGAAGGTGGCATAAGTAATTTCAGTTAGTATCCTGGCAGGGGTTTTTTTCTTTTTTTTTGAATTGGATAAAAATCACTTAAATTTTATATAAAATAATAAGTGCCTGAGAATTGCCAAGAAAGTTTTTTTTTTAACTTTTTTTATTAATTAAAAAAAATTAACAAACAAAACATTTAGAAATCATTCCATTCTACATATATAATCAGTAATTCTTAATATCATCACATAGTTGCATATTCATCATTTCTTAGTACATTTGCATTGATTTAGAAAAAGAAATAAAAAGACAACAGAAAAAGAAATAAAATGATAATAGAGAAAAAAAAACTGTATGTACCATACCCCTTACCCCTCGCTTTCATTTACCACTATTTCAAACTGAATTTATTTTAACATTTGTTCCCCCTATTATTTATTTTTATTCCATATGTTCTACTCTTCTGTTGCTATAGTTGCTAACAGGAGCATCAGACGTAAGGTTTTCACATTCACAGAGTCTCATTGTGAAAGCTATATCATTGTTCAGTCATCATCAAGAAACATGGCTACTGGAACACAGCTCTACATTTTCAGGCAATTCCCTCCAGCCTCTCCACTACATCTTGAACAACAAGGTAATATCTACTTAATGCGTAAGAATAACCTCCAGGATAACCTCTCGACTCTGTTTGGAATCTCTCAGCCATTGACACTTTGTCTCATTTTACTCTTCCCCCTTTTGGTCAAGAAGGTTCTCTCAGTCTCTTGATGTTAATTCTCAGCTCATTCTAGGGTTTTTCTCAGTCCTTTGATGCTGAGTCTCAGCTTATTCTGGGATCTTTGTCCCACGTTGCCAGGAAAGTCCACACCCCTGGGAGTCATGTCCCTCACAGAGAGGGGGAGGGTGGTGAGGCTGCTCATCATATTGGCTGGAGAGAGAGACCACATCTGAGCAACAAAAGAGGCTCTCTTGGGGGTGATGCCAAGAAAGTTTTGAAAAAGAATAGTGAAGATAAAGGGGATTTCCTTTCCAGGTATCAAAACATTCTATAAAGACACTGCACCTAAATTATTATGACAACTAGACAAATAGTTGAATAGAACAGAATTGATTTGTATATAAATGAAAATTTGATATATGACAAAGTTAGTATTTAGGTCAGTGGAAAAGGATGTGTTTTTTTTTAAAGGACATTTTTAATAAATGATGTTGACATATATGACTATACATCTGGAAGAAAATAGATGATATTGATATACATGACTATACATCTGGAAGAAAAGTTGGACCTTCCATACACTACATATAGGAATAATTCCAGATATAAAACTTAAATGTGAAGACTTAAACAGTGATATTATAGGATAATGTAGGAGACTGTATATAAAGTTGTTTTTCAGACTTTTGAATCAAGATCTAGAATACAAAATATAAAAATGTATTTTTACATTGTGACCCAGAGCATATGCACGTGTATAAAATGAAATGTGTCACAGAACATTGTTTGCCTTTACTGTTTGTGATGCTCTTAATGTATATTCTATTCTGTATCATTAAACACCAAAGTGTTATCCGTTAAATTTATTCTGTGATCCACAGTTTGAAAAACACAGGTAAGGGAGGTGGCAGGGGTGGCCATGTTTCTTGAAGATAATTGTATGATGACATGGCTGTCGCAATGTAACTATGTGGTTGTGAGAGCCTTGCGTCTGATGCTCTTTTTGTCTACCTTATCTCTGGACAAGTAAAACATATGGATTAAAAATAAATAAATAATAGGGGGAACATATGTCAAAATAAACTTAATAGATTGAAATGCTGGTGATCAGTGAAGGGGGGGTAAGGGGTATGGTATGTATGAATTTTTTTCTGTTTTCTTTTTATTACTTTTTCTGAATTGATGCAGATGTTCTAAGAAATGATCATGATGATGAATATACAACTATGTGATGATAGTGTGAGTTATTGATTAACAAGAATGGAATAATCATATAATAAGAATGTTTGTGTTTATATGTGGTTATGTATCATAAATAAAAAATAAATTAATTAAAAAAAAAAAAGGAGGTGGGAGGGAGAAACCTTAGCCAGGATTCAAAGCCTAGAAGTTATACATTTGGCTAGAACAATGCAATTTCATTTCATACCTTCAAATTGGCAAATAAATGAATAATGACTATTTTGGCAAGGGATGGGGGTAAGGGGAGGAAAGGCTTTAGCCATTCCTTATGTAAGTGGGAATTGTTATAGCTGTTTTTCTAAAGACATCTGGCAAAACCTATTAACGTTAATATACACATCCCCTTTGATCCATCAGTTTCACTCTTGGGAACTTATACCAGAGAAATAAAAGGGCCTAGGTTTAAGGATTTATAAACAAGATGTATATTGCATTGTTATTTCCTAGTGACGAGAAATGGAAAATGGAGTAAATGCTCATCATTAGAAGACTAGTTGAATAAATTGTCCCATCCATGCCATGGACTATTACACAGCCATTAAAATGAGTCCATTATTATATATTAGTTATTTTAGAAGGATGTTCATGAAGTACTGCTGGATAGGAAAAACATGATATAGAAAATGTGTATATCTCATGTTATAAAAAAGATTATCGTTTGTTATACATGTATATAAATTATTCTGTTATGACTGAATTAAAGTAGAACAGAACACAGGAGGAAATGTTAAGTTGTTAACATGATTATCTATCCAGGAAAGTAAATTATGTGGACAGAGAATGAAGTCTAACAAATAATGAAAAAGCTGAAGAACTACATTAAAACAAAACATCCTATAGTATAATATTCTTGTGCATTTATGGTCTTGTTCATATGTGTATATAGGGTGTGTATATACATTATATGTACAGTATGTATACTATATATGTATGTATGTTTATATATGCATATGTGTGTGTATTAATTTTTAAAGAGCAAGAAAAAATGTATGGTGTGGGACGTTGTGGGAGATGGTGCCCTATCAGAGCTTTCCCTTTTTCTTCTTACATGTGTGGAAGTGCATCAGGGCATCATCAGAATATCCTTTGGAGAATTCCTTGTAAATCCTGAGGAAACAGAGGCAATTTTAATAGTCATTGCATCCACCCTTCCATAAATTATTAGATCCTGTCCTTTCCCATTCTTTGGCTTACTGCTGGTTCACCCCTCCTGCCTTCTTGTATTTATTTTTTTGATGATTGTATGAAGGAGTAGCATGTAGTAAATGCTCAGTAGGTGCTAGCTCTTAACATGTTTTCTTAAGACCACTGACTTCCAGGTGTTTCACAACTGGAAATTTGAGTGCCAATGCTGCAGGGAATTAAATATTCTCAAAGGATTTTGTAAAGTCTAAATAAAATCTAATTTGAAGATGGTGGGAAATTGCAGGAGTATGTTTCTAATATATAATAGGTGTTCAGAAACTATTGACTAAAAAATCTGTGTGTTAGAGTAAATAAAGGCTTTCCTCTGTTTCCCTTTTCTAGTTTATGTACTCCATTCTCCAGTCAGTTTTTTCTAGTTAGTGTACTCCATTCTGCAGTCTTTTTTTTCTAGTTAGTGTACTCCATTCTCCAGTCTTTTTTTTTTTTTTTAATCCTGGAGCCATGGAAAGGAAGGTCATATTATTTGCATCCCAAATCTGATCATTTTATTTCCCTGCATAATCATCTACCCCAGCTCAGCTCCAGGTTCTCCATTGGCTCTTTTAAAGATGTGCTCAGACATTTGCCTACTAGGACCTACTTTCCTGCCTCATCTCACCTTGAGGCTACTTTGGGACATTCCCCAAACATTTCAATATCTTTTCTTCTCAGTCTTCTAGAGGCAGTTCCATTGTAGTGCCTTTATCTTGCCATGTAGGATAAAACTGTGTTTTTCTTATTTTTATTAATTTGCAGTATTATAATTTGACATGGAGTTGTGTTTGTCTTTTCAGGTGCCGTTTGGATAGTACTTTAGCAGCACCATGTACTCTGAGTGGAGGTCACTTCATTTGGTGATTCAGAATGATCAGGGCCATACCAGCGTGCTGCACAGCTATCCTGAGAGTGTTGGGCGAGAGGTGGCCAATGCTGTGGTCCGTCCTCTTGGGCAGGCCTTGGGTACCCCTTCAGTGGCTGGGAGTGAGAGTATGTTAAGAACTGACAAAGAAGTAAGTGTTGCTTCATTTCATTATACTATATGAAAATATAAATTTGTTACTGAAGAGTTTGTTTAGTTTTTTTTTTATGGATTTCAGTGCAATGCAGTGTAATATCTCTTTTTAACCTCATTTGGTTTGAGAGTTGGGGCTCAGAGTTTGTGGGATAACAAGGAATAGGCTATACCATTTTGTTGCTGGGGTTTCCTACTAGCCAGGCCCAATTCTTCAGTTGAGCTCAGTGCCCCAGACAGAGAATTAAGTGTCAGGCCCTTTCCCTGTAGGGTGGGCTCTAGGCTCAGTCTTCTGGTTTCCATTCAGAGGTGTGTTTAGAAGGCCTTCTTTTCTATCTACATGGTCCCTGACTGGAGGCCTACCTTGTGATGAGTTTTCAGGTTATGTGTATTTACTGAGCTTGAGCTTTCTTGTATTCCCATCCCTCCTTACCCTTGCCTGATTTCTAGCTGTAAGAATGTGTAGAACAGCTAAATCCTTCTGGCTGTGAGCCCAGGTGGTTGGAATTGGGGTTGTAGCTACTGTCCCTAAAGATAAGAGGCTCTTGAAGTGGATATCACAGTGGCTTGGCCTGGAGCTGGGCCTCTGCTTTTGGGTTCAGGGACTGAGCTGAAATTAAGTTGTCAGGAAGAAGTAGTGGAGGGGCACTGAGAATGGAGTCATACTGGAACTTGCTAGTATGAGGTCTGGTTAATATACAGGATTAGAACTTTGTCCCCTCTGCTTGAAACCTTCAGGCTTTGGTTTAGCAAAATCTGTATGCTGTTTCTCAGACCCTTTGTTTTTTCTTACTTTTTGGTTTCTCATGAAGAAAAGATGAGGCTTGGATATAAGACCAAAGATTTTATCTCTAGAGGCAGTTTATAACCCTCTCTAGGCCATGGGTCACTAAAGGGCAAAGCCTCTCAGTCTGCGTTTTTGTCTCTTTAGAGTACCGTAGCAGAACCCTGAGGACTGGTGTGGGTCCTGGCACACTCTCCCTTTGGTGTTTCTGTAGCCCTTTGCCTTCTCTTGTGAAGAGATGGCATGTGAGTAAACAGAGGTGCTCTGGTACACCCCTTCTTTATTTTCCTTTCCTACCTTCAAAAGAATATGAGAGAATAGTCCTTAAATCTAGTGCCCTATAGAATTATACACTTTAACTATTATGTGACGATATTACCAAACCTCTCTTCTCTTTCATCTTTCATCTGGTAACTGGGGACCTCTAGCTTCTTTTAAAATTTTCTCTTGTGTCCTTAACTCTCCACTCAAATTTCAAAGTTGTCATAGCTTCAAAATACTGTCATAGTCTTCTTTAACAATTATTATTGTTAAATCATATATTTTCTACTCTTAGCCTCTGAAGTATTTTTGTGTTTAAATTATTTAATACATGTATTTATGTTGTTAGATTCAATTTTAGTTTTAAGTTGTTGAAGTCTTTTTGAATCTTGAAATTTCTATCTAAAAAGTTAGTTATCCTTTTTAACTCTGTGATATCTACAAATTTCAGCATATAATCTGCTTTTCTTTTCTTTTTTTCCTAAATCAAGTTCTTGGCAGGGCTTTTGGCATGCCACTGGATACCTTCTTCCAAAATAGTCTTGATACATTAACCTGCTATTAGCCTCTTGTGATATTTCAACCACTTATTATGCCAACCATTCTACCGTCCTCTGGCACATGTGTTTCCATCTTGTCCACAGGAATATCTTGCATCTGACTGAATTTCTTCTTTCAGCAGCCCAGATCCTCCCTTGCCAGGAAAGGCTGCTAATGATTTAGTGATAATAACTTCAAATTTATATTCAGAAGACAGGATTTAACTTTTAAGCTCCACCATTTACAAACTAGTGATTTGGGAAAATTGCTTAATCTTGCTAAGCTTCAGTTTTCTTATCTATAAAGTGAGAATAGTTTCCCTTTTCACACAGTACTGTCATGGTGGTTAGATTATATTTCTGAAAGTGCTTCATATACTGCAAGCACTATACAGTTGTTAGCTGTTTTTATAGTAACCTTGTTAATAAAGGAATGAAGCTTGTCTGGCATGACTTGTTCTTTTTGTGCAGGCTGGTTCCCAGTGATCATACTTCCCTTTTATAAGTACTCAGTGATCATCTGCTTAGTAATTTGTCCCAGAGTTTTCTGGAATTTACTTAAACTTTCTGGTCTGTAGTGTCTGGAATATATTTTCATCCTCTTTTGCAAATTTGGAGTATTTCCCGTTTCTCATAGCACTTTACCCCTTCCTCATGACTGCAAGCAGCGGTTCAGCAGTTTCTTAGGCAAGTTCTTTCAGCCCCTAGTATGTGATTGAGGCAGGTCAAGAGGCTGGTTCTCCTTCAGTGCAGCTGAGTGAGTGCTCATTAAGATCTCACTCAGTTTCAGTTCCTTCTGCCTATGTTTGTTCTCTCCTTAACATTGCAAGTATTATTATCATTGATAGATAAAATAGTTGCAGAATAAGAGTTGAACAGTTCAGCTCCCTCTCTCTCATTTGTTGACATTTCGTAATCTGGAGATGGAATGTGATTGAATTTATGTATATGATTGCCTAAATAATGCACATACCTGTATACAAATTAAGTGGGTGGGGATCTAAAATGTTCTATTTCTGCTCCTCCTATCTCTGTGGAATATCAAAATAACCTGTACTTGCTTTTTTTTTTTTTTGCTTGTTTGTTTTGTGGGTGCATAGGCTGGGTATCTAACTTGGGTCTCCCACGTGGCAGACAAACATTCTACCACTGAACCGCCCATGCACCCGGTGTTTGCTTTTTATTTCACAGTGCAAGCAATAGTGCTAAAGGGTTAAGGTCAGCATAGGCTTGATATTTAAAAATAAGTAATTTATTCTCTTCTTAAATCTTTTGTTTAGGAAATATTGTTTGAATACGTCTGATACAGGGATAGTACGTCCACTAGAATAAATCTGATATGTATGTTGAGATGAATATACTGTCAATTTAGAGTATTGGTAAAAAGCAGTAAAAGAAGTTAACGTTTGAGTCAGTCTACTGGAATATAGATAGGGAGGCATGATAATTCTATATGTATATTTTCTCTTGTTTAGGTAAAATGGACCATGGAAGTAATTTGCTATGGACTGACCCTTCCCTTGGATGGAGAGACTGTAAAATATTGTGTTGATGTATATACAGACTGGATTATGGCTTTAGTGTTGCCAAAAGAGTCTATTCCATTGCCAGTTATTAAAGAACCTAATTTATACGTTCAAAGTATACTAAAACACTTGCAAAATCTTTTTGTACCAAGGTAAGCTCTATCTGACTATCTGGTCCATTATTAGGATCATAATAAAATATTCATAAACCTTAGTTTTTATGTTATAGGAGCGAATTTCATTGTTAATCCTTTGAACAGTGACTTTCATTATTCATCCAGTTAAAGAGGGTATTAACATGAATGTTATGAGAGATAGACTTATATAATATTTACCTTGCTGGCAGTTTTTAACAGGTGTATGTTCATTTTAAAAGATTTTGGCTTTGCTTCTAAGATCTAATGGCTGTTTTGTAGTAAAATACTGTGACCTCTTTCTCTTCCATGCAAATATACTTTTGCCTGTCATAATTCTTGTCTCCCCTTAAGCGAAAGTGACTGTAAAATGAATCTTCAATGTTGTAATGAACTTTTCTGTAAGAGACTAAAGACATTGAAGTAGACAGACTTGAAGTTATTTTGGACAAATTTGTGGTAGGCCCAAAGATTATGCTTATAAGTTTGTTACTGATATTTTCCTATCTTCTGAAACAAAAGCCCTAAACATCATAATGTAGGAGATTAGCCTTACTTTTGCTTTAAAAAATTTTTTTCTTATTTTAAAAGAATTATATGTCATTGTAAAAAAAATTGAAAATACAGTAAATAATGGAGAAGGAAGGAATAGCTCCTACCTACTTGTAAGGATTTTCTTTAAGTAAAAGCTCGGTTTTCAGCCATGTTCTATGAAAGGATTAGTGTCTCTTTTTGGAGAAGTTCTGTTTAGAACTTTTGGTCTGTCATGTAGTGAGGGACTTTGAACACCTGAAAATCAGCTGTGTAAATCTTAGCTTTGTTAATTTAAAAGGAAGATTACTTTGGAAAATATGAATTAAAACCAAATAAAGTCTCAGTTAAAAACTCTGGCTTGTATGTGATGATATTGTGAGCCATTGATTGCATACCAAGTATGGAATGTTCATATGTTAAGAATGTTCGTGTTGTATGTTGATTGGTTTTTTAAATAAAAATTAAACAAACACAAAATACAACTCTGATTTGTAGGAACAGTTGTAAACTTTACCTTGCATTAAATGCCTGCTGTAATCTGCACAGATCCTGCTCTTTAGCTAGACTAATAAAGATTCCCCTAAAACCTCCTGAAGATCTTCCCTATTATCACCTACCATTTTGTCTTCCTTATCTTCTTCCCCTCTTTCTCTTAGTTTTCCATTTACTCACTCATTGGTTTACTTTAAAGTTAGCCTTGTAAGGAGAAGTCTTACCTGACCACCCAGGCCTGTGTGATCACACCTCTGAACCTGTAATATACTTCCTTTATCAGTCCTGAATCTCTCCACTGTTTTATTGTGTCTTGTTTCTCCATCTGACCAACTTGTGGTCAGGAATTGGGTTCTATCTGTTTTGGACTTCAGCAGACATGGTGCAGTACTAGTACTATTTTAGGTGTGAATTAAATGCTTGTTGCTTGTATTTATCAATCTCAAATGGAAATAACAGGAAATGGTTGCCAGTAATTAGTATATTGTGTGTAGGTGAGCAAGTTCTTTTAAAATGATATGGTCTTAATGCTTTCTTATTATCCCGTTTTGCAGACTAACTTACTGGACTTTTTCTTTGTGGATGATACAGTCTCATGAGTAGTATTGTCACTGTATCTTGTACTACTACCAACTCTCAGTGCTGAGTAAATTTGTATTGATGAAAAAAATTGATGGCAGTTGGATTAGTTAGGTATTTGCTTTTTCTTTTGAGAAACATGACTATCTTATAAACTGTTTGTTGTGATTGTTTCACTCTTTGGTAATTAACTTTTTTCAAAATGTTAGAAAATTCCGAGAATGCATTGCACTGAGTATTAGAGTTCTCTCCCTGGCCGGTAATGTCTTTGAGAGATTAGCTAAATATTTTCAGTGCTAAATATTGGTATTTATGATCTCATCTTCCACTACTTGAAGTTTCAGTTATTTTTTGATTCAGATAGTTTATGAAATTGTCATCTAAGCTTACTTAATTGTTTTTATAAAAAGTGACACTCAAAATAGAGGAAATTGACTTTGTTCCTTTCTTAGATATCAAGTCAGAATGGATGACTTTTGCCTACCTGTTTGATTTTTAGAAATTTTTTTTCTTTTTGCCTAATTTAGTGGGAGTAAACCACCTTATTAAATAAAGATTTTGATTGCCCACATATAACTATACTTTAAAAAATGTAGGTCATCTGGCTGTTACATGGATGGGGTAGGGTAAGATTAGCCAAAAAAAAAAAAAAAAATATATATATATATATATATATATATATATATATATATATATATATATATGTGCATATAAAATATTGTTTAAGTTGTGGTTAGCAAGCTTTTTCTGTAAACAGCCAGATAGAAGATATTTTAGGCTTTGAGAGCCATCTGGTCTCTGTCACAGCTATTCAGCTCTGTTGTTGTAGCATGAAAGCAGCATAGACAATATATAAATGAGTAAGCATGGCTGTGTTCCAGTGAAGCATTATTTACAAAAACAGGAGGCAGGCCAGAGTTGGTCCATGAGCCAGTTTGCCAACCCCTGTTCTGAAGCAGTTTTTCTGAAGATCATAAGTTGCTTTTGAAGATATTGAGGGGTAAAGCAAATCTGGTGTTTAGACCTTTCTGTTTGTTTTTATGTACAGATTGCTTCATTTCTCTTAGCTTCAGACACTTGAACACAACACTTGAATTTAAGACCTTCTGAGTGAGATTACACTGTGTGGGGAGTAGGTGTTTCCTTTGCTGTCACTTGGCAGGTACCTGGAAATGGTAGGTAGGCCTAGGTTACCATTTGGGAGGCCTGCATGTTATTGCTGGCTTGGTAGAATGTCATCCCAGGACCATTAGATTGGTGGTATTTTTATTTCAGGCTTCCTCTTAAATGGCTTAATAAAGTTGGGGCTATTTTATAATTATTCTTCTACAAATAGCCATAGCAACTGACACAAGCTTGAGCCTCATAGCTTTACATGGACTGGATACACCCCTAGCTGAACTTGGAATATCTCCCTGCTCTTGGGAGTGCTTTGACTTTTCTTAGGTGATTGTGTCATCATTTTGCTTTAGGTCTGACTTTTTCTTTAGAGGAAATTAAAGTGGTATCATTGGTTTGCAACTCCTAGGTAGCATCCAGTCTTCTGGGTCATGGCCCAGAATCTCATAATCTCCAACCTAAGGTTGAGGTGGATGTTCTAGGGATACTCACTCGTTTTCTGGAGTTTTTTGAGGAACTTGGCTGATTTGGACATATTTCTATCTATAATATACATTCTGTAATATATTCTATATATTCATTGTGGTTTGTGACATAAGACAATATATAGAAACTCGGCCTCAAGATTTATTCAGTAATACTGGGTTTCACACAGGAGATCTGGAGGCCAGCTTGCCATTCTGTAATGCAGTGATTTTTGAACCATTCTCAAAATTTTCAAGTGGTCCAGTTTGGAAAGTGGAGGTAAAGGCTAGGGCTTGGACCTCTACCTTCTTTAACCCTAGCCACAATACTTTTATCTGTTTTATAGGCTGGCCTTCTGTGTAAGATTTCCTTCAGAGAAAATTGAATCTGTAGACTAAAGAGAGTTTTAAAACTGTTGTTCTAGGATATCTTGGGAACTTTGAGAGACCCCATCTTGGATCAAGCCACCTTTTTTATTTGAGTAGCAGTGGCAGGAATGCATCTCTGAGGAAATCTTTACATATTTCACCAATTTTAAGGATCTGTTAGCATACTCCATTGGGCCTGTAGTTCTCTAGCAGATACTAGCTTCAGTGGGACTTTGAGCAACATGAAATCACTAGCTGAATTTGTGTGAATATGTTTAAAAGTTGTTTTTTTTTTAAAGAACAGAAAGGCCATTCTGCTTCACTGTGAGCAGCAGGAATGACTATGGGTATTTACTCATTCATTCAGCAGGAACCTATTGAGTACCTACTAATATGAGCCAGGCATTTTAAATATAGAAAATCTAGAGGTGAAGCTTAGATTCTAGTATTCCCCCTTCTCCAGGAGCTTTCCAGGTTCTTAGAGGAGTGGTAGATTGAGATTCTATTGTGCCAAATTGTATAATGGGAAAAAAGTAGCTGTAAACTAAAGAGGGTATGCCTAGCCCAGTCTACTGTGCTCTAAGGGAGTTTCATTGAGGCCGCTACTGCTGCAGCTCTAAGTTGCCTGTCCTGGAGCTTTTGCTGCCTTTCCTCAGGCTTTGTCAGTGATATCTGTCTGTCTTCTTCAGACAGGAACAGGGCTCCAGTCAGATCCGACTATGCTTACAGGTCCTGAGAGCCATTCAGAAACTGGCCCATGAGTCATCCATCATGGCCCGAGAAACCTGGGAAGTCTTATTATTGTTTCTTCTGCAGATTAATGATATACTTCTGGCCTCACCAACTGTTCAAGGTTTGTTAACTTTTTTCTAATTTGTTTATAGTCTCCAAATACAGTTTACCTTTAAAGTCAATGACCAGTAGACTTATAGGGGATTGCAGTTTTGGCATGACAGTTAACAAACTAAGGTTAGCAATTATTGGGATGAGAACCCTCAAAGGCATAATATGACTTTAGCATTCATGAAATTGTTTTACCTTCGCTGTTGATTTTCCTAATATAAGGAGGGAATAAGTGAATTAGTACATGTTTGATAAGATAGGAATAGTAGCTTGTTTAGTAGATAGGATAAAGCCTAGTCAAGAAACAATAACTAATTAATTAGAGCATATGGATAATATACCTGAGTAGTCTGAAAACTAGATAGCTGCAAAAAAAATTCCTTCAGTAAATGAAACCTCCAAAGTCTTGAAGTATCCTATTTGGAAGTGTCATAGTTTGCCATTCATTAGCTAGACATTAAAAAGCTTCCAATTTGTAAGACTTTAAAAAAAAAATTTTGTTTAATGAGACCTCAGAGTAGATTTCAGAAGCCCTACTTTACATGCTTTAGCACTGTATATATAAGCTATAACTTGATATTCTAGTTCCAGGTTTCATTGTTGCTTATTCAACTGTGTCCCCTTTCATTAACACACATGTGAGTATGCTTGTGTTCTTACATAGATACAATGTCCAGGGACATATCTAGAAGGAATCATGGAATTTTAGTGTTGGAAGGGATAACCCTTCTGGTTTTGATGATAGCTAGCCAGCCACTGATTCATTAGTTCCCTGCTACACACTCCTCAAGCCAGGTATCAGAGGCGGGCAGTTCATTCCTTTATTGGGCTCCTTGTTGTTGAAGCTTTGCTTTGTAGAGTAAAGACTACTGCTGTTGCTTTTTCTAATTCCAGGGAACAGAATAGCTCTGTTTTCATGGTTGAAAAAACTCCCATCCCAGTCCATTTGTTCCCTTCTTTGTCTGACTCTTCCTTGAAGGAAAAGTGGCTTTCACATACCTGAAGCATTTTATGGAAAATTTGGTGGTAGAAAAATCCCTGGGTACTTTTTCTGGAACCTTTCACTTATTGGCTATGTGAACTTGGTCAAGTTACTTAAATTTTTCTCATCATCAATATTGGTATCATTGATAATAGGTGTTATCAGCCTATCCCATCGTATTTAATGTGAGGATTATGTGAGATCGTGTGTACAAACTACTTGATACAGAAGCTGTCTTGTAGTACACATACGTTTTTTCCCTTAACCCCTATGTGTCCTTGACACACATACACACACCCCTTTTCTGAAAGATTAAAATCCTCAATAAAAACTGAGCAGGGTATCTCAAATACCTTCAAAGTATAATGTATCTATGATCTTCGCTGGCGCTCCTATGTTTAGTTTCCTGTTTTTAATATTTAAGTTAATTGAAAATCACAACTTAAAATTGCAGTTATTTTAATTTTTTAACCAATTCTCCCAAATCAGTGATTCTAAAGACTCTGTTTTTAAAACGAAAATGCCGAAGTTATGTTTTCTTTTTATTGGTAAGGTGGCATTGCTGAGAATCTAGCAGAGAAGTTGATTGGTGTTCTCTTTGAGGTTTGGTTACTAGCTTGTACTCGGTGCTTCCCAACACCACCTTACTGGAAAACAGCCAAGGAAATGGTGGCTAACTGGAGGCACCACCCGGCAGTAGTAGAGCAGTGGAGCAAGGTCATCTGTGCACTCACTTCAAGGTAAGTTATTCCATTGACATCTTCATCCCTCTGACCTTAGGCAGCTTTCCCCTAGTTCAGTATCTTCCTGGGATTTGTGAAATACACTGAAAAAAGTCCATGTCTATTATTGTTGTTCTTTAGATATCAAAGTATTGAGCCACTTAATAGATATAGCAGTTTGGTTAGTGCCTGTCTAATATGCTGCAGAATAAGCAAGTATATTGGAGAAGCAGAAAAATTCTGCACCACCACCATCCCCCCCAAAGAAAATCCCATTCTTATTCTAATAAAATCTACATGTTCATTACTTAAACAAACCACAGATATATATAAAGGGAAAAGTTAAGTTCACCAGAAATCCTGCTATATATATTTATATATAATTTGACTGAAATAGGACTATACTGTATATGCCACCTTATAACCAAAGTAAGTTATTAAAAAGTTACTTTAACTTTTTTTTACAATTTATGTATAATACCATCAATAGTCTATAAGTAAACTCAGACATGTTTTTTCCAGACTTGCTTTGTCATTTCAACCCTAAATATTTTAATATATAACTTTAAAAGATAAAGTTCTTTTTAAAACATAATCACAGCACCATTAACTAAAAAAAAGTTGACAGTTCTTTAATATCAGATGTCCAGTCAATGTTCAGTTGTTTTGTTTTTTTTTACAGTTGTTCCCTTTGAATCGGAAAGCAAACAAGGTTCAAACACTGCATTTAGTTGACATGTTTAAGTCTATTTTAACCTATCTGTTCCTACTCTCTCATTTTTATTTCTTTGCAGCTTAGATTATTTGTCCTATAGGGTGTTTCGCTTTCTAGATTTTGCCAGTTGTGTCTCTGTTGTATTATTTAACATATCCCCTGTCCTGTAAACTAATAGATCTAGACTTGATCTGATTCCAGTTTGATTGTTTTTTTTCCAGGGGGAAGGATTACCAATACTTTGTAGGTGGTATGGTATATCATAAGGTAGACTGGTCTCTTTCTCAGTTAATAAAGTGTTTATATCTTTATCGTCATTTAAACTAAAAAATGAAAGTTTGGAATATTATATTGATTCTGGTGTGTTATGGTGGACATCTGCATAATGAGTTTCTTTTTAAGTAACGTTACTTTTTATCTTCATTATAAAAACAATACATACTTAATAGTAGAAAATTAGGAAAATATAGGCAGATGTATCCGTCACTTAAAAGAACAAGTGTTAACATTTTAATGTATTTTTTCACCATTGGTTTTCTTTTTTAAAAAACCAGTTTGAGATTTTTCTCTATAGGATTATTATCTGCTTTTTTCATTTGGTCTCTCATGTGCCTTTTTTTTCCTTCTTAAATACCTTATGAGATCATATCTTTAATGGCTTTGCTATTTTCTGTTATATAGTCCATAATTCATTTAATCTCTACTTTTTTTGGTATTTATGTTCCCAGTGTTTTACTTAAAAAAAATTGTTGATATGAATACCTTTTACAGTCGTTATGTGTCCTTTGTTATTACAATATAATCCCTAGATGTAGAATAATTGGATTAAAGGGCTTTGAACTGTTTGAATACATTTAAAATGTTATTAAGTTTTAAGAATTGAATTATTTTGTAAGATACTCTGTAAATTGCAAGCCTCATGTTCAAAGTTGTGTAAAAGTTATGAATAAATTATAGCTTAGTTTTGTTGGAGAAGTTTGTAGTAGGATGAATCTTTAAAAAAAATAACAAAATTATTCCCCTCCTCTTTCAATTTGTCTTTTATAAGCTAGGGTTTTTATATGTCTTGTTCACTTCATCAAGGTGCACATGTTTCATTTGTTTTTTCTTATCATATTTTAATGTTTGAGTTTGTTATTCTGTTAAGAAATAAACTTAGTGATGTGTGTTTTTTAATTTTCTAGATTGCTCCGCTTTACATATGGTCCTTCATTTCCTCCATTTAAAGTTCCTGATGAAGATGCCAGTCTGATCCCTCCTGAAATGGATAATGAGTGTGTTGCACAAACATGGTTTCGCTTTTTACATATGTTAAGGTACTGCTATTTTAGTATTTCATGCGCTGTTCACTCAGTGAGTGTCTTAGGGAAGGAACCATGTTGTTACTCTCTTGCTGGAGATCAGAATGTGAATGCTAAGCACAACCTGTCACATGGGTCACATTAAACAACAGGCACATCTGCATCATGTGCCTCTTGCTCTCTGCATCCCAACAAGTTTAGGGCTTTCCTCAGCTGCTCAGTTTGCAGTCTCTAGGAGCTTGTTCCCCGTGGTGGATGCAGTTCTTGTTTTCTTGCCTAAGCTGCAGTCTGGGTGGCAATATGTCTCCCAGGGTTCTGCCCCATTATATGGGGATTGAAGACTTCCCTGCTTCTTCTGTGACTAGACTGACCATCAGTCTGGCTCTTATGGCCTCTCCTTTTTCTAGTAGCCATAAATTTCATTGAGGAATATATCCCTGTTTCCTCCCATGCATTTCTTTATGATAATTCTCTTTAGTTTCATCACTTACTGCCCTTCCCTCTACTGGCCCATCCATGTGCTCTGTGGAACTTTGATCTTGTGAACTAAGTCTTGATTATTAAACTTTTTCCTTCCATACCTTTTCACTGTTGAACTTCTCTCTAAAGACTCTACTTTCCTTGCCACCTCCTCAACCAGAGGTTACTCCTTCTCACTCTTGGAATAGTGGTGAAGTCTGATTTCAGGCCCTTTTACCTTTGCTCAAGCTAGACAGCTTCACAGTTCTTATGATGACTACTCATATTTTCACTGTTGTTATCTTGTCAAGACCGTTATACTAGCTCCTCTTCCTTGATGATCCTGGCATCTGACTCTCATTCCCTTGGCCTCATTCTGGTCGTCAGTATTCAACTTATCTGACTTTTCTATCATTTTGGCCTCGATTATTTGAACTCCTTAATTGTGATGACTTTCTTTTCTACTCTGCTTCAGCTCCCAAAGGGCAGTTTCTGTCTTGCCATCCATTGCTTGGCATTGCTGTACGTCTGAAGTGTCTCCTTCTATAAATGGCTTCTGATCTGTCCACTTGCTTTTCTCCCTTGTTCTCACTGTACCTGCTTTTTGCCCTTGTTTGTAGTCAGCTCTTCCGTTCATCTTGCCCTATACTTCCCTATTTCCTTTAAAGCAGTAAACAGTTTGTTCCTCATTTCAGTAATACTTTCATCAGCATCACTGCACTGATCTTTCCTTCTACTTCCTTAGTAGTCTAGTAATACCCAAGCCTAGGGGATCTGATTCAGTACTGCTGATTTTAGGGAAAAAAGTCTTATCCTAAACTTTCCTCAGAGATATGTGAAACCTAACAGTGCCAGGTCATGTGGTGAAAGTAACACGAACTTTGGAACCACACAAAATTGGGAGGTTCACATTATGATTCTACTCCTTACTTAGCTGTGCAGCTTTGGGCTTGACACTTAACCCCTTTGAGCCTGAGTTTTCTCACCTGAAAATGGAGATATTTTAATATTGTTTTATACTGTTTTTATCTGTAAAAGTTGTATGAAAATTCACTAGCTGTTCTAGTTTGCCAGCTGCCGGAATGCAACACACCAGAGATGGATTGGCTTTTAATAAAAGGGGATTTATTTCATTAGTTCTTCAGAGGAAAGGCAGCTGTCAACTGAGGTTCTTTCTTAATGTGGGACGGCACAGGGTGATCTCCGCTGGCTTTCTCTCCAGGCCTCTGGGTTCCAACAACTTTCCCCGGGGTGATTTCTTTCTGTACCTCCAAAGGCCTGGGCTGAGCTGCGAGTGCTGAGGTGAGCTATGCTGAGCTGCTTGGGCTATGCTATGTTGCGCTCTCTTATTTAAGCACCAGCCAATTAAGTCAGACATAATTCATTGCAGCGGGCACACCTCCTAGCAGACTGCAGATGTAATCAGCAACAGATGAGGTTCACATACCATTGGCTCATGTCCACAGCAACAGAACTAGGCACGTTCACCTGGCCAAGTTGACAACTGACTCTAACTACCACACTAGCCAAGAAGGAAGGGAAATAACCGATGGTTGAGAAGTTTGTTTTCTTTTCTTTTTTTAATTTTAACATTGTTTTAATCAAGTAATGTAACTGTTTGAGAAACTATTTTCTTTTATCATATGGAAGCCTAGAGTTTACAGAGAAGAGAGATTGAAAATCTATGCCAGAAACAGAAAAAAAAGGATGCATTTCTAGGAGTGGCATTATTGATTCCAAGGCCTTATGAGCATCTTTGTGCTTTTTTTCTGTGTGTGTGTTATGTTTTATGTATTGTATAAATAAATCAGGTTCTGGGAGACCTGACCTACATTGGGAATTATCATAATAAGATTTTCTCCTAATTTATTAGGTGTAAAATGAATCTTCTTTTTTTTTTTCTGGCATGGGCAGGCTCCGGGAATTGAACCCAGGTCTCTGGCATGACAGGAGAGAATTCTGCCACTGAGCCGAAAATGAATCATCATTTTTATTTTTAGCTTATCTTTAAAGCATTAGTGTGGACGCATTTTTCCCCCACCCTATTTTTTTTTCCTTTTTATCTTTTATATCATGGAATTCTCTGTTTTTGTCATTTACAAAATTATCCATTTAAGATTATAGTGTTTTTCTTATGTTTGGAGATTTTATCGTTTTTGTGTTAAACCTAAGTTTGATTCATACTTTTAAAAATCTATCAGTCTTTGTTACTTCAGAGCTATGTTATTTTTTGTTGTTGAGGGGTTTTTTTTCTCTCTTTTCTTTAGCATGGGCAGGCTCCAGAAATCAAACCCGGGTCGCCGGCATGGCACACGAGAATTCTGCCATTGAGCCACCATTATCTGCCCTATGGTGGTGGTTTTTTTTTCCCCAGAGATTTTGTGGATTCTTTGTTTTCTGTTAGGTTTCTTGTACTTTTGATTAAATAGGTTATACTTAAACATAACAGTCATTTATTTTGGTGTCTGTTATTGATCCCATTTTCTGCCTCAGCTTACATTCCATTTATTAAGTCATTCTTACTAACTCCCAGTATTTTGAAATGTTTACTCTCAATATAATCTATTTATCAAATCTAAGGTACTTTTGGTTATAAGAAAGTACCTTAAATAGCCTTTCATTTATTTTTTGTTTGTTTGTTGTGGATTTTTGCATGTGCAGGCACTGGGAATCAAACCCAGGTCTCTGGCTTGGCAGGCAAGAACTCTGCTTGATGAGCCATCGTGACCTGCCCTTATTTATTTTATATACCGTTTTTTGGCAAAAAAAAAATTGCTGCCAATTATTTATAAGATACCAGTGATCATTAGGCACATCCTAATTTCAGAGATGTCAAAATGGAACACAGTGTAAGTTTGAGAGTTCATAATGCAGTATTTAACATTTTCTATCCAGTGGGCCTTATTATTATTATTTTAGTTCCATTGGCTTATATTTCTGTTTTTGTACCAATATCACATTGGCCAAGTTTAAGGAGAAATAATCTAGTGCTTCTTGCACACATAGGCATCTTTTCATTCTTCTGGTTTCAATAGTGTCATTTTTCTATTTGTATGTTAGTGTTCTAAATTATTCTGTGTGACCTTTTAATAAGTTAGGTATGCTAACTATTTTCTATCATTTTTTTTTCTCATTGGTGGATGTCATTTGTGTTTTCAGCTTTCATTGATTTCAGTTTTTGTTTTTGAGTCTTATTTGTGATTATTTTCTATTTCTCTTAGGATTAGAAAATCTTTGTACACTCCTTAATCAATACATATTCACCTAAGATTTCTTCTATTTCAGTTTCCTTTTGACATTAAATTTCTTTATGTACACCATCATGTTTTTGGGCCACAAATTATTCCATTGGTCTCTTCATTTATTCTTTCTTTTTTTATTAACTTCTTAATTGTAAAATATAACATGTATACAAGGCAAAGAAAGAAAAAAAGCAGTAATTTTCAAAGCACACTACACCAAGTAGTTACAGAACAGATTCCAGAGTTTGGCTTGGGCTATTGTTCTGTCATCTTAGATTTTTCCTTCCAGCTGCTCCCAAACACTGGAAGCTAGAAAGAATATTAATATGTGATTCAGCAGAGATATTCGTCTTCCAAATCCTTTTTTCTCTGTTATACCTTCTCCTCCTTTGATCCTTCTCCCTGGGTATAGGGTTCTTTGGGCAGTGCCCACTCTGACTTCATGTTGAGAAGGGGTGTTGACACTAAAGAATACGGGGATCCTTTAATTGATGATCTTGGAGAGGCTGGCCCCTGTGGGCATCAGGACCCATTTGACCCAGGAACCCTTCAGGAATTATAGGTTCTCCAGGAAAGCAAACTTAGTGCATGAAACCCCTATAGCGACTCAGTTCGAGCCCTAGGTGTTCTCAAGAATCAACAGAAATGGTGTTGATGGGGTTCAGCAAACCATGGCAACCAGCACCATCTAACTAAAGCCTCCATAAGAGCATCTCAAAAATAACCTCTTGACTCCATTTGATCTCTCTTGGCCACTGATACCTTACTTTATTATACCTCTTTTCTACCCCTCCTTGGTCTGGAAGGCCTTGTTGATCCCACGGTGCCAAGGAGATCCTCACCCTGAGTGTCATGTTCCATGCAGGGAGGAGAGCAGTGACTTACCTTGCAGGTTGGGATCTAAAGAGAGAGAGGCCACATCTGATCAACAAAGAGGTTTTCTGGAAGCAACTCCTAGGCTTCACCATGGACAGTCTTAGCTTCTCCCCTACAGAAACAAACTTCATAAGGGCAAGCCTCAAAATCAAGGGCCTGCTCATTTTTCTGAGAGTCCCCAGTGGTTAAGAGGGTACCCAGAGCTTCCCAGATGGGAAAGTTCAATAGTTCCATACACATATGTATATTTTTTTCCCCACCTTTGGACCTTCAGGGCACTTCACCAACATCTACCAGTTATCAGCCCACCACAGTCTGAGCTGTATCCCAGCATTACACCAAGCTACACAGAACTGTAAGGCCTTGTTCCCAGCTCTGGACCCCAGGAGTCTTTGGGTCATTCAGATGAGCTATCCAGACAGATTTAGATTATGTGTTACAGAAATTACAGGTTCTAGATATAATAAACCTATTTGCTTTTGGTCCCATACAGTAGATGAAGGTCTAGAGTATATACACTATCATCTTTTACCTTATATTCTGATTTACCTTAGACCTAGCCAGATTGGCTTTGTTTTTTAACTTTGAGGCCAGATCTCCCCTTTGGTTACTTCAACTTTGATTATATGTAGTTATGCTAACCTTCGTGGCTACAGCACTCCATCTCTGGGTCTCAGATGTCACAGAGGTACTAAAAGTCCCAGAGAAATATCAGCTGATACACATATAATGAGCTCAGTGTCTCAGAATCTAGAAATTCATTTACAACTTCGGACTAAGTATGGCTGCTATAAAAGTTTACAATCTAGGCTCCAATTTTCTTATAAGTATTTTCTAAAAGAAACCTTAGCATATTTGTTCTTTTGTTTCTGGCTTATTTGGCACAACACATTGTCCCCAAGGTTTATTCAGTTTGTTGTGTGCCTTCTACAGTCTTCCATTTTGAAACCGCACCATATTCCGTCATATAAATGCATCACAGTTCTCCATTCTACTTTTCAGTCATTGTACCCTTTGGCTCCCTCCATCTATTGGACATCATGCATAATGTCGAAAATAAACCATGTCTTACAGTGTCCTCACTTGGTCGTACAGTCAGCAATATTCTCAATTTTAGACAGTTTTCATTGGTCCATAGTGAAGAACCGACAAACACAGTGTCACCAACTGTCAAATCAAAACTACCCTTTATCACTTGCCCCCCCCCCATTAATTGCCCCTGGTAGTACTGTGGTACTGTTGAAGTCTTCCTGTAAACTATTGACCATAGCATGCATTTTTAGTTTTCCCCCATATCCCTACTGTTGACTCTTTGTTCAATCGAACCATTGAAATAATTCATGCAGGATTTATTTATAATTGTAGATTTAATCAGTGGGGATACTTGGCACTATACATCCCCTTTCAATCATATTCACCTTCAATATGGCAGTGTTACTTATAACCCTGCTCATTTTTTACCATCACTTCTATCTGTTCCCTTACATTTAGGTTTTAACCTCTTAGCCTTTACCCCGTCTCTAGCTTTTGTGGGTCTCTAGGTCTTCAGTGTAACCTTTGAGATTACCTTTACCAGAGTCATAATAACAGAATCATGGAGTTTCTACCCTTTTGTGTCTGATTTATTTCACTCAGTATTATGTTCTCTAGACTCATCCACATTGTCATATGCTTTGGGGCCACGTTTTGTCTTACTGCTGCATAATATTCCATCATATGTATATACCACATTTTGTTTATCCACTCATCTGTTGATGGATATTTGGATGGTTTCCATCTTTTGACTTTTGTGAATAGTGCCACTCTGAATATCGGTGTACAAATGTCTGTTTCTGATACTGCTTTCAGCTCTTCTAGGTATACTGAGTATTGGTATTGCCAGGATATAGGGAAACTCAGTATTTCGTTTTCTGAAGAATTGTCAAATCTTCTTCCACATGGCTGCACCATTATACATTCCCACCAACAGTGATTAAGTTTTCCAATTTCTCCACATCCTCTTCAACATTTGTAGTTTTCTGTTAAATAGCAGCCATTCTTATAGGTGTGAGGTGACATCTCATTGTATCTTGATTTGCATTTCCCTTATAGCTAATGAAAATGAGCATTTCTACATGTGCTTTTTAGCTGTTTTTGCTCTTCAGAAAGTGTTTATTTATATCCTCTGCCCATTTTATAATTGGGTTGTTCTTTTGTTGTTGAACTGTATGATTTATTTATGTACACAGGGCATCAAGCCTTTATTTGCTCACATAGTCATTCAGGGTCCAGGTTGAGAGAGGCCCTGCATCTTCAACATGTGTCTCCATTAGGACCTGAGTGTTGTGAATAGGAGCTTCTGCATTCGGCTAGCAGATGGGGAAGAGAGAGCATGAAAAATTATGTAGGTTTTTATGGACCAAGCCTTCAAGCTATATAAATCACCGATACCTGTATTTCATTGAACAGAACTCAGACACATGGTCACACTTACTTGCAAGGGAACTTGTGTGCCTAGGAGGAAAAGAGAAGCTGGGCAAGCAGCTAGCCAGGATTCTGTCAAGGATAAGAATTGTATTAAGACTTGTATTTAATTTTTAGGAAAAATTGAAATCTTAATATATTGAGTCTCCCTTTCTAAGAGTTTGTATTTTTCTTTTTTAGAATCTCATATGTTTTACCAACATTTTTTGTAGTTTTGTTCACAAAGCTATGCATATTTATTTTAGCATTATTCTTAAATATTTATTGCTAATGTTGTGAAAGATTAACTTTTTTCTGCTGTTATACCTTCTAAATGATTATTTCTTCTGTAAAGAAAGTTTATTTACTGTTTTTTACTTTGTATATTATAAATGGGCACTTAAAAGAGTTCTAAGTATTTCACTGATTCTTCTGAAATTTTTATATATACAGACACATCTGCAAATAGGCATATCTTTTTTCTAATAGTTTACACTCTTGTATGATAATTAAAAGTGTTTTGAATGCAGCAAAACCTTGATTTGAGTTCAAATTGTCTACTTTGTGAACTTGATCAAACTTAACTGAGTCTCAATTTTTTAATCTATAAAATGGGAACAATAACAGACATCATCATGTTACAGAATTAAAGAAAGAAAAACATGCAAAACAGTACCACACCTAGTATCTGATGGGGACTTGAAACATTATAGCTCCTTCTATTATTATAATTATTTCTGTATATTATTTTACTGCATTAGTTCAAACTTCTAGAACAGTGTTGAATTAGCATGGTACTGTTTTGGCACCTTTTTTTAATTGGAACCCCTCTAATATATGAAAGTTTGATAGAGGGTTGATTGTTGATATTGTTATCCTTTATGTTGCTGGTTTTCTAAGCATTTTAAAATCCTAAAAAAATTTTAAGTTTAAATAGAGTCAGGTACGATTATTGAATTTTTTCAAATCATATTTTGAGATCCTTTTAGATGATTAAATGTTTTTTCTTCTTAGACCTATTGAGGTGATATGTTACTTTGTTTCCTAGTATTGACCCTTCCTTCATTCCTGAAAGAAAAGTTCTGCTTGGTTATGGAATACTATTCTTTTTTTGTATGTAGAATACTATTGTTTTAATGTTTTTGTGAATTGTCTCTAGTTTTTATTTTTTACTAATTTATGTTTTGGTAACTTTAAAAAGCAAAACAGGAAAATATTCTATCCTTTTCTGTGATCCATTGCAGTGTATACAGCATGAAAGTTATATGTTCCTTAAAATTTTGAAATAAATCACCAGTAAAACTTTGGTCCTGGAATCTTTTTATTGAAGGTAGTTCATGGATAACCTTTTATAATTTCTTCACTATTAACTGAGCTTTTCAGCCTTTTTTCTTTCTGCTTGAGCTGACTTTGATGTTTTAGTTAGGGTTCTTTGGTGATATAAGGAATCCCACTTAAGCAAACACAAGTGAGAACGAAGAATGGTTATATGATTTAGAGAGCTCACAGAACACTAAGAAGCAGTGAATAATTACCTTATAAAGGGAAGGGATCAGGGCTGCTTTGAGAGAAGCTATTCTTTTCTTGTGCATCCACACTGTTTTCATTCCCTGGATGGCTTCCCATGGATCCCTGTTTCCTTTTGCCTTTGGGGTACATGCAACCCCATGATGACTGCTCAGTGGTATAAACACCTATGATGCAGCATGGCTCTTGAGCTTTATTTAGCTTTAGCCTTCAGTTCACTGGGCTCTTCTTTTGCTCAGATTTTCAAAAGGAATAAATTGGATCAAATTATTTTTGTTAGTTAGACTTTGTTAGTTGTAAGTCTCTAAGAAGACATCTGAAAAGACTACTTTGTGCGGTTCACACCTTTGGTTAATTGAGCTGTTGGTGGGTAGGGGCAGGACCATGGAGGTTACCCAGCAAAGGTTACTGTGGTCATTGGCAGATTTTCTGAGAAGAGGATTGAATATAATCAGGAGACAGGTACTGAATGTTTGTATAGTTGTAGCAATGCTTTATCTTTTTCTAAGAGAAACAAAAAATGTTTCCCATTGATTTTAGCACTACTGTTCTCAGTGATTTGTTTGTGCGTTGTACCTACATAAGGATTACTGGAAAGATTATTAAAGATACCTGTCCTCCACGCCTCACTCTGAGATTCTGTTCTAGTAAATTTAGTTGGAAGTGGGTTTTTAACGGGTCCCCAAATATGTCAGATACTCGATTCCAAATTTTAAGAAGCTGAAGGAATGTGGTTTCTGTTACTTGTTCCATACCCTTTGTTATCCATTCTCATTTCAAATTTTATTTCTTTTCTTTTCTTTCTTTTTTTTTTTGAACATTTTGGTATTTATTACTCAGGTCTTCTTTTTGTGGATATTTAACATACATTATTTACAAAATGGGCATGATACCAATTTTTAAAATGATCTTCACTTTAAATTTTTTATTGTAATAACCAATACAGTGCACTTTTGTGTACCACAGAGCACAAAAGTCATTTTAACCACATTCAAGTGAACAATTCTAAAGTACTGATTATGTTCACAATATTTTGCTACCACCACTGACATCTGTTACCCCTCCTTTTTTATCACTTCAGACAGAAACTTCTCACCCATTAAGTTATACTTCTCTCCCCCCTCCCCCCATTACTTGGTAACCTATAAACCACCATCTGTCTTTATGAAGTTTGCTGCTTCAAGGTATTTCATATAAGCAATATCATACAATATTTTTCTTTTTGTACCTGGCTTATTTCACTCAACATGATATCAAAGTTCATTCATGTTGTAGCATGGATCAGAACTTCATCCCTTTTTACAACCGAATAATATTCCATTGTGTGTACATATCACATTTTGTTTATCCATTCACCTGTTGATGGATACTTGGATTACTTCCACTTGTTTTTTCTTGAATCTAATCTCTGAATACTTGGGTTCTGATAAAATCCTTTTAGGTTTATACATCTGGAGGAACTGGTAAAAGCTTTTCTCTCCCTGGTTTTCAGTGTCCTGGACTGAGTTGTAGTCCATTCCAACCTTATTTGCCTGGTTTTCTAATTTTTGAGCAAATGAACTATAACCCCCAGCAGGCATTGCTACTACAGCCTTCTTATCTCCTCTACTCCATATGATTTATTTATACAGACTACTGTGAATCCCTTAGATACAGTATGTGGCTACTTAAAGTCCACTTTTTACATAGGCACACATGTTCTCCTGTCCTCACTTGATATTACTTTAAATTAAGAATCTTTGAATGGATGGAAAAAGAAATTTCAAAGGGCAGAGTGTACATATAAACCATTGATTTGTATTTTTCAACTCAGTTCCATTGGCCTTGTAGCTAGTGGAAATTCCTTCCAAGTGCTAGCTATAGTTTGGCTATCAATATTACTTTGAATTGGAGAGGATGTTTAATGGACAGCTGAGCAGATACTATTGTCAGTGGAAATTTAAATCTGTTTTTTAATGGAAATATTTAAAGTTGTTTGTACATAAAATACAACTTGAACCCAAATACATTGTTTTGAAATGTATGGCTTTAGTTCATACATATAACATAAAACTGTACCACTAACTTCATACAGCTTTTGAAAAAATATTTGGAAATGTTAATATTAAAGTAAAATTTTCTCCTCTTGTTTCTTGTTGATTTATTTTGGAATAAATGGAATAGCTTTATCATTCCCTTGCTTAATTGCAAGTATGTTAGAAAAAATACGAACTTATGCTCTTAAAAGTTAAAAGCTTCTGTCCTTCCTTTGGTAATTATTCTCTGGGTAAGCAGAATAAGTTCATGTAAATACATTGTAGGTCATCTGTAAAGAAGTACTGATGTTGAGTCCCTGGACTATTAAATACAGATCAGATTCTCCTCTGAATCAAAGAAATAGGTATAAACAACCCTGTTCTTAAATTGTATGTATTTTATCGCTAAAGAAATTTCTAAATGTATAATTAATTTTTCTCTCTTTTTTGATAGTAATCCTGTGGATTTGAGTAACCCAGCCATTATAAGCTCTACTCCCAAATTTCAGGAACAGTTCTTGAATGTGAGCGGAATGCCACAAGAATTGAATCAGTATCCCTGCCTTAAACATCTGCCTCAAATATTTTTTCGTGCCATGCGTGGAATCAGCTGTCTGGTGGATGCATTCTTAGGTGAATTTTGAGTATGTTGCTAGGTGTTTGGAGAGCTACATTTAAATAACTCTAGAGGCTAATCCTAGAAACTGTTACAGAAAGCACAAGGGAAAAGATCAACAGATTTGATTGCAATCAACAAAGTATGAAAAAAATATTTACAACAAATGTGATAAGTAGAGGGTTATTGTTGTCTATATAAATTAAGACAGAATAGATAAGTGAACAAAGGATATGAATAATTTGCAAAAGAGAAAATTGTTCATTCTCATTATTTATCCAAGAAAATACAAATCAAAATGCATTAGTTTCTAACCCCACAAAGGATAGGTCCGGCTTACTTAAAATTAGGCCTAAGAGTCACCCCCAAGAGAACCTCTTTTGTTGCTCAGATGTGGCCTCTCTCTCCAGCCAACACAAGAAGCAAACTCATCACCCTCCCCCTGTCTATGTGGGACATGAATTCCAGGGGTGTGGACCTTCCCGGCAACGTGGAACACAAATCCTAGAATGAGCTGAGACTCAGCATCAAGGGATTGAGAAAACCCTAGAATGAGCTGAAACTCAGCATCAAGGATTGAGAAAACCTTCTCGACCAAAAGGGGGAAGAGTGAAATGAGACAAAGTGTCAATGGCTGAGAGATTCCATACAGAGTCAAGAGGTTATCCTGGAGGTTATTCTTACACATTAAGTAGATATCACCTTGTTATTCAAGATGTAATGGAGGGGCTGGAGGGAACTGCCTGAAAATGTAGAGCTATGTTCCAATAGCCATGTTTCTTGATGATGATTGTATAATGATATAGCTTTCACAGTGTGACTGTGTGATTGTGAAAATCTTGTGTCTCGTGTTTGTTTTATCTACCTTGTCAACAGATGAGTAGAACATATGGAATAAAAATACATATTAGGGGGAACAAATGTTAAAGTAAATTTAGTTTGAAATGCTAGTGATCAGTGAAAGGGAGGGATAAGGGGTATGGTATGTGTAATTTTTTTTCTGTTTTCGTTTTATTTCTTTTTCTGGATAGATGCAAATGTTCCAAAAAATGATCATGATGATGAATATGCAACTATGTGATGATATTGTGAATTACTGATTATACATGTAGAATAGAATGATCAAAATAGGAATGTTTATATTTGCTTTGTGTTTTTTGGTACTTAAAAAAAGAAGAAAAAATTTTTTAAAAAATGCGTTAGTTTCAATTCCCAAGTATATTAGAGCAAAAATTATAACATTCTGTGAACTGCTGTTTAAAACTATGTACCACATTTTAAGGATATGAAGTCAGAATTTTTTAACTCATTGAAAGTCAGTGATAACTAATAGCTACCTATTTCTAAAACATTTGTTACTATAGGGCACAATTAATATATTGTGATAAAGTTTGACTGCCATATAACAGAAAACCCAAAATACCAGTAGCCTAAACAAGATAGTTCATTTTCATACACATTAACTCCAGGGCTAGGGAGTACAGGGCTGATACAGCAGTTCCAACATCATCAGGGTCCAGATGACTTTCCTAACTCTCCTTTCTGTACTGCTTCTTGATTGAGTTCTAACCATTCCGTGCAGGAATTAGGGAGGAAGAAGAGCCTACTCTTAATTGTCTGATTCTTTTAAGGCGATTTGTTGGAAAACCTACCCAACAATCATCCATTTCCCTCTGATCAGAACATGGCTATGCCAAGCTGCCATAGTACTTATTCATTCTGCATAGCAGTGCTCAGCTAAAGTTTGTTTTCTGTTACTCAGGTAGAAAGGGCAAATGGATATTGGGAGGCAACCGGGAGCCTTTGCTATAGTCTGCATGTTCTGAGACTTCACTAGTGTGGCTTGGGGAAGGTATTCTGACCATGTATTTTGAATTAAGAAGAATAACTCCATTTGTCTTTTTTTAAAGGCATTTCTAGACCCCGATCAGACAGTGCTCCCCCAACACCCGTGAATAGATTAAGTATGCCTCACAGCACTGCTCTCAATACCACCCCACCACATAACCGGAGGCACCGGGCTGTTACTGTGAATAAGGGCACCATGAAGACAAGCACAGTAAGAGTTTTCATCACCATTGTTATGCCATATAAGCTTGGCTTTTTAAGCTGCCATCCTTTTGAAAAAGTCCTGTTTTCTCAAACTCTTTGTGGATATGAGGGGATTTTTGTGTTTTTCCTGTAGGTTAGTACAGCTCATGCCTCAAAAGTTCAGCATCAAACATCCTCCACTTCTCCTCTGTCAAGTCCAAATCAGACTAGTTCAGAACCCCGGCCTCTGCCTGCCCCTCGGAGACCAAAGGTTAACAGCATCTTGAATCTTTTTGGATCATGGTTATTTGATGCAGCGTTTGTTCACTGTAAACTTCATAATGGAATAAACAGAGACAGCAGCATGACTGGTAAATATTGGTCAAGAAATATGTTATCATTTCCCTTTTCTTTTTTTTCTTCTTTTTAATCTTTCCTACCTGCAAGATTAATATGTATCTTAAAAAGCTCTTTCTCTGACCAAGCAATGTCTTGTGCTTAACCCCTTCCAGCTGAAGTAACAGAACTTTGGAAGTTTTCCTACCTGACCTTTTTATGTATGTTCTGTGAGGTTTGGCCGTTGGTCTGGTTTAATTAGACACCTTTCAGGTTAGCCACTTTTTGTTGAATCGTATTCCTTTCAGTAGGTGACCTGGAAGTTCCCTTCATGTCAGCCAGGACAATAATATTGATATGAAGACTTAAAGATTTTGTCCAGGCATTTACTTATAAGAAGTGTTTTTCTTAGCACTTGACAGCCCACTTATTAGTACATGTAAAAATATCAGTTTCTGCTTCACAAAAAGATTGACCTCTCAGTTTTCATCTAGAGCTGTATTTTAAGGTTACTCTTGCATAATGCCATTTGCTGTATAACTCTAAGACTGGTAGAGAATTATATTAATTACTCAATCTTGAAACCATCTAGATTTTATTGCAGAAATGAAACTGTCTAAATAAAATCTGATTTATTTTTGTCATTTTACCATTATACTTGGAGGTATAATGGCTTAGAGTGCAGAATGGGGGTGGGTGGGTTAGTGTAAATGTACTGAATATTGGTGACATGTTAGAATGCTGGATGATAATAATAATGGCTGGCATTTATTGAAATAGCACATTATTTCTATGTGCTAGGCACTGTTCTATGCACTTCACATTAATTAATGAGTGCATTGGTTCTTAAAAAAGCCCTTCTCCACTGGGGTTGGAAATAGATTGAGATAAGAGAATGTCTAAATGCATTAGTTTATGCATCTCCAAGGAGAATGTTAATTCCAAAAATTAAACTAATTTAATGGCCAGAGTGTCTGTTTTCTCTCAGAAATGCATTCTTAGGTATTATGTATCATCTCAGAGCTGGGATATATGTATGTGAACAATATACACAGATAAAATTATTTTGGATGTTCCTGAAAGTCTTTTAAATTATTTAGAAAGGTTATAACTATAAAGATATTTTCAGGAATATAATTTGAGGTTGAGTGATTGAATATAGGGATTTCTTTGCTTATTTTATTTCATCCAAATTCAGGCACTTTATATTCTACCATTTCCATACTATTAATTTTATTTACAAGTTTGAAAATAGTGTTTATTTATGAAAGTAAATGTATTTACTTATGATGACTAAATGAAAACTTTTCATTTTTTAATTTATTGTTATAACATATGTATGTAAAAAATTTTCCATTTTTAAAATAGCAAATCTTAAACATTTTTAAGTGTACAATTAATGAAAAATTGTTAAAAACCATTTTTGGGTTATATTTACTTTATGTTCATATGCCTTATATTTTGAGTTTTCTGAACCATACTTATGATAATTTGTACTGTATTTTCTATATTGTCAGTCATATATTTTTATTTTTATTAAAATGTTATTCTTACGATATAACTTTTGCATATAGAAAGCCATTGACACTAAAATCCCTGCATCCAGAATGGCTCAACCTGCAGCTTTGTTAATGGGCTTGCTTAAAAGGAACTTACAAATCTTTCCACTCACTAGGGTATTTGTAACAGCTTTACTCACCCTCCTGTACCAGAAGATAGAAATCAGGATTCAGAAGATATGTGGGCAACAAATTCTTAATTTTAACACTTAAGATTTTTCTTGTGGGGATAGACATTCTCCTTCACTTTGGGTTCAGAGAGGATGAAGGCTGTTACAGTACCTAGGAGATATGAGGTGTCAAATTAGTTGAAGGGGTTAGAGTGTTATCGATGCCAATCTTGAGGTATTGGATGGGGCGGGAGGTCTGAGTATACTAATTCTAAGTACTGGCTGCCATCAAGGAATTCTGCCATACAGTTCACCTTTATCATAAAGGTTTGCTTCTTTGAACTGGTTAGCTTTGGATTTATGTGACAGTACACTGTGCTTTGTAAAAGTAGCATTGAGCTGGGAAGGGTTAATGAACTAAAATTTTAATGCACGTTATGGGCGGTTCAAAACTGCAATTCTTTGTAGTTATGTAATTTTCTTCGTTCATTGTTTTGCATGATACAAAACTCATTATTTTGGACTTGAATGCACAGTTTCCTATGTTTTTGAACTAGCTTGTGGTATCATAAAGCTTTTAATCTAACTTTTAAAAAGCTAAAAAGCTTCTTAACTTATTGTAAAATTTCACCATCTTTAAAGTATTTTATAATTACTGCTGTCCTTTGATTTGTTTCCATTTATTTCTATTATCTTGCAGCATCTTTTATCCAAATTCTTCTTTCTTATAAATCTTGTAAGTAGGAACCAGAAGCTTCTCCTTAATTGCAGTCATGTTTTTTTAATTTTTTTTTCATAATTCCATTAAAAATTTTGATTGTCATTGTCTCTTGTAGTTTTTGCACTTGGGAAGGAAAATATTTTTCTGTGTTTTGAATGGGGAAGATTGTTGGCAAAAGCAAATTAATCTGCCTGAATCAATCCCATTATTTCTGTACACTAGTCTGGTCATGTCATGAATTCCAGGACTTTGCACTAACTGTGTTTTGGCTTTTTATTTATTTATTTATTTTTAAGCTTTAAGCTTATTTTTATACAGATTTAGTGTTTGATTTGTATGCATTCTGCATGTAGTGTTTTTCAAATGTATTATTGCCGGATAGCTTATTCAGGATTGAAAATGGCTCATGGGAAGTTGCATAAAGATTTGTGCCTGACTCTGCATTCTATTATATCTATTATTACAAAATAATTTAAACATTTTGTGTAGAGTGATAAAAAGATTTCAGAGCAATTTTCATTACACTATGAAATCTTTTGTTAAAAATCAAAAGCAACTTTCAAAGGGCTTCTGTTTCAGTGACAATGAAATGACCACGATAACTTTCTTACTGATCCAGTTTTCTGATTTATCAACCTCAAGTTAGCTGCTGTTTGTGGTTGTTAAAATTCATTCTCATTTTGCTTGGTTGGACGATTCTTTGGTGTGCTTTTTGGAGTTGGGTGGGTGGTGGGACTGCTTTCTCTCCCTCCCTACCCATGCTCATTTTACCTTGCCCTTTCCCTAAGAATATAAACTGGCATGAGTTTGTCCATTCAGTTGTGATGTCCTTGGGGTAAAGTATAAATTCTAATAGCTGTTTTTCTTAATTTTTAAGCATCATTCTCTAAGAGGGAGTAAAAACAGAAAATAAATAATAGAGAAGGCAAATTCTTTATTATATATATCTGTATTGAATGCAGATATATTTATATATATGTAGTCTGCTGTTCAGAAATTCAGTTGAAAAATGCTTCTTGTAGAATCTGTTAAACTAATTCCACTGTAAATTAGTGACCCATTTTCAAGGCAGATTTCAGAGAGCCCTTTTTAAAGAAAAAAATTGACATAGTTGCTAAACAAAAGCATTATTGAATTCTATTCAAGTAGATATTTTATGATACCAACATTTGATCTTTGTGTCCAGGGTCCCATGAGCCTATTGACATATTAACAAATATAATAAAACCCTCCTTTTCTCTCCCCAGCCATTACAACCCAAGCTAGCATGGAGTTTCGACGGAAAGGGTCACAAATGTCCACAGACACCATGGTTTCCAATCCTATGTTTGATGCAAGTGAATTTCCTGATAACTATGAAGCAGGAAGAGCTGAGGCTTGTGGGACACTGTGTAGGATTTTTTGTAGCAAGAAGACTGGAGAAGAGATTCTGCCAGCTTATTTATCCAGGTCTTAGAATTTTTATTTGTTTCTTTACCATATATAGTTTTTATAGTGAAACTATTGTAGCATGGCTTGGTAGGCTGAATAAGTAAATGATGGTTTCATATACCTGCAAACGTCTGTATGCAATTGAAATTTTTATTTATATTCTTCCATTGTACCTACCTCATCAGATTTAATAAGGACTTCGAGGACTCTCTTTATTTTAGAAGTGTCATTAATCCCATCTTATTTGACTTTTATTAATTGTAGAGCGTTTTGGAGGGACCACACTAATTTGTTAATAATTTTCTAGCACAATATTAGACTCTCTGGAAGGTTCAGAATTAAGTCAGCAATAAATTCTGCTCCAAGGAGTTTTTCCCCCTAGAGTGAGCAAAGCCATGTGCACAAGAAACAAGTAATTCAGGATTGAATAGAAAGTTGGTAAGAGAGATGCATTCAGAGGAAGAAGCAGTGAGCACTTAGTCTACAGGTTCAGGAAAGAGTTATGAAGGATTGGATAATTGTGCTGGACTTGTAAAGGACAGACAGTATTTAGAATATGTTAAGTTAGATAAGTTCATCTTATCCAAACCTGTGGCTCTAGCCATGTGTGAAAGGCTCTTATGTTCACTTAGTTGCTCTTACTCTGGTCACAAGCTAGAGAAGTTGTTCTAGACTCTTCTTTAGTACCTTTAGTTAACCAATCAACTCTTGCCTTTCTTTCACTTAAACCTCTTTATAAACTCTGTATCTGCCCTGTCCCCACCACTATACTTCAGACCTTATCACTTTTTTCCTAAATTAACTATAATGGCCTCCTATTTTCCCTGATTCTGCTTTACTCTCCTCAACTGATCATGCATACAGCTGCTAGGTGATGTTAATATCAACAAGAACATTCAAGTATTTGTATACCTGATAGGTTCTCAGGAAGCTGACTGTCAGAGGGAACCAGGTGCAAAAGCACATATGTATGGAACAGAATAGTATGTGTAGGAAACTCATCAGAAATATCTTGAGCATAACTGTTGGCTTTAATAACAGAAACTCTCTCAAACTGACTTAAGCTAAAGGGAAGTGAGTTCTGAGGAACTAGTGCTATTGAATAAATTCTAAGGTCTATAAGTGCAGCGGAGCCTCATGAGGAGTGGGAACCAGGGACTGGAAAGTGTTCAAGGACAAAAGCTTTCTTCCTTTCCATTTTTCTCTCTTCATGGTCTCCTAGAAGTGCTTCATTCTTCTATTCTCTGGATATCATCCTATATTGCAGCCTGTTCCTAAGTTCCCAGTTTCTATGCCCTTGATCTAGGTGATCAGCAGGGCCAGTTACCATCTCTGAATCCTAATTTCAGATTCCTAGGAAAGAGAATTTGATTAATCAGGTATCCACCTCTGGTTTAGTCAGCAGCAGCTGTGAAGGTTATACAGGGGTGCTGGACCTCACCCTCCATGGTAGGGGCACATTTTCTCAGGAGGGAGACTATGGTCAGGGGAGATACCTAAAAAAATATCAATAACAGAGCTTTATCAATAGAGACCATGAGCTTTCTGACCTGCAAGACTGGATGGGTGTTAATGCCACCAACCAAAAGCAGATTTGGCGGATTGCAAATGATGAGTTTAGATTTGAACCTATTATATTTGAGCTGTCTGTGGGATATTGGTCATCATAGTTGTGCACAGGGAGTACTGTAGTAATCAACAGACATATCTTACCCTTAGATGTCCATTAGGTTTTTAGCTGATGGATCTCAAGCTTAATTAAGAGGTGTGGGCTGGAGATTGATTTGTTAATACTTGGTTCCTTAAGAAGTCTTTAAAACCAGGTTTAGTAGAAAAGGAAGCTTTGCAAACTTATGGTGGTAACCTGAGGAAAACCAATATTTAGGGGGCAGGTAGAGGAAGAGGATCTGTTCAAGGTCAGAGAAGAATAAGGAGAGAAGAGAGTAATCAAAGGGTTGAATTAGAATTTAGACTTGTCTCCTGGATTTGGCAATTGAGAGGCAATTCATTATTTGCTACCATGGCTTTAGATCAGTTCTAGGGAGAGAAGGTAGATTGAAATGGGCTCAGGGGTGACTTGAAGGTGAGAAAATAGTTTCTGAAGACTTTGGTGGAGAAGAAAAGATACTTCACATGGTAAAAGAGTGTTCTTGAATGATGGAAGACTGAATTCAATTCTGTAGTTCCCCCAGTCTGTTGATAATTACTATAATCATTTTGTTTTGTTTTGGGTTTGGTTGCCCCATTTGCAGGCACCTATAGCTTTGAGTTGTAAGGCCTAGAACTTCCAAAAGGTGTAATAAGTGTGAATCTTTTTATTAGGGAAGATAATTTGGTTTTTACTGTATGTGATTCTGAATTGTTGTTTTAACTCCAAAAATACCATTCAAAGGACAGAAAGAGTGAAAATTGAAAATAGACTTTAGATGACTATGTAGAATATTATTAATAATT
Organism: Tamandua tetradactyla; assembly: GCF_023851605.1. Lineage (NCBI taxonomy): Eukaryota > Metazoa > Chordata > Mammalia > Pilosa > Myrmecophagidae > Tamandua > Tamandua tetradactyla. Next base: position 13,458,732 of record NC_135327.1, on the reverse strand, counting down.
ATGGAAACAATTGGTAGCAGATTATTTAAATTTTCTTTCTTGCTTTCCTAGATTTTACATGCTTTTAATTCAAGGTTTGCAGATAAATGATTATGTGTGCCATCCTGTCTTGGCCAGCGTTATTCTAAACTCCCCTCCTTTGTTCTGCTGTGACTTGAAAGGGATTGATGTTGTGGTTCCTTACTTTATTTCAGCTCTTGAAACCATTTTGCCTGACAGGTGAGCTATCATTTCTGTACTGTTATATTAACCTTCTGGTTTGGCCTGGTCCATTTTGGTGCTGCTATCCAGTTTCCTAATTTATCCTGGCCAGTCATCTTCATAGCTTGAGGGGACTCAGGCCACATTAAATGAGTATAGAACATCCAAACACACCTCATCCCTGAATTCCCTCAGTTCTGATTTGTCCATCCATGGACTTGTTCGGTCCTTTTTGACTTGTTCTGAAGGGGAATGAACAACCGTTGCGCAGAGACTCTACCTTTGTAGAATAGGCTTTAAGTGTAAAATAAACAACCATATTCCCAGTTTAATTCAATAACAGTTTAGTGTAGAAATTCACCCACAAATTACAGAATATAAAGTAGAAGTAGTTGTTGTATTCCTTATGAAACTAAACCTAATGCTTGTATTGTGAAAATTTGGCATAATATATATTTAGCAGCAACTAAAAAAATTTTAATTCAAAAGTTCTTATAGCAGTTTTTTTTTTGGCAGAGAACTCTCAAAATTCAAAAGCTATGTAAATCCAACAGAATTGAGAAGATCCTCCATTAATATCCTGCTTTCTTTGTTGCCCCTGCCTCATCATTTTGGCACAGTCAAGTCTGAGGTGATGTTTCATTAAAATTTTTTATATTCTATATTCTGTTTATGTGCTAATTCAAGCCAAAAAAAATGTTTCTAATAGAACAGATTTTTAAAATTCTGTTTATTTTAGGTGATTTGTTGCTTGCTTTGTTGAGATATTTCTTGCATCATTCTGTCAGCATGCCTTGGCCTACCATTTATTCAAGTGATGGTACAGGCTGATGATGTTTGATAGTTGTATGCACTAATAGATGTAGCACAGTGGCTAATATCAATTAGACTGAAGGCCTTGCTTGCTAGACTGACCTTCTGTTTGTTCACTCTGCCAGTTCTACCTGGGCATAGTGAACAATGGTTTATATATATATATATATATATATTTTTTTTTTAATTAATTTAAAAAATTAACAACAAACAAAAACATTAACATATCATTCCATTCTACATATATAATCAGTACAACGGTTGATATTAAATATTGTTTGTTTCTTCCATAGGTGGTCCTGGAAGGAAAGTTTAGTAATGACGACAGCTCTTCATACGATAAACCAATAACTTTTCTGTCCCTGAAGCTGAGACTTGTGAATATACTAATAGGTGCCTTGCAAACAGAAACGGACCCCAACAACACTCAAATGATACTAGGTTTGTGTTCACACATTGATTTATAACAGTAGACTGACACATCCTTGAAATGCTAAAAGGTACCTAAGACAGAGGTAGAATGATCCTAAACAGATAGGTCATAGACACCTAATTAGTTGTCTGTGACTGAGCAGAAAGTTTTGTAGGGGTCTCACAAATTTCAGATGCTCTTAATTTCATTATGAGCATGGTTTTCTAGATTCACAAATCTAATTTTTTTTCACATTCCCAGATACGAACTGTAGCTATGTTCTTGTGTAGTCTGGGTTTTTAGAGACTTTTTTAGCCTGGGCCTGGTACATTTTAAACATGGGGGGGTAGTGTATGTGGAGAGGGGTAATGTTTTCATTTAAGAAAGCCTACAAATTATAGTGTTTTAGGACATTCAAATGACAGTATTTAACTTGAAATCAGAAAATTTCTACATTCGTATAGTATTTACCCTTGCTCTGTAGATCTCTCTGTACGATTCAAGAAAGTCAGTCATCACTCCTGCTATAGATTGGCAAAGATTTTCCTGTCTTCTCTTTATCCATCGTGCAAGAGCACCCCACCATTGGGGCATTAGGCAGTATGCTAGACTTTCCAATTCATTTCCTTTCCTAATCTTTCCAGGCATATGGGTTCCTTAAAAATGAATAAATGCAGCTTGCCCTCAGAATACACAGTCATGAGCAAGCCCTGAGCCTGTGTTAGGCTTTAACCATTCTTAAAAAGAAATAGTTCAGTGGTAGAATTCTTGCCTGCCATGGAGGAGACCCCGGTTTAATTCTTGGCTCATGCACTTCCCCAAGGCAAACAAACAAACAGAAAACAAACAAAAATTCAACAAATAGTGCTGCAATAATGGGATACTCACATGGAAAAAGAATGAAATGTATCCCCCACCATACAGCATACAAAAAAAAAAGTGGGGGAGTGTGAGCAAAAAGATATAGTTGTAATTTTTATTTTGTTATTTTTGTTCTATTTTTAAAATATCAGAACCTGGTTTTAAACATATTCCGTAATACTTTCCTTAATTTGTATTATCCTTGGAATTGAGATTGTTTATATCTGGCCTTCCACACCAATTAAAATTTTAATTTACTTTTTTATATAAAACAAAATTTGACTTTCAGATTTATTTTAGAAAAATGAGAGTTTAAAACTTTGGGGGAAGACAAAAAATTAGGGCATTTTTTAAAAGATTTTTTTCTGACCTATCAACAGCTTTATTAGTAATTTTATGGGAAGTTCTTCTAGGAGTGCTCAGCCAAAATCATATTCTTGTCCTTTACCATTAGTTATGTCGTTTACCTTTACCTTTTAGTTCTTGTTATGATAAAATACTCTTTTTTTTGCTGTTGCAGGGGCAATGTTAAATATTGTTCAAGATTCGGCACTTTTAGAAGCCATTGGTTGCCAAATGGAGATGGTAAGAAGCATGTTATTAATACCTCACTCCAGATGTCATCTGTCAGAGAATATAATTCTGATTTTATGTAAATTACATTCCAGTTGTCTGTCCTTGTGATTTTTAAAGGCATTTTGTTTGTAAATTCAACTCATTAATTCAGAAAGAGCCTATTTAAAAGTACTATATTTATATATGTTGCGGTTTCTACCCTTCAGTTCCTCATCTGCTATACATCAGGTCCCTGAGAGAGTCTGCATGAGAAAATCACCAGCTAAATGCAGTCTTTATTAATAGACAGCATCTGTTCAAAACTATTTCTTTTGCTGTGCTGGTGAACTGGCCGGAATAATCTAAGAAAACACCCACTCCATAATTCCTGACAATCCTGGTAGATGTAGTGCTGGCTTTAAGTAAGCATCTAATTTATTCTTTCCCTCTAATTATCTCCTTCTAGCCCCTCTAGACCAAAGTTTAAAGATCCCACAAAGCACCAGTGCTCCTAAATCAAAAAAGCTTTCCAGAGATTCCCAGTGTTCTCTGCTACTGTCTCCAGGCAGAAAAAAGAAATGAAGGGGAAAAACAACCTTTAATAGATGCATTTGCCAGGCCCTATACACATAGAGGTCAATCTTTATAAGGACCATAGTATTTTATTGTTTGTATTTTATGGAATAACCACATTTGAAAATTGTTTGAGTGGTTTGTTTGTTTATTTATTTTAAGATTGGATGTCTGTTCTGAAGTTTTATTTGGATGGCACTAGAGTGTTTTCTTTAAGGATCCAGAGTCATTATACATGTGGACTTAGGTTCGTTATTGAAGTCAAGCAAAGGTGGTAGAGGTCCTGGGTTGGCCATTTTTTAGACAGCAGCAAAGAAGACTCCAATATGGGCACCTGTGGTTGTCAAATTCTTCATACCCTTCAGTAGATAGTGCGTGTGAAAACACTATGGCAGTTTTTTTTTTTTTTAGGAAAGACAGAGAGAAGGAAGGAAGGATAGAAGGAAGGAAGAGAGGAAGAAAGGGAAACATCTTTTTTAAACATTTTCTTGTTTTATTGTATTTTGTTTCTCCGTTTTCGTTACATGGGCTGGGGCCGGGAATCGAACCGAGGTCCTCCGGCATAGCAGGCAAGCACTTTGCCCGCTGAGCCACCGCGGCCCGCCCACTATGGCAGTTTTAATCCCATGTCAGTTTTGACAGACATGTCAGTTTGGGCTATTCACTTGGCACATTCCATTTTCACATGTTTTTTTATGATTGATCTCTGTACTTGTACACTATGGATGTAGCCTTTAAGTATTTGATTCATTCTAATTCAACTAGGGTGGTGGAGAAAATAATCTGAAGAGTCATAGTCGCACTAATAGTGGTATTAGTTCAGCAAGTGGTGGAAGCACAGAACCCACAACTCCCGATAGTGAAAGACCTGCTCAAGCTCTCCTGCGGGATTATGGTAAGCCATGTTTGACTTTCAGAAATCCAAAGTTTGTAGAACAACTTTAATGCCCAGATTTATGAAACAGGCACAAAAAATAATGTTCATGATTTTAAATATGTTTATCATAGAATATTAGTGTAAATGGCTAAGAAGAACAAATCTTTTAAATTTAGCTATATAGCTTTTAGTAGTTAGGTTTTAGGTAGTTTATTAGATTTTATAATTAATTGTAATAGGTGGTCAAGAAACATTTATGGACTCTGTATCAGGTGCTGGTAATACAGAGTCAAGATGTGGTCTCTGCTGCATAGCTCACAATCTGATGGCAAAGATGATCAGTAAATCAAGTGTTGTAGTGTGGTAGGAGGGGTGATGGAGTATGCATTAGATGGAACCATGTCTTATTAAATTGTTTACTCATAAATTTTAAGTAAGAGTAAGAAAACGTTTTTGTTTTCTACCCTGTCACATAAAATATTTTCCGAACATAGTATCCTGTTCGATGACATCTGTTACCCTGGGCAATTACTTTATAGGTTCTGTGAGTTTGTGTGTGCTTTTATGTTTTTATACACATATACTAATATATTTAATCTGTGAGTGTTAATTCAACTAGATTGGATTGGAATAAAATGTAGATCCTTAGATGTAAGTTTAAGTTTTTAATTATCTGAAGAGTTCATGAGCCTAGTGTCCTAGGCGTGTTTTTCTGTGGTTTTAAGTTTACAATAAATGACTTTGAGCATGTTAGATACATGAAATCATGATGTGGATATTCAACACATTTAAATATTGCATTTTTAAAGATATTAAATTGTCACATTATTTGTTATGTTTGTGGATTTAGGTACATTGTAGGTTGAACGATTATGTTTATCTTTCATACTTTGTAAACTAAAGACATTTTTATATTTCTGCATGTGTTCTAATATAAATGTTTGAAGTAATTGTTTGTTTCAGCATTTTGAACCAGCGTTAATGAGTTCTGCTTGTAATGTCATAAAATATTTTTTACTGAAAAATCCAGATTGTATTAGTGTTTGCATGAATGTCTCTCTTTAATGATCATTCCTTTTTCTGTTGTCACTGCCCTCTTTCTGATAGGATCGACAGGTATAATGTCCCCAAAGCTTCCTTTTATAAGTTCAATTTAATTTGTCCTAATTTAATTTATCTTACTTTATTATTAGCTAAGTAGTAATTACTTTCAAATATAAAATTGGAGACCAAATAAAACATAGCAGCTGAATTAATTTTTTTTAGATACCTTTTAGAAGTATAAAAGTAGTATTAGAGTTGTCAGAGAGAGAGGTAAATGTTACAATGTGCTTGAAAAGGCATTGCATGTGATTTTTCATGGTTTAAACCCTGAAAGTAATTTCAACAGATGCATTTCCAGCATTTGAGGAGGCTCTAAAATTGGATTCTCTTCTCTGTAAAATTCCAAGAAAGGAATTGATGACTTCTGATCATTTTTTGAAAATGTAACTCTCTATGAGTTGTTAATATAGAAATCCAAGATTCACGTTGCTGGGAGAATGTTACTGAAATGTTCTACCCCCAGGGGACATCTGTCTAAAAGTACCTGGGAGTTAGAAGCTACTGTTGTCCAGCTTGTGTGCCCTGCGCACTGTTCCGTCAGTCTTAGTGTTCAGGACAGTGGGGCGGGGAAGTATAGCACTGTTGGGTGCCCTTTGTGCTCACTGTGGCTGCTGTTGTCTGTGCCTGGTGGAATGCTGTGCTTCTTGTTACTAATGCTTAGTTGTTTTCCCTCCCTGTGGGATGTGGCATTGGGGTTATATCCTAGCTCTTAATACAGATTCAGCTGCTGGGCTCCTGATTCGCAGCATTCATCTCGTCACCCAAAGACTCAACTCCCAGTGGCGGCAGGATATGAGCATATCACTGGCAGCTCTAGAGCTCCTCTCTGGCCTGGCAAAGGTGAGAGCATGGTCCTTTCATTTTAGCCCAGCAATGTTGAGCCTTGGCTCATTTTTCTGTACTGCCCAACCCTTGGTATAGGTATTGCACCATTGGTCATTCATAAACATTGTTTATAATCCAAAGTATGCAAAATTGAGCCTTCAAGAAAAATTTTATAACATAAACTTTATTTAATAGATTAGAACAGTATGTATGATATTTTTGCTGTTAAATTACAAAACATTTGAGTATTTGCTATTTGTGCATAGTGATAGAATGCCTGTTGATCTTTTTTTAGTTGGAGCAGTTGTAGATTAACAGAAAAATCATGCAGAAAGTACAAAGTTCCTTATATGCCCCCCCACAGTTTTCCCCATTAACATTTTTCATTAGTGTAATACCTTTGTTACAATTGAAGAAGCAATATTATAATTATACTATAGTTGTAATCCATAGTTAATACTAGGATCCATTCTTTGGGTTGTGCAATTCTACAAATGTGTTCTTTTGTTTGTTTGTATTTTTCTAGTAACATATACAACCTAAAATTTCCCAGTTTACCTACTTTCTGATATACAATTCAGTGATGTTAATTAAATTTGTAATGTTGGGCCACGGTTACCACCATCCATTACTAAAATTTTTCCATCACCCCAAACAGAAACTTCATCCCAATTATGCTTTAACTCCCCATTTCCTCCCCCCCCCCAACCTGGCCCCTAGTAACCTATATTCTAGTTTCTGACTATGAATTTGCATATCCTAATTATTTCATATAAGGTAAATCATACAGTATTTGTCCTTTTGTGTCTGGCTTATTCATCATGACATCTTCAAGAGTCATTGATATTGTCACATACATTAGAACTTCATTCTGTTTTTATGGAATGTATGTATATATTGCATTTTGTTAATCCATTCATCTGTTGTTGGGCACTTAGGTGGCTTCCACCTTTTGGCAATTGTGAATAATGCTTCTCTGAACATTGGCGTGCAAATATCTGTTCAAGTCCCTGCTTTCAATTCTTTTGGGTATGTTCTTAGCAATGGAATTGCCAGGTTATATGGTAATTCTGTACTTGAACTTTTAAATTGAGAACTACCAAACTGTTTTCCACAGGGACTGCACCATTTTACATTGCTGCCAACAGTGTACGAGGCTTCCTATTCCTCTACATCTTCACAACACTTGTCATTTTTTAAATAGTAGCCATTCTAGTGGATATAGAATGGTAACTTGTTGTTTTGCTTTACAGTTTCCTAACGGCTAATGACGTTGAGCATCTTTTCATGGGCTTATTGAACATTTGTATATCTTCTTTGGAGAAATGTATCAGGACTTTTGCCCATTTTTAAATTTGGCTGTTTGTCTTTTTTGTTGTTGGTTCTTTTTATATTCTGAATATTAAAATCTTATGAGAATTTCTGTTACAGATACTTTCTCTCATTCCGTAAGTTGTCTTTTTACTTTCTTGATAAAGTCCTTTGATGCACACAAGTTTTCAGTGTTGATGAAATCATGTTTATCTATCTTTTTTCTTTTTTTTAATGCTTTTGGTATAAAGTCTGAGAAACTGTTGCCCAACACAAGATCCTGAAGATTTTTCCCTATGATTTCTTCTAGGATTTTTATAGTTTTGGTTCTTATATTTCAGCCTTGGGTCCATTTTGAGTTGATTTTTGTATATGGTGTCAGGTAGAGGGGTGGGGTCTATCTTCATTATTTTGCATATAAATATCTAGTTTCCCAGCATCATTTGTTGAAGAGACTGTTCCTCCCCATTGAATGGACTGTGCACCATTATCTGAAATCATTTGGCCATAAATTTAAGGATTTATTTCTGAATTCTCAATTCAATTCCATTGGTCTATATATCTGTCACTATGCCAGTATCATGCTGTTTAGATTACTGTTGCTTTGTAGTAAATTTTAAAATTGGGAAGTATGTGTCCTTCAACTTTGTACTTTTTCAAGATGCTTTTGGCTTTTTGGTGCCCCTTTACCTTTCCATATGAATTTGGTGATTGGGTTTTCCACTTCTACAAAGAAGGCTATTGTAATATTGATTACGATTACATTGAATCTGTAAGTTGTTTTACATGGAATTGACATTTTAACAATATCTAGTCCCCCAGTTCGTGAACTTAAAGTGTTCTTGTGTTTATTTAGGTCTTTAATTCCTTTCAGTGTTTTGTAGGTTGCTGTGTATATGTCCTTTTCATTTTCCATTAAATTTATTCCTAGATACTTAGTTCTTTTCATTGCTATTGTCAATGGAATTTTTTTTCTTGTTTTCCTCTTCACGTTGTTTATTACTAATATATAGAAACATCACTGACTTTTGCATGTTGATCTTGAGTTCCACCACTTTGCTGAATTTATTAACTCCTAATAATTTTTTTTGTGGATTTTCAGGGTTTTCTATATATAGGATCATGTCATCTCATATAGGGAAAGTTTTACTTCTTCCTTTCTGATTTGGGTGCTTTTTATTTCTGTTTTCCTGCTTAATTGCTCTGGCTAGATTTCTAGTACAGTGTTGAATAATAGTGGTGGCAGTGCGCATTCTTATCTTGTGGAGGTAGCTTTCAGTCTTGCCATTGAGTATGATGTTAGCTGTGAGTTTTTTGTATATGCCCTTTATCATGTTCAGGTCGGGTCCTTCTATTCCTAGTTTTTTGAATTTTTTTTTATCAAGAAGGAGTGCTGTGTTTTATCAAGTGCCTTTCTGCATCAATTGAAATAATTGTGTATCTTTTATCCTTTGTTCTGTTAATGTGTGGTGTATTACGTTAATCAGTTTTCTTGTGTTGAACCACCCTTGCATTCCTGGGATAAATCCCTGAATATATATTGAGTTTTTATTTGCTTATAATACCCTTAAATTTTCAGCATGACTTTTCATGCCATTATAGGATCATCTAATTTTAATAAACAAATACAAGTTTAATAGATGGAGAGAAGGAGCTCTTTTTATAAAGAATGAATGTTGTAAAATATGCCCTTTGGGATTATCTATGATTCTTCCATCTTACATTATCAGAGATAAGTGGAAAACTTTAAACAAATTTTTTGTGATTATTTTATTTCAGTTTTGTGGAACTTTAGCACTGGATAGCCACTGGCACCTCTTTAAGTACTTTCTTATCTGTAAAATGCTTATTATCTTGTAACTATTAAATGAGATATAATATGTAAAACACTTTGTGAATAGAAAGGTGATGTACATACATTAAGTGTTATTGTCTGAGATGATGTAATTCAAGCCCTCGTTTTACAGACATGGTGTTCAAGTTTGCAAAAGCTGCCAGAATGTGATATACTAGAAACAGAATGGCTTTTAAAAAGGATAATTTATTAAATTGAAAATGTCCAAATTAAAGCACCAACAAGAGCTTACCTTCACTCAAGAAAGACCAGTGAAGTTCAGGGTTTCTTTCTCAGTTGGGATGGCACATGGCAATGTCTGCTAGCTTTCTCTCCTGGCTTCTAGTTTCATGGTGCTCCCCCGGGGATGTTTTCATTCTTCATCTCCAAAGATCTCTGACTGTGTGGACTGTGTTGGTTCTGGTTGCCCTAAAGCTTTTTCCAAAATGATTCCCTCTTACAGGGCTCCAGTAAGCAACCCTACCTTGAATGGATGGAGACAAATCTCCATGGAAACCATCTAATCAGAAGTTACCACCCATAGTTGGGTGGGTCACATCTCCATGGAAACAATCAAAAAGATCCCACCCAGCAATATTGAATGAAGATTAAAGGACATGGCTTTTCTGGGGTACCTAATAGCTTCAAACCAGCACACATGGGAACAGATGAGCAGACACTTTATCAAACAATAAGCACCTGAAAAGATGCTCAACATTATTAGTCATTAGGGAAATGCAATTAAAACTCTGGTGAGGTACCATTATGTACCTATTAGAATGACTAAAATTATAAAGATGAGTGGAGACATAGAGGAACTGGAACTCTCATATTTTTTATGGGAATGTAAATGGAACAATTTACAAAATGGAACAATTGCTTGGCAATTGCTTAAATAATGTACACCTGCCATATTACTCAGACTTTGTACTTGGAGGAATTTATAAGAGAACATCTGTCCATAGAAAGACTTGTATGTGAATGTTCTTAGCAGCTTTATTTGTAATATGTAGACTCTAGAAGCAGCCCAGATGTCCTTCAACAGGTGAATGGTATGTACATACTATGAAACACTACTCAGGAATAAAAAGGAATGAATAACTGATACACACAAAAGTGTGGATGGATCTCAAAGTAGTTATGCTGAATGAAAGAAGCCAGACAAAAAAGAGCACATACTTTATTTTATTTATATAAAACTATAGAAAATACGATCTTATTTATTGTGACAGAAAGCAGATGAGTGGTTGCTTGAGGGGCTGGAGGTATGAAGAGGAGTGGGAAGGAGGAATAACAAAGATGCATGAGGAGATTTTTGAAGATATTCACTAAATGAATTGTGGTAATACCTTCATAGATGTACGCATGTGAAAACTTAGGAAATTGTACACTTGACGTGTGTGTCCAGTCTTACCTCTGAGCCGCTACACAGAACTTTGTAGCTCATAGAACATCACAGTGGGATAGCTTATTATCACGTTACAAGATAATAAGCATTTTACAGATAAGAAATTACTGAATGAGATGCCAGAAGATGGAAGAATTCTTTATAAAAAGAGCTCCTTCTCTCCATCTATTAAACTTGTATTTGTTTATTAAAATTAGATGATCCTATAATGACATGAAAAGTCATGCTGAAAATTAGTTTCCTAAGGCTGCTGTAACAAGATGGCTCAAAACAAAAGAAATATATTGTATCAGAGTTCTGGAGGCTGGAGAAAGTCCAAAATCAGGCTGTTGGCAGGGCCATGCTTTCTTTGAAGTCTGTAGGGAAATTTTTTGTTTGTGGTGGTACTTACCAGGAATCCATTACATTCTTCCCTCTGACTATCTCTTTATCCAGATTTCCACTTCTTAGGATACCAGACATATTGGATTTAAGGACCCATCTTACTCCAGTAGGACCTCATTTTAACTTTCCTAATTCCATCTAAAAGTGATCCTGTTTCCACATAAGGTCACATTCTGAGTACTGGGGAGATTAGGCCTTTAACATATCTCTGGGGGATACAGTTCAGTCCATATCAAGACTTTAAAAATGTACCCACATTCCGTTGCCAGCTATGCTATCAACCTCTGGCAATGATGATTTGGTGTGCCCAAGGGGTTTAGGTGTTAGGACATGAAATTCTGTGTTAAAATAAAATATCAGGGTGGGCCACAGTAGCTCAGCAGGCAGAGTTCTTGCCTGCCATGCTGGAGACCCGGGTTTGATTCCTGGTGCCTGCCCATGCAAAATAAATAAATAATAGAATTCTGTTTTAGGGTGTGAAAAATAACACTATTTTTGTGGACTATCATGTGACAGTACATCTCAAGTATTCTGCATCTGTATATAAATAATGTAAAAAAATGTTTACCATGGTATAACATTCTCAAACAGGACAGGTCTCAGTGCAGGTACTTTGAAATTGGTACAGTTAGTTTCTAGCTCACTGTTTTTGTTCTCCAAATTAATATGCTCAGGTGAAGGTGATGGTTGACTCAGGAGACCGGAAGCGAGCCATTAGTTCTGTGTGCAGCTACATTGTGTACCAGTGTAGTCGGCCAGCTCCTCTTCACTCCCGGGATCTGCACTCCATGATAGTCGCAGCTTTTCAGTGTCTCTGTGTCTGGCTGACAGAGCACCCTGATATGCTTGATGAAAAGGTGAGTTTACTAGATCTTGAATCATTATGTGGAAACAAAATGTAGGTTGGGAAAATGCCTTTAAAAAGAATATCTAAATTTAAATATACTGTTGTGCACTTTAAACTGAATATGCTTGTTTGGTTTCAGAAGACCACTTGTCCTTTTGAGCATAATTTGAAAACTGTCATCTTGCTTATATTTGGTTGCAAATTAACGCATAGGTTGCAATTAACTCTTTGGACAGATGGAACCTTCTCTAATTTATATGAACTATCAAGAACATTCTTATTTGAAAAGATGGCAGCCTTGGGACAGCTAGTAGTAGGCACTTTGGTCACCAAATCAAGTAGGGCATTTAATATCCAACCTGCCACCCTAGAGCACAGCTTGTACTCTATATATAAAGGTTGCTGTATATATAACTGTATATATAGTTTTGGAAATAGTGCTATTGATAATTGTTAGTATTTTCATTTTGATTTCTAAAGTTATGATACCAGAAATTGCTTTAAAATGTCAGTAATTGATGAGCCTCTTTTTGAATAATCTAGCATGTCTTGAACCATCGCAGGTTAAACTGAATTCCTGTTACATCTCTTTCACTTGGGCTTTCATGATTTACAGTCCATGGTAGCGTTAAAAAATTGTGACTCTGAATGAAACTGAATGTGAGAATGACAGAGGGAGGAGGGCTGGGGGCACAAATGAAATCAGAAAGAAAGATAGATGATAAAGATTGAGATGGTATAATCTAGGAATGCCTAGAGTATATAATGATAGTGACTAAATGTACAAATTTTAATGTTTTTGCATGAGGAAGAACAAAGGAATGTCATTACTGCAGGGTGCTGAAAATAGTTGGCAATTAATATTTTAAAATTTCAACTTATACGTGAGACTAAAGCAAAAAATGTTTATTTGGTACAAAATTTATATTTTGACTAGTGCATTTCCTAATGTAACTTACGTAGACAGCCTAATTGAACACCATAAGTACATGGAACCTTGAGTAAGACATGAGATTTTGTTGGTTTGTCCAGAGTGATTTGATCAGTGAATAAAAAAGTATTTGCATAGTCCCCTTTGGGGAATGGTGAGAACTGGGGAAGATTCAACCTCCCCAAGCAGTGCGGACAACCAAAGCTATAGGCTGAGCCCCCAATCTTGGGGTTTGTTCATATGAAACTTAACCCCACAGAGGATAGGTCAAGCCTACTTAAAATTAGGCCTTAGATCACCCCCAAGAGAACCTCTTTTGTTGCTCAGATGTGGCCTCTCTCTCCAGCCAACATAACAAGCAAACTCACCACCCTCCCCCTGTCTATGAGGGACATGAATCCCAGGGGTGTGGCCCTTCCTAGCAATGTGAGACAAAAATCCTAGAATGAGCTGAGACTCAGCATCAAGGGATTGAGAAAAACCCTAGAATGAGCTGAAACTCAGCATCAAGGATTGAGAAGACCTTCTCGACCAAAAACGGGAAGAGTGAAATGAGACAAAGTGTCAATGGCTGAGAGATTCCAGAGTCGAGAGGTTATCCTAGAGGTTATTCTTACGCATTAAGTAGATATCACCTTGTTATTCAAGATGTAATGGAGAGGCTGGAGGGAACTGCCTGAAAATGAACAGCTGTGTTCCAGTAGCCATGTTTCTTGAAGATGATTATATAATAATATAGCTTTCACAGTGTGACTGCGTGATTGTGAAAACCTTGTGTCTGATGCTCGTTTTATCTACCTTGTCAACAGATGAGTAGAACTTATGGAATAAAAATAAATAATAGGGTGAACAAATGTTAAAATAAATTTAGTTTGAAATGCTAGTAATCAATGAAAAGGAGGGTAAGGGGTATGGTATGTATGATTTTTTTTTTCTGTTTTCGCTTTATTTCTTTTTCTGAATAGATGCAAATGTTCTAAGAAATGATCATGACGATGAATATGCAACTGTGTGATATTGTGAATTACTGATTATATATGTAGAATGGAATGATCCAAATAGGAATGTTTACATTTATTTGGTGTTTTTTGGGTATTTAAAAAAATAAAATAATTATAAAAAAATTGTGACTGGTAAAATTGAATTGAATTGAATAGCTATTAGATGTTATCTAACTTTCTGAGCGCTTAGTTCCTTAAAGAGAAATATGCAGAGCAAGGGGGAAGACAAAGTTTATTATATTATTTTGACATTAATATTTACTTGTTAGAGAAAATTAGAAAGAAACTTGAGCCCCACCACCAAAACACAACCACTGTTTGCTTTTTTTTTTTTTAAACAACATTTTTTAAAGCAGTAGTTTTCAAAGTACTCTTCAACAAGTAGTTACAGGACAGATCTCAGAGTTCGTCATGGGCTACCATACTGTTTGCATTTTGATGTATTTCATTACGTACTCATAAGATAGCTTTGTTACAAAAATTAATCTCCCTCTCCTGCTTTTAGGACTGCCTTAAAGAAGTGCTTGAGATTGTGGAACTGGGTATCTCAGGAAGCAAGTCCAAGAATAGTGAGCAAGAGGTCAAGTACAAAGGAGATAAGGAACCAAACCCTGCCTCTATGAGGGTAAAGGATGCTGCTGAAGCCACCCTAACATGGTATGAAACTGATTGCACAGAAATTGTTCTAGAAATTAGATGAGGTTAGCTGTGATCCATGTTGTTTCATCTCTTCTTTGGACTGACAGTTTGGATCCCTGTTTTGCTCTGCTGGTTAACATTAATTCAGTCATAACGTATTAGAGCTGTACAGGATTTTAGAGAACCTTACTCTGTTCCCTCACTGGTTGTTGAGTCCAGAGAGGGGATCTATTAGCATTCCTACTGCTAGGTCTCCTGCTTCCCAGTTCAGTGATCTGTATTCTGTGCTGCATCATTTATGTTATATATCATAGGGTCATTTCAGGCAAGGTTTATGAAATTTCCCTTATAAACTGGTAACAGGGTCTTAAAGACAAATCTGATTCAGTCACCATTCTCAAAGAGCTTCTTGTCCAATAGAGAAAATAAGGTATGACCACAAATAGCTGTGATATTAGATAAAAAAAAAATATGTGCTCCAAGAGAAGAGGTACAAATAAAATGTTCAGAGTTGGAAGGAGGGAACAGTTACTTTCAGATAAAGAAAAATCAAAGTAAGATTCTAACTGGATTCTTGCTGGGTAGATAAAGTTTGAACTAGAAGCCAGATTATAGAGTAGTTGAGAAGGCCCCATGAGAAGTCTATTTTTTCACATATTTTGTTAGTGAAGAGATAGAGACAGAGGTTAGTACTTTGAAGGAGTAGCTGAGAGTTGAGAGTTTATGGTTGGCTGATGAGTAAGGAGAGTGAAAGAAGAAGGAAGGTGATTTAAGTACATTTATGGGCCAGAGGGAAGATTTACGTGAAGAAGATTAGGTGGAATCAGGGTGCAGATGGTAAAATAGGGCTTTGGAAAGGGCAGGTGAATGTAGACACAAATTATAAAACCAGGAATGTCAAGTCAGTCTGGGTTGGTTGATCTTGGTCTTCTTAGTTAAGTGATAGACAAGACTGCTTGAATATTTGAATGTAAATGAACCATTGCCAAGGATCCCATCGTCTTTTTTGAATTCAATGGCCTGTTGTTTACTTGAATGCACTATGAAGTTAGATTCACTTCTGTTCCTCATAGGCTTTTAGATCATTCACTGAATTTGGGAGGATGGAGAGAGAGTGGGAGAGGGGTAGTTGCTTTAATTTAGGCCTGTTTACTGTGCTAATGCTGAGCTTTCACTTTCAGGTGTTTTAACTAATATCTAGAAAATAACCAGAAAAATATGAATGGAGTTACTTAAGCATTTGTTATACAATGCTGAATATTAAAAATACAACTTCAGAGAGAAGACCATGTATGTTGGAGTAGGTTTTGATGTAGCCTTAGAGAATAAGGTTATGGAGAGGGAGGGGAAGGGCATTTCTTACTAAGAAGTCTGCATTATACAAGAATAAGTTTGCTCCATTTTAGCCTGGCTGGTGCATTCTCATGAAAGTATAATTAGAAATGACTTCTATCATTGGGAAACAAGTCCAAAACTAAATTTCCCTGTTACCTCACAAATGCTGTTTTATGTCAGTATCACCGCTGTTTTTTCAGTTATGCAAACAGATCTTTGGCTTTTTCTCTGATATATGGGACAACTGTGTCCCTGATGACAGAACTCTTCAGGATACTCCTAAAACTGAAAACTGGAGATACCATTTGTATAGTTGCCAGAAGAAATGAGACAGCTGAAGATGAACAGATGAGCCATCTAGAATATCTATTGGCTAGGTGGGGGAAGCATCCCTGGGCTTACTACTTATTCTGAGCACATATTAGGTCCTCAGGGATTTTTTACTCTTGTCTACATGTTTATTATGAGACACTGTCAAATGTTTATATATCTGCCTTTCCAGTCAGATCACTATCAAGAAAATAAAATGTGGTTAGGCTGGTATGATTTGACTTTTTCCCTTGCCAGCAAGCCATTTAATAATGTTTTAGGATCTTGCATGGAACATGAACAAGGTCACTTGGTCTTTATTCTTTGTGACATCCATCTCTGTCTTACTTTAGAAAACCGAGACACATTTTCTCATTATTAGTCTGCTGGTGATGTTTCTCCTATTTTCCCCAAATCTTTAAGAAACCTGAGTTATATCATCATCATGTTTTCCCAGTCCTTGAAATTCTTAGACTACCCTCTTGAGAAAGAACCTGGAAGGAAAAAAAAAGAAAGGAAAGAGAAAACAGTGCCGCATCCATAATCAAGATGTTTGGGCTCACGCAGTAAAATGAAAGAGAAGTTGAAAGGCCACTGTTGAGGATTGAGATGATTTTAAAAAACGGTGTTTGGCCTAGGCCAGGGTCCTGCAGGTTTCCACTACCCAGCCTTAGCACAATGCAATACAGCTGCCCTGGAGAAAACAATGGGCCTTTGTCTGGGCCTTCTTTAGATTATCTTAGAAAAACAAACAGAATAACTCCTTTGGAAGAGTGGTTCTCCTAAATACTGGTCTATGAACAGAGGCCGGACCGTGATAAAAGTTTTGAACTATTCATGGTATCCCCTTCAAATAAATTCCTGTTCTGTATTGAGCAATAAGAGTCTCAAACCCCACCTTGAGTATGAAGAGGTGGCAGACAGGCCCCTGAAGCTCCCTTCCTGCTGCCTTTACCAGTCACCGCCAGAGCTGCTACTTCTGCTTTCTTCCTGGCCTTACCACAGAACTAAAAGTCTAAAAACTTTTCTTACTCCCTTTCTCTCCATTCACCAGAATAGTTCATGTTGCGTGAAAGTGCGTTGACTATTGACACTGTTTTCATCAACATAGCTGTCAAAATGGACTCAGCAGTAGCTGTGATAAAAAATAATGAAATGGCTGGAAAAAAAAAAGTGGAATTTTTAGAATATTACTTCTCCAAATGAGATGCACGTGAAGGGTCAGTTGATATTAGGACCACAAACTAAATTCCTTGTTATAATTATAAGATTCTTCCTATGCCTAAGTTTCCTCTTTATAAAATAGATATAATAATAGCACCGTCTTCATAGGTTTCTTATGTAACCCAAATGAAATGATGTGTGTAAACTATTTAGAAAAGTGCTATGTAAGTTAGTTTTTTAATGCATTGAGTGTTTGCAGAAACCTGTACGGTTATAAACATTTCTGAATGGTGAGTCTTGATCAGTTGAATTCCACTTTACAAAGCATTTTTTTCATATATATTCTCGTATAATAATTACAACAGTTCTATGAGATTAAATTGTCAATACTTGAAGTTCTTTATCTTAAAATGAGGATAATGTCAACTCACAGCCACACAGTGAGATGCAGCAGGCCCCTGTTTTTCGTTTCTCAATGGTAACATATCTCTCTGGAGTCTAAGTTTCCTCATCTGAAAAAGATGGGGTTTGAGTGATCTCTGGGTCCTTTTTAGGTCTAGAAGGCTTTTATTTTTATGGCTAACATAATCCTGAAAACTGGAGCATGCAAGATGTTTTAAATATATCTTTAGGAGTTTTGTGATATGAAAGTGTGGTTAGTCAGGTTCCCTGGGAAGTAGTCTCTGAGAAATTTGCTTGCAAGAACTTCATTGCAAGGTGCTCTTGGGATCAATTCCTATGGTGGAGTAAAGGGAGTAGGGTAAGGCAGAGGAAGAAGCTGAACTGTGATGCAGTTGCAACAAAGGTCTCACTAGCCAGTCTTACAGGGTAGCTTAGAGCTAGGATGGGCCTTCACAGTTGTCTTGCATTGAAGGAAGGGGATTGGGACTTTATACCCCTGCATCAATCATTGGAAGGAGGTATAATCTTCAGTGAGGTGGTTCTCTTTGGCCAAGGGTAGGTCTTGGAGAGAAACTGAGCTAAGATCTGTGGCCACTAACTCCCTGCATCTTGGGGAATGGGTCTTTCAGTCTTGGAGGAGAGGAATCTGGATAATACACCATGACATCCACTTCAGGGAGTAAACCTAACTTGCAAAGATCATGACTGTAATCTACTAAAATTCAAAAAAGTAAAAGGGCACATTGGTACATGAGGTAAACTAATAGTGTCACTTTGTTAATTAACTGATGACTTTTCCAATCTCCATAGTATCATGCAGCTGCTTGATGCATTTCCTTCACCCAGTGGTCCCGCCTCTCCTTGTAGTCTGGTGAATGAGACCACTTTGATTAAATACTCCAGACTACCAACCATCAACAAGCATAGTTTCCGGTACTTTGTCTTGGATAACAGTGTCATCCTGGCAATGCTAGAGCAACCTCTTGGAAATGAACAGAGTAAGTTGTAGTACCTTTGAGTCTTCTTACTGCTAAATCAGAATGTGTTCATCAGTACTATCAAGGTATTCCCAGGATCTGGGAAGGAAAGCCTACAAGTTTTAAGTGATTTTGCATTTATTGGAAAGACTTTTAGCTATTAGACAATAGCAAGTAAAAAATAGAAACTCAGAAAATAGAAAATGTATATGAAATAGACTCTTTTAAAGGGTCTTTATGTGTGTCCAAAATATTAGAAAAGGGATATGTAGTTTTATATAAAGGGTTATTTTAATGGGATAGTTTATGTTGTTTGTTATGTATAAAAATCATTGTCATTCTTCCTTGCCTTTTGAACTTTGAATCCTGCCCATTTATTCCTTTGCCCCTCTCCCCTCATTGTTCAGTTACTGATGGCATCCAAACAGATTGGAAATTTGGGGAGTCATCTTTGCCTGCTCCTTCCTGTTACTCTTTTCTGTAATTGGTTTCCAAGTTTTTACCTCCCCAGTAACTCTTGAATCTTTCCTTTCCTCTGCACTTCTGCCAGTACACCCAAAGGCAAGGCCTTATTATTTCTTACCTAGATTATTTCTTACCTTGATTATTTCTTACCTAGTTGCATACTGAATGGTTTGATTACCCCACCCTTGCCTTGCAAAATTTGTTTTCCCTTTCCTCTATCCTTCTTACTGTTAATGCCATAGTATTCATCCCTAAATACAGCTCTAACCAGGCCCACCGCCCTGCTGAGAACACCCTTCAGTGATTCTCCATTGACAGAATATGCACTGTTTTCTCCCCACACCTTCCAATTATAAACCATCTCAAGATGTGTGATTACCACTGCAACCCAGACTAATCAAAGTATATTTTTTCCTGATGGTAATTGGCATCAGCCAGTGTATAAAGGAAGAATGTTTTCAGGGAGACTCTTCTTGTTGAGAAGACGAAAAGAGTGAAAGTTACAGAATCTCTGGGCATAAAGGAAACCAGTGAATCACCAAGTATGCAATTTCCTTATTAAGTTACAAAACTAGGGTTCATAAGGTGTCCAGGGCTACTTGAGAAGTATGTGGTATGGCCTGGGTCTAGAACTCAGATTTTCTGAATTCCATACTATCCCCTTCTGTTTTGCTGCCCCACAGTGATGGGATTTGCTCAGTGATTAGAAACTTGCCTTCTTAGCTTTGCATAGGTGGAAAGGGTCTTAAGAACCAAATGCAAATTCTTTTGAGTATATATGAGTAGGATTGCATAAATTGTATAAATCCATAAAATGAAAGTGAAATACTCTCCTGCAGGGGTGAATGAATGCCCAAGTGTCCATTGCATGTGTTAAAATAAAAATCTTAATATGAAATCTTTGAATCTTTTTTCCAAGCTCCAGAAGTGCTCATCCCGAGTCTTTCCACAGTCACATCTTCTCTACCCCGAACCTAGGACTTGCTTGGGCTTTTCTCCCCTGATCAGTGCCTATTAATCATGATTCCTCTTGCCTTATTCCCAAAGCACCTACTAAGGAGGCTGCAAAACCCTAGTATCCCCTTCTGGCTTCCTGGCCTGAAGGGTGAGTATAACCCATTTCCAGGTGTTTTAGGACTCCCCTATCCTCATCCCAGGGATTTTACTGCATAGGGAGGTTACCAAAAATATATATAGTTGGAATTTTATAGACTTAGAAGGGTATTTTATTAGTTTGTTGTAATAGTTATAATAGAAGAAATGAGAGAGGAATTTGAACAAGTTTGGCTTCCACACCAGATATATATTTAAAAAAAGGAATAAGCAGCAATCTGGGTCACTCAAGAAGCCCACTCTAAATTCTGTGTGCCTCTTTCTGTTCTTCTACTGGGATGAAATAATACCTGCCTGTGGTGGACAATGGCATGCCAAAAGGCAAGGCTAAAAGTAACATCAACACTGCAAA
The DNA here is from genome assembly GCF_023851605.1 of Tamandua tetradactyla. Classification (NCBI taxonomy): domain Eukaryota; kingdom Metazoa; phylum Chordata; class Mammalia; order Pilosa; family Myrmecophagidae; genus Tamandua; species Tamandua tetradactyla. The sequence continues at coordinate 13,438,039 of NC_135327.1, read as the reverse complement.
CATCTAGTCTGTCTTTCTGCATTTGGGTTGTTCCCAGCATCAGGAAGTTAAGAGTGTTTTCTAGGACAGTGTTTCCCAAAAACATTACGTTTGCTACTGAAGGTATATGAGATGATGTTAGTGAGCTCTATTTTATGTATTTTTGTAATGTATTTGTAAAATATATAACTAGCACACCAAACTCAGGATTTTCCATGTAAAGTAATGAAACAGAATTTGATTTTTAAATAAATGTAAGAAAACAAAAGAAGAGCTAATAATGTTATTTATGGTACCTGAATTTGGCAACAATCACAAAGATGGTACACAGAAAACTAAAGTTTGGGAAGGCTTTGATTATTAGAAGCTGTGTAGTTGATAACAGGTTTATTTGAAATTGTTGTTGTCTAAAATGGAAACTTTTACACATTTTATTCCAGATGATTTTTTCCCTTCTGTCACTGTGCTGGTCCGGGGAATGTCTGGAAGACTTGCTTGGGCACAACAGCTTTGCCTTCTACCCAGAGGAGCAAAAGCAAATCAGAAGGTATAGGAAAGTGACTAGGAGCATGTATGTCTTTGGGTGTTTGTGATTTTACAATAACGTCCCAACGAAAACCGCAGATAAATACTTTTTATCTCTAGTCAAGTACAGTCACAGAAACTATTGTGCATGAAAAATATACTTAGAAATCATGTGAATAAAAGAAAAAGAAAGCATTATTGTGTTTAGAGAAAGATTAAAGTCCTTATAATGTGCTGTCTAAATGTGGATATTCATTGAAATTATTTATGTAGGGATTCCTTGCTTCCACCAATTCTCGGTCATTGGGTTTATATTAGAATCCATCTAGCAGGCTAGAATTCCAGACCTACCAAATTATTCTTGAAAGGCATCCTTGAAGCAGGTACATGTTCAAAAAGCTTTCCAAGTGATTTTCTTTTTTAATTTTTTAATTTATTTATTTTTAATTGACAAGCCAAGACAACATACAAACACGAACATTCTTAACATACAAACATTCCATACATGTACAATCAGTGGCTTGCAATATCATCACATAGTAGTAGATTCATCACCATGATCATTTTTTAGAACATTTGCATCACTCCAGAAAAAGAAATAAAAAGAAAGAAGAAAAAACTCATATATATCCAGGTGATTCTTATGTCCACTTATAATCAAGAACTACTGTCTTGAGCAATGCCCCTAATTTTTTTTCATGTAGTATTAAATATAATAAAAGTCAAGTACAAACCATATATGAAAAAAATTTTATCACACCTTGATGTCTGTGGCAACCAGATTTGGTTTTACGTTGTTTTATATCATTTATTCCTGTATAATTGGAAATGCACTGTAGAATTTAGTGATACCTTCTTTTGGGATGGCACTTTTTATTTTATTTATAACATTTATGTTGTAATTATGTGAATAATACTTGTTCATGAAAGAAAAGTTGGAAAATGCAGATAACAAAGAAGAAATTTAAATCACTTTTATGCCACTCACTTTGCATAGGTATTTAACCACTGTTAATATTTTAGTGAATTTCCTTCCAATCTTTTTCTTTCTTTCTTTTTTGTACACAGTATTACTTTGATAGAATTTGAATTATTTTTGTATACTGCTCTTTTCCCTTATTACATTGTAAGCTTTACTTATATTACTAAAAATTGTTTAAACCATGCTTCATAAAATTTCAACAGCTTTTAAGAGAAAAACCCACAAAATTGGAGCAGTTGTCTAAAATTGTTTAATGTCTAGATGTCTCTGTTAGATGGAATGTCTTTATCACCCTTTTTTCTCTCATGGCATCATGCAGATAACATCGTGTGAACAACTTTGAAAGCCACTAAATTAGCATTGAAGACTGAAGAGAGAGGAGATCAGGAAAGGAAATAAAATTTTTTAATGGTTTAATATGTATCATTCATATTTTCACTTAATTCTCACAACCACCTTGTGATAGGTTCTTTCTTATTTGCAGGTGTGAAACTGAGGTCATACAGCCAATATATATTAAAGCAGAATTTTGGAGCTTATATTTTCGTGCTCATTTTCTTTAAATTATGCCATGCTAAAACTCTACTTGAACTTGCTTTCTAGAGATGCCCAGTGGACCTAACTAAGCTTGTACTTTGTGATATGATTTGAGAGCTCTTAGGGAAGAAGAAAGTTTGGACCCTATACTCCAAAGTACCTTATCTACCACTGGCGATAGGAGATCCAGGTCTGGGACAGTAGAGGGCCACAATGCTTTTATGAGTCATGAAATCTAAAATAAGTTGATGAACATTTTTATAAAAATAAATAGAGTTGAGTAAACTTAAAAAACACAAGAGTGTAATGCTTGTATTTTGTGAGTGCATGCTGAGGCACAATATAAAATAGTTTTTGCTGGGGTTTGCTGTCAAAAAAATTTGAAAACCACTGTACTAAGTTGTGTACTATTAGTTGTACACACTTTTGTTTTAACGTATCAGTGTATCTAATAAGGCCATTGGCTGAAATGTTCTCAGATAATATCTCAGAAGTGCAGTTTGGGGGAAGGGTAGGTAACCTGATGATTTTGGACTCCTGGAAGTGAGAGAAAAGTAAGTGTATGGTGAAGCCTACTAAAAATTAGAACAGATGAGAAAGCCAAAGCAAATGTTGGATTTCAGGTCACCCTATCCTTGAGGTACCTGGTACACAAATTATGTGTTTTCATTGTAGAAGAAATGTGCAGATATACAAACCTAAGGAAACATAGGCGTCTAAGAGACAAGAGAAATACACACCATTACAAATGAGTATTGAGCCATATATAATAAACAGAATGTTTTCATTTTATTTTGATAGCTTTTTGTGCCTGAATCTCGTCCAGTTCCTAAAAATGACGTTGGATTTAAGTATACTGTGAAACATCGACCATTTCCTGAAGAGGTGGACAAAATTCCTTTTGTGAAGGCAGATCTGAGCATTCCAGATTTGCATGAAATTGTCACTGAAGAAGTAAGACAAATTACTTTTGGCTCTTGTCAAGGGAATAGATATAAATAATCTTAAATAAAATGGTCAAGATACTGCTACATGGTACTGGAGGTAATTCATAGGATGACCTGAATTTCTGTCATCAAGGAGGTTGCCATGTAATAAAGCAAGTATAGACTGTGGCTAATTTAAAGTAACTGGTTAAACATCTGTCTTAAAGAGAGGTATCACTGGACTGCCTGTGCTGGTAGATTTCAGTAGAGTGATAACATGATTATACTCTGGTAATGGTGGATATCACCATTATATATCCATCATGGAGAAGGGATATCAGTTCAGAGACTATTATAACAGTCTAAGGAGGGGAAGGACTACTGTACTGATAGTGGAAGTTATAAATATATGAAATATGTTGCAGAGGTAGATCCAAGTAGTCTTGAATCGATGAGGGAAGGAAAAGAGCCACAGAACTTTAGATTTTGAGCTTGAGTGACAAAGACAGTATCAGTGTCATTCACAAAAAATGTGAATATTAGGAAAAGGAAAGGTTTGGGGAAATTGGAAAATGTATTGGGTATTAGATTAATTTCGCTTAGAAGTCTATCTTTTAGTATATTGATTTATTAAGCCAAAGTCTTAGAATTTTAAGAAATGGAGGAAAGAGGTATGTTAGGACTTCCGGACAAGATGGCGGCTTAGTAAGGTGTGCGTGTCTTAGTTCCTCCTCCAGAACAACTACTAAATAACTAGAAACAGTACAGAACAGCTTCCGGAGCCACGACAGAAACCAGACACACAGTGTACCCCAGTCTGGACTAGCTGGACCAGCTACGAGACTCCGCTGCGGTGAGGTCCCCGAGCGGCGCGCGCTTCCCTGGGCCGCGGTGGCTGGCGGCCAGCCCCCCTCCCTCCCTCCTTCCCGGTCCAGCTGAGAGACTTGGATCGGCGGTTCCCCAAGCCGCGGCAGCCGGCGACCGTAGCCCCTCCCACACGTGTGGCTTCCCAGGCCGGCTGGGAGCCTCGGATCGGCGGTTCCCCAAGCCGTGGCGGCCGGCAACCGGAGCCCCTCCCAGACGCACGGCTTCCCGGGCCAGCTGGGAGCCTCGGCTTGGCAGTTCCCCAAGCTGCGGCGGCCGGCGACCAGAGCCCCTCCCACACGCGCAGCTTCCCGGGCCAGCTGGGAGCCTCGGATCGGCGGTCCTCCAAGCCGCGGCGGCCAGTGCCCCTCGCCCACACACGGCTTCCCAGGCCGCCTGGGAGCCTCGGATCAGCGGTTCCCCAAGCAGCCGGCGCCCCTCCCCCACAGGTGACTTCCCAGAGGGAAAGGAAAGAGTCTCCAACAGTAGTAGAGACTGAGTCCAACCTAACACCAATAGTGGCATTAATGAACAACTTCTGACTACTAAAAATAGGCCCTCAGCTCAGGCAAAACTGATCAAGGCGGAAGTCGCCTATTGGGCTAACTGAAAAAGAGGAAAGGGGGTGAAACAGAGCCTTCTGCGGCTGTTTCTGCAGAAGCTTGGTTGCCTCTGGGCTCAGCACTGGGATTACACAGGTTGCGACTGCCCCGAATGCAGAGGCGGGCTGCTTTCAGGGCTCTCTACCACCTGAACCTTCCCTGTGGGAGGGGTGAAACACAACTCAGGTGGAATCCCTCTCTCAAGGAATTCAGATCCCAGGACTTCACAATTTGAAGTCATTAAAACCAACCTACAACCTTTCCTCTGTCTCCACCACACACCCAGCAGCGAGAGTCTTCCAAAGTTAAAGGACCCACAAGATCTTTTGCTGGTGGGACCCGCAGACAGACAAGCACCACATACTGGGCAGGATAAGAAAAACAGAGCCCAGAGACTTCACAGGAAAGTCTTTCAACCTGCTGGGTCCCACACTCAGGGAAATCTGATTAAATGCCCAGACGCCAGCAAAAAATAACAAATCACACCAGGAAAATTGAAGATATGGCCCAGTCAGAGGAACAAACCAATAGCTCAAATGAGATACAGGAGCTGAGACAACTAATTCTGAATATACGAACAGAAATGGAAAACTTCTTCAAAAACCAAATCAATAAATTGAGGGAGGACATGAAGAAGGCATGGGATGAACAAAAAGAAGAAATGGAAAGTCTGAAAAAACAAATCACAGAACTTATGGGAGTGAAAGATACAGTAGAAGAGATGGAAACCTACAATGGTAGATTTCAAGAGACAGAGGCTAGATTTAGTGAACTGGAGGATGGAACATCTGAAATCCAAAAAGAAACAGAAACTATAGGGGAAAGAATGGAAAAAATTGAGCAGGGGCTCAGGGAATTGAATGATAATATGAAGCGCACAAATATACGTGTTGTGGGTGTCCCAGAAGGAGAAGAGAAGGGGAAAGGAGGAGAAAAACTAATGGAAGAAATTATCACTGAAAATTTCCCAACTCTTATGAAAGACCTAAAATTATGGATCTAAGAAGTGCAGCGCATCCCAAAGAGAATAGATCCAAATAGGCATTCTCCAAGACACTTACTAGTTAGAATGTCAGAGGTCAAAGAGAAAGAGAGGATCTTGAAAGCAGCAAGAGAAAAACAATCCATCACATACAAGGGAAACCCAGTAAGACTATGTGTAGATTTCTCAACAGAAACCATGGAAGCTAGAAGACAGTGGGATGATATATTTAAATTACTAAAAGAGAAAAACTGCCAACCAAGACTCCTATATCCAGCAAAATTGTCCTTCAAAAATGAGGGAGAAATTAAAACATTTTCAGACAAAAAGTCACTGAGAGAATTTGTGACCAAGAGACCAGCTCTGCAAGAAATACTAAAGGGAGCACTAGAGTCAGGTACGAAAAGACAGAAGAGAGAGGTATGGAGAAGAGGGCAGAAAGAAGGAAAATCAGATATGATATATATAATACAAAAGGCAAAATGGTAGAGGAAAGTATTACCCAAACAGTAATAACACTAAATGATAATGAACTGCATTCCCCAATCAAAAGACATAGACTGGCAGAATGGATTAAAAAACAGGATCCTTCTATATGGTGTCTACAGGAAACACATCTTAGACCCAAAGATAAACTTAGGTTGAAAGTGAAAGGTTGGGAAAAGATATTTCATGCAAATAACAACTGGAAAAGAGCAGGAGTAGCTATACTAATATCCAACAAATTAGACTTCAAATGTAAAACAGTTCAAAGAGACAAAGAAGGACACTATATACTAATAAAAGGAACGATTAAACAAGAAGACATAGCAATCAAATATTTACGCACCGAATCAGAATGCCCAAAATACGTGAGGAATACACTGCAATTACGGAAAAGGGAAATAGACACATCTACCATAATAGTTCGAGACTTCAATTCCCCACTCTCATCAATGGACAGAACATCTAGACAGAGGATCAATAAAGAAACAGAGAATTTGAATATTACAATAAATGAGCTAGACTTAACAGACATTTATAGGACATTACACCCCGCAACAGCAGGATACACCTTTTTCTCAAGTGCTCATGGATCATTCTTAAAGATAGACCATATGCTGGGTCACAAAGCAAGTCTCAACAATTTAAAAAGATTGAAATCATACACAACACTTTCTCGGATCATAAAGGAATGAAGTTGGAAATCAATAATAGGCAGAGTGTCAGAAAATTCACAAATACGTGGAGGCTCAACAACACACTCTTAAACAACCAATGGATCAAGGAAGAAATTACAAGAGAAATTAGTAAATATCTCGAGGCGAATGAAAATGAAAACACAACATATCAAAACCTATGGGACGCAGCAAAGGCAGTGCTAAGAGGGAAATTTATTGCCCTAAATGCCTGTATCAGAAAAGAAGAAAGGGCAAAAATTCGGGAATTAACTGTCCACTTGGAAGAACTGGAGAAAGAACAGCAAACTAACCCCAAAGCAAGCAAAAGGAAAGAAATAACAAAGATTAGAGCAGAAATTAATGAAATTGAGAACATGAAAACAATTGAGAAAATTAATAAGACCAGAAGTTAGTTCTATGAGAAAATCAACAAGATTGATGGGCCCTTAGCAAGATTGACAAAAAGAAGAAGAGAGAGGACGCAAATAAATAAGAGGTATGTTAGGACATGAGAAAATGGAAGGGCAGGTATGGAGGCTGCCAACATTATCAAGTGCCTAGAGCACTCAGGGAGATTGAGGAGTAATAAAAGGTTCCTAGATTTTGGCATAACGTGATCTTTAAGAGAAGGTTCAAAGGAATGACAAAGTGAGTGGCAGAGTATAAGGGGCAGAGGGATTAATGGTTAATAACATAGAGGCAATGAGTGTTAACTATACTGTTAGCAGTAAAAGGAAGGGTACAGAATGGATAGTAGCATAAGGAAGTAGCGTAGCTAAGGAAGGGAAGGCTGTTTTTTTTCCTTTTCTTTTTTAATTCAAGGATGGGAAGAATATGAATGTGCTTATTATATAGGTTGAAAGGAAGAAACTGGTGGAGAGGGGTCTTCTCCCCAAATAGACTGGGGAAATTATAAGATAGAGTAAGGCCCTAGAGGCAGTACAGTCAAGAGTCTTGGTGATTGCGCCTAAAAAAGGGATGTGCTTTGGTAAAGCATAAAGGAAGGAGAGAGTTGGTGAAATTCAGAGAAAGTTAGAGGTAGGAAAGAGGGAACTTGGTGGAGTGTATGTAGCTCTTCATCTTAGTTCTTAGAGTCAGTATGATAGGGAATGAATTAAAGATGGTTCTTAAGATTACCAGGCAGCACTGAGGACCCAGCTGAAGTTAAGAAGCATAATCTGTAGTGAAATTACTTAACTCACTCTACTCACTTTCTTCAAAATTCTTGGGGTTTGGGAGCATAGATAAATAACTTGAATGGTGTGAAGATTGACAAGGGTGGGAATATGGAAGGATAAGGGATGGTAGAACCATTTTATGTGCTTAGGAGGTCATATTAAATTGTTATATTTTGGGATTTCGGCTTCGTTGGAAAGTAGATGAAACCAGAAGGATGCCAGTGAACTGGGGAGGATTGCAGTGCCTCAAGGTCTCAGTGATGGTAAAGCACAAGCTTAGGAGAAGTGAAGTTGTGGAAAGGCTCCAGGAAGGGGGTTATGCTTTAAGGACAGAATTTCAGCATTGTAGTTCTTGAAGGTAGAGCAGAGTGTGCACATGAATGACCAAAGTTGTGAAGATGGAGAAGGTTTTAGAAATGTAAGACAGGTTGTTGGAAGAATCATTGCTCATCTAAAATGGGTAGAATTTTAAACTAGGATTGGTCAAAGGGAAAGGGAGGAAACATGAGGGAGTATCCAAGGTTATAGTCCAATAATTCGTATGGGGACTTCAAACAGGTGGGGGTTACTGCAGGGTGAAGATAGTGATCTGGAAGAGGGGGTGGGGGCACCAACTCTGCTCCCTTTTCTTGCCTATTTGAAAGGAAGCAGTAAAAGAATGAAGGATTTTGTTTATAGTGAAGAGATGAAGTGATTGTTGAGGCTATAGGGAGGTTTGTTGTATTTTGGTTTTGGTTTTAGCCTGGGAACGTTTTTGCTTAGTTGTATACTCTATATTGAACTGAAACTCATTGCTGGACTCTGAGAATTATCTCCATTTACTTTGTTGCTTGTAGTTTTTTCATTTTAAAATTAAATTGACCCTATAACTTTGATAATAACCCTAAAAATTAATTATCTGGTTTAATTCAGTTAGAAGAACGACATGAAAAATTAAGGAATGGCATGGCCCAGCAGATTGCTTATGAAATACACCTCGAACAACAAAGTGAGGAGGAATTGCGAAAGAAAAGCTTTCCTGATCCAATTACGGACTGTAAGCCCCCACCTCCTGCACAGGAATTCCAAACAGCACGCCTTTTCCTTTCACACTTTGGATTTTTGTCCTTAGAAGCATTGAAGGTAATTTTCTTAAATTTTTATGAGTAAATATGTATATAAATTAACATTCAGCTGATGATAACATGATGATGAGGTAAGTCAGGCACTGCTTATGTCATGAAATTTCTGAAGTCAGACTGTCTGGTTTATGTTGGCATCACTACTTACCAGCTGTGCAGTCTTGGGCACATTACCCAACTTGCTGAGTTTTAGTTCCTTATCTGTAAAATGGGAATAAGGAAGTATCCCAGTCTTATAAGGAAAGTGATGCTGTCCCTGTTTTACAGTTGTAGAAACAGAGGCTCAAAAATGTGAAATAACTTGCCTAAAGGTAAATTTGGATTTGTATGAAGGCTTGTTTGTTTTGAAATCAAGATGGCCAATCAAGAAGTTGCTTATTACACAAATTGCACTACTAGCAACTACCTGATCCTAGGCTATTTAACTTTTTAGGAAAGGAAGGGCAGTGCTGTCCGGTTTTGAATTTCAGCACTTAGAGAGAAAATAAAGAGTATGGGTTGTGAAACATGTTTTGCATTGTAGAACATTGAGCTAACAATGGGGAGTATGAACATAAGAACTTCCCTAAAATGCAGAAGCAAAGAGAAGAAAATAATGATAAATAGAGTGGTAAATATTGGAAGCAGGGAACAAAGATCTAGATGACTAAAGATCTTCCTTAATGATGAAATTAAAGTAGAGTAGAAATATTACATAAAAATCTACTGGAAAAGAACTATCTCATCCTGTGGACTGCAAGGAGGCAAGAAGAGCCTTAATAGGCCTGTCTTTGAGATTGTAATTTTCCATTTGTTATGTATTCTAGTTGAAATGTTTAAGCTTTCAAGAAAATAATTTTCATACTTTCTCATCTGTTTCAGAATTAGAAAAAAGGCATAAAGTTGCTGGTTTACATTTTGAACCTTAGCATATCGCTAATAACTTAAACCTGACAGCATAAACATACAAAAAACTATAAACCATTCTTACTTATGAATATATACACAAAAGTATTTTTTTTAAATGCTAGTAAAATGGAATAGTATGTTAAGATAATTACCTTCCATAACCAAATAAAGTTTATCCCAAGAATTGAGGAGAGTTAATTATTGGGAAATACTAATTAGTAAAGCTATTAAGTGAAAGGTTTTAAGATATGAGGTATTTGAGAGAAAGGAAAGTAGACAAAATGATTTTAAGTGAGTGTGCTTTATTGGCTGCACTCCTGGGCAGAGTTCACCAAACCCAAGAGGAAATGAGGTGAGTCTGCACGTGGGCTTTGGCGAGTGCAGTTTTTAAGAGCAGGGGTTAGGTGATGGCATGAAAGGGGCAGCACATTAAACAAAGAATTATTATGCTAGTGGGTTGAGCAGCAGGTGGTAAAGACCTTGGTTGTAACCTCCCATTCCGTTCTGAAGTAACTTCATGAGTCCAGCCATAGAGCCCTCCCTTATTCCCCCAACCTAACATTAAGAAAATAATTTGATGTTTTTGCATGAGGAAGAACAAAGGAATGTCATTATTTCAGAGTACTGAAAATAGATGGTAATTAATATTTTAAAATGTCACCTTCTGTGTGAGACTAAAGCAAAAAATGTTTATTAGTTACAAAATTTATATTTTGACTAGTGCATTTCCTAATATAACTTATGTAGATAGTTTGATTGAATGCCATAAGTACTTGGAATCTCAGGTAAGACATGAGATTTTGTTGGTTTGTCCAGAGTGATGCCCCGATGAATCCCAGAGTGATTTGATCAGTGAGTGGAAAAGTATCTGCAAAGCCCCCTTCGGAGAATGGTGAGAACGGGAAGAAATTCAACTTCCCCAAGTTGAATTCTTGATATTCTCACAAGCAGTGTGGACAACCAAAGCTATAGGCAGAGCCCCCAGTCTTGGAGTTTGTTCATATGAAACTTAACCCTGCAAAGGATAGGTAAAGTCTACTTAAAATTTAGGCCTAAGAGTCACCCCCAAGAGAGCCTCTTTTGTTGCTCAGATGTGGCCCCTCTCTCCAGCCAACACAACGAACAGTCTCACCACCCTACCCCTCTCTACGTGGGACGACTCCCAGGGGTGTGGACCTTCCTGGCAATGTGGGACAGAGATCTTGGAATGAATGGAGACTCAGCATCAAGGGATTGAGAAAAACCCTAGAATGAGCTGAGACAGCATCAAGGGATTGAAAAAACCTTCTCGACCAAAAGGGGAAAGAAGGAAATGAGACAAAGTGTCAATGGCCAAGAGATTCCAGAGTCGAGAGGTTATCCTGGAGGTTATTCTTATGCATCAAGTAGATATCATCTTGTTATTCAAGATGTAATGGAGAGACTGGAGGGAACTGCCTGAAAATGTAGAGCTGTGTTCCAGTAGCCATGTTTCTTGAGGATGATTGAATAATGATACAGCTTTCACAGTGTGACTGTGTGATTGTGAAAACCTTGTGTCTGATGCTTCTTTTATCTACCTTGTCAACAGACGAGTAGAACATATGGAATAAAAATAAATAATAGGGGAGACAAATGCTAAAATAAATTTAGTTTAAATGCTAGTGATCAATGAAAGCAAAGGGTAAGGGGTATGGTAGGTATAATCTTTTTTTTTTCTTTCCTGTGTTCGTTTTCTTTTTCTATTGTCTTTTTATTTCTTTTTCTGAATTAATGCAAATGTTCTAAGAAATGATGAATATGCAACTAAGTGATGAGATTGTGAATTACTGATTATGTATGTTGTTTTATTTTGTTTCTTTATTTTTTAATTAATAAATACATTTTTAAAAAAAGAAAATAATTTGATCCTATTAGTAGATGGTGAAGACATCAAATTGTATTTAATAAGACAATATCATTTTGATTTTAAATTAAAAAAATTTAAAAAACTTAGCCAGGACTAGAAGTGTGTGTTCTTACATTATAGATTAATGCCCATGGGGAAACTAGAGGTACCTCCTTATTAAAATCAGTCAAAGATGTCTATCGACCATTATTTAACACTGAGAATTTTTAGTCAGTGAAATTTTTTTAACTTTTTATTTTGAAATAGTTATAGATTAACAGAAATTTGCAAAAAAAATGTGCAGGGAAGTGTTAGGCACACTTCGCCCAGTTTCCTCTTATGGTAACATCTTAAATCTTACATGTAGCACGACATCAAAACCAGGATAGTCAATGAAATATTAAAACTAAATAAGAAATGAAAACTGTTGGAAAGGAGAAAGGAGTTTTCAGGTAATGTGACTTCTGTTAGATGACCATGAAAGTGTCAATAAAATATTTAAAATAAATAAGAGAATTAAGGTTGCTATATTAAAATATTAATGACCTGCAATATCAAGTTAAAAATATGGTATTTCATAATCCTAAATTCTTATTTGAGAATGTGAAACTATAATAGACTTAAACAGTCTTATTGAATGCCAAGAATTATACGGAAAAGGAAGGGAGTTGGTGAGTGAATAATGGGGTTCTAATTTTAAAATAGTAAAAAAACACTCTTTCTTGAGCATCAATTTCTAAAGCAGTCCAAATCAGCTTAGAAGAAAGGTTTCATATTAAGCACCGTTAATCTTCATGGATAAGCTTCAGCTTCCTCTTGCCAAGAGAAGAGTGCTTGAGTTACAGAAGGCATTAATTTGAAGAATTTACTTTTTGCAAATTTCAGATATCAAAATAGATTTTGATATGTAAATGAGTTTTCTGAGGTACACTGCCTTTATTTCTATAACCATTTTGCCTGGACCATCTAATCAGTCCTATGAATGTATACCTAAATGTGGTTATTAAAAACAGAATAACTGCCTCATGACTAATTAAATACATGTTATTTAAGGAGGGAAAAAAATTAAATTTTGAATTGAGTGTGTATGCTCTGTCATTATAGTTTCTTTTTTCCACACTAGTCAATAAATTAACCTAAATCGGAAATGTGTATAAAGGATTAATTGTCCTGCATCAAACTTGTATTATAAATAATTCCATCCACTTAAGAAGATAGAAGCTAGACATAATTCATATGCCTATGAATCAATAAAGACTGAATGCGTACCCCATGTTGAGTTGGTAATTTTGATATATAATAGAAATTACCTTCTTGGAGGTAATAGAGTAAATGATTCTATTAACTGGAAGATTCACAGAATGTGGCCATATTTTAGTACAGATTTTACCTTGGGATGAATAAGTAAAAATTATATTGTAAAGTAATTGATTTAGGTTCTAAGGAACAGAATCTGCAAATAAATCTATGCAATATATAATTTGCCCAGATTTGTTTTCATTGGGGTAAGGAAATACTGAAATATCCCCCAAAGCAGTTTACTTACCCATCGAAAGTCCTCCAGAAATAAAACTATTGGGAAATCCTTGTGTGTGGTGGTGGAAAAGAAATGGTCCCTCAGTTTTTTGGAGAGAATAACTTTAAAAATACTTTAATGGCTAAGTTTACCTGGTGCAGTTAAGAATTAAACTTGTCAATTTTAACATTAGTGTTACATCTGAAATAAATTTATGTGATGTTCTGCTAGTGTAAAAAAAAAAATACAGTGCCAGAAAAACCAACCATATATTGCTGTGATATTGGCAGAAATTACCTTCACAAACTCTGTACAAGACCTATGGAAGGAAGAAAATTTTTTAATTTATTAAGACATATAAAAGATAGTGTGTGCTCTGTTCCTGAATTGGAAGATCATCCAGAAGAATAAGCTGGTAAAATAGTTTACTTTAAAAAAAGAAAGAGGTTTTGCCCTGCAAGATATGTTACAACTTGCTACAGTTCCACGATACCTTATCCATGAAAGGAGTAAAAACACTGAAAACCAGAGGTTTTTTTGAAAATTTGTGGTAAATTTATTTAGTGGTAAAATCTGACCTGACTTAATATGAGGCATTTGTAGTCTTTACTTTTTTCACTTAGTATGAATATTCTATTCTATGACTGCAGAATTATTGATTTCTTTGATTATAGACTGTTGCCCCAGCCCCAGCTAGGAATGTTATATAATAGACTAGAAGTCCAGACTCACAGTGCTTGTCAATCTTTGGAGGGATGCTTTTCTGAAAAAATACCATGTCGGCAGATTTTTTAGAAGATCAGCATCTCAAAGAAGACAAGGGACTGGAAAAACAGAACAAAAAGTACGTTTTTTAAAACATAGCATATAGAAGTTCTAGAAAGCATTGATATACTAGAGAAAACAGGATCCAAAATTTTACACACACAATAATCCCAACCATCCTTAACAAAGAAAGTCAAAAAAACTTAGATGACAATATATTCTTTTGGGGGGGGCAGATAGTGTAGGGAGGAACTCAAAATTTGTTTTTTTCACTGATTAATGTAGGAGAATGAACAGACTCCTACATTAGGAGATTCTGATGCATAGGAGGCATCAGAATCTTCAACCCCATCTTAGTCTACACTGATCCTAAAAGTTCTAATTCCAAGATCATATAGGTCTTTTGTGGAAGAAGCACGCCTAAAAACCCATCTATTAGAATTATTAGGAGTCATATCTGTCAACTTAATATGTTGGTGGTGGCTTAGCTGGTGGTAAACTTCCCTTCCCTGAAGACAATTAAGCAGAAGCAGGAAAACATCTGTCAGGTGGGCTTGAAGGAGAGTCCTATGAAGTTCTGGCTTGGTATCTCTGAGGTTGCTGAAAATTGTCAGGCAGGACTGCAGTTATCTAGAAGTTTGGCTGGGGATAGAGAACCTGCTTCAGTGATGGCTCACTCTTATGATTGTTGGCAGGAATCCTTAGTTCCTCCTCATGCGGGTTTCTCCGCAGGCTGCATCATAAATTGGTGATTGGCTTTTCCTAGAATGAGAAATCAAAGAAGAACAGAAGTAGAGGGCATAGTGTCTTATGACCTAGCCTTGAAAATCACATGCCATAATTTCTGTAATATCGCTTAGGTTGCACAAATGAACTTTTTTTCAGTATGAGAGGGGCCTCCACAAGGGCATGAATACCAGGTGGAGGAGTTGACTTTCTTGGACGCTGGCAACCACACCCATATTTTGAACATGCTATTCCTTTTGCCTGGATTGCGCTTGCCTCTTAACTACTTTGCACACTCCTAGTCATTCTTCATGACCCATCTCAAATGCCACCCTATTTTTCTTAAATCTGTTAAGAAAAACTAATCATTCTTTTTTCTGTTTCTCTATAGCACTTTGTACATACTTCTGTATTCTCTTGTAAAATGGTATGTTCTTATTGTAAAGTCCAAAGTCTTTCTCTCCACCAAGAGCTATGTAAAATAAAGGACCATATCTTAGCTAGTGTTTCCACAATAAATTCAGTTTTGGCAAATAACAGGCACTTATTTAATATTTCAGTGAATTAACATGTCAAACTTCCCATCTCATCATCCCTTACCCAGTTTCAGGGTCCATAATTAGTGCCAATGAAGTAAAGTACAGAATGGCACCTAAGATAGAATAAAAGGTACCAACCATTATTTTTTATTTAAATCCTAAACCTCAATATAACTCTGAATAAGGGAATGGCTTTCTGTAAGAAAAATTGGGATAGAAAAGAAAATTACCACTGTAAGAGAAGGAAAAATTTTGAACAACTTAGAAATCAAGTTGTCCATATTTCTTCTTAGGTGAATAGGAAAAATTGAGGCCTGATTATCACACAGTTTTTTATGGCAGGAACTAGAAAGGGAGTTTGCCAATTTTGATAAAATGAATAAAATTAGTAATTTTGATTTTATGGTCTCATCCCTAATAATTCAAAATCTCTAATTTCACCCCATCAGTCTTCCTTGAAAAAGAACAATGTAAAGTGAATTTCATTTTTTTTTTTATTTTGACATTTGTTCCCCTATTATTTATTTTTATTCCATGTGTTCTCCTTGTCTGTTGACAGGGTAGATAAAAGGAGCATCAGACACAAGGTTTTCACAATCACGCAGTCACATTGTGAAAGCTGTATCATTATACAATCATCATCAAGAGACATGGCTACTGGAACACAGCTCTACATTTTCAGGCAGTTCCCTCCAGCTTCTCCATTACATTTTGAATAACAAGGTGATATCTACTTAATGCATAAGAATAACCTTCAGGATAACCTCTCAACTCTGTTTGGAATCTCTCAGCCATTAACACTTTCTCTCATTTCCCTCCAACCCCCTTTTGGTCGAGAAGGTTTTCTCAATCCCTTGATGCTAAGTCTCAGCTCATTCTAGGGTTTTTCTCAATCCCTTGATGCTGAGTCTCAACTCATTCTAGATTTCTGTCCCACATTGCCAGGAAGGTCCACACCCCTGGGAGTCATGTCCCATGACTTTCCACAATAAATTCCACAATAAATTCAGTTTTGGCAAATAACAGGCACTTATTTAATATTTCAATGAATTAACATATCAAACTTCCTATCTCATCATCCCTTACAGGGGGAGGGTGGTGAGTTTGCTTGTTGTGTTGGCTGGAGAGAGAGGCCACATCTGAGCAACAAAAGAGATTCTCTTGGGGGTGACTCTTAGGCCTAATTTTAAGTAGGCTTGACCTATCCTTTATGGGGTTAAGTTTCATATGAACAAACCCCAAGACTGGAGGCTCAGCCTATAGCTTTGGCTGTCCACACTGCTTATGAGAATATCAAGAATTCAACTTGGGGAGGTTGAATTTTCCCCCGTTCTCACCATTCCCCAAAGGGGACTTTGCAAATACTTTTCTGCTCACTGATCAAATCACTGTGGGATTCATTGGGGCATCTCTCTGGACAAACCAACAAAATCTCATGTCTTACCGAAGGTTCCATGTACTTATGTTGTTCAACCAAGCTATCTACATAAGTTATATTAGGAAATGCACTAGTCAAAATATAAATTTTGTACCAAATAAACATTTTTTGCTTTAGTCTCATACATAAGTTGAAATTTTAAAATATTGATTACCATCTATATTTAGCACCATGCAGTAATGACATTCCTATGTTCTTCTTCATGCAAAAACATTTTTTAAATTTGTACATTTAGTCACTATCATTATACACTCTAGGCAATCCTAGATTATACCATCTCAATCTTTGTCGTCTGTCTTTCTTTCTGATTTCATTTGTGTCCCCAGCTCTCCTCCCTCTATCATTCTCACATTCAGCTTCATTCAGTGTTTTAACATAATTGTATTACAGTTAGGTATTATTGTGCTGTCCATTTCTGAGTTTTTACATTCAGTCCTGTTGCACAATCTGTATCCCTTCAGCTCCAATTACCCAATATCTTACCCTATTTCTGTCTCTTGATGGTCTCTGTTACCAACGAAATTCCCCAAGTTTATTCACTAATGTCAGTTCATATCAGTGAGACCATACAGTATTTGTCCTTTTGTTTCTGGCTAATCTCACTCAGCATAATGTCCTTAAGGTCCATCCATGTTGTTACATAGTTCATAACTGTATTCTGTCTTACAGCTGCATAATATTCCACTGTATGTATATACCACAGTTTGTTTAGCCACCCGTCTGTCAATGGACATTTTGGCTGTTTCCATCTCTTGGTAATTGTAAATAATGCTGCTATAAACATTGGTGTGCAGATGTCCATTTGTGTCCTTGCCCTCATGTTCTTTGAGTAGAGACAGCATATAGATGGGTCCCATTCCCTAATCCATTCTGCCAGTCCATGTCCTCCGATTAGGAAACTTAATCCATCAACATCAGTTTCTCACTGCCCAGGCTTTTTGCCTTTTGGCTTTTATATGTCCTAATTTTCCTTCTTTTTACCTTTACTCATGGTCTTCCTTTCTGCACTCTTCTCCACACCTCTTTCTTCTGCCTTCATATCTGTCTCTAGTGCTCCCTTTATATTTCTTGCAGAGCTGGTCTCTTGGTCACAAATTCTCTGATTTTTTGTCTGAAAATGTTTTAATTTCTCCCTCATTTTTGAAGGACAATTTTGCTGGATATAGAATTCTTGCTTGGCAGTTTTTCTCTTTTAATAATTTAAATATATCATCCCACTGTCTTCTTGCCTCTATTGTTTCTTTTGAGAAATCTACGCATAGTCTTATTGGGCTTCCCTTGTATGTGATGGATTGCTTTTCTCTTGATGCTTTCAAGATTCTCTCTTTCTCTTTGACCTCTGACATTCTGATTAGTAAATGTCTTGGAGTACATCTATTTGGATCTATTCTCTTTGGGGTACGCTGCCACTTCTTGGAACTGAAATTTTAAGCCCTTCATAAGAGTTGGGAAATTTTCTGTTATAATTTCCTCCATTAGTTTTTCTCCTTCTTTTCCTTTCTCTTCTCCTTCTGGGATACCCACAACACGTATATTCATGCGCTTCATATTGTCCTTCAATTCCCTGAGTCCCTGCTCATGTTTTTCCATTTTTTTCCCTATATTTTCTTTTCTTGCCGGATTTCAGATGTTTCATCCTCCAGTTCTGAAATCTATGTTCTGTCTCTCGAAATCTACCATTGTAGGTTTCCATTGTTTTTTTCATCTCTTCTGCCGTGCTTTTCATTCCCATAAGTTCTGTGATTTGTTTTTTCAGACTTTCAATTTCTTCTTTTTGTTCATTCCTTGCCTTCTTTATATCCTCCCTCAATTCATTGATTTGGTTTTTGATGAGGTTTTCCATGTCTGTTCGTATATTCTGAATTAAATGTTTCAGGTCCTGTATCTCATTTGAATTGTTGGTTTGTTCCTTTGACTGGGCCATATCTTCAATTTTCCTAGTGTGATTTGTTATTTTTTGCTGTCCTCTAGGCAGTTAATTACCTTAATTAGTTTATTCTGGAGATTGCTTTCACTTCTTTTATCTAGGGTTTTCTTGCTGGATGAATTTGTTGTCTATCTGTTCTTTGCTATTCTGTTCAGCTTTTTCTGGACCTCTAGCTTAGGTTTTGTTTAACATAGGAGAATTTTTCAGTTCTTGTTTTCTTGTTTCTTACCCTGCTTGTATGGTGCCTTTTCCCACCCACCCTGAGGAGGGTCTACATAGGTATTATAGACCCCAGCTGGATTTTCCCAGACCAAACTGGCCTCCTATGAGGAGGAAAGATTCACCTGCATCGGTTTTCCCTGAGGGTGAGACCCAGCAGGTTAACAGACTTTCCTGTGAAGTCTCTGGACTCTGTTTTTCTTATCCTGCCCAGTATGTGGTGCTTGTCTGCCTGCAGGTCCCACCAGCGTAAGATGATGTGGTACCTTTAACTTTGGCTGGCGGTGTGGTGGAGACAGAGGAGAGGTTGTAGGCTGGTTTTAATGGCTTCAAATTACCAAGCCCTGGTGTCTGAATTCCTTGAGAGAGGGATTCCACCTGAGTTGGGTTTCACCCCTCCCCTGGGGATGCACAGGTTCCAGACAAGCCCTGAAAATGAGTTTGTTTCTGCCTATGCCTGGGGCAGTTGCAGCCTGAGGAGCCCTGCCGTTGTATCCAAAGGCAGTCAAGACTTTGTAGAAATACAGCCACAAAAACCTCTGTTTCCTTCTCTTTTTTTCCTTTTTCCGTCAGTCCTGCCCCCTTGGTGCTGGGGCAAAAATGAGCGACCTCCGCTTTGACCAGGTTCACCTGAGCTGGGGGCCTATTTTTAGTAGTCAGAATTTGTTAATTAATTCCACAATTGGTGTTTGGTTGGGCTCAGCCCCTGCTGCTGGTAAAGTCTCTTTCCTTTCCCTCTGGGAAGCAGCCTGTGGGGGAGGGGCACCAGCTACAGCGGCTTGGGGAACTCACGGTTCTGGGGAGGCTCGCAGCTGGTCCAACTGGTCCCGACTGAGGTACGCTGTGTGTCCAGTCACTGACGTGGCCCCAGGAGCTGTTCTGTATTGTTTCTGGTTATTTACTAGTTGTTCTGGAGGATGATGAACTAAAACGTGCTCACTACTAAGCCACCATCTTGGCCCGGAACCAGTGCATCATTATTTTCTTAGATCTACAAGGTTTCTGGCCTCTTCTTTATCAATTAATGGAGTAGGAGACAGTGTATCTTAAAGTCTCTTGCCTTAAGGCAAGGACGCCCTGAGGTATCCGAAATCCTCAACTGGAAATATATACTTTGGTTTAGGATTATGGTGGTTCTTATTTCTGCTGTTTTATCATTTTCTTACTTAACTTTTATCAAACCATGAACATGTTTTGTTTTAAAATTAAAATAACAAAAAGAGATCATAATTGCTCCTTTCTTCTTTTGGTGGTAGGAACCTACAAATAGTCGTCTACCTCCTCACCTTATTGCACTTGACTCCACGATACCTGGATTTTTTGATGACATTGGGTATCTGGATCTGTTGCCATGTCGTCCTTTTGACACAGTTTTTATTTTCTATATGAAACCAGGTCAGAAGACAAACCAAGAGGTAAGAATTCTGAACCTTTTTTGGTAAATTTTTTATGCTGTAAATATTAACAGTTTTACGTAGGTAAATTTTTTTGTGCTTTTCTGTTGTGGGAGATGCATATTTTGTACTTGATGATTGAAGACTTTTTTTTTTTTCATTTTTACTGTTGATTAAAGACTTTTTATGACCCAGTCTAGAAAATGATTTAATTACAGTTTTGACAATTGATCAAATGCTATTTAAGTTAGTATTTAGTGTTTAGAATTTAAGAAACTCTGCTATCCCAATTTGTAGATTTTTTCCTTGTTACCTTAATTTTAAATTGGTTTATAAAGCTTACTGAGCAAATACAGGTTACAGTGATTATTTGTATACTTTATTTAAATATGCCGATGGTTAAGCTAACTAAGCTATCCATTTTTGATTGTTCTAAGTATATTGTTTGTTTTCTTAAATAAAAATAGAGAAAAAAAACAAACTATAGTGGTTATTCTCATCATGCTTTTGACTTTTGAGGAATATGTTTTAGAGAGGAGTTGTAGCATGTCTTTCTTCCCTTAAGGAATTGAGTCATAAGACAAAAGAAACTAAAATACAGAAAGTTAGCCCCAGAAAGCTGAAGGTAGGCCTAATTGCCAGAGAAGAGTATAACAGCACAAATATTTACTGAACATCTTCTCTGTGCTTCATTTTGTACCAGGGTACAGAAATGAATAAGTGTCTTTGCTTTTGAGGCACTCACCTTCTAGGTAATTTCACAAGCAAATAATTTCAGTTGAAGCATTCATATTTTGTAATGGATATTGTATAATAGAGAAAATAAACACCTGAGATAAAGAATGAAAATACAAGACTAAGTAAAATACATTTGAACAAGTGCAGCACAGAAAATACAGAGTGTAGCTGATACAGACTAAAGAATGAAGAAAAATATAGGAGAGAGTAGAAAACTGAGAGGAAATGGAAGATTTGAAGTTTCTGTTGAAAGTGAGTAGTTGAAACATGGAATAGGCAGGGAGGTACTAACTGCGACTAGGAAATGGCCAAAGGAAAAGTTGTAAAATCTAGTATTCCTATGTATAGGCTGCTGTGACTGGCATTGATGATATTAAAATTTTACTATAGTCACTGTAAAATCATAAATTAGCTAATCACTTGAGCACATCTTAAGAAATTTACCAGAGTCATAAAGTGTTTATATGCATTAGATGTACTATTTGAAAATTATTGGTGAATTACTAGAAAAGGAAATTGATTTATGAGACAGTTCTTTTCACGTTATTAGTGTTAAGTGTTTGCTATCTGTTAAGTGGCAGGATTTTTGGTGAGCGAGATCTACAAGGTTTCTGGCCTCCTACAACTACTGTCTAGAAGGAAAGACAGATGGTTAGATAAGCAACCATAGTGAAGTATGATAATAGGAGCACCAAAGCATGTTATAAGAATGGTAACAGGAAAACCTAACCTGGTTTTAACAAGGTGTACTGGGGGAAAAGACATTCACGCTGATATTTTGACATGCATTGATGATAGGTTAAAAAAGCAAAGTAGATTGTTACTGACAAATAACATGAGCAAAAGCCCCAGGGTAAAGAATGACTTGCATCTTCACAAAATTGAGAGAAGTTTTTTTGAAGAATTTCAGTAAAATTGGACTAATTGTGTGGTCTGTTTTGAAACAAGCCTGGTGCGTTGATCAAATATCGTAACCATTTTTTTCCTGCCTGTAAAAGTAGCGGATACAAACCTTTGAAGCAACTCCTCAACTAGCTTATTTTCCATAAGTTTCTAAGGGTTAAGGACATCTAAGAAACCATGAAGATTCCCTGGGACCCCAGATCTACTTTTCCTAGCCACAAGCTGGATTTAGATTAATTTGTGATTGCCAGCAGGTAGACTATGAGTTGAATTTGATTCATGTGTTCCTTTTTGACTGTATTTTCAGAAATCTTTTCTTTAAAAGTTACAGTTTGTGCCTGTTTGAAAATATTATATATCCAAAAAAGCTGTCTTTTAAACCTAATCTAGTCTTGTGGGGGGCAGCCATTTCTTTTAATTCTGATTTAGTATTGTAGTGTGAAACTTTTGATTAGACTATCTCCATGGAGATTGTGGCATGCCCAGTTGTGGGTGTGATCTTTTGATTAGGTAGAGATGTGACTCCACCCGTTCCAGGTGGGTCTTGATTAGTTTACTGGGATCCTTTAAAAGAAAACATTTTGAAGAAAGTTAGAAACTACAAAGCTTACAGAAACTTCAGAGCAGAGCTGACACAGATGCCAACCCTTGGAGAACAAAGACACATATGTTTGGAGACCAGCAGACATCTAGATGTTAAGCACGCCAGAACCTGGAGAGAGCCAAGGGAAGCCAAAAGGTGAAAGCCAGCCCCAGAGAAATAAAGTAAGGAACCCCACAGGAATAAAAGTAGAAAGCAGTAGAGCCTAGGAGCAAGGGACCAACAAATGCCAGCCACGTGACTTCCCACCTGACAAAAGTGTTCCACACACATCAGCTTTCCTTGATTTAAAGTATCTTCCCTGGATGCCTTAGTTTGGACATTTTTATAGGCTTAGAATTGTAAATGTAAATTTGTTAAATTCTCCCCTTTAAAAACTGTTCCAGTTCTGGTATATCACATTCCGGCAGCTTGTAAGCTAACATACACTTCTAAATAAAAATTATAACTGAAAAATTATAACTGAAAAATTATAATTGAAAAAAGTGGAACTGGTTGTCAAATCAATTTCCTGGCATTTATAATAATACGAAGGGATACAGGTAAATTGGATAAGTATGTATATATCTGAAGAAACAGGTTCAGAGGGGGAGACTTCCAGGGAAGATGTTGGAGTAGGACCTCTAGTACTTTGTCCTTCCACCATAGCATTCATTAAACACATACAGACTGTCTAAAGTTCTGAAGTTCTGAGGCTCTGGAAGCCAGAAGAACACTGCATAGCACATAGGGAGGAGCAGGAAGAAGAAGCTAATGAACTACAGAAAAAGACAGTGATTAGCTCTCCCCGTGGGGTGCCTGGCATTGCCTATCCCTCATTTTTGCAGCGTGCTGCCTGGAGGTCCACTCCCTGGCTGACTGCTGTTATCAGAAATGGACATAAAAATACTCTTCCGGGCGGGCCGCGGTGGCTCAGCGGGCAAAGTGCTTGCCTGCCATGCCGGAGGACCTCGGTTCGATTCCCGGCCCCAGCCCATGTAAAAACCAGACAAACAAACAAAGTACAATAAAAACAAGAAAATGTTTAAAAGATGTTTCCCTTTCTTCCTCCCTTCCTTCCTTCTCTCTGTCTTTCCTTCCCTTCCTCCCTCTCTCTTTAAAAAAAAAAAAAAAAAAAAAAAAATACTCTTCCCCAAGAACAGAATGAGCATGGCCAAGCACTGATCATGGCTTTTGATTAGCATACTTGGATCCCTGGGTCCCATCGCTCAGCTATTATTTCAGCTTACCGTGGACAAAGGCTCTGGCAGCCATTGTTTCAACCGTCCCTAATAGAGATGGAAGTGGTGGAGTTTTTAAGATGCAGTGCCTCCTTAGAGCAGTGGGGAACAGTTTGCTGAAGGTGGCATCTGCTGGGAAAGCCAAGAAAGTACAGCTTTGCAAAGTCATCAAAGACATTTTTAGAGTCCTTCCTAATCCCTTCCCTAGGGTACTTTGGAACCAGTCTGCACTTCCTTCAGAGGTCCCTGGCCCTGTTGTGATTGGGAGATATTGACAACTGACCTTCAGAGTAAATTCATCAAGATACTCAGATACCTGGACATCAGCAAAAAATTCACACCATATTAAGAAACAGGAAGATATGGCTCAGTCAGGGAAACAAATTAAAACTTCAGAGGATAAATAGAATTTGGAACAACTAATCAAAAGATGTTCAAGCAAATTTCTTAATTCAATTCAAGGAGATGAAGGAAAATATGGCTTAAGAGATAAAGGCTATTATTAAGAAGACAGAGCATGAAGAGGAATTTGAAAGTATAAAAAGAAACAAATTATGGGTATGAATGGCACAATAGAGGAGATTAAAAATACACTGGAGTCACGTAACAGCAGATTTGGCCAGGCAGAATAAAGAAATAGTGAACTAGAAGACAAGGCAATCGAAATCTTACAAACAGAAGAAAAGGGAGAGAAAAGAATGGGAAAAAATTGAGCAGAGTCTCAGGGATCTGAATGAAAGCATAAAGCAGCACAAACATACCAGTCATGGTATCTCAGAAGGAGAAGAGAATGGAAAAGGGGCAGAAAGAGTATTTGAGGAAATAATGGCCAAAAATTTCCTGGGTCTTATAAAAAATATAAATATACATGTTAAAGAAGCACAACGTATTCTAAACAGAATAAATCCTAATAGCCCTATGCCTAGACACATATTAGTCAGAATGCCAAATGCCAAAGATAAAGAGAGAATTCTGAAAGCAGCAAGAGAAAAGTGATTCATCATATGCCAGGGATATGCCATGGATCCACAATCAGACTAAGTGCCAATTTCTCATCAGAAACCAAGGAAGCAAGAAGGCAGTGGTATGGTATATTTAAGGCACTAAAAGAGAAAACTACCAGCCAAAAATTCTTTATCCAGCAAAACTATCCTTCAAAAATGAGGGAGAGGGGGTGCAAGGGTAGTTCAGTGGTAGAATTCTCGCCTGCTATGTGGGAGACCTGGGTTCAATTACCAGTCCACGCATTTCTCAGAAAGAAGCAAAACAAACAAACAAAAAATTCAACAAATGGTGCTACAATAACGGGATACTCACATGGAATAAGAATGAACTGTGACCCCGCCATACAGCATACAAAAAAAGGGGAGGGGGGAGAATTTAAAATATTCACAGATAAACAGAAACTGAGAGAGTTTGTCAACATGAGACCTGCCCTACAAGAAATACTAAAAGGAGTTTTGCAGGCTGAAAGGAAAAGACACCGGAGAGGCTTGGAGTGGAGTAAAGAATGAAGATTATCTTCATTTTAGTAAGGATAACTGAAAGGATGAAAAGAGTAAGGGAAAAAAAATAGATCTGGCTAATAAAAGCCAAAGAATAAAATTGTTGAGTAAGTACTGCATTTACAGTATTAACACTGAAATTCCCCCAATCAAACAATAGATTGGCAGAATGGATAAAAAAGTATGATCCAAGTATATTCTTTTTAAAAGAAATTTACCTACAGGTGTTGGAGAGGATGTAGAGAAATAATAATACTCATTTATTGCTGGTGGGAATGTAACATGGTACAACCACTGTGAAAGGCAGTTCTTCAGGAAGTTAAGTATAGGATTACCATATGATCCAGCAATAATGCTACTAGGTAGAACTGAAAGCAGGGACTCAAATAGACATTTGTACACCAATGTTCATAGCAGCATTATTCACAATTACCAAAAGATGGAATCAACCCACGTGTCCATCAGTGGATATGATGAATGGATAAACAATATGTGATATATACATAAAATGGAATATGATTCAGCTGTAAGAAGTCCTATATGCGCATTGTGGATGAACCTTGAGTACATTATGTTAAGTGAAATGTCTGATACAAAAGGGCAAATATTGTATGATTTTACTGTTTTAAACTAATTATAATAAGCAAACTCATAGAGTTAGAATCTAGCATATAGGTTACCAGGAGATAGATTGAGGTTAGAGATTGAGGAGTTGTTGCTTACTTGTACAGAATTATCATTTAGGCTGATAGGAAAATTTAGAAATGGATGGTGGCTATGGTAGGAAATTATTGAGTATAGTCAAGAGCACTGAACTGTGTAGGGGAATGTGGTTAAAAGATAAAACACAGAGCTATACAACCAAAGTGAGTCCTACTATGGATGATGGACTATGGTTGGTGCAACTATAAGAATATTCTTTAATGAATTATAATAAATTATATTAATGTAAAGTGGCAATAATAGGATATTAGATGGGGGATAAACACCTAATGTAAATAATGGACAATAGATAGGGCTTTTTAATCATCGTTCATCAGTTATAAAAATTGTATGATTTATTTTTTCAATTTATTTATTAATTAAAAATTAAGAAACAAAATAAAACATCAACATACATAATCAGTAATTCACAATATCATCACTTAGTTGCATATTCATCATTTCTTAGAATATTTGCATTAATTCATAAAAAGAAATAAAACGAACACAGGAAAGAAAAAGAAAACAAACAAACAAACAAAAGATTATACCTACTATACCCCTTACCCCTCGTTTTCATTGATTACTAGCCTTTCAAACTAAACTTATTTTAGCATTTGTTCCCCCTGTTAAAAAAATTGTATGATTTATTTTTAAAAGCATTATCATTAATAGTGACCGATGTTCCTCACCAGTGCAAAGTTTTGGTGGTAGGTTGGTATACAGGAATCCTCTATTGTATGCGTGATTGTTTTGTAGACTCACAACTTTTCTAATAAAAAAATAAAACAGGGATTCTAATAATAATATCGAAATGTATTTCAAGTAAACAAAGATGCCCTGTTATGAACCAACTATAGAATCCCTAAGAAATGTGAAACTGTGGTGAAATTTCAGGCACTTGCTAACCTGATATCTAAATACATAAAATAAAGGCTGTAAGGATAAAAAGAAATACAGTGATAAAAATCTTTAATATGAACTTTCAGACTTTAAAAGATGAAATAGACAAACAATAACTGATAATGGAATTAATATGTATGTTTATGTAATTTATATCTATATATATTTTAAAAACAAGCCAGGGTGCATGGGTGGGTCAGTGGTAGAATGCTCGCCTTTCATGTGGAAGACCCGGACTCGATTCCCAGACCATGCACACACACCCCCCCCAAAAAAAAAGAAAAACAAGCACAGTGTAAAGCCTATAAGAATTCAAAAAATAGGAATAGTAGTAAATTTCAAGCATTTAACCTAAATATTCAAAACACACATATATACACACTTGGAAATATAAGGTAAGATAGCCAGAAACAGTAATTTAATTGAAATGAATTAACACCAATTTAATTAAACACTAATATAAATGCTAATTTAACTGAAAATGTTTAACATAGACTTTGATAGAATAAGCATGCTAAAAATGTGTCTGAGTAATATATTAATAGGATTTATTTTATGTATAACTGTATTTCAAATCCTGTTTAAGCGTTGCTCCTTCTTTTCAAGAGCCAATGGAACATTTAAAACAATTGCTCATTTATCAGATCATAAATAAAATACCAGTAAATCCCTAATAATAGAAATAAATGCAGCCACACTCACTACAATTTACTACTATAACTGCAAAGTAATAACAAAAGTTATTTCTCAACTTGTTTTATTTTAATATATACTTCTTCAAAGCAAGTTTCAAACTAAGTAACATACTCCTTCTCCTGTACATTTTAGTTATTGCACATTTAATTATTTTAGTTATTGTTTAATTTAGTTATTTCAAATACAAAATTTGAAAATATATCTAAGAACAAAAATATTCAAGATATTAAAGTAGGTATTCATCATTAGCGTGAAAATTGTATATCTGATTTTCTCTAAGTTGAACCTTTGCTTTGCCCACAAGTTGATTTTACTATTCAAATTTATTTTTCACACATACAACTAATAAAAGAGTCTAGTTAAAATGATTAAACTACCTATTTCAGATGATTCATCTACCAACTTTTGGCTAAAATACTTCAGAGATGTTGAAAATAATACTTTTTAAAAAATTTATAGTCAATTTATTTTCAGAATCTGAAAGTTTTGTTTAGATGCAAATTCTAGTTCCAGAAGTTTAATAGGTCTAGAAAGGAGGATAACATCATATTCAGGGGAAAAAAAAGAAACTAGTTCAGCTTTTATGAGATGATGATATGGTGATGATGTCCAGTGGATTGAGAAGTAATGGGTGTAACATCATATTTCCAATTTAGCGGGCCTCTGTATGAGGCTTGACAATATACATTGTATGAACTTCTTATCAGTAGTTATTAAACTGGTCTGTGGACTGACTGACTACATGCATCACAGTCACTTGAGGGGAGCTTTTAAAATAGTGTTTCCGGGATCCTTCCTGGGCTGATTGTAATGTAGGTGGTCTGTAATGGGCCTAGGGTGTCTTATTTTTAAGAAACTCCTAAGTTGATTTTGATATTTTCCTCCCCACCTTTCATTTTTATTTTGAAGATGGATTTCTTTCCTTTAGAGCAGATTTTTCAGCATCAGCACTGTTGACATTTTGGGCTAGATGATTCTTTGTTGTGGTGGACTTTCCTGTGTATTATAGAATATTTAGCAGAATCCTTACCTTTACTCACTAGATGTCAGTAGTGTCCCACCAGTGTGGCAACCAAAAATGTCTTCAGACATTGTCATGTGGAGGGCAAAATCACTCCGGGTTGAGAACCAGTTTTAGAGCAAGTGAGGCAAGTAGCAAGCTCCCAAGTATTAACACTTGGTACTTAGTAAAAAGAGGAGAGCCATTTGGTCACTTCATTTTTGCTGGAATGGCAGACACATATCTGTTGTTCCATTCTTTGGACTAAGAGAAAGATATTTTCAGATTCGTTAATTATACCTAATTTTTGCTAGGCTTGTACTTTTTGTGGCATTTGTCTAGATTTGTAATTATTCACATTCTCTTTCATTAACCAGACAGTAAATTCTCTGATGACAAGGACATAGAGTCTTTTGTTTATTGCTTAGTACTATGTCTGGATCAATAGTTGTTTTGCCAGGGAGGGAGCTAAGAGCTTTACTTGCATTATATCATTTAAACATCACATCCACTATTATTATTCCCATTTTACAGATGAAGAAACTGAGACTTAATGAGGTTAAGAAGCTTGCCCAAGGCCCAGCCAGGATTTAAACCCAAATCTGTCTAACTCCAAAGTTCACTCACACCCTTAACTTTAATACTTTATTTCTAAGTTTATTCTGAGCTTGGACTTGATTTGCAAAAGCTTCAAAATTTTATAAAGATTTATTTTGATATGCTTTTTTGTTTCCTTTGTTATAGCTGATGATTGATATGTGTTTCAGATTTTAAAGAATGTGGAGTCTTCCAGAAATGTTCAGCCACATTTCCTAGAATTTTTGCTGTCCCTTGGCTGGTCAGTAGATGTGGGCAAACACCCTGGTTGGACTGGGCATGTTTCCACAAGTTGGTCTATTAACAGTTGTGATAATGGTGAAACATCTGAACAAGGTAAAACTCACAATGGTGGTTTTTTCTTGTTTTGTTACTCTTGATTTTTCCCCTTTCTAGTGCGTTTAATTGATCTTTTTTCAAAAACAAAATCAAAGGAAAAGTTTCCCCCCTAATTCCAGTTCTTACAGGGGATCACTTTGTAATATAGCTTGTATATTTTTCCAGAATTCCCCATGTATATAAACTACATATATGTATATGTTTATTATATGTATTTGTTTGTATATATAGGTACACAGACATATGTATATATAGTTGTGGCTAATTAATAGAAAATTAATGGCTTATTTAACACAAGACTAGAAGTCCCTTTTTTATTAGTGAAGAAATTCAATTTCCTATAAAAGTATTCTATTAAGTATTTGTTATATATAACAAATAATACATACTATTTCCTATCAAGTTTGGTCTAATGAATACAGTTTTCTGTAATAGGTGTGTTTTATAAACTTTGTGGTTGTCATAGATCCATGTTAAAGGTTACATTTTGGGGATACTATATTTTAAAAAATCTTTCTGTAACAGTTGACTATCTGTGAGAGATTTTTGCCTTTCCCTACTTACCTTTTTGAAGAACTGTAATGATGTTAACAAGCACCAGAACAAGTATAAATTTAAACTTAAGGTCTTTAATAATCCCGTTTGGCTATTGCTCTTCGTTCCTTTGTCCATTGCTTTGAGTTTTCAGAGTTCCGTGTCAGCAAGATTATACTCTTTCAAGGTTTCTCATTAAATACCATTGTAACTTGTAACATATAGTTTCTTTTAATTTCTGCTAAGGCTGAATCAAAGTATTTAGGGATATACTGTAATTTTTATTTCACATACCATTGTACATATGCTTGAGTATATACATGGCTAACTTCCCATAAGTAGAGTTGTTAAATCAAAGGATGTGTAATTTTTTTTCATTTTGATGAATATATCAGTTAGATGCTTGTAGTTGCAAGTAACAGAAAACCTGGAGCAAACTGGCTTAGAATTTGAAGTTTCTTTATTTCCTCACATAACTGAAAATTCCAGAGGTTAATATAAGTTTTTGGTGTCATTTGATCAGCACTCCTATTCTGTTTCTCTGCAATTTTTTTTTTAGCTCTGCTCTCCATGCATTGGTTTTGTCCCCATCCTGGATTCTCTCATAGTGCAAAAGCAGTTCCAGACATTATATTCACATACCACATTGTCCTGAAAAGGAGTGTTTGGCTGGGTCTTAGAAATCCCTAACTCCCAAAATTCTGAGCTATACATGATTGAATCCTGAACCTATCTCTGTGACAAAAGAGATGGAATGACCCTTACAGCTGTAGACAAGTTAGAGCTGGTGTAAAGGATCAGTCCCACCTACTCTTCCTGAACCTGCTTCATACAAATAAGCTAAAGGTCCTGTTAATCAGGAGTGGTCATAGTGTCAGAAACAATGAAATTAAAATTCATGATTTAAAGTCTGTGTAAAGATATTTAATGAATGTTTATGCTATATTATTCTCATACACGGATTGGTTCTAGTTGGAAATATACCTTCTACTGTTTGTTGTTTGTACTTTATTAACCAGTTTGTTATGGATTTTCATACTGGATTTTCCCACTTTTTGTAGGGAGTAATGTAGTGTTTTTCATTCCTAGATGAAGTCATTTCCTCTGAAGATGTTGGGGCTAGCATTTTCAATGGACAGAAGAAGGTGTTGTATTATGCTGATGCCCTTACGGAAATAGCTTTTGTGGTTCCTTCTCCTGTGGAGTCCTTAAGTAAGAGCTTTTTTTGCTTTATGCTGTTTAAGGATCTATTTTTGTATTCAATGGTTTGTGCAATATTATTGCATTGGAAGAAATTTTGAAGTCATTTAGGGCATTCTTCAGTTTCTAAGGCATGATAGCTTAAGATTATGGAAAGGTAGAAAATGTTATTTCTTCTTATAGGATTATACTGATTTTCTAACTCTTTAAAATGAATTTTTCTAGTCTGTTCATTTAATTCTCTGATTATGCTTGAGCTCCTACCTACTTCCTTATTTCCATGTGAGAGCCTTTATATGGAACCTCATAGAATTGATGAGAAGGATCTCATTACATCTGACTGATATCTAACACCAAGCAGGAGAAACTTAAGTAGCCTAGAAGCAGATGGCAGTCAAGACTGTTATTAAGTATTAGGAATGATAATTACTTCTTAGTCTGAATTCAGTCTTGTTTTGCCTAGAACCTTTGTTTTTTTGGAAAGTATGTGTTTTTCTTCATGCCTGACAGTAAGTGAAAACTTCACCTTTTTTAGTGAGACTATTCTTTGAATGAAACTATCACCTTTTCATAGTCTCATCTCCAGGTTTATGATTTTTCTTGTGCCTTGCCTTGGTGGCTCCCAAACCTTTGTACTTGGGCCCTTGAATTTCTTTTTGTAGGCCCTTTCTGTCTCAGACTCTGAGACCACTTGGGTCTGGCAGGATGGGCCTTCCATGGTCTATGTCTGTATCTTAGCAGCTGTTTACCTTTATGTCAAGGTTGTTATCTGCCAGACCCCAGCTGTACTCTGTGGGCTGAATCCTTCTTAGTGTCTTTGGCCCAGCCTGTTTGTACAAACCCAGTTTTCCCAGGGCTAGGTCCATTTCCTTGCACTAAACTTCCTACCATGGGATCTTTGCCTCCGGTGATGAAACATCCCCTATGCCAGCTTCACCCCTGCTCCAACTCAGCTTCCTCTTGTGTCTTAACATTTTATTCTCTTGGTTTATTTTTATTTATTTTTATTCTTGGTGTGCTTGTCTCCAACCAGATTGCTCCTTAATCACAGAGACCATCCTTTCTATCTCTTGGATGGCACATTGCTACATCATTGAACTTAAAATCGAAATACTTCAGAGAATAACAGATGGATTTTGTTATATTCTACATCTGAAAAGTCAAATATTTTCTTATTATCTCAATTTCTCTGTAGAGCTGGAGCTGGTAAACTTTGGCCCATGGACCGAATTCAGCCTACTAGGGATAGTTTTTACTTTTTTGAAGGGTTGTGGGGGATAAAAATTTTAGAAGAAGAATATGCAACAGAGACTTACATGGCTAGCGAAGCCTAAAATATTTACTACCCGATATTTTACAGAAAAAGTTCGCCAAACCTTGCTCTAGAGGCAATGCTTTGTTTAAGTGACTTAAATTAGACTAGTTAGCATAATTAAACACTTTTGCTCCAAAGAAATAGAAGGTATTATAATTGACTTCTTTTTTTTTTTTTTTAACACCATAGCTGATTCATTGGAAAGTAACATCTCAGATCAAGATAGCGATTCAAATATGGATCTTATGCCAGGAATTTTAAAACAGCCATCCCTGACACTTGAGCTTTTCCCCAATCATACAGACAATCTTAATTCCTCACAGAGGGTAAGTCACTTTGTTGATATATCTCAAAAAAATTATAGTGAAATAGTGATAATTATAGAATCATGATGAGAAGCTTTTAACTTCAACCCAGAGAGTAATTAAAACAGAGTACTGATTCATTCATTAGTAACTTAAATTTTCAAAAATAAAATTCTCATTCTTTACTTTTTTTCTAAGCCTACAACAAGTAGTTTCATTCCAAGACAGCCTTTGTTGTTTTCCTTGATTTAGCCATTCTGATACCATGCTTGATCCTTCACCCATTCTTTCTCAAGCCTAGGTTTTTATTCAGTCCCTGAAGTATACACTAAAGTCACAGCAGTGACCTTATAATTGTGCCATACTCAACTTGTCTGACATAGAAATGATAGCATTTTGAAGAATAGTTTGGTATATGAAATAGATGCACCAAGTAAGACAGACAGCAGCTAACAGCTAAGGGTTTTTGCTTTTATTCTTTTTTCTTACCCTATAAGATGTTACTTCTTTGCTATCTGTATTTTCCCCCATGTTACCTCTTAATCATTACTGGAAAGTGATCTTGATGCTTAGTAGCATAGAATCAATTCATAAGTGTAAGAAGATTAACTTAGAACAAATAAGAAAAACAAAAGAAGTGTAAACATAACTGAAGCCATTCTCCCATTGTACAAGAACTTCTTTGGCTCCTTTCACAGTGAAAATTATTTTTAAGTATATGCTTAAAATAATATGGGAGAGGTTTTCACCTCCTTTAGGGAAAAATATAAAGTTTTGTAAGTCTTTTTAAAAAATGACTTGAAAATCAGGAATTGCCATATTAAAGAAAGGTTTCACAGAACAGTTCGGAAATTAACAAAGTCAGTTTTAGGTGGTAATGCCTGATTTTAGCCAGCTTTCTCTCCTGTTCAGTGATTGACTCAATTCCAGGATAGTTATTTCCAGAGAATAACAAATCTGAAATAAATAAAAAGCACCATGTTTTTATTTATTATTTATACTAAGAAAAGAAAACTTAAAAAAGAAAAGTCATATGATTATCTCAGAAGTAGCAGTTGACAAAAATTCAATACTCATTTATGAGAAAAACTCTTGGCAAACTATGCGTACAAGGGAATTTCTCCAAGTTATAAAGGGCATCTACTAAAACCTGTAGCTAACATCATACTTATACATTATTCATTATTCTAAATGTTTTCCCTCGGACATTGAGAATAAGGCAAATGTGTCTGCTTTCACCGCATCTGTTCAACATGGTATTGGAGGTCCTAAAAAATAAGGCAAGAAAAAGAAAATTAGAAGAGAAAGATCTTTGGAAACAAGATTTGCAAGATGGTTTGAAAAGTACTTGGTGGGAATGTTTAGGCAGCTTCATATTTTGGTTCTCTCAATTTATAGCTCTAAAAGGAGAATGGGAATATAAGAAATCTAAACTGAACATAGCAAATGTTGTTAAGAAATCAAAAAGGAAAGGGTTTGAAAGTAGTAGGGATGTTCTAGCAAATGACTGCTGTTGCAGAATAGCCCCATAAAGTACCCAAAGGAGCCCTCCATGACAGTATAGGCCACAAAGCTCAGTGATTAAGAGCAAAAGCTTTGCAGTCAAACTTAGGTTTGAGTCCTAAATTCAGTCAGTTATTAGTGTGGCCTTGGGTAAGTTCTCTAACCTTCCATAAGGGGAATAATAATGCCTGTATCACCAACTAGTGATGAGATTAGATTAGACAAGGGACTCTGTATAAAATACTTGTCACAGTGCCTGGTACAGAGCAGTATAAATTATCCTTATACTGACAATTGTTATTTAGATAAGAAAATTCACGAATTCAGAAACAGGCCTTGTGGGATATTGTGAACACCTTAAAAGCTTCTTAGGAGCCATGATGCTAAGAAAATCGTTTCTGAATGTCTGTCCTGGTTTGGGGGTCATTTCTTGGTCCAAGTCATTTTCTGTGCATGGTAGAATAGGGACAGAATCTGGGGCCTTTACTGTCTCTTGCCATCTGGTAGGAAGATTTGTATACTTCTGTGTTAATAAGGAGTTTTATTTTTAAAATTCAACTTAAGTAAAGGGCTCTCCTCCTCTGTATACTTTTTTTAGGGCATATGCTCAGCTCTGCTGCATCCTCTGAAAGTGGTGGGGCTCAGAGTGCCCGTTTGCTAGATGGGAGTTGCATAGTCTTCATGGCCTTGCAAAGAAAGAGGAAAGCCCTTAATTGTGGGGTGAAGGGGGGGGCAGGAGGCTAGAAGCAAACTGTATGACGATGAAGACCCAGGCAACTCTTTTTTTTTTTTTTTTCTGACAAGATAAAAGGATTTAGTTGTAGACTACCGTAGGAAACATTTGGTCTGAGCACTAGAAATAACTTACAAATGGGGCATTTTAGACATTAGGATGTCCAGACAAAGTATTGATGTTGCTGTGATGGGGAAAATCTGATGCCTTCTGCCACAGAGATAGATTTACATCTTCTTAAGCCCTCATTAAGACATTGCATGTGAATAGCCTTTGCCTTATAATTGTTCCGTATCCCTCACTTTATTTCTCTTTGACAATTTTAGAGACCTGTTTCCTTGCTATAGGTTGAGACTGATAAGGAAGAACTTTTTTGCAAATGTATTTCACACTTTTTTCCTGGAGTTATTTCCACAACTTGATACTTCCCTTTATTTTTCTGTCTCTTGCATCAATAGGCATCTTGATAAATGCATTACTGGGTAGTTTTATTAATCCAGCTTTTTTCCCCCCGTCTCTTCTGTTTTTCTCTGCCGCATATAGCTCAGTCCCAGTTCCAGAATGAAAAAGCTGCCTCAGGGTCGCCCTGTACCTCCCCTGGGACCTGAAACCAGAGTTTCTGTAGTCTGGGTGGAGCGCTATGATGATATAGGTACTGTATAAGAATTTTGTCTGTAAATAGAGCTATAATAGAATGACAATGACTTCTGATTATCTAAAGAGAGAGACAGCATAGGTTTGGTATGGTGGACAAAATTGAGATTGGAGCTCAACAATTCTGGGTTTGAATCCCAGCTCTACCACACAGTCAAATTTCTTAGAATACTCATCTGTGAAATGGCAGTTTTTTCACTTATTACCTTGTGAAGATATGATGAGACTAGCCTTTAGTTGTTCTTTTTAGGTATCACGAATAATGTTTTTTGACAGTTGGTTTCACAAGTCACCCTAAGGCCCCTGGAAAGGGGAAGGAGGAGCACTTCACTCATCCTGTTTACACAGCACTCCTTTTTTTAATCAATTTTATTGAGATATATTCACACACCATACAATTCATCTGAAGTATACAATCACTGACTCACAGTATGCAGCACTTCTTTTGATGAGTCTAATACACCTTCCTATCTAGGTTTGATGTAAAAGTTAACTTGCCCTTAAGGGGCAAGTTATCCTCTTATGGATAAGTTTCTCATGTTTTTTACGTAAGTATCATAAGAAGCACTAGAGATACATTCGTGGTCTAGAATCACTTCCAGCTCGGAGTTGGTAGGAAAGTGTTGTGGTTGCTTTCCAGCCAAGCGCTCAAAGACCACAGATCGTGTTCTCTAAAATATCTCTGCTTTTGATGAGCCTAGCTAAAATGTTTCTTGAGGGATTTTTTTTTTAATTTATGGGGAATAGTTGGAATTTTATATATGTAGATATATATATTAGGATAGCACAATCCAAATTGTTACCCACTTATATAAAGAGGTTAAGAAATTAGGTTTCCTGTTATTTGTTTGGGGAAAATGAAGGAGATATTAATTGTAATGCTTTTTTTTTCTTCCAGAAAACTTTCCCCTCTCAGACCTAATGACAGAGATCAGCACTGGTGTGGAAACAACTGCAAATAGTAGCACTTCTCTGAGGTACACTATTCTTATTTGCTTGAAGTTTATCACCATGTTCATATATTTATATACATAGATACACCTAATTTTTTAATAATATATTCATTATAGTGGAATAAGGAAATAAAGGATTATAACAAAAAGATAATAAGAAACATAACTAGATTAGGCAAAAAGAATAAAAAATGAAGTTTGTCGATCAAATTAGCAAGGATTTTTTAAATGGTATATTCATTGCTATTTTATGTTGATCTGGATCAAGAAGAAAAATGGAAAAGGGGGTACAATTAAGTATTAATGAAAGACCATGATAACAGGGTAGCAGTTTAGATAGGAATAAGGCTATCTGGATAGGTAGTTAAAATTTCCTAGATAGATGAGCTATTTAATATTAGGGGAAAAACTAAGTCAAATATGATACATGTTTAATATGTATTGAAATTTGTGTTTTACCTGCCCATTATATAGGCAAAAAGGATAAAAAGAAAATAATATGATTCTAAGAATAGTAAAAATATTATTTTAGACTCTATAGTTTTCAAGACTTTTTGCCTGTTTTTTTTTTGTTGTTGTTGAAACAGATCTCAGAGGGACAGTGTATTAGTTACGGTTCTCTAGAGAAACAGAATCAACAGGAAACACTCGCAAATATAAAATTTATAAAAGTGTTTCACGTGACTGCGGGAACACAGAGTCCAAAATCCGCAGAGTTGGCTGTGAAGCTGACGATTCCGATGGAGGGTCTGGATGAGCTCCATAGGAGAGGCTCACCAGCCGAAACAGGAAGAGCCTGTCTCTTCTGAATCCTCCTTATAAGGCTTTCAGTGATTAGATTAAGCATCATTCATTGCAGAAGACATGTCCCTTTGGCTGATTACAAATGGAATCAGCTGTGGATGCAGCTGACATGATCATGATTTAATTCTATGAAATGTCCTCATTGCAACAGACAAGCCAGCACTTGCCCATCCACCACTTGGCCAAGTTGACACATGAACCTGACCATGACAGACAGTTATCAACCCTTTTTTATAGATGGTCTAAATTAGATTTATAGAGGTTATTCCTCAGGGTCACATATCCTACATATGAAGGAGAAAGTTATCTGAACCCAGGCCTCTGACCCCAAATGCTAATTGCACATTTTGCACATCATCGAGCTACCCCCAAACTTGATATTTCAGCTTTGAGTATTTTCTATTACCTTACTTTAATTGAATTTAAGATTAATTTATTCTAACTTTGTCGTATTATTGTCAAAATGAAGTCAAAGATAGTTTAAGTTTAACATCATTTAAAAAAATTTCTGGAAAATGTCATTTTTTAAAACTTCCCGTTTTTTTAATGCTGAAGTATCTTAAAGCAAATTACAGATATCCTGACATTCCACTTCTAAATACACTAGTACGTAGCTCTACAAAGTAAGAATATTTTTAAAATAGCTAAAAAATAATATTGAAATAATAAAATTAGTAATAATTCTTTAATAAGCATCTAATAGCCAGTTCATAGTCACATTTCTTCACTTTTCCCTAAAGTATCTTTTATAGCTGGTTCTTCAAACCAGCATCCACTCTGGTACCATGCATTACACCTGATATTTATTTCTTTAATTCTCCTTAATTCAGAAAAGTACTTTTTTCTTTTTTTTTTCCATTACACTGACTTGCTGAAGAGACAAGAATAATAGTCATAAGGTAGACTTTTCTTAAACTAGTTTAGAAGAGAGCTTTAACTGTGTTGTACTGCTTTGTTGTTTTTTAATTTACTCTTTTTAGGTCAAAAGTTGTCATGGCTATATGGTTAGACTATAATATTTGTATTTTACTGGAACAATATTTACTGGAACATTAGCAAAGTTTAGAATTTGTCTTGGGGACAGGATTACTATAGGATTCATTTTGTTTGTTTGCATGTCTGGAAAGGTTTGATTTGATGTTGCTTTAGCCAAATCACTTTACCCATAGAAAGAAAACTCGTTGTGTTGCAAAAGGAAAACTTATATGTGGCATCACAGAGTAACATGGGTACCTTTGGACGTATCTGATATGTACCCGACATACGATATCTAACTCACTGTTCTCTAAAGGTGCATCTGTTATCTGTTCAGAGGCCTTGAGGGCCTTGATCCTGCCCAGACGTAGCCATTTATGACCCTCGCTGAGGAGGGCAGTTGTTGCTGGCCCAGACTAACAGCCTTTTCCTCCTCCCAAAAATTATATCAGGTATTCCCATAATGGGCCTAAACTGTG
Source organism: Tamandua tetradactyla (assembly GCF_023851605.1). Taxonomy (NCBI): domain Eukaryota; kingdom Metazoa; phylum Chordata; class Mammalia; order Pilosa; family Myrmecophagidae; genus Tamandua; species Tamandua tetradactyla. The sequence continues at coordinate 13,399,245 of NC_135327.1, read as the reverse complement.
TATTCCTGCTTCCACTCTTAAGATTTCAGCCTTGACTGTCATGGAGTTCACTGCACACTGGCCAGCCCCACTTTGTTCCCTGCAAGATGGAGGAACTAAGTGAAAGTCCCAAGGGTGGTCGCTAAATTTGTAGCTCCTCGCAATAGATTTCTCTGACCTTTCCTTCCACCCTGGGACCCAGTGGTTTTCTGAGCATATTTTCTCAGCCCCTTTGTATCAGAATCCTAACCCTAATCATGGGCATTTAGGACCAGGTGTCAACAGGGCGTTGGCACCTTGGGCTCTTGGAAGAAGATTCTGAGCAGGCTGATCGCTTGGCTCTTCTGAAACCACTACCTGGCAATAGGTCCCCTTGGTATTCCTGTGTATGTATGCAGGACTTCTGTTCTTGTGTATCTTGTCTAAAAAGAGTCTTGTCTTTTCTCAAGATCTACCACTCTAGAAAAAGAGGTTCCTGTCATCTTTATCCACCCTTTAAACACTGGATTATTCCGGGTAAAAATTCAAGGAGCCACTGGAAAGTTTAACATGGTCATCCCTCTTGTGGACGGGATGATAGTCAGCAGGCGAGCACTTGGTAAGGTCTTCATTTGTGGCTGAAGGGCTAAAGTTTCCTCTTTTACTTTTATATTTTATAAGCCAAATAGAAATACAAATAAAGAAATGGTGCTCTTAGTAAGTCCCACATGTAGAACATATTATAGTTCTTACAAAGGGAGCATGTTTTGTTCTGTTTTTAAGCAGCTTCATCTAGTGAATGTCAGTAAAGCTGTAATTTACAAACTTCTAGTATGGGAAAATGAAGATAGCTGCCTGTAATCCAGGGAAGAAATGTTGGGCCAAATTTTGAATAATTTTTCCTTGTCATTATGTTTTTCTGATGGTTTTATGTTGGCATTGCTATGTTTTTCTCTCTGGGGTCTGGGAGTTTTACAACTAGAATTAAAATAGTTTGAGTATGCAGAGGGTAGCTCACCTGAATACTCATAGTTCTCCTAGCTGACTGTCTATTAAAAGTTATTTTTAAACCCTCTTTTTTTTAGGTTTTCTAGTGAGACAGACAGTGATTAATATTTGCAGAAGAAAGAGACTGGAGAGTGACTCCTACAGTCCACCACACGTCCGCCGGAAGCAGAAAATCACTGACATTGTCAACAAGTACCGGAACAAGCAGTTGGAGCCAGAGTTTTATACTTCACTTTTCCAGGAGGTTGGATTCAAGAATTGCAGTTCTTAGACCATTGTCTGTTTAGGACTATTTAACTCCGGTTTGGGGACTATAATAGCAAAGCAAAACTATATGACAGGTAATCACTGTAAAAATAAAAACAAATCACTCCCCAAGAGCTTACTGTTTAATCACCAGAATAGAAGCAACATATTATAAACCCATTTGATAGAAAACTTTCGGCTTTCTAGTGAAATGGGCTCCCAGACACAATCATATTCCTGCTGGTAATGATGATATACATTTTAGCCATAAATTTTTTTTAAAGTGACAATTTTAGTTAAATATATGCCTTTTCAGGAGAAAGGCTTTTATGCATCTCAGTTAAACACATGCATTGTTAGTATCAACAAATTTGCAAGTTAGAAATTGAAGATAGTTTTATACTTCACTTTTCAGGAGGTTGTGTTCACAATTAAAGTCTATTGCTGAATCTTTCAGGACATTTAAAAACTCAAAAGGTGTTGATAGCATGAAGAAGGAATGAAATCTCAGCCTTCTGCTCACTTGTAGGTCCTTTTGTTATCCAGCTACTAAACTGGCAAAAAAAGAGAAAAGAGCATAAATGTTTTTTGCTCAAATAAGAAGTCTAATATTAAAATACTTCATATTTCCCTCCACATGTCAAAAGTTGTCAGTTTCATCACTGCACAGAAGATCAGTCTGAAGTTTCCATTTCTAGGAGACCCAGGAACAGATCTAAAGTGAAGGCATGGCCCTGTCCTTTAGTGGGGACACAAATGAAGTTTGTGGGGTTAAAAGAGAATGCCGATGCCTACCACACTTTCTTCATTATGGTCGAGCTTGGTAACATAATGACAGGTTAAACATTTGTAATTCCTTGGTAATTTCTTGAGTAAGTGTCAAGAAATGTAAGTTCACAAAAAGGATTGAAAATTATTTGGTTTCATGCATTGTCTCTTATTTCAGGACCAAGCTAGAAATGGCAATAGTTTATGAAGGATTCTAATTTGGGGTTCAGGAAGTAGCCTCTCAACTCTAGTAATTCAGGTCTCTCCCACAGATCTTACTAGATTTCATCAAAATTAACAAACATTAGTGACCACCTCCTTGGGTGGCTGCTGTTAGAAATGGCTATTATTGTCCTGCTGTCTGGACTTGGCCAACTGAAGGCACAACAAATTCCTGCAAGGGATTTGGAAATACTTTTGTTACCTCGCTGCTACTTTTCTGCTAGGGATGAAAGTTTTGAGGTGGCCAGACCCAGAACATCTATACAAGGATTCCAGTTACAATGCTAGAATATACACTGCTCATTTCTACTATTCTTATCTGCTTTCTTTTTAATAATTAAGATTATGTTATATTAAGAAAATAAGTGACATTTGAAGTCCAAAGAAGAATGATCACAGGTGTATAAGGGGTTTTCTCACTTGAACTGTGACATTAGTAGATTCTGTAGGTCAGAGCTGTAGTGCTCTATTTCTTTTGATTTGATGTTTTGATTGTTTAATTTGTGTGTGGGGGGGTGTAAGACCTAATTTCCTATGCAGTTATTTCTATTCCAGAAGTGTGTATCTTGCCACTGTGAGCAAGATTCATGGGCATAGCAGCTCTTAGTTTTAGGTTTGCCGTACCCTTTTTATCACGTTTGATTTAAGCTCAGGTAAAGTAACTCCACCTTCTGTAACTTCAGTTTCTATTCAGGGTATACTATTATTTGATAACTTATTTCCTTTTTAAGCTGGGCAATAAATTGATGTTCCCAGATGGTAGGATGGGAAAGGGATGTATAATAAAGATTAGCAAACTCTACCATAAAAATCTTTTAATAGCTCAGCAAGTAAAAAAGGTGAAGTTTGACAACTTTCAAGGAAATTCCAGATTGATATTTCAAAGGGGGAAATAATGGGCCCTTGATCTAGCTAAAGTGAACAAAGAAAGGTATAAATTTGTGTGCAACTTATAACATTCCAGAGGTTAAAAATAACTAATGTAGTTGTTGTACTTCTTAAGTATGATTCTTCAGAATCATAGTTCTCATGTCAGAAAAATGTATGGGTGTGTATGTGTTGAGGGTGGGTTTGCTGATCTTTTAGTTAGGTCCAATTTCTCGCAACTTTTTGTAATTGTAATGGCTTTGATGAGTGAACAGCCATGTTGAATGCAGTTTGTAATCTAAAAGATTTTGTGGTCTCCCAGGGAAGGAGGAATGGGTTCAGTAATGTGTAGCCCTTGAAGGCATGAAATCTCCAATGTATACAGCATGGAAAAATATATAGTATAAACATCCCTAACTGGGCTGGTTCCTTCTGCTCAACATCTAAAACATCTAAACAAAGGGAATGTGTAAGAACTTTTGAACCTTTCATTAGTACATGTTTTTGAGTTCATGGTCACTCATTTTACCCAACTGCCTTTGTTAAAAACACTCTGAGTAGATTGATACTGGAGGTGTATACTTAGTTAAGTCCATGTGATAAATTTGCTAGCATATCTCCATAACCTTTGAGGGAAGCCAGGACCATTTTGGTCTGCGGCTTTAAGTTTAGTTGTCACCTGTAATGGGTTGCTGTTACAGCTGCACTGGGGGCTGCATGAGTCTAAGAGGAAAGCATCACTCAAGAGACAGAAGTAGGTAGCCCCTTGTACTCTCTTCTCAAGTTGTTTTGGGGTCTTTCCTCCTTTCTGGAGCATTGAAGTCAGTAAGGAGGGCCTTTGCCTTTTAAACCCTTTCTTTGTTCAAACTGCTCTCCCTTTAGTCCAGTGTTTCCTCCAAAAATCCTCCCACCCCCCCTGCTTCTGTCCATTGGCCCTTTAAAAGAAATAGTTACATGGTAGGCTGACCTCCTGGCCAGATACACACATTGATGTGAGATCCTCTGCTTTCAGGTCCTCTATTTCAGAGCAGCCCATTCTCTGGATTCATTTATAAATACAAAGTATATCTTTGGCCAGTCCTATCAGTTGCCTCTGGGTCCATGTGGGGCCTTCACAAAGTTATTCTACATAGCTGGAGAAGCATTTGTCAGGCTCTGCAGAACTTCAGAAACTTCAAGAGTATTTATTTCTGTTGGCAGGTGAAACTTTCCTAAATGGGAGTCGGCTTTATTCAGAGACATATTTTGTGGTGGATGGTGAAAGATGTACTAGAGGTCATTTGACACTCCTCCTGACAGTAGTTCTCTGTTCAACGTTTTAAAGCTCATTCAGGTTATATCTTCCTAAAAAGAATTGATTTATATGTTTACATGAAACAATAAATTGAGTTAGATGGTCTGTTTTAAAGATTTCCATTATAGCCTCTTTTCCTGAAATGAAGAGATTATAGGTAATTCATTCAAACAACGTGGAATCAAATTGTGGGTTTCTCAATAGCTAAAGAAGCCATGTACTGTATAGTGTTTTTCTCAGAATACCAACTTATGTTCTTCAGATGTTTTTCTTTTTTTTAATGCTGAGGGAAAAGGTGTAATTTGGGATTCCACAGTGCCTTGCATATATTAGGCGCCCAATAAATATTTGTTGAAGCAAACCAAGTTTCCCAAGTCCTCTTCTCTTATAATGACCAAGACCGTCTTTCTCCTCTGAAGGGCTTGGCAGTTGTGACTAAAATATAAGCAGTATCATTTGCTTGAAATCATATATACGATTTGTATGAATTTCGGTATGTTGCCAAGACATGATCTTTTTCTTATTGTATTTTCTGTAAATATTTCTGGCACTGAACTGTAAAGTAAAGGCAAAATGTAAATATGAAGGTGTACTGTGTCCCTTAGCCTCCTGTGTTATATCTTCGTCGATTAGGGGAGGAGGCCCAGAAACTTGTTTATATTTATGCCAATCCCTTGTCCAGAAGAAACCCCTGGAAAATTGAATGTAATTCATTTAGCCAATTAAATTTTAAGGAAATTCTTCTAACAACTTTGTGTGTGCTTTTGGTTAAAGGCCAAGGGTTTGATTGTGCATGAATGTTCTTAATTTATTCTTTCCAGGAGTTGTCCTCTACCCTTTCTAATTTTTTCACCCTGGTTTTGGAATTTCATGAAATACTCATCATTCAATTAATTTTAGAAGTCTTTGGCCTTCTAAGCCGGAAGGAACTTGTATAATGAAAACACTGCCAACAGACCTCACTTTAAAGAGACTAGGAATTGCTGACTAGCGTGGGAAGTTTCTCTGACTTGAAAATGGGGAAATGCTTGGAAGCTCTGCTGTCTGCCTGCAGAATATCTGAACTCTGTCAGTGTTGGGCAGTCCGGAGAGAAGAGAAGGCAGAGATCATCCCACTCTCCTACCTGCTGCCCTTTTGCATAGAGTTGGCTGCAGAGGTTAAATGGGGCGAGATGAGCATCTTAATGCCTAGATAGCACATGGTGGAATGGTTGTAACACTTAAGGAAATAATGATGAGAACCATTAATGCCTTTGCCACGAGCAGCTTCCTCTGACCTGACCCAGACTCTGTGACGTTAGTGCGCTATCCTGAACCAGGTACCTGGAGAAACTGTACCCCTTCAAGTTGAAGTTGTATGTCTCCTCCTGCACTGCCCTTGTACCACAAGGCCTCCAGCTGGCCCGAAAGCTTCTCCCTGAACTGATGACACAGTGGCCCTGTTTGGTGTCTGGCAAGTTTTCGTAGCCAGAAAATGGATGTGCAAGCCTTTCCCACTTGTGCTGCACAGCTCTTTCTGACCCCAACTTATGGTCTTGATCTCTGGGCCCTGCGTTTGCTGCAGCCTGCCAGGGCACTACTGTTTGGATATTCATTCTAATACTATCTGCCCATAATGTGCTGGGGACTCTGTCCACCTCCACCCCACAGCTAGACTAGGACTCCTTCTAAACCCCCTGGCCCTCCAAGCCTAGCTGCCCCTATACTCCCATATTTCCTGTGGCTGGTCCCCACTTGCTTTCCTCCCTGCCTGGTGTCCTGTAAGGAGGTTCTTCCCCTGTATAACTCCCTCAGGTTTACCACCCACTCCTATAGCTGCTTCCCACGACTGGGATTGGTTTGCTGGACATTACAACCTGTACTCTTAAGTCACAAAGTCAAATCTGGATCACAATCGCCCTGGCTTCACATTAAATATGTCAAGTCCTGATCCTTACCTCAGAGGTCCTGTCTCAATCAGTGTGGGTAGGCCTAGAAATTGGCCTCTGAATCAGTACCCTCTAGCCCCCACCCACCTGCTGGCAGTGCTCCTGCCTTCTTCACCTACACAACAGTCACTTAACCTTCCCACACCCATCAGGATCCCAATCTGGATGTAGTTTAGGCGTTTGAGGGACTTGATAGGCCCAAAGCCTCCTGCCTGCCATAGGACCTGGCATGTGGAGGAAGCTTGCTACTTCATGAGTGAATGAATGATAGGGGTGAGGTGGGAGACAGTAAGAATGGCATTTTAGAGTGTTTTTTGCCCCTTGAGAGTTAAAGAAACAAGGTTGAAGCCTCTAGAAGCTACTCACTGACAACCCTAAGGAAAGGTGTAGAAGTTTCCAACTTAATCATTTATTGAGGGCCTACTGTGTATGGGATTAGAAATCTTTTAAAATGGCACCCAGTGATCCAGTCTGGTCTGGCAGGTGTATTTTTGTTTAACTAACAATGTTTTATCAAGGTTTGATTCAACATTTTAAAATTGGAAGATTTCACATAATTCAGATTTTTTGGCTCTTGGAAAAGTCGGGAGACCTGCCAGTACTGGACCTAAATTTCCTGCATAGCAATTGTTGGTGGGAGTGGTGGGGAATGCAGCTAACTGAATGTAATTTAGTGCACCTAGACAGGCAGCTGTGTAAATGTGGGCATGTGCAGCCAAAATTATAGGGCCAGAGGACCTGGCAGGCCCCGGATCATATCTGTAGCCTTGAATATTTGAACCTGTGGGAAATTTTTATTCCATCATTTATTTTTCTAATTTAGCAGCTTGGTGAGTTAAGAATTATTTCCATCTTACAAAACAGAGCATCAGAGAGGTATCATCCAATAGCAGTTAGCACAGGGATTCAAACCTGGATCTGTACTCCTGCCTGGAAACCTGAGCTTTTACTTTCAGCCAAGTTATCTCACTGCCCAGGGCCCGTATGTCCAACAGCTCTCCCTCAAGGTCTTCCCCTGCAGTCTTCACCTAAAGGACACTAGGCTTTCCTTATTACATCACCATCTCAGTCACAGTTGGACTGAGGGCAGAGTGTGGCTGGCCCACCTGGTCCCCAGGGGCATCTTATCACCCATGTGCCATGAAGTACCCTCTGGTGCCGCTGGTCAATGATCTCACGTTTTACTTCCTGGCTTTCTGGCTCTGCCTGCCCATGGGCTTGCTGCTGTTCTTGTTGGTTGTCTGGTTATGCTGCTTACTTAGCCAAGGTGAGCCCTCCAGGCCGAGCCCTAATCCTGGAACTGGGCAAGGGGCGGAAGGGGCCGGGGTGTCCTGAAACAACTGCGGAGAAGGGTTTTGTTCAGACCTTTTTACTGCTCTAAAGCCATCCTCAGCTAACAACTACCCCGATTCCTCGTAAGACTTTCTCCTTAGAAGCTGTTTATTCAGCAACATCTCAGGTGGCATTTTTAAATAAATCCTTTTGTTACTATTGCAAGTGGGTTTGGACCGTCCTCCCTCAGGATCCCTATTTTTGCAACTCTCAGTTTTATTGTGTCTGCCCCGCCCTTGTTCTGGGACAGACCCAAACCCAGAGTCTAGGCCTGCCATGATATGTGGGATTGAGGGTATGGGGGCTGGCGGGTGGCTAGGGACAACCAAGCCTGTGGTTTTCTAACTTTTCTGCCGTGGATCTCTTTATTGGAATCAATTTGGCCTGGAATTTTTATGAAAAGCAAAAAAGCAGACCTTCACTCTGACTCCTCCACACCTCCCACTCAGCAGGGCAGTTTCAGGGTAGGGACGTGGCCTGAGAAACTGCGCTTGCCCAAGTCAAGGGAGGAGCAAGTGGGGAGAAGGGAACTGCCTGGTGAGACTGGCACTGAGGCAAAAATAGATAATGGGCCACTGAACCCCTGGGGAAACCGACCTGTGGAGACATGCTAGTCTCTAGCCATGACGTAGGGAGAGAGGATGAAATCACACACACCCTTCAAGAGGAAGATGCTTTGCTGTCAACATTTTTCTTGTGCAGTTTGAAAGGAGTTTGCAGAAAGGGAAACCTCCAAAACGATAGATTTGGGGATGAAACAGGAGTGGACACAAAGCTATAGCTCTGAGTCCACTCTCCCACAGGCTGTGCCTGTGACAGTCCTGCCCTGAAGGTGGCCCTTGGACCAGAACTGGTGGAGAAGCATCTTAAATTCAAAACTGCCTTTGAATTCCCCTACTTGAAACAAGTGCCCCCCAGCAGAACTCCAAGGACTTTGGAACCAAGAGTCCAAACTTGAATCCAGCACTACCACTTCCTGGCTGTGTGAGCCAGGACCAGTCACATCACCTTTCTGAGCCTTCAATTCCTGGCCTGTGAAATACAAACAATACTAGTATTTGCCTTCAGGAAATTATTAAGAGTGTTAAATGTGAAAAATGCATGTGAAGCATTTAGCATATGGTATTTGCTGAAGAAACAATCACTATCTGTAGTGAAGAACAGTGCCTCAAGCTGTCATACTGATTTTTTAAAAACTTTTTATAATATATATACAAAACAAAGAAAGGAAAAAGCAATACTTTTTTTTAACTTTTTTTGTTAATTAAAAAAATTAGCAAACAAAACATTAAGATTCATTCCATTCTACATATACAATCAGTAATTCTTAATATCATCACATAGTTGCATATTCATCATTTCTAGAACATTTGCATCGATTTAGAAAAAGAAAAAGACAACAGAAAAAGAAAGAAAATGATAACAGAGAAAAAAAAGATTATACATACCATACCCCTTACCCCTCGCTTTCATTTACCACTAGCATTTCAAACTAAATTTATTTTAACATTTGTTCCCCCTATTATTTATTTTTATTCCATATGTTCTACTCCTTCTGTTGATATAGTAGCTAAAAGGAGCATCAGACACAAGGTTTTCACATTTGCAGAGTCTCATTGTGAAAGCTGTATCATTGTTCAATCATCATCAAGAAACATGGCTACCGGAACACAGCTCTACATTTTCAGGCAGTTCCCTCCAGCCTCTCCACTACATCTTGAACAGCAAGGTGATATCTACTTAATGCATAAGAATAACCTCCAGGATAACCTCTTGACTCTGTTTGGAATCTCTCAGCCATTGACACTTAGTCTCATTTCACTCTTCCCTCTTTGGTCGAGAAGGTTCTCTCAACCCCTTGATGTTAATTCTCAGCTCATTCTAGGGTTTTTCTCAGTCCCTTGATGCTGAGTCTCAGCTCATTCCAGGATCTCTGTCCCACGTTGCCAGGAAGGTCCACATCCCTGGGAGTCATGTCCCACGCAGAGAGGGGGAGGGTGGTGAGACTGCTCATCATGTTGGCTAGAGAGAGAGGCCATATTGAGCAACAAAAGAGGCTCTCTTGGGGGTGACTCTTAGGCCTAAATTTTAAGTAGACTTGACCTATCCTTTGTGGGGTTAAATTTCATATGAACAAACCCCAAGACTGGGGGCTCTCAGTATAGCTTTGGTTGTCCCCTCTGCTTGTGAGAATACCAAGAATTCAACTTGGGGAAGTTGAATTTCTCCCCACTCTCACCATTCCCCAAAGGAGGCTTGCAAATACTTAGTCAACTGTCTGTTGATGGACATTTTGGCTGTTTCCATCTCTTGGTAATTGTTAATAATGCTGCTATAAACATTGGTGTGTAAATGTCCATTTGTGTCCTTGGCCTCATGTCCTTTGAGTAGAGACAGCCAATAGATGGGTCCTGTTTTTTAATCCATTCTGCCAGACTATGTCTTTTGGTTGGAGAGTTTAATCCATTAACATTCAGTATTATTACTGCATGGGTAGTACTTTTTCTACTATTTTGCCTTCTGGATTTTATATGTCATATCTAATTTTCCTTCTTTTTACCTTTACTCATAGTTTTCCTTTCTACACTCTTCTTCTCCACACCTCTCTCTTCTGTCTTCGTATCTGTCTCTAGTGTTCCCTTTAGTATTTCTTGCAGAGCTGGTCTCTTGGTCTCAAATTCTCTCAGTGATTTTTTGTCTGAAAATGTTTCAATTTCTCCCTCATTTTTGAAGGACAGTTTTGCTGGATATAGAATTCTTGGTTGGCAGTTTTTCTCTTTTAATAATTTAAATATATTATCCCACTGTCTTCTCGCCTCCATGGTTTCTGCTGAGAGATCTGCGCATAGTCTTATTGGGCTTCCCTTGTATGTGATGGATTGCTTTTCTCTTGCTGCTTTCAAGATCCTCTCTTTCTCTTTGACCTCTGACATTCTGATTATTAAATGTCTTGGAGTATGTCTATTTGGATCTATTCTCTTTGGGGTATGCTACACTTCTTGGATCTGTAATTTTAAGTCTTTTGTAAGAGTTGGGAAATTTTCAGTGATAATTTCCTCCATTAGTTTTTCTCCTCCTTTTCCCTTCTCTTCTCCTTCTGGGACACCCACAACACATATATTCATGCGCTTCATATCGTCTTTCAATTCCCTGAGTCCCTGCTCATATTTTTCCATTTTTTTCCCTATAGTTTCTGTTTCTTGTCAGATTTCAGATGTTCCATCCTCCAGTTTTGAAATCCTATGTTCTGTCTCTCGAAATCTACCATTGCAGGTTTCCACTGTTTTTTTCATCTCTTCTACTGTGTCTTTCATTCCCATAAGTTCTGTGATTTGTTTTTTTTAGACTTTCAGTTTCTTCTTTTTGTTCATTCCTTGCTTTCTTTATATCCTCCCTCAATTCATTGATTTGGTTTTTGATGAGATTTTCCATGTCTGTTCGTACATTCTGAATTAATTGTTTCAGCTCCTGTATGTCATTTGGATTGTTGGTTTGTTCCTTTGTCTCGGCCATATCTTCAATTTTCCTAGTATGATTTGTTATTTTTTGCTGGCGTCTAGGCATTTAATTACCTTAATTAGTTTATTCTGGAGATTGCTTTCACTTCTTTTATCTAGGGTTTTCTTGCTGGATAAATTTGTTGTCTATCTGTTCTTTGATATTCCGTTCAGCTTTATCTGGACCTTTAGCTTAAGTTTTGTTTAACAGAGGAGAATTTTTCAGTTCTTGTTTTCTTGTTTCTTGCCCTGCTTGTGTGGTGCCTCCCCCCCCCCCGCCCCCGACACACACACTTAGGAGGGTCTACTTAGATATTATAGACCCCAGCCAGATTTTCCCAGACCAAACTGGCCTCCTATCAGGAGGAAAGAGTCACCTGCATCAGTTTTCCCTGAGGGTAAGACCCAGCAGGTTGAAAGACTTTCCTGTGAAGTCTCTGGACTCTGTTTTTCTTATCCTGCCCTGTGTGTGGCGCTTGTCTGACTGCAGGTCCCACCAGCATAAGATGATGCGGTACCTTTAACTTTGGCAGACTCTCCCTGCTGGGGGCGTGGTGGAGACAGAGGAGAGGTTGTAGGCTGGTTTTAATGGCTTCGAATTACCAAGCCCTGGGGTCTGAATTCCTTGATGGAGGGATTCCACCTGAGTTGGGCTTCACCCCTCCCCTGGGGAAGGCACAGTCTCCAGACAAGCCCCCAAAAGAGATCACTTCTGCCTATGCCTGGGGCAGTTGCAGCCTGAAAAGTCCTGCTGCTGTATCCAGAGGCAGTCAAGCCTTTGTAGATACACAGCCACAAAAACCTCTGTTTCCTTCTTTTTTTTTTTCCCCCTTTTTCTGTGAGTCCTGCCCCCTTGGCACCGGGGCAAAAGTGAGCAACCTCTGCTTTGATCAGGTTCACCTAAGCTGGGGACCTATTTTTAGTAGTCAGTATTTGTTAATTAGTTCCACAATTGGCGTTTGATTGTGCCCAGTCCCTGCTGCTGGTAAAGTCCCTTCCTTTCCTTTCTGGGAAGTGGCCTGTGGGGGAGGGTCACTGGCCACCGCAGCTTTGGGAATTCACGGTTCTGGGGGGTGCTCGCCGCCGGTCCAGCTGGTCCAGACTGGGGTATGCTGTGTGTCTGGTCACTGACATGGCCCCAGGAGCTGTTCTGTACTGTTTCTGGTTATTTAGTAGTTGTTCTGGAGGACGAACTAAAACGCTCACGTTGTTAAGCCGCCATCTTGACCCGGAAGTCAGTGCTTTTCAAAGCACTGTTCAACAAGTAGTTATAGAACAGATCCCAGAATTTCTCATGGGCTACCATTCCATCAGCTCAGATTTTCCTTCTAGCTGCTCTAGAGCACCGGAGGCTAGAAGGAATATATATATTTTTTCATCATCACAATTGACTTTTTTTTCTTTTTTGTGAAAAATAATGTACAAAAAAGCAATAAATTTCAAAGCACATTGCAACAATTAGTTGTAGAACAGATTTCAGTGTTTGGTATGGGTTACAATTCCACAATTTTTTACTTCTAGCTTCTCTAAGTTACTGGAGACTAAGAAATGTCAGTATAATGATTCAGCAATCATAGTCATTTGTTCAGCAATCATACTTATTTGTTAAACCTTCCTATCACCTTTGATCTTTCTATCCCACTCTTTAGGGGTATTTGGGCTATGCCCATTCTAACTTTTTCATGTTGAAAGAGGTTGTTGTTAATATGAGGTAGGGGGATAGAACTTGTTGATGTTCTGGAGAGGCTGGCCTCTTTGCATTTTAGGACTTATCTGGTCCAGGGACCCATCTGGAAGTTGTAGGTTTCTGGAAAGTGATCCCAGTGTATTGAATATTTGTAGAATCTTATATAATGCCCATTTGTTCTTTAGGATTGACTGGAATGGTTTTGGTTGGGGTTTGGCAAGTTATGGTAGGTAGTAATGTCTAACTGAAGCTTGCATAAGAGTGACCTCCAGAGTAGCCTCTTGACTCTACTTGAACTCTCTCGGCCACTGATACCTTATTTGTTATGCTTCTTTTCCCTCTTTTAGTCAGGATGGTGTTGTTGATCTCACAGTGCCAGGGCCAGACTCGTCCCTGGGAGTCACCTCCCATGCCGCCAGGGAGACTTTCACTCCTCAACATCATGTCCCATGTAGGGGGGAGGGCAGTGATTTTACTTGCTAAAGAGTTGGGCTTAAAGAGAGAGAGGCCACATCTGAGCAACAAAAGAAGTCCTCTGGAAGTAACTCTTAGGCATGGTTATAGGTGGGCTAGGCTTCTCCACTACATACATAAGGTTCACAAGAGCAAGCCTCAAGATCAAGAGCTTGGCCTGTTGGTTTGGGTGTCCCTAGTGTTTGACACAGTATCAGGGTTTTCCCCGGTGGTAAAGTTTAATAATTCCCTATTTTTTCTCCCATCCTTCAATACTTTTTGATCATTTGCTTAATATATGCTGGCATGTATCTAGGCATTACATTAAGTTATACAGGATCAAAGGGCCTCATTTTTATTCTATGCTCCCTGTGTTTGGATTGTCATGCTGATTTTTAAATCACTAATAACTACCAACATTGTTGAATGCCTGTTCTAGGCCCTGTGCTGAGTTTTACATGCCTTACTTCAATTAACCTTCATCACTGAAGATACTCTTATTATGCCCATTTTCCAGAGGAGGAAACCAAGGCTCAGCCTTTTCTATTTCTTGCCCTTGGTCAATCTGATTTCTGAAGGCCCCTTTACTCCTTTGCAACCAGTAAAACAACACAAGAGTATAGTAAGAAAAATAATAATCTCCCCAACTCCTGTCCTTTCTCAGCTTGCCTTCCCAAGATATGCCATGTTAGTAAATTCATCCACACACTTAATAACATATGTAGGTTTTGGTTTTGGGTGGGGAGGTATCTTTATTTCTCTGCAACTTGCTTGAAATATATCATGGAAGTTGGAAGGTACAGATCTAATGCAGTCTTTTTAATAGCTTCATTACATGACCTTGGACAGATGGACCATGTCTCCATGCGGTGTGAGTGTCTCACAGTTTACTCAGCCAAACTCCCGTGATGGACATGCACACTGTTTCCAGGTTTTCTTGTTTGTGTGTCTCACCACAAAGCAGTGCTGCAATGGAAATCACTTTAAATCTATACTCAGATATGTGCTAATGAATGAACTGGTGGGTAGATGGATAGATGGATGACTAAATGGATGAATGGGTCAATGATTGGGTTTGTATCACTCTGTGCCTCCTCCTGGCCCATACCAAATACACTAGGTCATTTGCTCGCTTCTAGGGTCCATCCCTCTATAATGGATGCCAATTTTACCTCTTTTCCTGTCACAGACACCCTTTTATCTTGGCCTCCAGTCACCACTATTCAAGGCCCTGAAGGCTTCCTGAGCCCCCAAGGCTGGCCAGTACACCATGATTCTGCATTGGCTACCTGGCCCCAGAAAAGACTGCAGAAATGCTCAATCCTAGCAGGGGACCCCTTTTGTATCTGGAATAGGGGACAGGATGTTACTACCCAAGAGGCCTTATATTGAATCTCCACAGATTGGGAAGAAAATGACAGATTTGTGCTTGGAGTGGGAACCATGGGACAAAGACCCAGCCAAGTTTTGCTGGGAGAGGATACTCCATAGCCAAGAGGAGAGGCCCTGCTGGTGAGCCTGCTTTACCAGGTGAGGCCCTTCTCTGTGTGGGTGGTCTGGAAGGGGGATCCTTAGGATCTGCCCAGCACAGATGGCCGCCATGTTGGGAGACATACGACCTCATCTTGTTGGACACCTGCTGCTTTTGCCGTGTTGAGGGCGACTGCCTCTGCCAGGTTGGAGAGCCAGCTGCCCTTGCCATGAGGTATTTCCTCATAAAGTCCCCCCCTACACCTTTTTACCTCTCTGACTTCACTTCCCACCACTCAATATTCTTACCACTTCTCAAATGTGCCATGGACCTCCTTTCTTAGGGTCTCTACACTAGCTGTTCCCTCACCTGGACTCCTTCTCCTCCTCCTCCTCCACACGTCCACATGATGAACTCCCTCACCTCCAAGTGGTTGCTCAAATGTCGCTTTTTCAGTAGAAACCTGTACCTCCCCCATGGCATCCCTATTTGATATTGTAGAGTCTGTGCTAAGCATTTCCTTTTCACAAGCTCATTTATGAAATCCTATGAAGAGGACAGTATTCTTGTCCCCATTTTACAAATGAGAAAACTAAGGGTCAGGGCATTTAAATTATTTGTCCCAAATAACAGAGCATTGCACACTCAGAACCCATGGGAGATCTTATCCATTCCAACAAGGTTAAATGCCATCTCTATGTCAATGGCCCTGAAATGCATTATCTCTCACTTTCTGAGCTCTATTATCTAACTGCCTCCTTGATACTTTTTCATGTGCAGAAGGGAATCATTGATTCCCACTGCTACCCAGCAAAGCAAAACACGTCACCAATCTTATGCTAGCTTTTCCCCATCTCAATGAACAGTACTGTCATTGACTGACCCAATTGCTCAAGCCAGAAAGAAACCTGAGAGCCAGCCTTCATGTCTTTCTTTTCCCCTATTCCAATCCAGTCCCAGTCCATCTCAATGATTCAATTCTGAACTCCATTTCTCATGCACCCACTTCTCTCCATCCCCATTGCCCTTCCCTCCTCCAAAGTCTGTGCTCATGCAACATGTTCACTAACCTACCCCCTTCCGTCCCCCCGAAGGGTCACAACTACCTATCTGAAGTGGAGGGAGGAGGTGGGGGTGAAAAGCAGGGGTCCTCTCTTTCACAATCACACAGTCACATTGTAAAAGCTCTTTATCATTATACATTCATCTTCAAGAAACATGGCTACTGGTTTCAATTACAGTATTACAATTACAATTGATTCTTGACTTTTCTGGTTCACAATGCATCAACAGTTGAGACCTCTTTCCCCAGAAAAATTCATGCATGTACATGTACTCAGTTTGTATACACAGGCAGTTTCATGTAACCTGTGCAGTTGCCCAAAGTTCTGTGTTCGGAAGGATCCAGCTACTCTGCTGTTGCTGTCTTTAACTTCTTAATCATTTTTAAACTTAGTGAACCCACATGTTCATTTTTTAGTGGACTCCACAAATTATATAGCTGGTCCTGTTTGTGTGTACAACTAGTGGTGCAAGAAAAGGGGATTTTGCTTGGGGTTTGTTCATATGAAACTTACCACTGCAAAGAATAGATTAAGCCTACTTAAAATTAGGCCAAAGAGTCACCCCTAGAGAACCTCTTTTGTTGCTCAGATGTGGCCTCTCTCTCAGCCAACATGGCAAGCAAATTCACCACCATCCCCCTGTCTATGTGGGACATGACTCCCAGGGGTGTAAACCTCCCTGGCAACGTGGGACAGAAATCCTAGAATGAGATGGGACTCAGCATCAAGGGATTGAGAAAACCTTCTCGACCAAAAGGGGAAAGAGAAATGAGAGAAAATAAAGTGTCAATGGCTGAGAGATTTCAAACGGAGTCAAGAGGTTATCCTGGAGGTTATTCTTAGGTATTTTATAGATATCCCCTTTATAGTTTAAGGTGCATTAGAGAGGCTAGAGGGAAGTGCCTGAAACTGTAGAGCTGTATTCCAGTAGTCATGTTTCTTGAAGATGATTGTATAATGATATAGCTTTTACAATGTGACTGTGTGATTGTGAAAACCTTGTTTCTGATGTTCCTTTTATCGACGATATTGATAGTAAAAAATATGGATTAAAAAGAAATAAATAGTAGGGGGAACACATGTTAAAATAAATTGGGTAGACTGAAATACTAGGGATCAATGAAAGGGAGTGGTAAGGGGGTATAGAAAAAAATAGGGGGAACAAAGATTAAAATTTATTGAGTGGATGGAAATACTAGTGGTCAGTGGGAGGGAGGGGCAAGGGGTATGGTATGTGTGATTTTTTCTTTTTTCTTTTTGTTTCTTTTTCTGAAGTGATGCATATGTTCTAAAAGATGATTGTGGTGTTGAGCATACTACTGTGCAGTGATGTGAGACATTGATTCTACACCATACACGGGATGTTTGTATGTTAAGAATGTTCATGTTTGTATGTTGTTTTGGTTTGATAATACAAAATAAATTAAATTAAAAAAATTCATATTTAGGAAACAAAAACTTTTTTTAACTTTCGAAGCTTGCTAATTTAAAAAAAAAGTTTTTATTAATTAAAAAAAAATACAAGAAACACAAACATTCCCAACACATACACTCAGCAATTCACAATATCATCACATAGTTGCATATTCATCATCATGATCATTTCCCAGAACATTAGCATCAATTCAGAAAAAGAAATAAAAAGACAACAGAAAAATAAAACAAACAGAAAAAAAGATTTTACATGCCATACCCCTTACTGATCCCTTTCATTGATCCCTAGCATTTCAAACTAAATCTATTTTAACATTTGTTCCCCCTATTATTTATTTTTATTCCATATGTTCCTCTCATCTGTTGATGAGATAGATAAAGGGAACATCAGACACAAGGTTTTCACAATCACACAGTTGCATTGTGAAAGCTATATCATTATACAGTCATCATCAAGAAGCATGGCTACTGGAACACAGCTCTACATTTTCAGGCAGTTCCAATAAAAACTTTTTTAAGTAAAAAAAAGAAAGAAAGAAAGAAAAGGGGATTTGGGACTCTGCTCAAGAACCCACGTCCCAACTTTCCAATTTGTTTCTGGCTCAGTTTTCCCAGAGTCAGCTGGGCCAGGGCAGTGGCCGAAGTGGACAGGAGAGGCGCACCAGGAAGGGAACAGGGTCTTGGTGAGTAGGATGCTGCTCTGGGAACCCCAGCTCTCACCTCTTCCCCGGATGGACACACAAAAGCCCCAAGAGGAACGGGCTGTTTGTGCTATCACAAACACCTCCCTGATCCCCAAGGAGGAGCACAAGTCTGTGAAGACAGTACTAGCAGGCACGTGAGGAGAGGTTGGCCAACTAAATTCAGAGGAGGTCCCAGGACAGGGCTGGGCCAGTAGATGTAGGGTCTGTATTAAAGTAACAAGGGGGTACCTGTGCTCAGGAGCCCCCTGACAAGCGTGGCAGGCCTGACCAAGTCCATTCATTCAACAAGCTCTGGGTTCTAGGTCCAGGCCTGACACTCAATGAGCCATCTCTGACCTTTCTGGGAATCCTTCAACCTCTTTTCCCATATAAATAGGGGGGGGGCAGATTGCTCTGAACTTCCATTCTCTAATTTCAAACTCACTCCTTGACTCGACTTTAGGTTGATTTTAATAACAAATAGTTATTTGATAAATATCTATGGAGTGTCTATCATATGCCTAGGTATAATAAGAATAGATCACATTTAAGGAGCACTTATGTGTGTTGGGCACTTTTCTATGGGCTTTATACACATTTTCTTTTTTTAGTCCTCATAAGGATCCTATGAAATAGTGTCTTTGGTTATCCCTGTTTTACAGATGGGGAAACTGAGTTAGAGAGCTGTCAAGTAGCTTGTTCATAGCCACTCTGGTGGAATCAGCTTTCGAACCCAGGCCCTGTGACTCCAGAGCCTGACCTACAAGCCTGTTGTACCATGCCAGTCTTCTCCAGGCTGGGAAGATGTGGTGGGGGCCATAAGACTCTGACCTTTGAAGAGGTCCCAATCTGTCCCTGTACCCCCCACTTGGTCAGGGTTAAGGGACCGGGAAAGGGGACAGGCCCTCCTAGGGGCCACCTTCCTCACCCTGCGTCCCGTCAGCCACTACATCTGGCTTTTTAACTGTCCAAGGGGGAGAGGGTGGAGCTTGGATTATTAACTGGTCTCTCCCCACTCTGTTCTTTATGCCCTAAAGGTCAGAATGGCCCCTTCAAAGCACAAGTCAAAATATATCCCTTCTCTGCTTAAAACCCTCTGTGGCTCCCTGCTGCTCCCAAGTTAAAGTCCAAGCTCCTCATTCTAGTGTCAAGAGTCGTGTTTTGGGATCTGAACGTTGCTGAATTTGCTGGGGGAAATTTCTGTCCTTCAGGGAACTTCTATCTTTGCACACAAATGCACTTCTATCTAGAGGATGCATTCTGAAAGGGGAAATGTTGACTATAAGATAAACGCATTTACATTTTGTAGATAGTGCCAAGTTGCCATACCAAAACGTAGCACCAAGGGTGGGCATAAAAGTGTATATAAAAGTTTTCCCCAGCCCTTTGCCCCATTGTAGACTTGCCAACACACATACACACTCTCTCACACCCATTCACACACTCTCTCTTAAACACTCACACACAGAGACACTCTGTCTCTCTTTTACACACACACACACACACCTTTCTCCTCACATGGTTTGTCTGGCTGATGCGCTCTATCAATGCTTCATTTTCCTGGGAGCTTCAGAAAGGGCATAAATGAACCCTTTGGGTAACAACCCCCTGTGGCTGATGCCCTCCTTGGCTTTGTCTGGCATCTTTTCCCACTGCCCTGGTCATGGGGCCTCTATGAAGGCTTGGTTGGCATGGGCTGGGCCTCTCCCCCCACCTTCTGCTCTGGGACTGCGGGGGCTTTGTCCACCTCTGTGCTGACCTAGAAATGTCAGTGCAGCCACCAGCTCTGCTACCCCCTCCCCTGCCGCTCTGGAGGAGCCACAGGGGCAGTCCTGGTAGCTCTCAGACTCTGGGGGCATATGGGCAGGTCAGGCTCTGCACCGGGGCCTTGCAGGGGGACGTCTGGCCAGGCTCCTATGGGCATGTGTGGCAGAAGGCAGCTGCTTGGGGCTCCTGGCAGGTAAGCAGCTCCGGAAGGCGGCAGTGGAGTGTGGGAAACGCGCTTCCTGCCCTGGGGGAAGGGAGGAGACCCCAGACAACTGAGGGTAGGGACTAGACCCCCACCCCCCACCCCTTCTGGCATTTAATTCTGTGAGGCAGGAGGGTGTCTGTGTGTGTATTTCTCTGTGTTTTTGGTTCTCTCTCTCTCTCTGTGGCCCAGAATCCTGAGTGCAGGATTCCCATCGTCCCTTCAAGTCTCAGTTTCTTCATCTGCAAAATGGGCCCAATCCCGCCTCACAAGTTTGTCCCAAGGGTTGAACGTGGTGGTTTACATAAAGCATTGAAGCCCTGCTCAGCTGGCACTTTGTAAGCAGCTCAATAAATGGCTGTCAAGTGAAAAAGAGCCCTTGGGAACGAGCTGCTCTGTATACGCCATGTGCTAGGCAAGGTTTCAGTGCTCGATGTGTCCCATTGCGTTCTCACAACGACCCCAGAGACAGGCAAGATTTTCATGTGAATGATGAGGAAGCGGCAACACAGAGAAGTTAAAGCACTTGCCTGAAGTCATGTGATCTAAAAGGCAGAGCTGAGGATTGACCCCAGGCCTAGAAGGTTCCACTGCCCTGAAATCCCCATTATGGGGAGCGTGAGCTGCTTGGCAGGACAGAAAGACAGAGAGGAAAGAATGCTGAGCCCACCGCCAGCAGGCCCTGGGGGGCTTTCTGGTCTGAGGGGGATGGTGAATGGGTGGGTCTGATGACAGGCTGCCCGGCGTGGTGCTGGCTGGCTGCCAGGGTGCCGGGCCACTAGGTCTGAGTCACTCCACTGTGACCTAACCGGCCGGGCCGATACTCCAGGGCTGGGACAGGGACCTGCTGGGCCGAGGAATGTGGACTTGCGAGTGGGCACACTCACTTCTCCAAGCTTCATTCTGAGTGCTCGGCTCTCCAGGAACCCAAGAGGTGGCTGCTGCATAGAGGCTTGAAAGTGGAGCTTGCTCAAGATTCAGGCTACTCTCTCTTCTTTCTTAGGTTCTCTGCACCTAAGAGGTGACAATGAGCTAGGTTCTCTGTTCTGTACTAAAAGTCCATTCACTCAAGTACTAAGTTGTTTACTCACTCACTCAAACATTTATTTACTTGTTCGTTTACTCATTTATTCATTTACCCTTTCACCTAATGGCTCATAGATGCATTCATTCATTCACTCATTCATGCTTTCACATTCATTACACAGCCATTCATTGTTCTACCTAACCATCCATCCGTCCGTCCAACCATCCACCCATCTGTCCATCCTTCCACCCATCCATCCATCCTTTGTAAAGATTCTACTTTGTTTTCCCTTACAGCCCCCACAGTACTTTTCCCTCACTTTTACTCCTAATTGAGCTCCTATTGGGAGGGACCCCCCAGCACCAATGGGACCCCCAGTTCCCAGCCATCCAGTGCTGTAGTTGCAGAATCTCCTCCTTGGGAGGAGGCTCAGGAAAGGTGGACAGTCAGCCATCTGCACGGCCCTGTCTACATGTGAGAACCATGACAGCTGCCTGGGATTTCAGACTCCTGAGGGCCCTTTGTCCTGGGGCGGGGCGGGGGGGGGGGCGCCTTTCCCACCTTTTGACACAGGAGCCATGCATAATTCAGGTTGCTGTGGCTCTGTGGGCAATATTTCCAGTTTCTTGGGCAGAGGGCCAGACGATGGTCAACTCCTTGAGGAGCACCCTGGGGCTACTCTTTGTAAAGGAAAAGCAATATGTCACCTGGGCTGAGGTGGGGGTCGCTGACACATGGAGCCTTAGGTGAGTAGAGAGGGCTAGGGCAGTCTGGGGATGATCATGGTGTTCTGCCTTGGCCAGACAGCAAGAGAAGAGACTCCTGGATTCTAATGTCTATGAGGAGTCAGGAAAAAGCCAGGGAAATTGGGAGGATGTTCCTTGCAGGTCCTTAAAAGGACCCACTTCATATTTGTGTATGACATTCTCTGCACCTGTTCTCTCTCTCTCCATTCCCGACCCCTACCTGCCTAACTCTAGTTCAGCCTTCAGTTCTCATGACAGCTGAGAAGCTGCCTCCTTCAGGAAGTCTTCCCTGACTCCCCACAGCCCTACTTTTTTCTCTTAGACAGCATTGTAACTACCCCTAGTAAGGACTCAATATTTGTTGTATAAATGAATGAATCTCCATTTTACAGATGAGAAAAGTAAAGTCTCCTATTTCCTTTCCATCCCCAACCTTTTCCCAGCCAATTCCTACTTCAGATTCCAGCCAAAATGTCAATTTTCAGGGAGGCTTTTCTGGATCCCCCATACTAAGCCACTCCTCTTCCCTGGTCCCTGAACCTCTATCATCCACCCTCTACACAACACTTGCCATGCTCCAACTTGTTTGTTTTCCTGTCCCCTGACATCCTGGGACAGATGTCACCATTCCCATTTCACAGAGGAGAAAACGAAGGCTCAGGGAGGGTAAGTGACCCACTCAAAATCACAGAGGGAATGGTCAAGTCAGGGCAAAGATCCCTGGCTCATGATTGCCTTTTCTACCCCCACCTTAGCAAGGTACTTTATTACTTTATTTTTATTTAAAAATCAGAATGGCTATAGGTAATAACACAATATTTAGTGGCTATTTTTTAAAGGTGCCATTCACTGTTTCAGGGCAGGCAGACAGGTGAGGCTCAAGTGTGTGTGCGCCTGTAGGTAGGTGGCCCCTGCCCTGGCCAGCTCCACCCCGGGAGGAGATTGGCCACTGGTCCCTGCGTGGGGGTGTTGGGAAACCGGGTGTGCCCCAGAGGCCCTGGCTCCTTCCTCTGGCTCACACTGCCGGCCGAGTCAGCCCCACAGCAGCAGCACAGCACCGAACTGGGAGCTGCCAGGGTGCCTGCCCATGGCCGAGCCTACCCTTCTCCCGGCTGCCCAAGTGGAGAGGCTGGCCAGGGTGCCTGTGGCCTGGCCATGTCCCCGGATCCCTCGGGCTCACGTCATCAGGCAGCCAGGGCGCTGTGCCCTGAGTTGGGTGGACCTGAGCTGCAGGTACGGACATCACGGGAGGGGAAAGGGGAGGTTCAGGTTGCTGGTGTCTCACGGCCAGGCCTAAGGAGCAATGTACCGTGTGCCAGGGGCACAGGCCATCCTTGTGCCAGGGCCTACCGTGTGCCAGAGGCATAGGCTATCTCAGTCCCCACAATTCCCCTGTGAGGCAAGAATTTTCCTCCCACTGTTCAAATGAGGGAACAGAAGCTCTGAGAGGTCCAATCACCTGTTCAAGGCCACCCAGCTGGTGAGGGGTGGCGATGTGTCTCAAACCCTGGTCCCCCAAAACCCGGGCCCTTCCTCAGAAACCAGAGTCTGGGTCTCCTGCTGCTGGCCTCTTGCAAGGTTCACTAACTTTTGGATTCTTAGAGATGCATGACACCTAACATGCACTATTTATCCTTCCTCTGAGTGTAGAGCATATTAGGGACCCCAGGTGTCTTATTTGGGGTCCAGGATTCCCAACCTTAAGCTGTGACAGCTCAGCTGGGTAAGCTGGGTAAGCGGGGCTACGTGTCGTCACCTCGGCTGGTAGAAGTGCCTGACCCATTGAATGTGCTCAAAATTTTTTGACTCAGTGAACAAATGAATAATACCTAAATGAGAATTTTAAATTTGGTTGCATTCACTTTGTTACTTAAAAACACGCTTTTATGCCCAGAACGGTGGGTTCTCAAACTCCAGGGTTCTGTAAATATTTATTTGAACTTAATTTTTATTATATTTTTGAGTACTAAAAAAAACTAGTAAAAACATCACATACTCTCAAGTGTGTTATATTCCAATTTTTTTTTTCCGATGAAAATTACATTGATTTTATGATTAGTAAGATGAGGAAGCTGTGGCTCAGGGAAGTTCAGGGAATTTCCAAGGTTTCCTCACTATTAGAAGACAGACTTAGGAGTCAAAGTCAGGTCTGCCTGACACTTAGAGCCACAGTTTGTAACTTTCAAACTTACGGTTCTGGTTACCTATTATTTAGCAGCATAAAACAACCTCCTTTATCGTGCTCCAGATTCTTTGACAGGGCAAGCCGGGATGACCTTTCCTCTGCTCAGTGAGGTCTGGGGCCTCAGCTGGGAAAGGTGAATGTCTAGAGGTGGTTTCTGGAAGCTTCCCCATGCATGTCTCTGACACAAAAGCAGAAATGCCTCTAAAGCTCTGCCCAGCCGGGACTCCTGCAGAACATGCTGTCACATGGCCCGGACGTCTCAGCGTGGAGGCTGTGGCCAAGAGGGAGCAAGCAGAGAGCCAGAGAACAAGGCACCATCCGCGTCGCCTTTTATCACCCAACTCAGAGGGCAGTCGCTTCGCTTCTGCTATATTTTAGTGGTTGAAGCAGTCACAAGCCTGCCCAGAGGCAAGGAGAGTGGACATAGACCTGCCTCTCCATGGGACAAGTGTCAAAGAATTTGGGGTCAAATTCCCTTGGGGACCATATTTTATTTCCAGCACACCTACTATGTGCCAAGCAGTGTTCTAGGCACTGGGAGATGGAAGCAAAACGAGAAGGTAAATATTTCCAATAGAAAGTGATGAGTGTTATGCAAAAGCAAATCGCAGACACCTAATCCAGTTTAGGTTGCAGAGAAGGCCTATTGAGGAGGTGACCTTCAGGTAGAGATGGAGGAGGAGTTGGCCAGTTGAGAGAAGGGCAATCCAGACAGAGGGAAGAAGAAGGGATGGAGATGAGGCTGGACATGCCACCAGGTTCGAGCAGTGCCATCTTTAGGTATTTGGGTTTTATCCTTAGGATACCAGGATACTATGCAGGGCACTTTTATGGGCAGCTTTGCAAACTGAAAGATCTTCTAGAACCAGGGTGGTACCTAAAAAAAAGTCTGAAGACTGCAATGAGGCTGCTGTCCAGGTGAGAGGTGACGGGGGTTGAGACATGGATGGTGGCCAAGCGCATGGGGAGAAGTGGATGGATGCAGGAGTTTAAAGGGTGGGGCTAGTTAGTAGTTAATGGGAGGTGGAGAATTACAGAGAAAGGGGTGCCAGGAGTGGCTCCCAGAGAGCTTCTTGGTACCATCTTGTGAGACAGGGAACTCGGGAAGGGAAGAGGTGTCTGTGGTGGAGAAAAGAATATGTTCAGACCACTTCATAACACCCAGGGGTCTCCTTAAACCGCATAGCATAGCACTTAGGAGCACTGGAGCTGGAGGAGCTCACAAACTGTTTTCAATTCTTATCTCTGCCACTTGCTAACTCAGCCAAGGCTACTGTGCCTCTTTCCTTGCCTGTAAATTGGGGTCACTGGCACCCACCATAAGGAGCTGAGGTGAATATTATACTGTTGCTCAGACTCCCTGGAGTGATTGCTACATCTAGAGACAGTCGTGCTGTGTACACTTAGGATTTGTGCGCTTTTCTGCATCCGCGATGCATCCTTAAAATGTTAAAAACAAAACATTCAAAAAATCGGCCGTGTCTATGAGGCTCTGAATGCATTTGTGGATGCGCTGAGCGTTCTTTGTTCCCTCGCTGGAGAGGGAGCTTGTGATCTTGGAACAACTGCACGTTTAGAATTCTCGATGTTTTATTTCATTTCTGTTCTCTCCTGCGCCCTCTCTGCCATCCTCAGAAAGTTTGCCCAAAGAAATAATTGCTCTCCTCTCACTGCTTAGCTGCCAAAATGGTGACACAGTTGACGACTTTTTGTTTTGGTTTAGTCACTGCCGTTTTCAAATTGTCACAAAAACACACAGATGCCGGCAATTTCCAAGCGAATTGCAAAAGCAACTAAAGAAACCAAGCCACGCACCAGCATGGGGTGCAAAACATATTCACAGGAGGCGCACTGACTAGCAGCTTTCTCGAAAAGCATAAATAGAGTGGAACGGCCAATTTTATAATTAACTGGGAATTGGTCTCAGTTAAGCTTCTGCTCAGTGAAAATGGCCAAGCTGTTGCCTGGAGAGAGGGCCATGTGCCCTGCTGCTTCTGTAGGGCATCGGTGGACTTAGGTTTCTTTGCTTCACTATGTTTATCTAGGTTGCAGAGTGGGACTGTTCAGAACTTGGCTTTGAGCTTGGTGTGTGGGCAGGACATTTGGGAGAAAGGCACAGGCCGGGACGCTGGGTAAGGTACTGGCAGGACAGAACCCAGTGCAAAATGACATGTGGATCCCTTGTCAAAAAGTATAAAGAATTTCAACATTGGTGACCACAGAACAATAAGCAAGCGTGGGGCCCTTCTAAGCACAGGGCTTTGTGTGACTGCACAGGTCACACACCCATGGCGCCCATCCTGGGCACCAGGTCCCATTTTCAGAACTTGGGGGAGTATTGATGGGTGGGGTCTCTGGCTGTGGGAAAAATATAGCCTCAGTGACTCCAGGGCACAGGACCCATGACAGGGAGACGCAAGAGGCAGCAGGAGCAAAATCAGCACCCTGTCCTGGGCTGAATAGAAACAAAAAGCCAAGAGAATACATCTTTTTTGGAAGGCAATTTGGTAAGAGGTATCAAAATTTCACAGACCTTTTGATTCTATCGTTCCATTTCTAAGCAATCTCATTTATTGTTACCTCTGCAAAAGGGAGCATGGTAATAAATACCAGGATGCTTGTGCAGTATTATTTGTGGTATTGACAGATGGAAACAACCCAAATATCCAGCCAAAGGGGAATCTTTTAAGAAAAACTATGATACCTCCTGTTCTAGTTTGCTAGCTGCCAGAATGCAACACACCAGAGACGGATTGGCTTTTAATAAAAGGGGATTTATTTTGTTAGTTCTTCAGAGGAAAGGCAGCTAACTTTCCACTGAGGTTCTTTCTTACGTGGAAGGCACAGGATGGTCTCTGCTGGTTTTCTTTCCAGGCCCCTGGGTTCCAACAACTTTCCCCGGGGTGACTTCTTTCTGCATCTCCAAAGGCCTGGGCTGAGCTGCAAGTGCTGAGATGAGGAATGCTGAGGGGCTTAGGCTGTGCTACATTGCATTCTCTCATTTAAGCACCAGCCAATTAAGTCAAACATCACTCATTGCAGCAGACACGCCTCCTAGCCAACTGCAGATGTAATTAGCAACAGATGAGGTTCACGTACCGTTGGCTTATGGCCGCAGCAACAAGACTAGGTATGCTCACCTGGCCAAGTTGACAACTGAACCTAACTAACACACCTCCACAGACGGGGATTTTTTTCAAGTCAATTGCCATACACTGTACAAACCTACAGTCCTTCAGGATAGTGCAATAAAATCACATGAAAAGTTTGGTGCACCTGGGGTTCTTGTGGGGCTGGTGGGGGAACTGAGAACTGGGTCTTGGACGAGATGAGCCTGCAAAAGGGTCTGCTCTGGATGGAATATGTATGGAGAGAAACCTGAGACCCATGCACACAAGAGTGTTTGCAGGGAAAATGTAGTAGCTGTTGCAGAGGAAAGATTAATTTTCTACTTTATTCACTTCTGTGTTGTTTGGAATTTTTGCAATAACCATGTATTGGTTTTTTTTTCCATTTCTTCCTTTTTAAAAAAAAATTATTTATTAATTTAAAAAATCGACAAACCAAATAAAACATTAACATATATAATCAGTAATTCACAATATAATCACTTAGTTGCATATTCATCATTTCTTAGAACATTTGCATTAATTCAGAAAAAGAAATAAAAAGACAATAGAAAAAGAAATAAAATGAAAACAGAAAAGAAAAAAGATTATACCTACCTTACCCCTCGCTTTCATTGATCACTAGCTTTTCAAACTAAATTTATTTTAGCATTTGTTCCCCCTATTATTTATTTTTATTCCATATGTTCTACTCATCTGTTGACAAGGTAGATAAAAGGAGCATCAGACACAAGGTTTTCACAATCACACAGTCACACTGTGAAAGCTATATCATTATTCAATCATCGTCAAGAAACATGGCTACTGGAACACAGCTCTACATTTTCAGGCAGTTCCCTCCAGCCTCTCCATTACATCTTGAATAACAAGGTGATAGCTACTTAATGCGTAAGAATAACCTCCAGGATAACCTCTCTGCTCTGTTTGGATTTCTCAGCCATTGATACTTTGTCTCATTTCACTCCTTCCCCTTTTAGTCAAGAAGGTTTTCTCAATCCCTTGATGCTAAGTCTCTGCTCATTCCAGGGTTTTTCTCAATCCCTTGATGCTGAGTCTCAGCTCATTCTAGGATTTCTGTCCCACGTTGCTAGGAAGGTCCACACCCCTGGGAGTCATGTCCCACGTAGACAGGAGGAGGGTGGTGAGTTTGCTTGTTGTGTTGGCTGGAGAGAGAGAGGCCACATCTGAGCAATAAAAGAGGCTCTCTTGGGGGTGACTCTTGGGCCTAAATTTTAAGCAGGCTCGACCTATCCTTTGTGGGGTTAAGTTTCATATGAACAAACCCCAAGACTGGGGGCTCAGCCTATAGCTTTAGTTGTGTCACACTGCTTATGAGAACATCAAGACAAAAATTCAACTTGAGGAAGTTAAATTTCTCCCCGTTCTCACCATTCCCCAAAGGGGGCTTTGCAAATACTTTTCCACTCACTGATCGAATCACTCTGGGATTCATTGGGGCATCACTCTGGACAGACCAACAAAATCTCATGTCCTACCTGAGATTCCAAGTACTTATGGCGTTCAATCAAACTATCTACATAAGTTACATTAGGAAATGCACTAGTCAAAACATAAATTTTGTGCCAAATAAACTTTTTGCTTTAGTTTCACACATAAGGTGACATTTTAAAATATTAATTACCATCTATTTTCAGCACCCTGCAATAATGACATTCCTTTGTTCTTCCTCATGCAAAAACATTTTTAAAATGTGTACATTTAGTCTCTATTATTATGCACTCTAGTCATTTCTAGATCATGTATTGGTTTTAAAAGGAAAAAAAGGTATAATACATGTAAAAACTTGCACATTTCAAGTTCTCCTGGTAGAGCAGAAAGAACTTCAGAAGGGCAACCAGCAGCAGATCTAAGGCCGTATGGAAGGAACCCTGGGGATGGTGTGGCCCCCGAGAAGTCCTGCCACTGCGCCTGGATCACAGATCTAGGATGGTGATTTGTGCTCAGCCCTCTTGGGTACCTGCTCAGCATCCCCACTGGGCTGGCTGCTGAGGCTCTGTCCACCCTGCACTCGTCTTCTATTGCTGCGTAATAACTCACCCCAAACTTAGTGGCTGAAAATGACACCCCTTTATTATCTCAGTTTCTGTGGGCACAGCTTTGCTGGGTTCTCTGCTCAGGTTCTCACAAGATTGCACTAAAGATGTCAGCTGGGGAGTGATCGCACCTGAGGTTTGGGGTCCTCTTCCAGTCAACCGGTGGTTGTCAGAATCTACCATTGTAGGACTATGGCTCTCAGCTCCCAGAGGCCACCTGTCATCCCTGCCACGTGGCCCACTTGGCAACATGGCAGTTTGCTTCTTCTATATGCTTCAGGATAGCATTGCTGCTACTTTGGGTCTCTGACGTCTAGACCCTCTCCTAGAGGACTTATCTGATTGGATAAGGCTCATCTAGGACAATCTCCTTTTAAGTTAACTCAAAATCAAGTAATTTGGGGGCAGGCAATGGTGGTGCAGTGGCAGAGTTCTCACCTGCCATGCCAGAGACCTGGGTTCAATTCCCGGTGCCTGCCCATGCAAAAAAAAATCAAATGATTTGGGAACTTTACATCTGCCAAATGCCCTCACCTTTGCAGTATAATGCAACCTAATCAAGGGAGTTATAACCCAAAATATTTACAGGTCCCACCTAGGATGACAGGAATTTGGGGAGCTGTCTCAGAATTCCACCTGCCACAACCCCCCACTTCATCCCCTGCCATTGCTTCTCCAGATTCTGATATCTAGTTTTATAACCCAAAGTAAAATCCTCCCCACTTCTCAGACTAATATGGACTTGTAGTGAGTGTCAATAAATGGCCTCTTTCCCTATACTGTGTGGGCCTGGGATTCTACACTAGTCCCTGGGTCTCTGTAGCTGCTAGTAAAACCAGAGACTTGCCCTCGAGTTGTCCTCATGCCAGAATACTGATCAAATCCATTTAATCAGATCTGGCCTTGACTTCCCCCTTATCTCAGAACCCTAAACTGTTTTGGGGGGTGCTATCCCCAAGACAACAGTTACTCTAAACTCTGTCTCTGCAGATTTCTAACACCAGATGAATCATTAGGATACCTTAGGTTGCAAATAACAGAAAACTCCAACTCCACATGACTCACCCTCGTTCCAGGAAGTCTAGAGGTAGGACGGGGTTCACAGTGGATTGATTCAACCGCGCAGTGATGGCATCGAGGACACAGTTTTTTCCTGCTCGTGGTAGCCACTTCACTCTAAGCCTGGGTGGCCACATATAGCTGCCAACTTTTGGGGACCACTTGTTTTTCACCCATGTCTGGGGCAAGATGTCTATATCCCAGAATTCTCAGGAAAACTCCTGAGCTTTACTTTCCTTGAATCAATTCTTGTGGCTGGAGGAATGCACACAATGGTCCTTTTCTTCCTCTTTTTGAATAACAGCTTTATCGAGATATAATTCACATACCATACAGCTGACCCATTTAAAATGTACAAGTCAATCATCTTTAAGTATACTCACAGAGTTGTGCACTCATCGCCACAGTCAACTTTAGAACATTTCCATCACCCCCCCCCCCAAAACAAGCCCATACCTATTAGTAGTCACTTGCTCAATGGTTCTTCTTTTTGCAATTGCGGTAACATTTATATAACACAAAATTTGCCATTTTAACCAATGCATTGGTATTAATTTCATTTACAATGTTGCAGTGGTTCTTAATCCAAGCTTACCGGAACCAGTTATCGGGACTAGGCTGGGGCAGGGTCAGTCCCACTCAGCCCCCATGGCTGCCACACAATAGGGCGGAGGGGGGAGCACAGAGGATGCTGGGCAGGCAGCTCCACACCCAACCCACCCGGGCACCACTAACTCCTGAGGTCGCTTTACGCTCCCCTTGCCCCACAATGCTGACTTCCTCCTGCACTGGCCTGACCCTGAGATTTAAGCCTGCCTTCCTTCACCAAGCTCTCATTTTAAGACTCTTCCTGGTACAAAGAAGTGGGCCAGTCCTCAAGGGAAAGGGATGCAGTGGCCAGGATTTGGGAAGCCCAAATTTACCGTTCTCGTAAATATTTTTTGCTATGCCATTAGGTGCATAAAGTTTTCCTGTCATAAGTTCTTTTGGATCCCCCCGAATGCTTCTTAATCCAAACATAATATTGATATTTTTGTCCTCTTTGTTAGTGTTTATCCAAGATTTTGCTCATCCTTTGCCCTTTTAATATTATGTGTGCCTTTTAAAGGAGCAGATGAAGATGAATGACATTTTTTAAAAACCCAAATTGAGTCTATTTTTTTTAACTGGAAAGTTGAAATCATTTATGCTTATTGGGGTTTTTTGTCTCTGTTTTTTTTTTTTTTTTTGCCTTTTGTCTGTTTCCAGATGGAATAGAGAAATCTGTCCAACAATCTTGCTAGAAATCAATATTGAGCTCAAATATCTATAGGATTCGAAGAATATACTTTTTCCTCATTTGAGGAAATTGGGAATATATTTCCTCCCTCTATTCTGGCAGAGGTGGTTTGTGATCTGTTTGTTGATATGTTTCAGGGTCTAGGTGATGCCAGTCTTATAATGTTGGCACTGTTCCCCATCCCTCCTTTTCTCAAAGATTCTGGACAGCAGCACAGAAATTTTATCCCCATACTCTTTGAAGTCCCAGAATATCATTTATCTGGACCAGGAGATTTGCACTTCCTTATCCCAGGATTATTTGTTTGCACGAAATAGAAATTCATTCAGAGTAGCTTGTGCAATAAAAGGGAATTAAAGGGGGCGATGCCACGGCGGCTCAGTGGCAGAATTCTCGCCTGCCATGCTGGAGATCCAGGTTCAATTCCCGGAGCCTACCCATTGCAAAGAAGGGGGGAGGGAGGAATTAAAGGGTGCAGGGAATGGGGGTGAAAGGGTGAACCACAGCCTGTTCTCATGAGACTGGGACCTGGACAACCAAGCTGAGGTTGACACCCCCACCCCATCTCGCCATTAGAGCAGAGGGTACCTGCTCTCCCAGTCCACGTGCCTGACATGGAGTCCCCTAGTTCTGGGGGTCTCCGATCAACACCCGGAGAGAATCTGCTTGGCTGGCTTGATAGACAGCACCTCTGGGGTCTGGTTCCTTGATCTCATCAAATCTGGCTGCAGGGGCTGAGGGAGAGGTGGTCATGTGTTATAAATAGGAAAGCCAGGACAGTAGACCTCAAATTCACACGTAGGGAAATAGATGGGGAGGAGATAATAAACATTTCTGGTAAAAAAAAAAAAAAAGAAATTAAAAAAAAAACTAAAAATGAATGAGGCCAGTTGGCTGCTGCAGTGTAATTTCCTCACCTGTCCTGGGGTTTATTCTCTCTTATTAATGCTTACTCTACATGTCGAAAGTTGTTCTCCTTGCCCAAGAAAATGGAAAAAAGCAGAGTGGACTGGTCCTTTCTCTGTCTTCTGTGGATCGTTTGTTTCCAAGTGGTTCTGAAGTGCGGGTGGGTAACTGGTCAATTTGTTGAAACCAGGAAACCCCTGAGAAGCAGGCGTGGGGAGCCTGCCAGCTCTCAGAAGCCCCAGGCTGATCTCCGGGGAACCGCAGAGCGGTGGGCCAGACCCCATCAGGGGCAGCACTTTGCCTGACTCTGCTCCCTGCCCCCCCTGCTACAGCTCTGGGCCCACCTCGGGTGGAACGAATGTGCAGACCCACAAGCCCCCGCGGCCGCATGCTGCCCAATGCCCTCACTCCAGGCTGTCCTCGGCCCACAGCCTGTCCCCCGATGGCTTCTGGACAGAAGTGGAGCAGATCCAACAGAGGGAAGCGCTGAACGAGGAGGACGGCGGCCGGGAGGAAGGACGGTTCCCGGAGGGTGAGGGGGCCTGGCTGGGACCTGCAAGGGGGCAGGGGAGGGCCTTAATCCAGGGGCGAAATGTGAGAGGGTCCGGACAGGACAAGGAAGGCCTTTCCCTCTCGCCTGGGCCGTAAGGTCCTCTTGACCAGTCTCCCTGCTTCAACCTTTGACCCCGACCAGTCTGTTCTCCATGCAAGAGTCAAAATGCTCTCTTAAAAATATAGGTTAGATTATGTCCCTCCTTTGGCGAATCCATTCCCCCGAGGTTTACTGAGTGCCCATTTTTTGCCAGGCACCAGAGGTCCAACAGTAAGCATAAAACATTCCAGTAGAATCCGAAGCCCTCTGCTCCAAATTCTCAGCTGTCTCCCCATCTCTCCCAGGGGGATGACCAGGGATTACAATGCCATGCACATGAATCTGGACACGGCCTGACATCTGTCACTATCCCCCCAATTCTCAGGTGTCTCTCCCCAGTGAAGGGTTTTGTGGGTGCTGATGGGCCCCACGATGGGATACATGGATGCCCCTGTGTCGGTGTTGGCGGGTCTCCACAGGTGGCTCTGGTTAGCGTGTCTTCACCTGGGTGTTCTCCCTCTGTTGGCAGAGGGTGAAGCCGAATCCCAGTGGCTGCGGGACACAGGCCTGTGGTGCCTCCTCGGTGGCCTGGCCTCGGACGGGGATCACCGGGGGCTCCTGTCCACCCTCACACGCACCCAGGCGGCCGCCGTGCGCCGCAGGCTGGACGTCTATGCCCGCTCGGCCCGAAGACGACACAAGGCGCCTGTCAGAGATGTCAGGGACATCTTTGGGGACTTCAATTCAGGGGTGAGTAGGTGGCATGAAGGTTACTGCAGGCCCTGTCTACCTGGGGTCCCTCTGATGTCACCATAGCTGAAGAGATGCAGCATTTCTGCCATGGGGCTGTGCTGGCATGTATGTGTGTGTGTGGAGTGCATGTGCTTCCACACGTGTGTTCCCCTGAGTGCCACCATGTCCCGTCTTGTGTATGGATCCCTGTTGGCCTGTGTCTGACAATGCATACATGCCTCTTGCCATGGTGGGTTCTCAGATAGGCTAGAAAGCTTAGGTTCTCTCTCTACAATTATTATTAGTGCAGTTTAACACTTTTACTGTTACTTGCATTCCCTGCTGGCTCTTAAACCTGACAGGATGTGGGCATTTTCTTTCTTGAAATAGATTTGAAGTGGTTAGAAGGATGGATATTAAAGCTAGACAAACCCAGGTCCTAGTGTCCAGCCTACCACGTGGCAGCCACAGAATGTTGGACAAACAGCGCAACTTCCCTGAACTTCAGCTGCCACATCTGTAAAGAGGGTTGGTCACTGGGACCTATCTCCCTGGGCTGTGTGAGCTTCGCCTGTTTCCCACATGACTAACAGGCCACCATCTGTAATCTGCCTAGGAAGTGTCTCTGGAGAATGGAGACTTGGGTATGAAAAACACCCTGCTGAGTTCCAGGGCTTCTCAGTCTCCTCCAGGTAAGTGGCTTAATTCTCCAGCATCCTGGGAACCACTCCAGGCTGCACAAGGTGCTTCTCTGTGAAGTCAGGAAATGGGCACACTTCTGAGCATTTGGGTGTTCCTCTCCGTTTCTTACCTTTCCTGCTTGAGGGCAGCAGGAAGGATCCCTTTAGGGACAATTCAGGGTCCTGACTGGGCCTCTCCCATCAAGCCCTGGACCTGAGCCTGAACTGATGCTAAGATAATAAGTTCCTGTAAGATGGGCCTAGGTAAGACTTCACTTCCTGGGTGATGGGCCTAGCTAGGAATTCACTTCCGGTGTGATGGGCCTAGCTAGCAAATCATTTCCTGTGCAATGGGACTAGCCAGGAAATCACTTCCTGGGTGATGGTCCTACCCAGGAAATCATTTCCTGTGTGATAGGCCTAGCTAGGCCATCACTTGCTGGGGCAATGGACCTAAGCTGTAATCATAGTGATTTGATTCTGGGGGTTTGAGCTGGAGCCTGGGAAATAACATTTGGGAACACAGGACTGAATCCTAAGCCTAAGAACTTGCTGTCTGGGATCATGGACTGAGCCCCCTAATCTGAAGACAGAGCGAGGGCCCAAGCCCGGGAAGTTGCTTCCTGGGCTGTGGGTTTGGGATACAATGGGAGGCAGCCGGTGCTAACCATGTTCTCTGTTCCATCTCCCTGTTTTGGGCAGCAGCAGAGCCTGAGTGGCCGCAGGAGCAGGCCGGGAGGGAGGAAGCCTTCAGCATGGACTCTGCCTACTCGGAACAAGCTGCTGCAATCCTGCAGAGCGGCGGGTGGCCCCCAGGGGACTCCTGTACCCAGGGCAAGGACACTCTGCCGGTAAGGATGTGCCCAGAAAGCTGGCGGCCAGGCCTCGTGCTGAAACACCAGCACAGTGCTGCCTCGCCCTCATCACCCTTTCTAGGCTGCTGGACAGGCGGTGAATCACTCAGTCATTTCATTGGTACCACCAAATTCACAGTGTCTCCTGCATGGGAGGGGAGCAGGGAGCTTTCTGTCTATAATATAGTACCAGTACTTTCATTTATGCTCTTTTCTTTTATGCTTAGAAAGTCCTGCTTCATTGAGCAAACTGATAACTATCTACATATATATATATATTTTTTCCCTAGTTGTCTTTAGCTAGCCATTTTAATTAATTTTGGTGTTTGGCGTGAGAGAGGGACTCAACTTCTTATTCTTTTTTTTTTTTTTTTTTAATAGTTCAGATGCAGCTTCATTCAGTGTTTTAACATAGTTACATTACAATTAGGTAGTATTGTGCTGTCCATTTTTGAGTTTTTGTATCTAGTCCTGTTGCACAGTCTGTATCCCTTCAGCTCCAATTACCCATTATCTTACCCTGTTTCTAACTCCTGCTGGTCTCTGTTGACAATGACATATTCCAAGTTGATTCTCGAATGTCGGTTCACATCAGTGGGACCATACAGTATTTGTCCTTTAGTTTTTGACTAGACTCACTGAGTATAATGTTCTCTAGGTCCATCCATGTTATTACATGCTTCATAAGTTTATTCTGTCTTAAAGCTGCATAATATTCCATCGTAGGTATACACCACAGTTTGTTTAGCCACTCGTCTGTTGATGGAGATTTTGGCTGTTTCCATCTCTTTGCAATTGTAAATAATGCTGCTATAAACATTGGTGTGCAAATGTCCATTTGTGTCTTTGCCCTTAAGTCCTTTGAGTAGATACCTAGCAGTGGTATTGCTGGGTCGTAATCCATTCTGCCAGTCTATGTCTTTTGATTGGGGAATTCGGTCCATTAACTTTTAGTGTTATTACTGTTTGGATAATATTTTCCTCTACCATTTTGCCTTTTGTATTATATATATCATATCTGATTTTCCTTCTTTCTACACTTTTCTCCATACCTCTCTCTTCTGTCTTTTTGTATCTGACTCTAGTGCTCCCTTTAATATTTCTTGCAGAGCTGGTCTCTTGGTCACAAATTCTCTCAGTGACTTTTTGTCTATAAATGTTTTAATTTCTCCTTCATTTTTGAAGGACAATTTTGCTGGATATAGAAGTCTTGGTTGGCAATTTTTCTCTTTTAGTAATTTAAATATATCGTCCCACTGTCTTCTAGCTTCCATGGTTTCTGCTGAGAAATCTACACATAGTCTTATTGGGTTTCCCTTGTATGTGATGGATTGTTTTTCTCTTGCTGCTTTCAAGATCCTCTCTTTCTCTTTGACCTCTGACATTCTAACTAGTAAGTGTCTTGGAGAACGCCTATTTGGGTCTATTCTCTTTGGGGTGCGCTGCACTTCTTGGATCTGTAATTTTAGGTCTTTCATAAGAGTTGGGAAATTTTCAGTCATAATTTCTTCCATTAGTTTTTCTCCTCCTTTTCCCTTCTCTTCTCCTTCTGGGACACCCACAACATGTATATTTGTGCACTTCATATTGTCATTCAGTTCCCTGATCCCCTGCTCAAGTTTTTCCATTCTTTTCCCTATAGTTT
Organism: Tamandua tetradactyla; assembly: GCF_023851605.1. Classification (NCBI taxonomy): domain Eukaryota; kingdom Metazoa; phylum Chordata; class Mammalia; order Pilosa; family Myrmecophagidae; genus Tamandua; species Tamandua tetradactyla. Next base: position 13,362,477 of record NC_135327.1, on the reverse strand, counting down.
CTGTTTCTTTTTGGAATTCAGATGTTCCATCCTCCAGTTCACTAATTGTAGCTTCTGTCTCTTTAAATCTACCACTAGGTATCCATTGTTTTTTCCATCTTTTCTGCTTTGTCCTTCACTCCCATAAGTTCTGTGATTTGTTTTTTCAGATTTTCTATTTCTTCTTTTTGTTCAGCCCATGTCTTCTTCATGTCCTCCCTCAATTTTTTGATTTGGTTTTTGAAGAGGTTTTCCATTTCTGTTCGTATATTCAGCATTAGTTGTCTTAGCTCCTGTATCTCATTTGAACTATTGGTTTGTTCCTTTGACTGGGCCATATCTTCAATTTTACGAGCGTGATCCGTTATCTTCTGCTGGCGTCTCGGCATTTAATCAGATTTCCCTGGGTGTGGGACCCGGCTGGTTGAAAGGTTTTTCTGTGAAATCTCTGGGCTCTGTTTTTCTTTTCCTGCCCAGTAGGTAGCGCTCGTGGCACTCATCTGTCTGCGGGTCCCACCAGTAAAAGATGCTGTGGCTCCTTTAACTTGCCAATCCGAATCTCGCAGTCGGCCTGGGAAACCGCGTGTGGAAGGGGGGTCGCCGGCCACTGTGGCTTGGGGGAGTACCGGTCCAAATTGCCCAGCCGGCCCAAGACTCCAAGCGTGGCGGGAGGGCCCCGCTATCCAACATTCCCAGTCGGACCAGGAAGCCACGTGTGTGGAAGGGACCCCGGTCGCCAGCCGCCCCGGCCTGGAGAAGCGCGCGCCCCTCGGTGATCTCACCGCAGTGGTTCTCCCTGCCCGTTCAGCCGTTCCAGAATGGGGTACGCTGTCTTTTTGGCCTCTGTCGTGGCTCCAGGAGCTGTTTTGTATCATTTCTGTTTCTTTAGTTGCTGTTCTGGAGGAGGAACTAAGACCAACGCGTCTTACTAAGCCGCCATCTTCTCCGGAAGTTCTTATTCTTTTTTTTTTAATATTTTGTTGTTCCATCACAGTTCCTTCCAAATTAGGGTGTAGTCATTTATGTTTAGGTTTTCTAAAATTGAGGCATAACTTACAGTGACGTGCACGTTTACTGTATATGGTTTGACAAGTGTATTCATGGAACCAGCACTCAGATGGTGATAGAGAACATTCCTGACACCCCTGAGGCTGCCCCCATGCCTCGTCCCTGTCATCCCTGCCCCCCACACCCCCATCACCACCACCCAGGGTAACCACTCTTCTGACTTCATCAGCTGGGTCTCTTACAGGTCTCCTTGTTCCTTAAGGAAGAGATTCTTCATTAACCAGCATTTTTTTCTTTTGCAAATTTAAGTCATTTCAGCATTTCATTATAAATAACATTACTATTAGTAACATGTACAATTACTTAATTGCAGAAGATTTCATTCATATATAATTCTAGAAAAACAATTATTGGGTCAAAGGATATAAATAACCTTAAAGGTCTTCACAAATTATAAATTTTATATATAAATTATAAATTACTCCCTAGAAGGTTCCACCCATTTGCACTTTATGTGTGCATGACAGTGTCCCATCACTTTTGCCTTGGAATCCTGTCTTCTCTAACTACACCTTCTCCTTTGATCTTTCTCCCACTCTTTAGGGTATTTGGGCTATGCCCATTCTGACTTTTTCATGTTGGAAAGCGCTATTGATAATATGGAATAAGGGGATGGAGCTAGTTGATGTTCTGGACAGGCTGCCCCCTCTGGGTTGCAGGACTTATCTGGCCTAGGAACCCATCTGGAGGTTGTAGGTTTCTAGAAAGTAATCATAATGAGTGGAACTGTCACATAATCTCAGATAAAGCCCTAGGTGTCCTTTAGGGCTTCTGGGAATAGTTTTGGTTTGGGGTTTGGCAAACCATGATAATCAGCAATGTCTAGCTGAAGCTTGCGTAAGAGTAGCCTCTTGACTCTATTTTAACTCTCTCAGCCGCTGATACCTTATTTGTTACGATTCTTTTCCACCTTTTGGTCAGGAAGGCATTGCCAATCCTAAGGCGCTACAGCCGGGCTCATCCTTAGGAATGGCCAGGCTCACCCCTTGGAGTCATTGACCAGCTTTGACAATCCTGGGTAACATCTTACTGAATCCTTCTCTGGCATCAGGGGTTGTTCCAGCTTTCCTTGGCTTGTTTCCTCACTCTGCCCTAGGAGATGGGTTCTGCCCACGCCCCTCCACTTTACCATTGAAAAATAATAGAAGTATAGCTCAGAGTGGAGAAACAATAATGCTGGCTGACACTGAGATTAGGACTGAGCCCAGAGTCTTCCCGACTGACCCCTCACTCTAGGATGCTGTCCCCACCCATCCCGACCTCAATATCGGCGTGAAAGCACTTTCATCTGTTTAAATGAAAAAGTTTAAAACATTTTATTTTGAAATAATTTTAGATTCACAAGGGGTTACAAAAATAGCATAGTGTTCCCATGTATTCTTCACCTGCATTCTCCCAGTGATAGTACCTTATATAACGATCATCTAGCAAATGAAAGCATCGAAGATAATTAATGTTTAACATCATCTTGTCTCTTACCCTTGATGGTTTGATTTCCCCCAAGCTATGAACAGCGATAATGATAATTAATAATGCTAACAGAGAGCATGCGCTGATCTCCTACCATAGACCAGGCACTGAGTACTCTACATAGGGGATTTAGTTTTGTTCACTTTTGTTGTTGGTAATTGCCTGTGTAAATAAATTTAAAATTAGTGATAGTAATTTTCAAGTACTACTATATGTCAATGACTGCATTTTATATGCTTTATCTAATTAACCTCCCCCAGGAAACTGTGAGGTATACCATTATTAGCCCCATTTCCGCATATGAGAAAACTGGCACACAGAAAGGTGAAGCTGTTTGCCCAAACTCACAGATAAAGTCAGGATTGGAACTCAGGAAATGTGTGACTCCACAGCCCATGCACTAAGCATAGGCTGTAGTATAGCCATAGCATTATTATATGCGATCATGACAGGCTTCCTTTCCCTTCTTAGAGCACTCTACTAGGGCAATGGGGAATAACCTGGGCAAGCCCTCCAGGCAATTCTAAACCAATCCACTCGCTCTCTTGCTGTTTTTCCCCTTGGGCTGCAGAGATGCCTGGAGCTGTCTGCCTATGACTGTAGCCTCTAGATGGCGCTCTCGGGCATCATTTTATGTTCAGTTCCTTTTTCTACTATTTTGCTAGGGCGAGGGGCATTGGAGCTGTGGGGGGCCAAGCGCAGGAACAGGTGGGCTGAGGGAGCGCAGCAAGGGGCAAGAATACGAGTGTTGGCAAGAGGCCGGCGGGGTGGTCCCTCTCCCTGGGAAACCTCGTGCTAGCATGCACATCCTGAAAACACCTTGTGTTCGTGGGGGCCTCGCTGCCGGCGGGGTGCTGTGTTAAGCCTTTTGCACGTTAGCCCCTTCGCCCCGACAAGAGCCTTGTGCGATAGGCGCTACTCCAGCACTCCAGGTGGGAAACTGGGGGCTCAGAGGGGCACCCCGTTAGTAAGAGGTGGAGGTGGCATTTGAACGTTGGGCAGAATCCTGAGGCCCCACCCTGGCACCTCTCCCAGCTCTTGCCTGATGCTGGGCAGGGTGGCGGAGGCTGGGGGACACCTGTGATGCGCGCTCTGAGAGGCCGGCTTCACTTCCTTCCCTAGGAGTTTAGAATCCCCAAGGGCCGGCTGGGCGTGACGCGGGTAGGAGACTTGTCCCCGCAGGACATGAAGAAGGTTCCTCCCCTGGCGCTCATCGAGCTGACCGCACTCTGCGACGTCCTGGGCCTGGACCTGAAGAGGACCAAGGTGGCCAAGCGGAAAGCAGCAGGTCAGCAGCAGAGGCCCACTCGGACCCCGGGGCCGAGCTCCGGCCTTGGCCTCCGTCTCAGGTTGGAGACCAGCAACAGAGACAGAGATGCGGCACTGGCACGGGCAGTGGGGGAAAGAAGGTTTATTAGCGGAGGAGCAGCAGGGCGAGTTGACCCAAGAATTCAACTCTCGCTTGCCTGGATTCGAGTAGGAGTGTTTTTAGAGATTTGGGGGTAGAGATAGGTGGGTTTCTCACAGGTGGGTCCTTGGGAGTTTGGTGGCTTACCATTACTAAAAATACTGCTTTCCTGCTACAAGGTTGTAACTGCAGGAGGGGGAGCATTTGGGCAAGGGGGCTGTATCAGACGATGCTGCAAGGTGGTAACTGCCCGAGGGCGGATGTTTGTGCACAAGGATATATCACCAGGTGGGGGCCTCGGAGCCTCGAGTATCTTCGTCCTTGCTTGTTTCTCCCGTTGAGCTCTCACACTCGGGGTTGCTGCTTGGGAATCTCCCACCAAAACAGGCTCAGCGTCTATCCTTCTTGCAGTTTTATTTTCTGCAGATGAAAACAATCCCTGCTCATTGTAGAACATCTGGGAAATAGAGTAAAGCATGAAAAAGAGAGATTGCAATTCAGATATAAGCAGTTAACACTTTAGTTTGTTATCTCCCAGCTTTTTCCTGTGTGTAGGTAACTGTGTGTTCTTTGTTTTTCATTTAGTATTAGGAAATTGTGGGCATTTCCTGTTATTATTGTATGTCAGCTGTTGGCACAATAATCTACACAACAAACGACACCAAGGTGCAGTGACTTTAAATGGTGATGCTCTACTCTTGCTCGTGTGTCTGTGGGTGAGCTGGCGGTTGGCTGGGTCTGGGGTTGCCTCGCATGTCTCTCAGCCTTTGGGGACCTGCAGGACAGCTGCATCAGTGGCAGAAGTGCAAGAAGGCAAACCCCCCACCACAACTGTATCGTACACCTCGGCTGGCATCATGTAGGCTATCGTTGCATTGGCCCAAGAATGTCACATGGCCAAGCCCAAAGTAAGGGGTGGGGAAGTACACTCTGCCCCCCTGGTGGGGAAAACTGCAAATTCATATCACAAAGGAAGACACATACACAGGGAGAGGTAATGAATTTGCAATGATATTATCAGTTACCACAATTATTAAGCATTCTTTGAAAACATGATTTTTAATCACAACACTATCTTCCTCCTTTTAGATATATCCTTGTTTAGTTAACCATTTCCCTATCAGTGAACATGTATCATTTCCATGCTTTTGCTTTTATATAAAATGCAATTGCCATGTGGTAATACAACTTTGAAGGCATCTTGGAGTCTCTTCGAATACATTTAGCATATACTAAATACTAGGACTTATCTGGTCTAGGAACCCATCTGGAGGTTGTAGGTTTCTGGAAATTAATCGTAATGCATGGAATCTTTGCATAATCTCAGATAAAAGCCCTCCAGTAGTGTGTGTGTGTGTGTGTGTGTGTGTGTGTGTGTGTGTTTATCCCTCTGCATCCACCTCAACATTATGGGTTGTGATTTTCTTGTTTCTTTAAATTAAAATGTCTAGAAACGAGAATGGTGGATAAGAAAGACCAGGGCTAAGGATCTAGCAGAAAAGGCAGTAAGCAAGTGAAGGGGGAAGGAAAGAGGTTGTAGAGCAGGGTTGAGGGAGGAGTTTTCCGGAGAAGACCCGAAGACAGGAATGTAGACAAGTCCTGGAAAACTGAGTTCTTAGGAACTAAGAGTTAGACCTTCAACCTCAGTGTGTGGTAATGCATTGTATCCAGTGTTCTCTGAAGCAGCAGCAATCTTCCTTTCAATACTTCTTTATCCAGCTGAGATTTTTCTGCTTGATGACACATAAAACGTTTTCTTCATTGCTGAAGCCAGATATTCTGCAGAGGAGAGAGGTGGAGAAGTTCGGCCGTTTTCCAGGGAGCTCAGTCCTGACGCAGAGAGAGAAGCCTGAAGCTAGCCCACCCAGACGGGCTTGCAGGTTGGAGCCCAGTGGTGGCTCCAAGAAGTGAAATGTGCGTTTTGTTCTTTCCGTTTCCCGCAGAAACTCAGCTTTTCGGCGTGCCCCTCGATGTACTGCTGGAAGCAGACCGCAGAGTCCTCCCCGGCACGCAGGTCCCGCTGGTGCTTCAAGCGGTGAGTGACGGTCAGCTCGGCTTCCAGAAGGCTTTGTTTAACCCCTGAGAGGCCACCTTGGCCCCTGTTGTTGGGAGATACCTGGCATAGGGCATAAGCGTATGGGCTTTAGAGTCAGGGGAGCTGGGTTCCCACCTGGGCTCTGACACTTCCAGTGTCTGTAAAGTGGCCTTGCCAATAGCATCTTCCTTCTCCTAGTAAGAGCTGAATGAGAAAAAAAGCATGCAAAGCTCCCAGCACAATACCTGGTTCACAGAAGTGGTCAAGGAAGCTATTGTTTGTTATTTTGAGGGAAACCCTTCTTCCAGCTCTTCCCTCTTCCTGGTTTTCACAGGAGACAAGCACACCAGTTTGAATCCCACTTTTTAAAAAAATTTACTTATTAATTAAAAAAAATTTAACAAACGAAATAAAACATTAACATATGTAATCAGTAATTCACAATATCATCACTTAGTTGCATATTCATCATTTCTTAGAACATTTGCATCAATTCAGAAAAAGAATTAAAAAGACAATAGAAAAAGAAATAAAATGAAAACAGAAAAAAAAAGATTATACCTACCATACCCCTTACCTCTTGCTTTCATTGATCACTAGCATTTCAATCTAAATTTATTTTAACATTTGTTCCCCCTATTATTTATTTTTATTCCATATGTTCTACTCGTTTGACAAGGTAGATAGAAGGAGCATCAGACGCAAGGTTTTCACAATCACACAGTCACACTGTGAAAGCTATATCGTTATACAGCATCCTTAAGAAACGTGGCTACTGGAACACAGCTTTACATTTTCAGGCAGTTCCCTCCAGCCTCTCCATTACATCTTGAATAACAAGGTGATATCTACTTAATGCATAAGAATAACCTCCAGGATAACCTCTCGACTCTGTTTGGAATTTCTCAGTCATTGACACTTTGTCTCATTTCACTCTTCCCCCTTTTGGTCGAGAAGGTTTTCTCAGTCCCTTGATGCTGGGTCTCAGCTCATTCTAGGATTTCTGTCCCACTTTGCCAGGAAGGTCCACACCCCTGGGAGTCATGTCCCACATAGACAGGGGGAGGGTGGTGAAATTGCTTGTTGTGTTGGCTGGAGGGAGAGGCCACATCTGAGCCACAAAAGAAGCTCTCTTGGGAGTGACTCTTAGGCCTAAATTTTAAGTAGACTTGACCTAACCTTTGTGGGGTTAAGTTTCATATGAACAAACCCCAAGACTGGGGGCTCAGCTTTGGTTGTCCACACTGCTTGTGAGAATATCAAGAATTCAACTTGGGGAAGTTGAATTTTACCCCATTCTCACCACTCCCCGAAGGGGGCTTTGCAAATACTTTTCCACTCACTGATCGAATCACTCAGGGTGAATCCCACTTTTTGATGGTTGCTGGTTAAAATCTTGGTTTCCTTCTCTCCTAGTTGCTGTCCTGTTTAGAAAAGAGAGGGCTGGACACAGAAGGCATCCTCAGGGTGCCTGGATCCCAGACCAGGGTCAAGGTAATGGTTTGCTTCCCCTCCCTCACCGGGGCTGCCCCTGCTAGCACCTTCACATGCCTGTCAAGCTGGGTGGGGATCCAGCTCACGGCTGGTCGGTGTTCGATTCTTGGTGCCTCTGTGGGTTGTGGAATTCCAGGATGGCTCCAAAGGGAGGAGTTTGGCACAGAGAGCACAGTGGTTGAAAGTGTGAGCTCTGGAGTCAGGCTGCCAACTTTTGTCAAGCCAAGCCCCAGGCTGAGAGGCTCATGCTCATCAGGGCCTTTGATCTCACATCACCCCTGTGAAGTAGATGCTCTGACTGCCCCCACTTTGCAGATCGGGAAACCGAGGCCCAGAGAGAGGTGTTCGAGCAGCTGTACAGGAGCTTTGGGCCAATTTCTCCTTTGTGCTCCTTCTTCCTTCAGGGTCTGGAGCAGAAGCTGGAAAGAGACTTCTACGCTGGCCTCTTCCGCTGGGACGAGGTTCATCCCAACGACGCCTCGGATTTGCTCAAAAGATTCATCCGGGAGCTCCCAGTGCCCCTGCTCACCGCTGAGGGCCTTCCTGCCTTCACCATGGTGCCCCGTGAGTGCACGCCAAGCCCTCTGCCTCCATGTCCGTTCCCTGTGATCTGGAGCTGACGGGGGAAGTGTGTGTACATGTGTGTGCATGCACGCGTATGTGTACAAGGTATACAGGAGCAGACGCCTTTTGAAAGTCCTGTGACAGTTCCTCGCATGGGCCAGTTTCCTTCCCTTCATAGCATGGATGAGGTTGAGCTTATCAGATACCTCGAACTGTTTCTGTGGGTGCACGTGTGTCTCTGCGCATCCACCTGTCTGTGTGCATGCCTGCACAGCGGCAGGTATTGATAGCCAGTCTGTTTTCTGCATGTATGTGTTCCTGTTCTGACTTCTTCACAATCCGTAGGGTATAAACACAGTCACTTCTATTTTTCTCAAAAAAAATAATAATAAAGCAACCCACCTGAGATCCCACTTGCAACCACATAAGCCCAGGCTGTCTCTGACTTCTCTGGAAAACTTCAGGGCAGCTTTGCAGGTAGTCTGACTTCCACCTCCCAGCCAGGGGTATACAATCCTGAGCAGCCCACTCCAGCTATTGTTTCTCACAGCTCTGTTTTAAAACATAAATCAGATCATATTACCCCATTGCTTCATGCTCTCCACAGCACACTTGTGATAAAATCCCACAAGGCCTGCTTGGGGCTGAGACCCCATCTCCTGGTCCCTGTCCCTTACCACCATCCAGCCAGGTTTGCCTGCCTTTGTGTTCTTCTTCTTCTTTCCAGATTTGAGGCCTCCCCCCTCGCTGGTCTCTCTGCCTGGAAGCCCCCTATCGCCGCGTCTTTGGCTGCTTCTGGCCAATCAGGTGTCAGTCAGCTCACTGCTGGGGCCCCCCACTGTCCTGGGCCACAGGGCCCTCCTACCCGAGGCTCTGCTCCTAACAGTCTGTTTTGTTTTCTTCCTAGTATGCAATTTATTGTTTGCCTCCCCCTGAAATGTAAATGCCACAAAGCTGTGGCCTTGTTTGTTTTGTTCGAGGTGCCTGCAGTGGAGCATGGCACATATAGGTACTTTGCAGATACTTGGTGAGTGAGTGAGTGAATGAATGAATGATGAATGAATGAGTGAGATAATGAATGAATGGACTCATGGATGGTGCCACACGGGACCCCAGAGAGGAAGCCCTTGGGGCTGAGCCTCTTTCTTCCCTCTGTGGCCCCAGCAAGCCCTTGGCTGAGGGCTCCAGCTCTGGGGATGTGTCTCTTTGAACTCTGCAGCTACCATCGCCCTCTCCTCCCTGAGGTCCTTCCCCAAGGGGTGGGGCAGCTCTTCCCTCTCCACCTCAAAACACAAAGGGGTTTCCCAGCCCATGGACCCAAGAAACAAACAAACAAAAACACAAAGGGTTTCCATTCAACCCTCTTTCCTGAGAGTTGACCATCCGGCTCCCCTCTCCTCAGCATCTCGAAGGGGCCTGAGGCCCTCACACACGGAAGGTCTGACTGTGCCCCTGCCTGTGTCCACGGTGCCAGCTCTGCTTTGTGGGGAAGCAGCTGTCATCGTTACCAACTTAAGCTGAGTTTTTACAATGACCAAGGTGATTTTCCAGAACTTTTCTCATTAACACAGAGAAAAAAAAAGAACAAACAAATCCTCAGCACAGTCTCCCGCTATGTGTGCTCCTTGCACTTTCCCCATCTCTCTGTGTGTGATGCGTGAGCCTGTGTGGACAGACTGTCATGCACTTTGATACCTTTCCATGTGTGTCCGTCGTTTGTGCGCCCGCTTACATTCATGCAGATGGGCACGCATTTCACAGGAGTCTCTACCTGAAGACTGAGACCTACAGACCCATTGCATTTCTGACCCTAAGCTATAGCTCTCAACTGCATATCTAAGCAAGTGTGCATGCTTGTGTGTGTGTGTGTGTGTGTGTGTGTTTGCTTTTTATCTACAAAATATAGTGAGTAAACCTCCAGACCAGCACTGCCTGGGGCTCTTTCAGAGCTGACACTAGTCCAGGAAACAGTTCCAGACCTTATGGAAAAGGAGTTCCTGGCTGTCCCCGAACTTTTCAGCTCTGGAACCTCCCCTCCCTGAGCAGGGTCCAGGTGGAAGGATGGGGAGTCTAAGCCCTCCGTGGAGACTGAGGCCCTCCTTCTTCCCACAGACATCCCCAACCTGAAGCAGCGCCTACAGGCTCTCCACCTGCTCATCCTGAACCTCCCAGAACCCAACAGAAACACCCTGAAGGTAAAAGTTGCCACGAGCTGCCTCTGCTCCATCACCTCAGCCACAACCACAGTAATGGCTCCTGATGTGCTCACCCATTCATTTATTCAACAGCTATGCCAGCAGCTGGGACACGGGGATGACCACTTTCCTGTGACTTTCTTCCTAGAGAAAGCAGATGAGTCCTAAAAGGAGATAGGGTTGCCACATGATGCTAACAGGTGTTACAGGGAAAAGGGGCTCTATGTCCAAACAAGATGGGTAAACATTGTGTTAATGAAATGAATTAAGGATATTTCTCTCCCACATGACTTCTGATATGCTAAGACTTGTGAATCTCCAGGTGGGACTAGAGTTTGCAGCACTTTCCCATCTTATTTGCTCGTGGACCATAAGCATTAGTGTTCTGTGGAGTGTTTAGGAAACACTGCCTTAGGGAACACCCCCACTGTGTTCTCTGGGGGTGGATGCCCAGCTTTGACTTAGCTCCTGCATCCTCCTGACTGTCCTTGGGTCAGACACAAAATATATGTCCAGGGTGAGGCTCTGAGGGACCTGTCTGATGTAGATGTAAGAGACCGCAAGGTAATCTGCAACCAGACAGAGCTGGGGTTAAGTGACTATTTCTGGTGCCTCAGCTTTGGTTGAAGTGACAGCCTGTTTGAGGTTTTGTTTCCTTTTCAGTAAACTGAGGATAATAATAGCATCTTATTTGATTGTTTTGGTTATTACAAGACCTAACTCAATGAGAAGTCATGGAGTAGAAGACATGGTAGTTATCAGGGGCTCAGTATATGTCCTTCCTTCCATCTACCCGTCCATCTGTCCGTCTACCCACACATCCTTCTTTCTTTCCTTCATTCCTTCCTTTCTTCCTTCTTTCCATTCATCCATTCATACTTCAGCCTGTCTTTCCTTTGGTTCATCCATCCATATGTGTGTCTGTCATGCATCCAACCATCTACCCATCCTTCTTCCATCCATCCATCCATTCATTCATCCATCCAGCCCCTCCTAGTTGTCATGAGGATTAAAGAGTTGTCATGAGGATTAAACAAGATGATAATTGCATTAAGGTGCTAAGTAAAGGGCCTAGGGCCTAGATTGTGAAGAATACTTAAGAAATGGTAGTTATCATCATCTACCCCTTTTCTTCCTATCCTTTCTACTTTCCCCCTCTTTTTCCGTTATATTTTGGGCAGAACTAGGCTTTAGGAAGAAGATGCTATCCTGGGGCTTGCCAGGAGTAGACCTGTTTTCAGAGCCCTGGCTCCTTTCTGCCTGAAAGTTGCAGTCTGACCCAGATGGCCTCATTAATCTCTGAAGGACAGGGAAGAGAAAGGGTTTTATCCACCATTTGCAGAAAAGAGAACTGAGGCACAGAGATTACTGGATGAACTGGTGGCAAGGCTGGAATTAAAACTCCTGTTCCTACTCTCACAGCCCCTGGCTCTTTACAAATGCTCCCAAGTTATGCATCAGGATGTTCCAGGAAAGGTGAGGATGCACCTGGGGTTTCTTGAGTTTTGAGCAAGGCTCTGTGTCCTTCCCCAGGCGCTCCTGGAATTCCTCAGAAAGGTGGTGGCCCGGGAGCAGAGCAACAAGATGACGCTGTGGAACGTTTCCATGGTGATGGCCCCTAACCTCTTCTTGCTCCAAGGAAGACCCTCCAAACTCCCCAAGGACAAGGAGAAGCAGCTGGCAGAGGGGGCAGCGGAGGTGGTGCAGATGCTGGTGCACTACCAGGACCTGCTGTGGACGGTGAGCGCCGCAGGGCCGGGAGGACAGGACAGGGTGTCCATCCAGGCAGCAAGGACGGGCTCCCTCCTCCTCCGGGTGCACTGCCTTGCCACCCACTCCTTCCAAGATCAGCGTGTACCAGCCTTCTAAGCCCCAGTTTTGTCTGTACCTGGATCTTTCTTAGTCTTTCTTTTCAGACCAGTGTCTTCTTCCTCTGCCTTAGCATCCAAGAAGAGGCCTCTATCTTTGCTGTCTCTACTGCCACATCTCTTGGTCAGGCCACGGCCAGCTGGCTTGCTCCAGATAGCAGGCATTCCCTGAGCTCCCACATAGAATTCCTTCGCATCAAAACACTGAGGATGCTCAGAAAACCCCATCTTGAGGCTCAGGCATAAAGGCCCGCCTAAGACAGAGGCTGAAGCTGGAGAACCTAGATGCCCCCTGGCCCGACCACGAGCCTTACCCTGAGTCACAGCAAGGGTGAGGGGCAGCAGCGGGCCCAGAGGCTCCCTCTGTGGTGTGGGCAGCAGACGCTGAGGGTTGAGGGTGGAGCAGAAGCACTGAGGCCCCTCCAGCACTGTAGACTCCCACAAACACAAGGTGGCAGCCGTCCTCCACTTCCGGAATTTGAAACTCTAATGAGCAATACAGAATTTACTACATGTGTAGGGAGGGTTCTGCCACCTTGACATCCTCCTGCTTCCATGTCCTTTCTGCAAGTTTTCTCTACCAGCCTATGAATGATTTCTTCTTCCCTTCCTTTACCCTGCCCCCGCTCAGCCCCTAGCTTAGTGGTTCCATCTGTATCCTCCCTGGACCCTTCCTCTGACTTGATGTCCCACTCCCCTGGAACCTCAAATTCCTCTCCCCTCTGCCCTGCAGACTATTTCAGCTTGACCCTGGGTCTGTCCCCAAATTCATACCCTTGCTCCAAAAACCAAAAGCCCTCCAGTCAACCAGATGCACCCTCCTTAGGAAGCAGTTTAATATCCATCTCTTGTCACTTGAACATGCCCGTGGGGATGGTTCCCCAACCCTAGAAGCTTTGCAAAATATTCCTTCCAAATAAATATGGTGCCCTCCCGAGGAGAATTCTGGGAGTGCGTTTTCCCTTGTCCTGCACGGGAAGTTTTATCTTTGAATTCTTCCACTTGGGTTGGTAATGCCCTGAATTCCAAAGCTGTGGCCTCTTGACATTCTGCACCCCACCTGGCTTCTACTCAGCATCCTTTCCTTCCTGGAATGCTCCTTCCCAGCCACCCCCTAAGTACTTTCTTGGAGTTGTCCCCCCCCTTCCCTGGCTGTACCACCCCCACAGTCTGTCTCTTACATGTCAATGTCCACTGTCCTTTTACTTCTTGTCTTACATTTTTCCACTCACCCCAATGACTTCCACTGCCACCTGTGTCCCAGAAATGTCTTTAACCTTGTCTCCAGCCCAGACCTCCCCCTGAGCTGCCCACTATCAAAGAACTTCCAAAGGTCTCATGAACTCAGCATGTCCCAAACTGAATTCAGCTTCTCCTTCAACCCTGCAAAACTAACACCTACTCCATCTCTTCCTTATGGTGATGCTTCAGTTTTCCCCCTTCCTTCATCCCAGCAGTCACCAAGTCCTGTGGATTTCTCATGAAATCAGTCAAGCTGCTGGTGGGGCTGCAATGATCTCAAGGTTCCATGCGGGAGTATCTGCTTCCAAGCTCGCTCACGTGGCTACACGTGGGCCTCAGGTCCTGTGGTGGGGACTGGGGCACTAGTTCCTCCCTGCAGGACAGCTCTGGGGCTGCCAGCATGGCAGCTGACTTCCCTGAGGGTGAGTGTGTGAGGAAGACAGCAAGAGAGAACGCCCAAGATGGAAGTCACAGTCTCTTTGAAATCTAATCTCAGAAGCAACGTCTTGTCACTTTTGAGATAATCTGTCCATTGGAAGTGAGTCACTGGCCATCACACATGGAAGGGAAGGGAAATACACAAGGGCAAGAATACAAGGTCGGGAGTCATTGGGGACCATTTTAGAGATTGCCTACCATAAGCTTATCAGCCCTTTCCTGATACTTTTACAGTAAAATTCTTACCCCTTTAGCTGCAGTCATATTGCTAAAACCAAACATTGGTCAAGCCACTTCCTTACTTAAAAATGTACAGCCTTCTGCATCCATCCACCCATCTTCCTGCTCCATCCATCCCTCCATCCGTCCTCCTATCCCTCTGTCCATCTGTAAGTCAATAGGAAAGATTCCTTTTTCCAGAAACCAGCCAGCGAAGCCCCTCTGACTGTTCCCAGTCTCTTCTCCCTACCTTGCCCACCACTCCCCTGCGTTCTAAACATAGCAAGTGCCACAGATGGTTCTCTAACTTACCTTGCACTTTCACACCTCTGCGTTTCTGCCCAAACAGTTCACCCTGCCTGGAATTCCCTTCCCTTTCTAGAAAGGGCAGAAGCCTGGTACCTCCTGCTCATTCTCCAAGACCTAGTTCCAGACTTAACTCCTCTGCTGAAAGCCCCACTCCCCCCTCCACATACCCCACATAGTTTCAGTGTTCCTTTCTTCTCTGTATTCTTTCATTCCGCTAAGGTAATGTTACTACTAAAACATATTTGATTACAATAGTTTTGTTGTACGGAACTTGAAAAATTCGAGAAATGCCTAACGCATTCTTGTAAATGTTGCAAGCACTATAGATATATATAAAGTAAAGTGGGATAATTCCCCCAGACCCTCCGCCCGAGGTACTTTACATATATCATCTTATTTAGGTGCCACACAGTAAAGAGAGGAGCCAGTAATCAAACCCAGTTCAGTGGACCCCCGGGGTGCATGCTCTTTATTATCAGGGTTCGCGGAGTTAGGATTCTCCTCACTCTGTGAGCTGGTCCTACAGAAGGGCTTCGGTTGGCCTGGTAGCCTTGGCGGGCATTCCCCAATGCAGGGCTGACTGGGGCTTCTCAGAACTGGAGCCCCCCCAGGTGTGCTTTTGGGGACACCCCGCCTGAGTGTGTCAGTGAGCAGCTGGCCGAGCCAGCAGGTGCACAACCCTCCAGCCCTCTGTCATGGGAGGCAGCTGATCACTAAGCCTCCGGGTGTGCTGGATTCTGAGTCCCCTACTCCATGACCTTCCTTAGAGGCTAAATGGACCCCTTCCTACCACCAAACCAGTGCTCCACCCCCAAGTTCACCAAGTATGTGTCGCCAAGCCCTGTGTGCGATGCTGGGACAGGGAAGAGGCCAGGGTGGCACTGGAGGGCTCCTGCCTCCCACCCCCAGCAGCCTCCCACCCCCAGCAGCCGCCCGCCCTGTTTGATTCTCTTTGGCCAGGTCGCTTCCTTCTTGGTCGCCCAGGTACGGAAACTGAATGATAGCAGTGGCCGGCGCTCCCAGCTGTGCGACAGGGGCCTCAGGACTTGGCTGCGGAGGATGCACTTGGACCGGGACAAAGCAGGGGATGGGCCCGGAGCGGTGAGTTCCGTGTGCCCCGCCCTGGCCGAACCGAGAGAGAAAGGGGCGGGGCCACAGGAGGTCACCTCGGGGTCCTCCCACTCGGGCTGCCAGGAAGGCGCTCCCGCTTAAGGCCATTAGGGGGCGCCACGGACCCACCCCAGCGATCAAGGAGCTGGCGTCCCGGGAAGGAGGAATATGCTGGGGGCAGTGGGGTCCCCCACTGCTCAGGAAGGGGGAGACCCAGACCGGCCTGCGCGGGACCGGGGCGCTTCTCTCGGACGCCATATCCCCACCCCTTATATAGGCAGCCGGGCGTGCTCCTGGTCGAGCAGTGGGAAAGGAGGGTCGCTTTGTGGGTGTGGGGTGAGGGAGCAGGTGTCCAAGAATACCTTGTTTCTGGGAGAAGTCCCAAATATGGCTCCTTATATAAAGTCGGAACAGGAAAATTGACTAGCATTGAGTCTGGGCTGTGTATGATGTGTGCGATGGGTATTTATAGCAATCAATCCATGTGCATTTGTAGGTGCATTGCACCCCTCCTGTGTGTGGAGTTTGGACGCATGTGCACATGCATGTTTCCCTGTCAGCATTTGTGCGTGCACACGCCGGGGGCTGGGTATGAATGTGGATATCATGATCTGGGCACAAGTGCCTGGTGTGTACGTGTGCATCTTGTGACTTTTAGCCTGGGTATTTCTGTGAGAATATGTGGGTGTTCATGCACACAGGTGAATTCCAGGCATGCTCATATGTGCCCGTGTATGTGGCTCCCTCTCCCTGCAGATTCCCAAAGTGGCCAAGATCCAGGTGACCTGGCCTCTCAGGGATCCCCTGGAGGTGCCCCTGACCCCCAGCACCAAAGTGGCCCATGTCCTGAGGCAGATCACAGACAACCTCAGTCCTCCTGGGTCACAGGGCCAAGAGGGCAGCAAGGACACTAGCAGCCTCCTCCCACGGTAAGGGACACCTTGTCTCTGGCAGGAGGGGCTGCTGGGAGGGGTCAGCACCTCACAGCTGAAGGCCACTGGGGCCCTTCCTGGGGTGGTCACAGCTGAGTTCTCCTAGGCTCTAAAGAATAATAGAAACAGCTACAACACTCATTCATTTATTTAACAGTTTTTTAATGAACACCTATTATAGACCAGGTGCCATACGGAATGCCCAATCACAATGAAAAGGGCAGAGACTCTGCTCTTACAAGCTCACAGCTTCATGGGAGATAGGCATTAATGAAATAATCACAAAAATAAATATTAAGTTATGAACTATTAGGTTCTATAAGATGTGAGTGTAAAACATGACAAACTGGTATAGTTTGGGAGGTGAGGGAGGCTTCCTGCCACAGACACCTGCATGTGCAAAGGCCCTGAGGCATCAAGGAGCATGGCATGCCCAAAGAGTTGAAAGGCCAGTGGGACTGGTGTGTGGCCTTCATTCCCAGGATGCAAGAAACAGTCCAAGCCCTCAAGAGTTTCCTTGATGGGATTGGCACAAGAGACTCTCAGACTGTCAGTCGTTATTGAGTGTCTGGTCCAGTGCTTCCTGTACAGATGGGAAACCTAAAGCCCAGACAGGGGAAGGGGCTTGTCCAGAGCCACCCAGAAAATCGGGGACAGATTTTAGATTTGAACTCAGGACACCCATAATTATCATAGGGGACCTAATCAAACAATATCCAGGATCCATCTTGATGTCGTACCTGCCCCTTACGGCAGGCTCCTGTCCCATCTGTCACCCCTCACCCTACCACCCTCACAGCCCCCCATTTTGATGCTCAGCAGAAAGGAGCCTTGTGGCAGGATGTACCATGTGTGGCCTTCACTGAGGGCCCCCGGGTGCTGGCCTCCTCTGCTGGTTCCAGTTCTCCCAGGAGGGTCCTTGGGTCTTCTTTCCCACCTGGGATCAAACGTCAGCGAGGACCTCCCCTTCCCAGCCGGGGTCCATAGCAGTTGCTGGTCTTGCTGCCTCCAGAAGAGGCCAGCTGGTTTCTTTCACTCTCTTGCAGCCACAGGTTCACGGAGCCCACCAGCATCCTCCTCTACGAAGTCGGAGGGAATATCAGTGAGTTCCCCTGTGGATGTGGGAGTTACAGCCCCAGTCCGGGTTCCTGGTTGCTCTCTGACCTCGAGGGGTCGCTGGGGCCCTCTGGGGAGACTGCAGTTCACCTCAGGATGAGCCCTTCCCCCAGGCATCTGTTTCCAATGAAATCAGTTAAAAATCAGTAACCTCCCAGGGGTCCTACTGGGAGATTGAGTCAGCCTTAAACTCCATCCTGGAATATGGAGTTATCCCTGGAGCTGGCCTCAGGCTTGGAGAGAAGGGCAGAATTATTTTATTTACTTTTAATTTATTTTATATTTATTTGTTTTGTATACAAACTGTCAGTACCAACAGTGAAATTGACCCCTTGGGCCAATGGGCCTAAATTCCTCAAGGAATTCAGCAAAGACATGTCCAGCTCTGAGAGGTCCTTGGCTTTGTGGGGACCACGGCTGGGTAGCTGTTTGCAGTTGAGTTTCCGAGAGCAGTGATTCTCAAACTGGGGTGTACAGTGGAATCACCTGGAGGGCTGCTAAAGCCCAGACTGGGGCCTTAACAAGTCCCCAGGTGATGCTGATGCCGCCAGTCCGGGGACCACGCTTTGAGAACCACTGGCCAAGAAGCAGAGGCTGAGACGCGGCATCAGCAGCACACGCTGCTCCTCAGGAAAAGCCTTGCAAGGGAGGGAGGAGTGGGGGCGGGGGGGCGGAGGCAGGATCTGATGCCAGCAGGTCTAGCCTTGCCTGCCCACAACGGGGCTCTAGAGCATAAATTGCACCAGGGTGGTGCCCTTTTGAGGCAAGGAGGCTGGCTTCTCAGGCCTCTGCATCAGCCAGTCCTTGGCCATGCTGCCCTGGGGACGGAGCATAACTTCCCTAGCAAGGCAGGGCCCACCAGCAGGGTTCATTTTTCCAGAGAAAGCAGCCAGGAGTCTCGCAGTGCATGGGGCGGGGGTGCATGGCTCCGGGGGGCAGCTGGGCAGGGCAGCAGCACCTTCCACAGCCGCCACCCTCAGCCTGCTCGGTCCCTTCCCCCACAGGTGAACATCGCCTGGACCCAGACGCCTACCTGTTAGATCTGTACCGCGCCAACCCCCATGGCGAGTGGGTCATTAAACAGAGCCCCACCTAAGCCCAGGCCAGCGGACAGGGGCACCTGCTTGCCTGTCATTGCCTCCTAGAGGAACCATCCTTGGGAGGCCAGACGCACCCAGAAGTCAGCTCTGGGAGGGTTTTCAGGTTAGAGCCATAGCCAGGAGGAGCCGGCCACAAAGCCCCAGGCTGGCCAAGCCTGGAAGCAAAGCTGCTTAAGGAGAAGGTCTGGGACCACCAAGGCCTCCTTCTTCTCTGAAATGCTTCTCTGATCCCACAAAGCACTCAGGGCTGGCCTGTCTGAAGCCGTCTCCCCTTCGTAACCACACACACAAAGCCCACCCTTCCACCCACCCCCACCCCCGGCCCTCAGGAGAGGGTGCTGTGTGCTGAGCTTGCCAGGTGAAGCACTGCCTGGTGGGCCGGGATATTCGTGGACTTTGTCCATGACACCCAGCCAGAAGTGTCCCACCTCTATCAAGGAGCAGTTGGTTATCCAGGAAAACCTGCTTTGAAAGTGACACTGCAGAAGAACCCGGGAGGGCCCTGTGACCTTGAGCAAGTCCCTTCCCCTCTCCGACCCCCTTGAAAGATGAGGGGTTTGTGTTTAAGGGACAGGGAGCAAATGCTGGGGCCATGAACAGCCCTGGGAAAGAGGAAGAACTTCCCTTCAAATGCTGGTTGTACATTCCCTGTCATCTTCTAATACAATTAAAGATACAAGTTAAATGCCACTCTGCTTCTCTCAAGTTTTTTCCTCCCCGTCCAGGTATCAGGGGGTGTTATCCTACCAGTGAGTCAACATGGGAGCTTGGAGATGAGAAAGTCTCCTGGTGCTGGAAGCAGCAACCCCCCAGGGGGGCAGGAAGAGACCTCAGAACGAGAGGGGTGGCGCCCCGATAACAGCTGCTGTTTATTGGGAGGGGGGTGCTGTAGGGCCAGCCTGTCCAGGCTCCCATCGCCTATAGACCCAGTCTCTCCCTTTCTCCTTCCATCCCCATGGTCTGTCTCCTTGGGGCAAGTGAAGCCCCATCCATCCATCCATTCATCCATCCATCCATTCATTCATTCATTCATTCAACAATGAATTCATTGACATTTAAAATATGCCAAGAGCTTTACAAGTTTAATCTTCACAATAATCCAGTATCCCTGGACCCTGTTACCCCGTTTGAAATTGCTTTCCTCTGCCTCTCTCTATCACATCACCTTTTCTTCCTAGCATTTACCATTACCTGAAATCATTTAGCTTTTTATCTGTGTCTCCCTAACCAGAATGCAGCCCCATGAGGGCAGAGGCCTCAGCACCACCATATAGTCCCTGGAGATAGGATGGTACATCCTAGGTACTCAGTGAAAAGCTGCTGAATGAACGAATGGGTAAATGAATCCCCCTGCACCCCACTGTCTGCTCCCTCCAGAAACCGTTGCTCCTGCCATCTGATTTCACCCACTCCCTGGTGTGCTGTGTGAGAATAAGAAAATGCACCTGAGGTACCTGGTAACACGTACTCAGCCAGTGCGCTATTAAGACGCCAGGCATATATAAGAGCCAGGCAGCAAAATGGCTATTCATGTTACTAGCCACCACCACCCACCCCGCCGCCCCCCCCCCCCCCCCCCCCCCCCCCCCCCCCCCCGCTTCCTGGTCCCCAGCACCCGTACTGGCGCCACCGCAAGCCTCCCTCGCTCCCTTCCAGGGCCGGGGCAGCGGGGAGCCGTGGTGTAGGAGGGAAGCTCCTTTCACCTTGGCGGGAGGAGGCGCGGGTGCCTGGGGGGGGGGGGGCGCCGGGAGCCCCCACCGCCCCTACCGCCCTAGCACTGAATGGGCTGTCGGCAATCGGTGGAGATTCGGGTTTAATCACGCGTCAGTTTCCCCATCCGTCTTCCGCGCTATCTGAGCTCTCATCTTTTTCCAGCCCTGGCACCCTGGTGATTGATGAGCGCGCCCCGCCGCCGGGTTAGCGCAGCGCGCCGTGGGTGCCCGCCTGAGGCCAGCGTGGGCTGGGACGTGTTTCTTTTAATAACCCCTTGTTGCCTCCAGCTTCTGAGAGGGAGAAGGATGGGATTCGCAGAGACGTCCTCAAAGGGAAGCCCCTCTTGGGCAAAGGGCGGACATGACCCCCGGGGAGCAGATATCCCACCTGGCCGTCGGAGGGGGCTTCCCTGGGACAGGCCACCTTGCCTGGTTTCCCACTCAGCCCTGGCGCCCACCTCCATCCACACTCCCCCCCTCTGCACCCAGATACCACGGAGGCGGTGATTGGCCGGTCAGGGAAGGTGGGCGGGGCCTTTGGCATCCTGTCCCAGGAGGTGCGGCCATTCATTGGCCCTGAGGGAGGCGGGCGGGGCTGGGAGGAGCCGCCCAGTCCACCGAGGTGGGGCCGGGCAGTGGATGGTCCCCTTCTCACCTCCCGGGTGCTGGAAGAGACAGGACTGAGCCTTCCCGGCCATTTGGTGGCGCTCCGCTCTCACGCCGCCACGCCTCCTTGTGGCCCTACGTGGCCTGCCCCCAGAAGCCCCAGCACGCGGGGAGCAGCACCAGCCCCTCCCGGTGGCCCGGCCCAAGAGAGCAAAGGGGCAATGAGGCGGCTCAAGCGAGTCTGACCCGAGAACGGGTACCCTACCCGTGGCAGCCACCCCGGGAGTGGAGCCCGGCCCGGACGAGGCCATCCCTCCTGCCAGCCCTCCCAGCTCCCCTGGCTTGGACAGTGGCTCAGGGTGGGTGTCAGAAGCAGACATGAGACCAGGGTTCAAGGGCAAGTCGTTTATTTGGGAGGTGAAGGAAATGCCAGTAGGGGGACATCAGGACCCAAAAAGGAACGAGCTAATAAACAGTGCTTCATCTGGTGGGCACCTGGACTGAACTCAGGGAGACAGCATGGAATGTGCCTGAGTTACTCACTCCCAAGGGGTGAGGAAGCAGGAGTATTTAAAAGCCCACTTCAATCAGGTGTTGGAAGGGACCTGCATGTGTCGGAAGGAAGCCCCATGTCCTTAGAACTTGCCCGAGCATCCTGCAGTGGGAAAGCTTCAGGGAACGGATGGGACCTGGGCAATGTTACCTTCCTTATCCACAAATGACCAGTTCTCAGTAATTCCTGCACACCTAGGAGGCTACCCTAGCAGGCTATGGCCCTTCTTTGTTCCCTCAGCCCTTCTCTCCCCAGTCCCTGCTTCCTTTGCAGCAAGGCATGGTGTGCCCAGGAGGTACCTTCCCCAGGGGATTGCACACCCACCCGTGCTCCTCAGCACCGGCAGAGGCACCCAGCCTCCCAGCCCTTACTCCAAACCAGCAGAGCGAGCCCCTCCCAGATGTCCACGCGGTCTCCTCACTCTTCACTTCCCCTTTTGGCCCCAACAGCCTTTGAACTTACTCTGCTTGTTTTGTCTCAGAGCCCTACTTATGCTGCTCCCTCTTCTTAGAAAGCACCCCCACCCAATTTCTGCCTGTTGAGAATTTTGATGTCCAATCAGCAGAAATTTCTATTGAGAGCCAGACCCTGGGAATGGATCAGTGGATCGACACCTCCCTCTTAGAGTTTTACAGTGTAGTGGGGGAGAGATGCTAGCTAACATCACACTAACTGCCATATATGTACAGTTGCGGTGGGAGCAACGAAGGACTAGGATAGGGACCAATAAATGTCTAGGGCCGGGGAACTGGACTAGGTCTGGAGTTTTCCAGAAGGCTTCCGGGGGCAGTGATATTGAAGCTGCAACTTGAAAGATGAACAGGTGAGAGGTGGAAGGGCATTCCAAGAGAAGGAACACTGTGTGTTAGGCCCTGAGATGAGAAGGAGCTTGACATGGAGGAGAAACCCAAAGGCTGGTACAGCTTGAGTGAATGCAGAGGGCCATGGACAGACTGGGCTGGAAATTGATCCTAGAGGGATGGGAAAACTGAGAGGGGTTAAATCTACCAGGCCAGCCAGCTTGGGGATTCTCCAAGGGTTCCTCAGAACACCCCAGGTTTGCCCTTGCAGCCCCCCTGAATATAGCTCCAAATGCTCCTGGACGAGGCCACCCAGTTTGTCTGCTCTAGGGTCTGGCTTGGGGCCCTCACTGCGACAGGTTCCTCTAAAGGGATCGTATACATCCTTCAAGGCCCTTGTTTGAAGTGCCCTCCTCCCTGAGCAGGCTTCTAACCTTGAAATCAGAAGGACTCTCTCCCTCCTGTGTCCTCCCCGGTGCTTTGCTCTTCTGTGTGTGAGGGGCACTGGAATGGGGGTGAATGTTCCGCAGGCTGCCGCTGGGGGCACAGCAGCCCAAGCTCTGGCATGGGGAAAGCAGGGTGCTGCCTGGGACACGGCTGTGGGAACGGGCTCTCTCCCACCATGTCCAAGGGTCCGTCATTCCTGTCTACTGCTCACATCTGGAGACCAGGATAAGTGCCGCTGGGGTTTTAATTGGTCCGTAAGGACTGGTCTTAGTGTGGGGGCATGGATGGGGAAGAGGCACATGTCACTGCTGTGTTCTGTTAGGGTGGTGAAAAGAAAAATCATTCCTGGCAAACCCATCTTCCTGCCCCCCACCTCACCCCCTATTGAGAATCACTACCCCCACCCCAGGCACTTTGCATTCTGGGGGAGGGGAATGGAAGCCACTTGTCATTGTCCCTGCACACTGGCTGGCAGGAGGCCCGGGGAGGGGGCTCCCCAATAGGGAATCTGCAGCTGCTTGTCTTTAAGGTAAAATTACCGTAATTACCCCAATTACCAAATCCATCAAGAGCTTTGGACTGAGGAGGCTGGGAGAACAATCCGGGCCTGACAGATCTGAGGAGTGTAAGTCACGGGGTAGAGGACAAAGTGGATGGGGGGTGGAGGGGGCTGATGTTAGTCCAGACTCTTGACTGGGCTGGGGGTGGGGAAATGCAGGGAAATCATAATTTACCAAGACCCCATTTTCCTCCCTGGGTGAGCAGATTTTTCTCCTATATTAAAAAGAAAGAAAGGAACGCTCTGGCTTTTTTCTCCCTTTCACATAGGCCGACAACCTGTGACCACCTGACTTAGACCCTGTTTATCTTCTAGGAGAAATAAAAGTAGAAAAAAAAAAAAAGAACAACTAATGTCTCTGAGTCCTTGCTCTGTGCAAAGAGCTTTTTAACCCCCTTCAAACCCTATGGAGAAGCTAGTGGGTTTCGTCTCATTTTTCAGATGGGGCATCACGTTTTTTCCCTTGGCCTGAACGCTCCAAAGACCAGACGTGGCTTGGATTTGCCTCTGAGCTACTCCCCCCGCCCCATCCAGTAAGCCATCTTGGCAAACACTCAAGAGATGTTTGGTGCAGGAAATGAATGCGCA
Organism: Tamandua tetradactyla; assembly: GCF_023851605.1. Taxonomy (NCBI): domain Eukaryota; kingdom Metazoa; phylum Chordata; class Mammalia; order Pilosa; family Myrmecophagidae; genus Tamandua; species Tamandua tetradactyla. The sequence continues at coordinate 13,338,665 of NC_135327.1, read as the reverse complement.
TGGCTGGCAGATTTGACGGGTTAAGGGGAAATCCTCTCCTAGGGGATGTCCCCTGAAATCACCCTGTCACCCCCCTCCTGTGCCTTCTCAATCCATCCTCCAGCCTGGACATCTACGTGGAGCCTGTAATGGTGGCTCCCCCCACACGGGAGGCTCTGCCATGGCCACCAGGCCCACCCTCTGGGACAGGAGAAGGTCCCTGATCACTCTCCTGAGAATAATTTTCACTGCTGTGAGGTTTGGAGCTGCCTCACTCTTCTGGGTGAGTTGGCCACTCCTGGGTAAGCCCAGTTAAGGGAGGCTCAGCTTTGCCAAGAATGTCTTTACTGTTTTGCCAGATCACTTGCCAGTTTTCATGTTTATCTTCATTTCTTCTGGAATTTCACTGTATTTCAGAGGCAGTAAAAGCAATCAATTTCTTCAAACCAGTTGACCCCGGTCTCTAGGCAAAGGAAATAATCCCAAACTGAGGGAAAAGCCAATTAAGAAGATATTCCTTAAAATATGTGCTACCATCACCCCCACCCATTACCAAAACTTTTTCCCTGGGTCCCTTTGCCATCTGTCACTTTCTCCATTCCTGTCTTCAGGTAACCTCTGCTTATGGTTGGCTTTAACCTTGCGGGGAAAAATCCAGGCTGCCAAGCCCTCTGCACTCCTCCCCCAGGAGGGATTCCGTCAGTAGGACTTTGACCTGAAATAGGGATCCCCTTAGCCTCAGGAAACTAGGCCAGATTTGGGAGGTAGGTCAGGGTTCCCGCTCATTTTAAGACTTGACTTTGACCTGGCTTGTCCTTTGTGCCTGTATCTCCCACATGACCTTACAGGACTTACAGGTGCTGGTAAAATATTTAGGAACGTGGGGTCCAGGCCAAATAGCTTCCTAACTCATCACAACAAATACGGTTATCACAGAAAATTTTGTAACCATTTAATAGGGACACTGGATAAGTAGTTGAAACCTTTTTCAGGCTTCTAAAAGAATGATGAATACAATTCCTTTGAAATCTTGAGCATTACAATGAACAGTAGTATGTTCATTGTTATGCTGTTTCAATAGTGAAATGTTGAAAGCAATGCACATATTCAAAAAGGGGAGATTCATTGAGAAAATTGTGGTTCATCCATATATGGCATACCCTATAGCCATTAAACATGATACAAACTAAAGAAAATGTAATGGTATGGAAAATATTCTTATATATTTTTACACATTTTATTATAAAAGCTTCAAACAGAAGATGATGAAACTATACAGTAAACAACCAATCCTCACCACCTCAATTCTACTGAGTTCATATTGTATTATATTTGCTTTAAAACATACGTGACCATCCATTCATCCGCTTTTTCTAATGCACTGCAAAGTCAGTTGCAGTAGAGGGCACGGGGGGTCAGTGGTAGAAAACCCACCTTCCACGTGGGAGACCTGGGTTCGATTCCTGGACCACACACCCCCCGACGAAAACAAACACACAGCAACTTCAAAGTAAGTTGCAGTAAATTCAAAGTAAGTTGTTCATCCCTAAACAATTCAGCATGAAATATTATACATTTTATTACTTTATTAGGGTATAACATATGCAATCAACTGCTCATATTTGTACACATTAGTGCACGCCCAGGAAACCAACAACCCAACCAAGCTATGGAACCTTTCTAAGACCCTTTGCCATAAATATCTTTTTGGTTGCAGGTTTACAGAGAAATGTTGCATCAAATGTAGAGTTCCCACATACCACCCTATTTATAACACCTTGAATTACGTTTGTTACAATTGATGAAAGCGCATTTTTATAATTATACTATTAACTATAGTCCGTGGTTTACATCAGGGTCCACTTTCGTGCAGTACAGTTCCATGTTCTTTTAAGAAAAATTTTTATCCCAGTAACATATCTACAACCTAAAATTTCCCCTTCTACATTCAAATATATAATTCAGTGCTGTTACTTACATTGGCAGTGTTGTGCTACCGTCACCCCCATCCATTATCAAAACTTTTTCCTGTGTCCCTTTGCAGTCTGTCACTTTGTCCATTCCTGTCTTCAGGTAATCTCTGCTATGCTTTCTGTCACTGTAAGTTAGTTGGTATGTTCTAGAATTATATATAAATGGAAGCGTTGTAGACATACTGGTTTTTGTCTGACTTTGAGCAACATGATGCATTTGAGATTCATCCATGCTGTGGTTTGAATCAGCAGTTTGTGCTTTTCTATTGTTGAATAGTACCCCATTGTTTGGATGTACCACAGTTTTAGTTGATGGCCATTGAGTTGTTTCTAGTTTTGGACTATCACAGATAAGACTTCTATAAATATCTGGGTATAAATCTTTACATATGCTTATGTTCTTCTTTCTCTTGCCTGGAATTCTGCTGGATGCTGGCTGGGTATATGAGGACGAGCAAAACTGGACACAAGCTCAGCCTCCGGGAGCTCACGGGGTGGGGGGGAGCAGGCCCTGACCTAGCCTTTACTGTCCTGAGGCTTTACGGGCCCAGCCGCCACTCTCAGAGCTCAGAGAAGAAGCATCTGTGCTCGGAATGGGGGTGGGCGCCCTCCCCTTGTCCGTCGCTGGTGCGGGCAGGGTGGGCTTCTCTGTTCCTCTCACATGCTTCCTTCCTTCCCAATCTTTGAGATCCACAAAGCAGAATCATCATCCCTGTTTTTGCTGACGAGTAGACAGTGGCCGGCTTCACTGGGCCTCTTTCTCTGGACACTCTCCTGCCGCTCGGATCCCTCCCCTGCCTCCAGCCCTGCCCAGACGGGGCAGGCTCCTGCTGAATCTCGGTGCGTCCTGTCTGAGGGCCAAGACGAGGGGCTTCGCAGGAACCTCCCCTTTGGCCGCTTCCCCCCACCTGTCAGGGCCCCATGGGTTCCCGCTAGAGCAGGCTGGGCTCCCCCTCTCTGCCAGCTTCCACGTCAGCACCCGATTTGTGCGACTTATTGGCTCAGTCCATCTGGAACCCCAACTCCGCATTTCCACAGACCCAGGTTTGGCTCTTAGCTGACCTGTGGGGCCTGAGGCAAGTTGCCAGGTGTCTCTGAGCACAGCTTCTGCATCTATATAACAACTACCTCCAATGGAGAAACAAAGTGTGCTCACTTGCTGGAATACTGCTCAGCCATAAAGAGGAACAAACTTCTCACACTTGCAACGACATGGATGAATGTCAAAAGTAACATGCCAAGCAAAAGCCAGGCGCACAGCGTAGGTACTGTATGATTCCATTTATATGAAATTCTAGAAAAGGCAAAACGTATCTTTAATGGAGAAAATAGATCAGTGGTTCGCTGAGGCCAAGGGAGGATGAGTGGGAGGACGGACTGCAGGGGCAGGGAGGGAACCTTCCAGAATGATGGAAATGTTGTGTCTTGATTGTGGCGGTAGTTATATGGAAGACTACATTTGTCAAAACGCTTCACTGAAGAGTGTACTGGCAATGGGTGCATTTTATTTTATGTAAATTATGCGTCAGTAAAGTCAAATTTTTAAAACCCTACCTCAAAGGGTTAAAAACGTGGTCCAGGTGAAGTTGGCATTAGGAGCAAATGAGTTCCTGCCTGCAAAGTGCTAGCGGGGAACCTGGCAGCAGAGTTAGAGCGCATGTGAATGGTAGCCATGGTAACCGGAAAACAAGACTCTGGCTCAGTGACTGCATCAAAAAGAGGGGAAAAAAAACCAACTGGGGGCCACGTAGAGAAGAGAAGGCGCTGCCCCTGCCGGCCCAGAGCACACAGGCAGGGCTGAGAACTCAGTGAAGCCCTCAGAAGATTCCCCGTCACATGTCAGCGTCTTCTCGTCCCTGTGACCAGCCGCTGGCGCCTTAGCCCCTCCTCAGCCCTGGTCCTGTTCTCATTCATTCATTCACTCTTTGAGCACTCTCACTGGCCCACGACCCAGCACAATAAAAAAAAAATGTGCATCTTTATACTCAAGTTATAAAATTGCTGAGTGTATTTTATATCTTGGACGCTATGCCCCGTGCTTGACGGTTGAGGTTGAACCAGATGGAAGAGCTGATATTCGACCAGTTTTTACCAACAGAAGTGGCCGTTTACTGCAGGTCACCCTAATACATGATCTCTTTCCAACCGTTTGACAAGACCGTAGAGGTTATTATTCCTGTTATGGAGCGAGAAGACTGACGTTCAGGCACAGGAAGCGACTGCACCAAGGTCACACAGCTGGTAGGGTCTGTGCTTGAACATAGGTCTGGCTCTGAAACTGTATGTCACACATCCCTTGTGCTTAAGCTGTCACAGTTTAATGAGAGCTGAACACATTATATTTGTCTCCCTCGGTCTTGCCCAGGGCACCCCCTGATCTCCAGCCAGGCTGCCTCAGCTCCTCAAGACATGTGCTATGAGAATCCTCTGCCTTCCCCGGATGCCAGGTCCTGCCACCCTGCACACGGCTCCCCTGTCCACCGGAAAGTCTTACCCTGGCCTGGCCTGCTTCTGTTGCATCGTGAGGGCTTGCCGAATGGGCTCTGACAAGGCCTGTATCTGGGCTTCTCTGTCGCCCCAGGAACTGGCCTCATTCTGCCCATCTGGTGCTCACTCTCGGCCAGCCTGTCACTGGCCTTGCCCTCCTTAAAGCCTCCCTTGGAATTCAGGGTTGTTGTTGTTTTTTTAATTCACAGCTTATTAACAGATCAAAGAGGATGGTGATGTCCTGAGTCTAAGGGATCCTCAGGCAGCCCTGTCCCCACAGTTTAACGAGGTGCCCCATTGGACAGGAGGCAAGGGACTCCCCCCTGGTTGTGCTTTGTAAAGGGAAGGGGGCTCGAGCTGGACCTGGCTCCAGCTCCCCCGTCCACAACGGTGCCAGAGGTTTAGCTGGTGAGGGCTGAGCAGAGGCGCTGGGAAGCAGCATCAGCCCCCTCCTCCCGCCCCCCCTCCCAGCCCCCTCCCCCCGGCCCCCCTCCCAGCCCCCTCCTCCAGGGCCTGAGCAGGACAAGGACAGTTAATTCCTCCGGTGTTATCAGCTGGGCACAGGCGCTGGTTGCATAGCAACCCAGATTGCTCTCTTGTCTCCAGTGCTCCAAAAAAAATCAGCATTTTTCTCCAGCTCCACATCAATGAGATGGAAATGGGCCCTGGGCAGCCCAGGCTCCCTGCCCCCAAATGTGCCTCATATGCAGGAAGCCGCTACCCAGAGCCCCTGGTGGGCCCCCACTCTTAAGGCCTGCACCTCCCTCTTGCTCGCCATGCCAGGCTGAGGGTAAGGATTCACTAATCAGCCACAGCTGCAACATGGAGCTGGGTCGGGAGTGAGGTCTGGGTTCATGAAGGAAATGCTGGACTGGTCTGGGAATTAGGTTCAGGGTAAGGACTGGGGGATCCCCAACCAGCCCTGGCAATAGAGTTAATTTATTCATTCCTTAAGAAATATTTACTGAATACTGACTGGGCGCCATAACCCTAAACTCTCAAGATTGGTGGATTAGGGATGGCTGCAAATACTTTACCACTCCACCCATGGAGAAGTGAAATCTACTTCCCGTCCTCTAAAACTGGGGCTGGCCCTAAGGCCTGTCCGACAAAAAGAATGTGGTAGAAATGACATTGCGCCTAAGAGACTGGCAGCTTTTGCCTTTGAGATTTGAAGCACTCCTTCGTGGAATCCAGCTGCCATACTGGGAAGAAGCCCTTAGCAGCCACGTGGAGAGCCCTTGCCGCAGCCTGAACCGATGGCCAGTCCCGTGAGCAAGGCCATTTTGGACCTACCAGCTATTCTAACTGATGCCACCTGAGAAGAAGAGTCATCCGGCTGAGCCCTGCCTGAATCCATCACCCGTGGAATCAAGAGCAAAAAAAAAAAAAAAAAGTCCATCATTTTCAAGTTAGTAAGTTTTAGAGGAGTTAATAATGCAATAATATACAACCAAGACACCAGGAGCGCTTACTTTTTCATTCATAGACTCTTTGATATCAACAAACACTAATTAAGCACCTTGTACATGCCAGGCCCTGTACTAAGCTCCAAAGCAAAATGCCACTCAAGAGAGCTGAAGTCCAAAATTCCACGTGCTGGGGGTATCAGGAGATGGCACAGAAGCAGGGGAATGGAACAAAGAGCTCAGAGGCAGGGAGCAGACAATTAAATACAAGCAGTTGGCAAGAAAACAGGTGGGGAAGGCAATGTCAGACCCTGACTAGAGAAAATGGTTTCAAATTCAGGTACCGGCGCTGCTTATTTGGAAATAGGTGCCTGGACCATACTGGGAAAGATTCTGAGGCTAAATCTGAACTCAGGGGAAAAGAGTGCTGTGATTGATTGATGATGTCTGTACAGGGTGAAGGAGAAGAGAAAGGAGGGAGGTATGCGTGTCAGGCATGTACCTCTTGAGCCTTCCCCACCTGTTGGCTCTTTTTTCACTAACTCTTCTGGGCCCGCCTGGATGTGGAGTGAGGTTGGACAGCACATTGTTCAAGCAGCTTCACGAGGGCTGCAGCACATAAGATCCCAGGTATGCATTTATGCTTATAAGTTTTTAAAATTTCTCCTGGCCAATCCAGGAAAAATTACATTCTGTTGTACATTCTGTCAAATGTTTTTGATACTTGCTGCCCATCAAAATCACTTGGCTCTTTTTTTTAATACTGACATTTGGGCTCTGTGCTCCAGAGATTCTAATTTTATTGGTCTGGGTGTAGGCTGGGCATTGGTATTTTTCAACTCCCCAGGTGAGAAAGCATTTGCCTAAGCCCTGGAGACATGGAGTAAACAAATGTTTGGGTTCTCAAGAAATGCATGTTCTAGTTTGGGGGCATGGGATAATGAAGCAGTGGTGTGATAGAAAATATTTCCCTGTTTTCCAGGGAAACGAGGCCTGATGTATAGTGTTTTTTGATTTATGTGATGTAAATACTTTCACCATGGCTGATTTCAAGCTATCAACACAACCTCACCGAATGTACATGATCAACTTTTGCAACATGGTAGGGGCCAACTCCAGCAGTGGAGAGAACACAAGCACAGTTAATTCCAGGACCAGATGATAAGTGCACTAATAACCTGAAACTGTGGTCTGAGGACGAGCAGCGTTGGCATCACCTGGGAGCTGGACAGAAATGCATAATCTCTGGTCCACCCTGTACCTGAGTCAGCATCTGCACTTTTAACAAGATCTCCAGGTGATTCATGAACACATTCATGTTTGAGAAGCATGACTCTAAAACCAGGATTTTAAACAAACTTCTCTAGGAGCACAGAGAACGAAATAACCCTGCCTAAGAGGAACCAGAAAAGGCTTCCTAGGAGAAGCAGCATCTGAATTGGGTTTCAAAGGATGAGTAGGAGTTTTCCAGGCAGAGAAGGAAGTAAGGGGCAGGGAGGGGATTGTTGGTGCAGGGATCAGCATGGGCAAAGCCATGGGGAAAGGAGTGGTGTGAAGAGGGATAGAATGGGAGGACATGAGGCTGGAGAATGACCTCACTGGGGTGAGAGCAGTGGTTCTCAAAGTGGGTTCCCAGAACCAGCACCATCTGCCACACTTGGGGACTTGTTAGAAATGCAAGTTGTAACTTTGGAAATGGGGCCAGAATCTGTGTTTTAACAAGTCATTCAGGTGGTTAGGATGCGTGCTCAAGTGTGAGACCCACTGGGCTAGGAGCTTCGGAAGGAGGGAGCCTCGCACGGGAGGGTCAGATGTGTGACCCGGAGGCATTCCGATGGTTGGCAGCCCTAGGACTCTCCTTCACCGCCTCCAAAGCCTTTCTCCTTGATGGAGACCCCTGAGAAGAGATCAGGCAAAGGTGGTGGGGGTGCTCTTTCCCTCGGTATCTCCTGGCAGCACCTGATTCTAATGCTCCGTCCTTGTCTCTCTCTCCCACTCGAGGATGCTTCTGCCGTGCATTACAGCATCAGCCACAATGCTATAATCACAGGTCATTGTGGGTAATTCCCTTATTCCTGTGCCCATGCTGCCTACAAGTATCACAGCAGCCGCTTGTACAGTTCAGCACCCAGCCCTGATTTCTGAGAGAAACGGACAACTGCATGTGCCACCAACTGCGCATGTGATCGACCGGCCTGGGCTCTGTGGACACTGGCTAGATCTGCCGCGGAAACAGTTATGGAGAAGGAATCCCATGAAAGCACTCCCCACCCCCACCCCCAATACCTCCCCTCCCCCAGCCTTAGTCTCCCTCATACTCACTCCTGGCTTGTCTGAGATGCCACTTCTTCCATGAAGCCCTCCCTCCCTGCTTGCCACTCTCTGCCCCCACCACTGTGGGCTGGCCCACAGCCCACCTCCCCCCTCCCCTCCCCCCACCACCTTCCCTGTTATAGCAGTGCTCACACTGTTCTCTAATTGATGAGCCGCCTCTCCATTCACCAAAAGGCCACCCGGCACCTGGTACACCTTGCCCAGTGTGACACCACTGCACCCTGCCCTGCGTCACCTCCACTCCAGCAGCTTGTTCTGATCAAGCTTCACAGGCTCTGTCTCATCTAACCCTGATCACTGACTGCCCTGGGAAATGGGTACTGTTGTTTTCACCCCATTTTCCAGATGAGAAGACCGAGGCACAGGAAGTCAATAAATTGCTTAAAGCTGCACAGCTGGCAAGCCACAGGCCCTAAACTACCACATTTTGATGGTGGTGTTGTTCCAGGGAGTAGGGGCATAGAAGGGGAAGAAAAGCGCAGGGGTTTCCTTGAGCATCTTCATTTCCTCTGGGTTCTGCAGCCCCCTTGCTGACCCCTGCCTGGCATAACGGAGCCTTGTTCAGGACCAGAGGCCACTTCATTTTGGGGACAAGAAGACAGCGTCTCTGCCATGGATCGGACTACAGCTAGATGGGACCAACCCTGGCTGGCAGCGCCCTTCAGCCCCCCCACCCCTCACCCGCTGCCGTAGACATTAGCGCTGCAAATTACCATCGTAATTGCCTTTTAACTATTCATGGCTGTGAAAGAGCGCAGGCGGGCCCTGCCTCCCCCTGCTTGGAGAGCTGGGGTTCTGACAGCCCCAGGCCTCCACCCCAGGTCCCCTGGCTGGGACCGTCCCTTGCCCACCGTCCCAAAACCTCGGTTTTCCAGTCTTCCAAGTGAGGGTGATAATCCTAACCTTCAAAGGCTTATTGTGACGCCTGTAAAATGATAGCAATTGTGATTGTTTGGAGACGCAGAGAGCAAAGAATGTGCAAGAGAGTGGCAGGAGGCAGTGGGAAGGAGACTCAGCTCCACACTCATTTATGAATGTTTGTCTATCACTCAGTATTAACAGTGATCAGCTCATTATACGTGCTCAATAAGTAAATGTTGTTATGACTATGACTGTTATTATGTAGCTCTGAAAATCAGCCCTTGGGACCTCACCTGATCCACCATTTCCAGGCCTGGATTTTAAATCCCCTTTTAGTATCATGTCTTGACTTTTATTGTAAATCCTGTAGTAGGAGGGCTATCAGCATCTTTATTTACATATATTTCAATTTTAGTTAGGCAGAGAAGAAAGTACCATTTTGGTGCTGATATCTAATTCCTTCCTTACACTTTCTGATCTCCCTTTTTTATTGTTGCTAGAGCAGGTAAGAGACAGGTGAAATTAATTTTAATAGTACATTTTATTTAGCCTAATAAAACCAAAATATCATTTCAACATGTAATCAACATAAAAAATTATTAGAATACAAGATTTTACAAAGGTTCCACGCACCAGGGTAACTTTCCAGAAATCTACAACTTCCAGATGGGTCCCTGGACCAAATAAGTCCTGAAATATAGAGGGCCCAGCCTCTCCAGAACATCACCTAGTTCCATCCCTCACCCCATATTATCGACAGCCCCTTCCAACATGAAAAAGTTAGAATGGGCATAGCCCAAATACCCCTAAAGAGTGGGAGAAAAGATCAAAGGTGATGGTGGAGTTATATAGAGAAGGTCAGGTTTAACAAATTAATATGATTAATGGTTCATTTTGATATTTCTTTTTGTCTCCAGTATCTTAGAACAGCTAGAAGTAAGAACTTAAAATTGTGGACTTGTAACCCATACCGAACTCTGAAATCTGTTCTACAATTAATTTTTGCAATGTGCTTTGAAACTTATTACTTTTGGGTATATATGTTATTTTTCACAAAAAAAAGAAAAAAAGTCGGCTGTGATGATAAATGCACACCTATATGACGATATCGTGAAACACTATACTTTGGATGATTACATGGTATGTGACTATATAATATATATCAATAGATATTTTAAAAAGTTATTAGAGATTTTTCACATTATTTTCTTCATACTAAATCTCAGAATTTAGCCTGCATTTTACACTTTGCACATCTTAATTTGGATTGCCACCATTTCATGTGTTCAAAGCCACATATAGTTCACAGTCACTGAACCCCTTCAGACAGCCCGACGTCGCCAGACACTCAGGATCTGAGGCTGGATTTGGGGTGAGGGTCATCATGGGAGGCCCTGTCACACTAAGCACTCGCACGTCCTGCCCAGACCTGCCCAGGGGATGCCCTTCGTGCTCTGCCCAGTTCTCTTGTATCATGGCTCCCTGTGAGCACTGACTCCTCACTCATCCACGCAGGAGCACCTAAGACTTCACAGGCACTCGGCTGGGTGAGTGGGGAACAGGTGGTGAGTAGAAAAGGGGCCCCTGCCTTTGCGAAGCTTTAAAAACAAATATCTAATTACAAAATGTGGCGCATGCCTTGAAAGAGAAGGGAGAGAACAGGGTGATTCACAGAGAGCGGGGTGGGGGTGACCCACTTATGAGAAGTCAGGGCGGGCCTCTTCCAGGTGTGGCCATTTAAGCTGAGACCGAAAGGAGCTAACCATTCAGGAGGGAACAGCTCTCCAGGCAGAGGGAACAATGCATGCAAAAATCCCGAGAAAGGGAAGGATTCCTTGTCCGAGGAACAGAAAGAAGTGCAATGGCAGTGGGGCTCTATGCGGCTCCGGGGTGGGGCTGGAGCAGTGGGCAGGGACCCCACCCCCCCAGGTCTCCTTCAACCCCGGGAGTCACACAAAATGGCCCAGCGCAGGCCCCCGATAGGGAAATACTCCGAGTCGGGCGGCGTTCGGCGGGGTCCTGAGGCCTTTGTGGACGGGACACTGAATTCCGAGCTTCAGGGCCCGGCAGCGGGTCCCCCACCGCCCCCGCCCCGCCCCGGCCACCCCGCGCCCCCTGCGCGCGTGCCGCTCCCTCCGTCGTCTCTGCGCCCCACTTCCGCGAGGGGACACTAACGGAGCCCGACCCGCGTCCTCGCCCTTTTCCGCCCCTGTCCAGCATGGTGCCCTCAGTTCCGCAGCCGGGAGCCCGCTTCTGCTCGGCTCCGCGCCAGGCAGCCAATGCAAAGCGGGGCGGGTCGCGGAGGCGGCGGGGTTCGCGCCTCCCCCAGGCCGCGCCCCGTCCCCGCCGCGCGCCCGGGCCCCCCCGACGCCCGAAGCCTCAGGCCCGCCCCCCGCGGTGGCTCCCCGCCCTGCGCCCCGAGCCCCCAGCCCGCGCAGGCGCAGTGCCCGCGATGGTCGCGCAGGCGCCGGGGGTGGGGGTTAGGGGGCGGGCGGGCGGCCCCGCGGCTGGGAAGGATGACGGCCTTTTGTGCTCCCGGCTCGCACGGACGCGTGCGGGAGGCGGGCGGTCGCGGCCTGCCAGTCCCCGCGCCCAGCCCCTTTTCCTTCCGAGGGCAGAGGTGGGGGTGGGAAGGGGTCTCCGCTTGGTCCTAGGTCCAGCCCGGGGTCTCCCAGCGCCCACTCGCTGCCTCCATCCGCTCTTTCATTCAGCGCGGACCTTCATGTTTAAGATCTGGGAAGGCGTTTTCAGGGTCCTCTGGGAAACCCCGGAGCAAGGCCCCCAAACCGAGCTTGGGGGCTGCAAGCCTCCTTAAGGAGGGGCGTCCACGAGGCCGGGGAACAAAGATGGGACTCTGACCATGTGGATGCAACTCTGAGACCAGGGAGAGGAACAGAGATTGCTGGGTTGCGCATACGCCAAAGGGCATCTTTCCCGATCCCATTAGAGCCCTTGCTCACTGTAACTTCCTTCCCATCCTCTGCCCTTTCAACACTGTAAGCCCCTCATTTCCTCCAGGTCTCTGTGCCAGTGTCACCTTCTTTGACTGAGTGGCAAGGCCTTTGCCACCCGCCTTCTATGAAACAGACTGTAAGCCCCTCATTTCCTCCAGGTCTCTGTGCCAGTGTCACCTTCTTTGACTGAGTGGCAAGGCCTTTGCCACCCGCCTTCTATGAAACAGAAGCTGCCCCCATCACTCTACCCCTTTAGCCTGTCCAACTCTTTCTCACAGCACTGACCACTTGAAGTTGTATTTGGATTTGTCTATTGGTTTCTTGTCTCTCCCCTACTAGACTGTGAGCTCCTTGAGGAAAGGGACTTTGTTCTGTTCTTTGCAGTATCCCCAGGAGCTGAAAGAATGGGTCAATGGACGAATGAATGAGGTGGTTCAGGGTTCAGGCCTTGCTGATTTATTGCAGCATCCCAGGCCCAGCACTCAACAGCAGTATTGCTCTAGGGTCCCAGGCTGCTCGAAGCAGATACATGAAGCAGGTTGGCTTCCACAGTGGGAATGTTTTCACTCACAGTTGAGGCTGAGAAAAATGTCCAAATCGAGGCATCATCAAGGCGATGCTTTCTTCCTGAAGATTGTTGTTGGCCATCCTTGACTCCTCTGTCACATGGCAAGGCAGATGGCGTTGTCTTCTGGTCTTTCCCTTCTGCCTGGGTTTCATTGCCTTCAGCTTCTGGCTTCCATGTTTTTCTCCCACTCTGTGTGTGCATTCTGTTTATAAAGCTCTGCAGGAATAGGATTAAGACCCATCCTCAGTGGGTCACACCTTACCTGAAGTAGCCTCATCAAAAGGTCCTACTTCAGTGGGTTCATACCCAGAGAAATGGATTACATTTAAAAACTTATTTTTCTGGAGTACGTACATTTTCAAACCACCAGAAATATGTTCAATAAATGTATGAAGGAATGGATGGTTGCTTCAACACATAGCCAAATGTGAGAAATGGTACCAGGAGATGCCACTGGGAAATTAGACTAATTCCGGTTGTTCGGTAGGCACGTCCTCCACCCCAGGATTGTGCCACCTGCTGCAACTGGGTTGTCTCATTTAGTCCTCCCATCAACCTTATGAAGTTAGAACTGGGCTAGTGGCCCCTTACACAGATGAAAAAACTGAGGCTTGGAGAAATGAAATAAAATACCCAGATTTACACAGCTAATAGGCAGCAAGGCCAGAATCTGAACCCAAGAAGTTTGGTGAATGCTGTGGCTTGTGAGAAGATCAAGAGCATCCTCACAACCACACACAAGGCTCCCCCCACCTAAGCTGCTCCCTTCCCGGGGTGGAGGCTGGCGGGCTTCCCCTGGCCACGCCCAAAGAGCAGCACAGGACTGAGTGCAGAGACAATGGCACCAAATCAGCCTTCCCTGGCCTCCATGATGGGTCCTCACTCTGCTAAGGGCTTCATGTGTGCTACAACACTTAACAGCAAACTCCACGAGGCTCCCATGTTATCTTTATCTCCATTTTTCAGGTGGAGAAAATAAGGCTTAGTAAGGTTAACCAGCTTGCTTGCAACCATACAGTTATTACGTGGAAGTGTTGACATCCAGACACAGGTAGGCTGACTCCAGATCCCACACTTTGTGCTTCCTTCAGGTTGCACGCAGCAGGAGGCCAGCTGTGGCCAGGCCAGCCAGGTGGACCACTCTCAGTGCCAGGCGGTAGTGGCCAGGCGTGCTCCAAGCAGTTTGTTCTGCAGCTGTCCTGCATCTGCTGAGGGAGGGAGCAGCCCCTGGAAGCATCATAAACTAGGGCTAGGCTGAGATAGCCATCTATGTCCTCCATTCCCTGTCACTGGGCATCCTGTATTCAATCACCCACATATTCATTTCTTCTACTTGTTCTCTTTTTGACTGTGATAAAGTCATTTTTATAGCACTGAGAACGTGCATTTCATTTGAATTAAGCATGCTGGAGTCTATCTCTGTGTTAGAGAAGCAGGCTGATAAAAGAAGACATATTTTGATGATTTCCTTTTAACTGATTATTCTCCAAGACACTATTAAGAGTCTCATTCGGGGTGTGTGTGGATGTGACAATCATTCCCATTTCTAGAACTCTGGGATGCCAAGGAAGATCATCTAGCCTGAACACACCCCTCTGCTGGTATCCATCAGGTGTGGCTGCCCAGTCTCTGGGAAGTGGTGCCCTGGGAGAGCAGAGACTTCAGCCTGGTGGAGAAGGGAGCCAGAAGACATCGATCCAGCTCAAGGTCATTGGCTCCTATCCAAGAGATGCAATAGTAAAGAAAAACTGGTAGCTTTTTGCCGCAACCCTTCCACCTGAGGAAGAGGGAACAGGTGTGACCTCTTGGAGGCGAGGATGTAGGCGTTGCCATCCTGAGGGTTATTATGTGGTATTGCCTGCCTTTCCTTTCAACTCTTTGATCATCGTCCAGCTCGTCACTGTATGTCCAGTGACTGCCCCGCGGCAGGCACTGGGCAAGCATCTAGTGGTGGAAGTATAAATAGAGTGAGGGGGACTGGGCAGGAGAATGGGCACCAACATCAGGCTGTCTCTCTAGACAAGGTAAAGGTAACCCTAGAAAGTGCCCTAGGAAGGCCAGACCCGGACATCAGGATTTCCAGACCCAGTAAAGGTCTCCGTGGCCATACTTGGTATGCAGTCTACAGAACCATCAGCCTTCGAAGGCCGACCCTCCTGTTGCTGGGAAACTTAATGCCATCTCTGTGTTTGGCCTATTTCCCCAGCTGTTACTGCATGCCTTGGACCTTCGTCACCTGAGTTTGGCGATGTTAGCACAGCCATGCCAGTTTCGACCTCCTTAGTGGCTCCAAGCCAAATCCCCACCTTGCCCGAGGGCCCAGGCCTGCTTTCTTCTGGCTGTCAGGAACTGTGCCGAGTACTTCACATGCATTACCTCATTAATCCTCACTGCCCGTCAGGAGCTGGATGGTATCATTACCACTTTATAAATGAGGAAACTGAGGCTAGAGAGGCTGTTGGTTTAAGCAAAATACAGCCAAGCCTAAACAGGCTGGGCAGTTTGGTGGTCACCCTTGTAGCCATGCCCTTCACCCACTGTGAAGAGGTTTGCTCCTGGCATAGATATTGCATGACCTTCTAGTTAAAGTGTCCCCATCCACAGTAACTCTCTCTCGGCCTGTTTTGATTTTTTCATAGCATTTACCACTATGTGATTACCCTGTATGTGTATTTATTTCCCTGTGTTTTGACTCCTTGGGGTAGAGGCTATCAGTTTCATACACTTCTGCATCTTCAGTGTCTATGCACAGTTCCTAACATATAGTAGGTGCTTAGTGGATATTTGTTGGATGAATGCATGAAAACAAAGCTAATAAGAGAGCCGTGGGTCTCAGCCAACACATTAAAAGAGGCCCTAGGTGTGCGCGAGGAAAGGAGGCCACAGTTTTGGCGTGGCCCACCTCCCAGAGCAGCTGAGAGGCCCTGATGAGAACATGGCCATGATACTGCCCTGAATTCTAAAGATGTGTCCAGCCTGTGAACTGTCCTTCTGTCTTTGATGAAAGGAGGAACAGCTTCCGTAAATGGACTTTGGGATTGAGATCTGTCAGAGAGTGAAAGGGATGAGTCTGGGCCAGTGGTAAAGCTGGAGAGACTCAGAAGGAAATTCTGCTGGTCTGGAATCAGGATTGGACTCACCACCCAAAATTTTATTTGAATGTTGTGTGGTTTGAAACTGTTGTGTACCCCTGAAAAGCCATGTTCTTTAATCCTGATTCAATATTGCTTGGTAGGATCTTTTTTACTAAGTTGTTTCCATGGAGATGTGCACCCCCCCCCCCCCCCAATTATAGGTGGGACCTTTTGATTAGGCGGTTTCCTTGGAGATGTGTCTCCACTCATTTAAGGTGTGGTTGCTTACTGTAGGCCATTTTGGAAAAAGCTTCAGAGCTGACAGAGCCCTCACAGCCAGAGATCTTTGGAGATGTAGAAGGAAAATGCCCCAGGGAAGTCCTTTGAAATGAGAAGCCAGGAGAGAAAGGCTAGCAGACCTCGCTAGCTTTCCGCCATGTGCCTTCCCAGCTGACAGAGGTGTTTTTGACCTATCAGCCTTTCTTGAGTCAAGGTATCTTTCCCTGGATGCTTTAGTTTGGATATTTTAATGGCCTTAAAACTGTAAACTTGCAACTTAATAAATTCCCTTTTTAAAAGTCATTCCATTTCTGGTATATTGCATTTCCAGCAGCTTTAGCAAACCAATATGGAGGTCAAGATAGGTTGATCCATGCATGTACCACGAGGGTATGAAAAGTCTTATTACTCAATAATGAAGCTTTCTGGAGTGAGCAGAACAGGCTTCCAAGCAGGTCTGAAAATGGCTAAAGCAAGCAGGAGGGGTGACTGGGTTGGAGTTTTATAGTGGTTGTGGGGTGGGACTGGGGTGAGGATTTCCTCACATGCTTTGAATTTCCCACCAGTGGCAAAGGAAGAAGTCCTTGGGCTTTCTTATCAGCTTGCCCAGACTGAAACAGAAGAGGAAGAGAGAGTGGTAGGGCTTGAAAGTTGTCAGCAGTCAACTATCAAAAAGATGGGAGAGCAAGATGCTTCAGGACTCCATTTCCCCATTGGAGCTTTGAACAACCAACAAGAACTGGCAGAAACATCTTTTCAGGGCTCCAGAAAGCAGTAAAAGGCCTGAAGTAACAGGAAGAGTGTGGAATCAAGGAAAGGTTCCTTAAAAATGGTAGGATCTCATGATGCTCCGACTGACCCCTCTCCCAGCCCTCACCGACTTGGTGTGCAGCCAGCCTTCACTCCTAAAAATTCCCTTGAGGGGTTCAGCAGCAAAGTGGAGCTGGTAGAAGAAAGAATCAGTGAACTTGAAGATAAGACAATTGAAGTCATTCAGTCTGGGGAGCAGAAGGAAGAAAAGTGAACAGAGCCTGAGGAAGCTGCAGGACACCATCAAGCCCACCAGTATCTGTATTGTGTGAGTCCCGGAAGGACAAGAAATAGGGAAAGGGACAGAGAATGGTCAAAGAAGTAATGGCTGAAAACCTCCCAAATTTAATGAAAGACATGAATATATGCATCTAAAACGCTCTGCAAACTTAAAACAGGATAAATCCAAGTAGAGTTAAACCATGATATATTATTATCAAACTGTAAATGCCAAAGGTAGAGATGGAATTCTGAAAGCCACAAGGAAGAGGCAGTGTGTCCCGTACAAGGGGCTTCAATAAGATTAAGTACAAACTTCTCATTGGAAACCATGGAAGCAAGATAACCATGGGATGACATATTTAAAGGGCTGAAGGAAAAAAGAAGTATTACCTCCAAAGAATCTTTATCCAGCAACGCTGCCTTTCAAAAATGAGGAAGTGTTTGAGATATTCCCAGACAAACAAAAGCTCAGGGAGTTCATCCTCACTAAGGCGACTCTACAAAAGATGCTACAGAGAGTTCTGCAGATTGAAAGGAAAGAAAGTAGAGCCATTGAAGCGATAAGGATCTCCATTAAGGGTAACAATGTACATAAATACATACCAGTCCCACTGTATTTTTGGTTTGTAACTCCACTTTTTACTTCCTATGGGATATAAAAGGCAAATGCATAAAATGCAATGATTAAATCAGTGGTTTTGGACTCATAATGTATAATCATGCAATTTGTGATAACAAATATATAGAGGTGAGGGCACCAGGGTTATAGGAACATAGTTTATATATATACCATTGAAGTTAAGTTGGTATCTAAGCAAACAAGGTCATTATAGTTATGGGATGTTAAATTTAAGTCCCATGGTAACCACAGAGAAAATATTGTAGACTGTGCAAACTCATAGAGACATATATTAGAGTACAGATTGCCAAGGGTTGAGGAACAGAGATAATGGGAGTTAATGCATAATGGATGTGGGGTGTCTGTTTATGGAGATGGGAAAATTTTAGTAATGTAAGGTGAGGATACATTAAACCCATTGAATGGTATGCTTGGGAGTGGTTGAGATGGGAAAGTTTATATTGTATGAATGCTGCCACAACTGAAAAAAGGAAAGAGCAACTAAAGAGGCAGTAACAATTAAACACAATACTTGACCCTGGACAGGATCTAATAATGTAGGCCAAAAGGCCCAAAAGGACATTTTGGGGACGTATGAAAAAAATTGGAATGTGTACTGTAAGCTTTAGATCAGTGTTCAATTTATTGAACTTGATAACTGCAATTCAGGTGGTTACATAGGTAAATATTACTGTTCATAGGAAATGTACATGGCAGTATTAAGTATTCAAGAAACACGATGCATGCAACTCACAAGTGTTCAGAAAATGGATTGATTAATTGATAAAGAGACAGACAGATGGATTGATAGAATGATATGGCAAATGTGACAAACTATTAATATTGTGGATCTGGGTATCTGGATGTATAAAGGTATGTAAATTTGAAAGTATTTCACAATTAAAAAGTTTAGAAAATAAGTAAATACAAAAAAAAAAATGAGTCAGGTTCTTTGTTAAAAGAACCCAGTAAGAACCAGTTCTGGGTTGGTGGAAGCCATAAAGGAAAATGACGATGACAAGGAAGTAGTATAGACTCAGGGAGTCAGCCCGACATGAGTGAAATGCTGATGCCAGTGCCATTTACCAACTGGTGACTTCAGGCAAGTCCCAACATCTCCAAGAGCCTCGTGATTTTCCTATCTATCTACTAAATAAAGTACTAATCCCTCATTTACAGGATTATTTAAATAATTAAGTGACTTAAAGCTTGTGCAAGGTAGAACTTGATGTTAGATAGCGTATGTGATCTATATTACTATCTACATGGCAGCCACAGAGTCTGGAAACATAGATGAGGTTATTTTGTGATGTGCTGCATTGTAATATCAATGAGCCATCGGTTAGGAATTTGTCTGTGTTTCCAGACTTGGTGGCCGTCCTCCAAAGCCACATCTCTGTCCACATCCGAAGAGAAGACACTGGAGCCGGCAGATCTGCTTTGGAGTTTGTTTTGGTTTGCTAAAGCTGCTGGAATGAAATGTACCAGAAATGGGTTGGCTTTTACAATGGGGATTTATTAGTTTACAAATTTACAATTCTAAGGCCACGAAAATGTTCCAATTAAGTCATCCAGAGGAAGATACCTTCTCTGAAGAAAGGCCATTGGGGTCCGGGGTTCCTCTGTCAGATAGCCAAGCACATCACCCGCATCTGCTGGTCCTTTGCTCCCCAGTTCCATTGGTTTCAGCTTCTGATTCCAGTGGCTCTCTCAGCTCCTTTGGGCATTTCTGTCTTAGCTCTTTTGGGGTTTTCTGGCTTTTATCCTCTCATAAAGGACTCCAGTAAAGGATTAAGACCCACTTTGAATTAGATGGGTCATATCTCAATTGAAACAACCTAACCAAAATGTTCCACCACAGTAGGTCTGTAGCCACAAGAATGGGCTAAAGAACACAGCATTTTGGGGGGATACATAACAGCTCCAAACCAGCTCCAGTTCCTTCATCACTTATTGTCTGCATAAACTTGGCAAAGCTAGTGGATCTCTCTGACCCTCAGTTTCTTCTATAAAATGGGGATAATAATAGCATCTACCTCGAAGATTGTTACAAAGATTTAGTAAATTGATGCACATGCTTAACACATCTCCTGGTCCAGAGCAAGCGCTCAGTAAATGGAATTGTTGCAGCCATTTATTGTGATCTTTCTTCCAGGAGATACTAACAGTGCAACGTGCTGGATTTGCAAAGCTGGTTGGAAGCTTCTGTTCCCATGTGAGTGTAAGCTCCCCAAGGGAAGCACTGTACCTTCCTTGTTGAGTTTTTGGGTCACCAGTGACTATCATAGTATTTGGCAAATGGGCAACCGTCAGTCAACATTTGTTGAAGAAGCAGATTGAGATATCTTTCTGTACTGGAATCTGCTGGGCTCCATTCACATCTCCTCTTATTGGAACCCCGATTCCTCTGCTTATTTCACGGACCTTGGGGCCGGCCAGCTCACAAGCCCCAGCCCCTCCTGCCCCAGGGTCACCCTACCCAACCTGAGGCTTGGTTGCCTCGCTGACATCTGGGAGAATACACCCTATGTTTCAAAGAGAGGATTGAGCAACAACTGCTCAAACTGATTTTGTTTTTTTTGTATGCTGTATGATGGGGTCACATTTCATTCTTTTTCCATGTGGATATCCTGTTATTGCTGCACCATTTGTTGAATTTTTGCTTGGTTGGTTTTTGTTTGTTTGTTTCCTTGTTTGTTTGTTTGGGAAGTGGATGGGCCAGGAATCAAACCCAGGTTTCCTGCATGGCAGGCAGGAATTCTACCACTGAACTACCCTCACACCCCCTCAAGAAAACCGAATTTAAGCAGAACATTTGCACTTTCACTCTCCGCCCTTCCACCCTCCCTCTCAGGGAATCATAAGGCCACTATAATAAAAATCCAGCTTTATGTAAATACCCTATCCTCTAAGTAATAAATGCCATTAGCTGAGCCTGTCTGAGCAACTGCAGGCTTTTAAACATCCATTTGAAGATCTTTGAAAGCTCTCTCGAGGCTCTCGCTCATAATTCACTAAGTGGGAGTGGGTAATAACTGTGTTAAATGGCCAGACCCAGCGAGTCACAGGAGGTGTGTCTGTGTGTGGTTGTGATGGGGGGCGGGGGCTGGAAAGAAGATGCCCTTCCTTCCATGCTGATCAGTTACTTATTTTTAAGAGTCCCCTGGGGCTCACAGTCTTTTGATGAGCCACTAATGAAAAAGCCAGATCTGGCAATTAATTTCCCCAGAGTTATTATTTGTTGTTTTGGCAACAATGCTCTGAAAAACCTTAATGCTCACCTGGCTTCCTGGTGGTTGAGGGGAGCCATGGGTTGAAGAAGAAATAGATTCTACTTGTTTACTCCTAGTCGTGAATTGAGCACCTACTGTATGCCAGGCACTGCAGTAGATCAGGCACACCCCCTGCCTTCGGGGAGCCCTCAGCCTGGTGGGGGCGAGACAAAGGAAACAGGCAATTACAAAACAGTGTGATCCACGCAATAGAGGAAGCTGTGGAGGGGCCGCGGGTTATGGCAGGCCCATGACCTGGACCTGACAAATCAGGGTGGACTTTCAGGAGGGAGAGTCCTTAATGACAGAGCTCATGCTGGAGTTAGCAAGATAAAAAAGAAAATAGGGAAGGAGAGGGCTCCAGGTAGAGGGACCAGCATGCTCAAAGACTCTGAAAAGAGAAAAAGCATCCATGAAGTTCTTATGAGAAGGTAGAGTACTAGGAATTCTCAGTCAGTGCTGGTGATAAATTGGGATAACCATTCTGTAAAACAGTTGGGCATTGTGGTAGTTTGCAAGCTGCTGGAATGCGATATACCAGAACTGGAACGACTTTTATTTATTTATGTTTATTGTTTAGTGTAACATATATACAAAGCAAAGGAATAAAAAAGCGATAGTTTTCAAAGCACTCTTCAACAAGTGGTTACAGGACAGGTCCCAGAGTTTGTCATGGGCTATCATACGATCCTCTCACATTTTTCCTTCTAGCTGCTCCAGAATATAGGAGGCTAGAGGGCTTAAATACTTTTTTACACAATTGACTTTTTTTTCCCTTTTTTTTTTGTGAACAATAACGTATAAACAAAAAAGCTACACATTTCAAAGCATAACACCACAATTAGTTGTAGAACATAATTCAGACTTTGACATGGCTTACAATTTCATAATTTTAGGTTTTTACTTCTAGCTGCTCTAAAATACTGGGGACTAAAAGAGATAACAATTTAATGATTCAGCATTCATATTCATTTGTTAAGTCCTATCTTCTATGTATAATTTCACCATCACCTTTGATCTTTCCGTACATTTCTTTAGGGTTGTTTGGGCTATGGAAATTCTAAATTTTTCATATTGGAAGGGTCTGTCACTAATATGGCATAGGGAGATGGAACTATCAGATATTCTGGAGAGGCTGGGCTAGGTTTCAGGACTTATCTGGACCAGGGACCCATCTGGAGGTTGTAGGTTTCTGGAAAGGTACTCTAGTGCCTGGAACCCTTGTGGAATCTTATATATTATCCTAGGTGTTCTTTAGGACTGACTGAAATAGTCCTGGTTGGGGGTTGGCAGGTTATGATAGGTAGCAAGGTCTACCTGAAGCTTGCATGAGAGCAACCTCCGGAGTAGCCTCTGTACTCCATTTGAACTCTTTCTGCCACTGACACTTTATTAATTATACTTCTTTTCCCCCTTTGGATCAGGATGCAGTTGGAACGGCTTTTAAGAAGGGGAATTTAACAAGTACAAGTTTACTGTTCTAAGCCTATAAAAATGTCCAAACTAAGGCATTCAAAGAAAGATAACAATTCGAGAAAAGGCCAATGGGTCTGGAGCAACTCTGTCAGCTGGGAAGTCACATGGTTGGCATCTGCTGGTCCCTTGCTCCTGGGCTCTGTTGCTCCAGCCTCTGTTCCTATGGGGATTCCTTACTTTGCTTTTCTGGGGCTGGTTTTCATCTCTTGGTCCCTTGGCTCTCTCCAGGTTCTGGCTTGCTTCACATCTCATGGTGATGTCTTCTGGGCCTCAAGCATCTCCAAACATCCATGTCTCTGTTCTCCCAAGTACTGGCTCTGAAGTTTCTGTTGGCTCCATTGTTTCTAAGGCTTCTGTCTTTTCCCCAAAATGTTTCCTCTTTTAAAGGACTCCAGTAAGCTAATCAAAACCCACCTGGAATTGGTGGGGTCAGGTCTTCATGTAATCAAAAGGTCATACTCACATTGGGTGTGCCACATCTCCGTGGACATAATCTAATCAAAAGTTTCCAACCTAAAGTACTGAATCAGGATTGAAAGAAACAGCTGCTCCCACAAGACTGGATCAGGATTAAAACATGTCTTTTCTGGGGTATGTAATACTTTCAAGATGGCACAGGCATTATCTAGTAAAGCTAGAAAAGTGTAAGTCCTGTGAGCTGGCAATGCCATTTCTTTCTAGAGACACTTGTGTACAAGGCAGGAGAAGACACCCTCAGTGAGCATAGCAGCATGGCTTGTAATAACCGATAACTGGAAACAACCCAAATGTGCATCAACAGTAGAATCATTGTGTTGTCATCACATACATGAATACTATACACCAGTGAATATTAATGAACCATAGCTATAAATAGCAACATGGATAAATCTTTCTTATGTTGACACTAAAGAATGCATACAACACAAATCCGTTTATTTAAATTCAAAATTGTTTTGGGATGCATACAAATCTGGCAAAGCTATTTTTAAAAAAGCAAGGAAATGATTGCCCATAAAAATCAGAATTGTGATTTTTTTTCCTATGGGGAAGAAGAAATCATGTTTGGGAAGGGCTCCGTGGTAAATTTTAGGGATGCTGGCAGTGTCCTGTTTCTGGTTTTGAGTATTAGGTATATGGGTATTTAGGATTATTGAATTGTGTGCATTTATGTTTTATAAAATTTTTTTGGATGTTAGATTTCATATTTTATTGTTGCTAAAAAGGGACAGAAAGCATCATAGTAGCCTCAGTCCTTAGATCTCTAATCTGGACATACCCATGAGAAGCTTGCACACCTAATGGGGGGCTGCAGGTGGATATCAAAGAACCTTCTGGAGCCAGCATCCTGCTTAATTGTGTTTGTGCACATATATGACCCAGAGGCAACTCCCATGGTGGCAGTGCCAGGAGCTGCCTGGAGCCTGCAGTCCCATGAACTCCATTTCAGTCATCCCTGTGAATCAGCGTGGCTCAGTCCCTAGAATATCCTATGAGGGCCTGGGCATGAGTTTCACAGGGTTGGAAATGAGCCTGGTGGTGCTGGAAGAGAACCCGAGGAGAGATGGAGCGCTGCTTTTCTCTTTTCCTCTACAAGTCCCCAGGTTTGGTGAGGATCTGGAGGTGTAACCTGGTCAGGAAATCTGACTTCAGAGGCCTGGGCACCTCCCACATGGGCTCTGTGAAGGGTATACCAGAACTGACATCACCCGAGGATCCGGTCTGGTTGATGTGACTCTTGGTGTGGGTGGGGAAAGGAGATGGGTGTCCCGAGGAGGTCAGATCGGGAAGAGACCATTAAGCCCAGCCCTAAACTAGCCTCAGATCAACTTGATAATTGTTCACTTATAAGGGTTATAAATCATTTTGTAGCAATTCATACAATATGTAAATGAATAAAGAAGGTTGCTAGCTTCCCACCCCCTACTATAATCTCACTCTATGAGAGAACCAATATTAATAGCCGGGTGTATTTTTGTCTACACTTCGCGCCAAGCCCTTACACATTACACACAAACACTATTCAGGTCCCTTTTCTTTTCCTTTTGAAAAACTTGGATCAGCCTATGTTTCTGTAACTTGACATTGTCACATTACAGCGAGTACATCATTCGAGATCAGCCCTGACAGACCTAGTAGGGTTTTTTCCGTAAGTCTGGAATATTCCTTCATTTGGATTTAGCAGGATTTATTCAACCAGTCTCTTATTGATAGGATTTTAAGTAACTTCTAATGTTTGCACCAAAAATAATGTTCAATAAACCTCCACCATTTATATCATTATATCCTGGTGGCTCTCCTCCTGTAGGCAGATTGCTGAGTACAAAAAGATGCACTTTTTATTTTAACAAATCCTGACAGATTACTTTCGCAAAATGTTGCAGTCTTTCACACCCTCACCAGTGATACAGGGGATGCTTATTTCTCTGCGCTCTTTCCAACACCGGCTGTTATCAGTTCATGGGGAATTCACCACCGTCCCCAAGTCTGATGGCCAAATGAGCAAATGAAGAAAAAAAAGATAGAAAACCAAACAAAAAAACTCGCTATTTTAACTTGTATTTCCCTGGCCATTTTTGAGGTCGAAATAACTTTTCAAATGCTTGTTGGTCATCTGTATTTACTTCTCCATGAAATTCTTGTTTATATCACATACCTATCTCTGTAGGAGAGGATTTCTCTTTTTGTTATTGGTTTGCCGAAGATCTTTGCATATTGAGTATTAACCCATTGTCTGTCACATGATGCTTTGTTTATGAAAACGGAGGAATGGCAACACAGAGAGGGGAAGTAAGTTGTCCAAAGACACCAGAACGTGCATGTCAGAGCTGGACAGGGTCACGCTTCTAGATGCCCTGCATGGCCACTCATCCCTGGACCACTCCATGGCTCAGACCATCCTCCTTGTGGTCAATTTTCTGGGGACTGCTTGAAAACAGTTTTCTCAGACTTTAATCTAAGGACTCCCTTATCAGAATCAGCTGGATGCTTCTTTAAAATTCAGATTCTAGAACCACACTCAAAACCTATTGAATCAGAATAGCTAGAGGAGAGGCCAAGGAATCTGCATTTAAAGAGAGTTTTAAAGTTTTTATTGTACTCATTAAAGTTAGAGAACCAATATCCTGGAAGCTGTTGGTCCTCGCAAAGGCTCAGAGGGCACTATCTGGGAAGACAGGAACTTCCCCAAAGCTGATAATACTCAGAGCACCTCAGGACCAGGCGTCAGGGGGGACCCCACAAAGCTGGGGGTGTGGACGTTAAAGGAGAGCGGGCGTAGTCACAATGGCCACCCGCCCCCCACCAGTGGTAGAGCGAGTGCTCCCAAGGCTGAATCTTGGAAACAGAGCTGTCACCAGGGACCTTTTGGCCTTGCGCTGCCCTTAAGCCAAGAGCAAGCTTTCGTGGCAATAGGGGTGAATCTAATATATCACTTTCTTGCCGGTATAAAGGTGTAAATGTCAGTTTCCCCTCGTTTTTGTGAAGATTTGACAAAGCACTTAGAGCAGCACCCATTTTAATCAACAAAGCAGCCAGAAAGATCACAGGGCGGCAAGTATGTCATATCCTATCTGAGCTTCGGGTGGATTTGAAAATTGCACTTTTAATTAAAATTGGCATTTCTGAAGCTGGAGTTGGAGCTGGCCATTTTGCTGGGGAATTGCAGGCTTGCGAGGCAAACAATTCGAGAGCGAGGTTTAAGAGTGCAAAGAGGAAGGTTTGTGTATGAACAGGGGACGTTTGTTTAAATAATGAAGTGGGGAAAAGATAATGTAAAATCGCCTTTGTCGGTGTTTAGTTAGGTTTCCTCAGAGACCCGGGTAATTGTAGCTGAGCTGTCCGAGGTGCTGATGGCTGGGCTAGAAGAGCGCCTGGCTGTATCCACAACACCCAGAGATAAAGGGCTCGTCCACAATTGTCCCTGCAATAGAAGTGTGGCCTCCTTCCCTGGTTTCTTTCTGACCAATAACAAAAATACTGCAAAGTGTTATACTACAATATCACTCACTCATTCAATCCACAAAAGTTACTGATCGCCTGCTGGGTCTAATATGTGGTGTTGTGAGGAATGGGGAAAAAAATGTCAACCCAGAATCGTTGGATCCTATTCTGTAGAGCTTATCTTGTCCAAAGACTTCAGGATTTTGTGAGCCCATAAAATTTTTAAACAATCAGGGGAAAATGCCAAGTAAAGACATTTAAAAATAACTGCCACTTACTGTCTCCATCTCAGTAAAAACAGAGGACATTTTAAAACAGAAAAAAACAGGAAAGCCATAATCTTAGAATAAAGGACAGTAATTTAAGATTGATTGAGAAACGTTCACCGCACTGCCCTTGTTTTTCTCGTTTCACTCAGAACCACAGAAAACATCACCACACGCCAGCCTCTGAGAGCCACCTAGGCCCTCGGGAAATGAATTTCTAAAGGAATAGAATCTTTCTGGAAACATCTTCATCAGAGGTCATCTAACTTCTGGGTGCACATGTAAGCTTCAGGGCCAGCCTGTTGAACAGCCTGTTAGAAAGTTCTTCCTCTTTCCATAGTTGTAGTACCTTAAGTGTGGGTAGGAAGGGTGTCTCTGGGGGTGGGTGGAGGCAGTTGGAATTAACACTTGTTGCGAACCCCCTATGTGCCAGAACAGAAGCTATACCTACTGTCCCTCACATAAGCTGGTCATCATTCTCATTCTGTGAAGCAGACATCATCGACATCCCGATTTAGGGATAGGAAAGGTGTGACTCAGATAACCATGTGATAAAAAAAAAACTCCACAAAGAAGTAGCTGCAGTCATGAATAAAGGAGATTCCAGAACATAGCCCTGCAAATGGGGGTACGATGAAGTGAGACCTGCCTGTGAAAGATGGAAGAATGTGGTAGGGTCTTAGAAAGAGGGCACTGGTTGCCAGACTAGGGAGTTTGGCTTTCCTCTGTTGGCAATGGGGAGACAGAGTAGGGATTTAAATAAGGGAATAATTCAATCAGAGCTACTGTCAGAATTATTCTCTAGCAGCGGCATTTAGGGTAGTTTGGAATGAAATCAGGGTAGGGAGAACAGAAGGTAGGCTGCTGGAATGACTCACAGAAAAGGTTATAATGCAGGTGTGCTGGTTTGAGACTGTTGTGTACCCCAGAGAAGTCATGTTCTGTAACCCTGAATCAGTATTTCTGGGTGGGATCTGTGGAACCTCTTGATTGGTTTGTTTCCATGCAGATGTGACCCACCTAGTTGTGGGTAGGAACTTGTTCTAGCTTGCTGGCTGCCAGAATGCGATATAACAGAAATGGAACAGCTCTTAAAAGGGGAAATTTATTAAGTTGCAAGTTTACAGTTCTATGGCTGTTAAAGTGTTCCAATTAAAGCAAGTCTATAAACATGTCCAAATTAAGGTGCCAGCAAGAGATTACCTTCACTCAAGAAAGGCCGATGATGCTCAGGGTTTCTCTCTCAACTGGAAAGGCACATGGTGAACATGACCACGTCTATTAGCTTTCTCTCCAGGTTTCTTGTTTCATGAAGCTCCCCTGGGGGCATTTTCCTTCTTCATCTCCAAAGTCTCTGGCTGTGTGGGCTCTGCAATTCTTGTGGCTCTCAGGGATCTGGTCATTCTGAAGCTTTCTCCAAAAATGCTTCCTCTTTTAAAGGATTCCAGTAAACTAATCAAGACCCACCTGGAATGCATGGGGTCACATCTCCCTCTAATTAACACCCACAATTGGGTGAGTCACATCTCCATGGCGATAGTCTAATCGAGCCTCCAACCTAAAGTACTGAATCGGGATTAAAAGGAAAAGCTGCCTCCACATGAAGGATCAGGATTGAAACATGGCTTTTCTTTTTCAGGAGACCCAGATGTTTGGAAAGGAAGAAAGAAAATGCCCCTGGAGAAACGGTTTGAGACAAGAAACTAAAGATCCCAGCAGCTGCCAGCCACATGCCTTCCCAGCTGACAGAGGGGTTCTGGACCCATCAGCCTTCTTGAGCCAAGGTATCTATTTTTTTTTTTTAAACATGGGCAGGCACCGGGAATTGAACCCGGGTCCTTGGGCATGGAAGGCAAGCACTCTTACCTGCTGAGCCACCGTGACCCACCCAAGCCAAGGTATCTATTAATCAGGATAATGACTGACAATGGGAGCAGTGACTGGGAGTACATGGCAGGGAGCCTTTGGACTAGTGGTATGTTCTGTTTCTTGAATTTAGGTGCTGGTTACAGGGGTGGTTTGGGCTGTGAAAATCCACTGAAATGTGCATTTTGTATATGTGCACTGTTCTGTATCTATGTTATGGTTTAATAAAAAGTTAGCTTAAAATCCAGTTCTGGGAAATTAGAGCCCTTGTGCATTGCTGGAGGGGATGTAAGATGGTGTAGCCACTGTGGGAAAAAGTTTGGTGTTTCATTAAAAAATTCAACATGGAATTACCAATTGGTCCAGCAATCCCACACATAGGTATATATCCCAAAGAGTGGAAAACGTGGACTCAGACAGATACTTGTACACCAATGTTCAAAGCAACCTAAAGGTGGAAACAACCCAAGTGCCCATCAGTAGATGAATGGATTTTTTAAAGGTGGTATATACATAGAATGGAACATTATTCAGTCATAAAAGGAATGAAATTCTAATACAATCTGAAACATAGGTGAACCTTGAAAACATCATGGTGAGTGAAATAAGCCAGACACAAAAGGACAAATACTGTGTGATTCCACTTACATGAAATATCCAGAATAGGCAAATTCATAGAGACAGGAATTTGATTAGAGGTTACTAGGGGGTGGGGAATCATTGTCTAATGAGTACAAAGTTTCTGTGTGTGGGATGATGTGGAAGGGATAGTGGTAATGGTTGCACAACATTGTTCATGATTAAAATGACAACATTTGTGTTGTATATATTTTACCACAATAATTTTTTAAATAAAAAAATCAGCTTCTGGAATGAATGTGCTCAGGAAAGAATAATAATAGCACAGGGACCAGCACTCACTGGGTCCCTGGCATGTAGAAAGGACTTTGTGCTCACTGGTTGTAAGGCAGACATAACTAGCCCATTTCACAGATGAGGGGAACCTTCAGTGAGATGAAGGGACTTGCCCAAGACCAGGGTAAGTAGCAGGGCCTGGATTCAAATCCAGGTGCCCCTCCTTTCTCCACTAAGTTATGCTCCCTTCTTCCCAAATAAGAGGTGAAAGAAAAGTTCTGAAACATAACAAAGGCTTATCTAAGGATACTCAGCAAGAGCTTGGGGGGGAAAGAAGTACTGATACGTGATACAACATGAATGAATCTTGAAAACATTAAGTGAAAAAAGCCGGTCATAAAAGACTACACATTGTATGATTCCATTTATATGAAATGTCCAGAATATGTCAATCCATGGAGACAGAAAGTAAAATGGTGGTTCCCAGGGGCTGGGGAGTGGGGCAAATAGGGAGTGACTGCTAAGGGGAACAGGGTTTTTTGGGGGGATGTTGGGAATGCTCTGGAATCAGCGATAGTGATAGTTATGCAAAGCTGTGAGCATACTAAACCCAGTGAGCTGTGCACTTAAAAGGGCGAATT
This sequence comes from Tamandua tetradactyla, assembly GCF_023851605.1. Taxonomy (NCBI): domain Eukaryota; kingdom Metazoa; phylum Chordata; class Mammalia; order Pilosa; family Myrmecophagidae; genus Tamandua; species Tamandua tetradactyla. The sequence goes on along the minus strand of NC_135327.1, from coordinate 13,308,799 downwards.
TTATGGTATGTGAATAATATGTCAATAAAAATATTTGTAAATGAATGCAATCTTGTGAAAAGCACAAAAGAGGATAATATTTATCCATGCATCAGACTGACAGAAATTAAAATGTTGCCAAGAGTTCGAGGAAGAAACGGCTCCCATAGCAGGTGGGTGGGAGTGTGAGAGTAGGTGCAGCCCCAGGGAGGGCATATGGCACTTTAAAATGTAATATGTGTTACTCTATGACCTAGTGAGTCCCCTTCCAGGATTATTCCAGAGCCACACGCACAGCCACAAAGAGGCAGAACAAGGATGTTTATCGCAAGATTATTCTTTTCTCTTTAATTCAATTTTATTGCAATAAATTCACATACCGAATAACCATCTGACTTACATAGCCAAATGGCTCATAGTATCATCACATAACTGTGCATGTATCACCATGATCAATTTTAGAAAGTTTTTATCACACCAGAGAAGAAACACAAAAGAAAACCAAATTCTCCCAAACCCCTTATCTCTCCATAGTATTCCCCCCAAGTATTGGTGTGGTACATTTGCTACTATTGATGAAAAAATATCAAGATATTACTGTTAACTATAGGCCATGGTTTGCAGTAGATACATTTCCCCCAATTAACTGCAGGATTATTTTTAATGGAAATAACCTACATTTGTACCAAATGGTTAAATAACCTATGATGCATTCATGAAAGGGCATGGTAGGCAGAGTTAAGGATGAGGAAGGGCTGTGTGGAAGAGCCAGCCTGAACAAGTCCATATCAAGATCTTGCTATCCACCAGCTGTGTAACCTTGATTTAAGGGTTTTAGTTGACCAAAAACTGAAGAAATGTCAGCCAAGTGATCCAACGATATCAAGAGAACATACAACCTAAGGTTTTACTGGTAAAGGCCTAGTACCTCCAACTCGGGAAGTAATAGACATCTCACTTGATGACCATTTCCCCACAGGACTGGCTAATATTTGAGTAAATTAATGAAATTGGTTGATTGCCTTTTGTGACAAAGCCTAAGGTGGGAGGCAGTCCACCCTCGACTTTGTAGTAATACTGGCCTGGGTTTGCATCCCAAATCTATCAAGTATATACTGTGCAACCTTAGAAGAAAAACGTGACCTCTCTGAGCTGTTTCCTCATCTATAAAATGGGAATAATAATTGTAGCAGCATTAAAAGGCTAATGTAGGACTAAATGAGGTACTGAATATAATGCCCTTAGCATAGTGCCTGATGCATTTTAAGTGCCTCGCCCCCATGATATTATGGGATATTATTAGCCAAAATTTCCAGGGTGATACCCTCATTGTATGTCATCTCTGTGGTACTCTTGAGGAAGCTTCTTTTGGGGAGTTGCTGGATAAGTTGTCCCATCAGTTGCCAAGAGAACCAAGTTGCTAATACTCACTCCCCCTCTCCCCACCTTCCACCACTGACCTAGAGATACCCCAGAGCCTTTGGCCTCATTTCCTTGCATGAGACACTGTGATCAATGTTGAAGGCAGTGAGCCAGGCAGGGAGGGAACTGTCCAGGAGTAAGATGAAGAAATTGAGAAGCCGCCACAGCAGAGACAGGAGCTCATTGCCTCCTTCTCCCTAAGGGCCAGCTCGGGCAGCTGGGGAAGCCTGTCATTAACTCCCCTTATTGTCTACATTTTCTGCCTCACCAGCTCATCTGAGGAGGCAAATGGGACTGGCTGTAAGTCATTGCTTGCACAGATCTTGTTTCATTGACTTCTGGTAGTGGGAGGAGCTGGAAATATGGAATGCCTAGACAGGCACTTAACCTGTGAGCTGGGGAGCTGGGTGTGCACAGAGCACGAGGTTTTGGTCTGGGAATTCACCCTAAAAGGATCACGTTAGTTTCCATCCAGCCATACCTTCTGCTGAGCCCAGCATCTCCTACCACCACGGAGAGGATGAGCCTTGTCCTTTCCAGCCAGAATCATACAGCTTACCTCTTGCATTTTGTTTAATAGTATTCTCTCCCACAAGGATAAGGGCATGCGGCATGGACTTGGCATATAGACGCTGATGTGCTGCCTAGTAGTCATGTAACTTTGAATTCCCTGGGCCCCAGCCTCCCTGTCTGTAAAATGGGGTTGATTATACCTGCCTATAAATGTTGGAATGAGGAATAACAGCATCCCCCTCATTCATTGAGTGTTTGCCACATGTCAGATCCCAAGTGCCTGAATATGAGTTATCTCAACCCAATCCTCATAACAATCCAATGAGGTAAGTACTGTTATCATCCCATTTTGTGAATGCCAGACAGAGTGGTTAAGCTATTTGTCCATAGTGAAACATCTCTCTCGCTCAAACTCTACCCTCCCTCCCACTCTGGAAACTCACCCATTCCCATGGCTTTCTGTATCATCTATAGCCAGTGACTCCTATGTTTATTTTTTCAGCCCCATCCTGTCTTCTGAAGCTCAACATCATATATCCAATTGCCTACATAACTTGTCAACCTCAGGATCAAGCATTTCTTAAATTTAACTGTCCCCAAAGAGTTGAAGATACTGAAGATCAGGGGGTGAAGCAACTTGCCTAAGGGCTCACATCTAGGGAGTTGTCAAGTCAGAATTTGAATGTAGGTCTGTGACTGAAAAGTTCGCTCTCATAGCCACACATTACCCATATGAATTGATTCTCTCTTCAAAATATCTCATTCTGTGGACCTTGCCCTTGTTAGGATCTATCAGCCCTCACCCTGGGACCAGTGTGACACTCACCAAGTCAAACCATCTGCTCTCTCCCAAGCTAGAGAGGCCCTGAGTACCAGTCTCATGGGGGCCAAACAAGAAGCTATCCATAAGGACAGAAGGAAACCCCGAAAGGGTTCATCAGAGAGAGTCTTGGGAAGGAAGAGCTGCAAAGACATCTTGTCTCCTACCATTGAAAATTATACCCCTTTCTTTTATGGCCCATAAATTATGTTCTAAAGAATTCCAATGTGCGTTCAGGTGTCAGGGAGAGTCTCTGAGCTTTCTGCTAAGAGGTAGAATGTGTAGAAATGCTCATGTATCAAGGTTGCCCAATCCTCCCCTCCCTCACCCCCGCATTCAGTCCATTCAACCCCATTCTTACCCTGTGATAAACAACCCCAAATAGCAGATGCTCTCTCATCTCCAGTATTATCCTCAGGGTTTAGCATGGGACCAGGCACTCAGGTGGTTCTATGCTACTAGTTAGTGAAGCCTGTCTTGACTTTCCAAAGAAGAGTAGATGGAAAAGACTCATGCTTATTCAATGGCACATAGTAAGCATCTGTCAGGTTTGAGATCATGGTGCCTCTGTGATTTCCCTCTAAGGGAACCCAAAGTTACATGACTAGTAGGCAGCACATCAGTGTCTATATGCAAAGTCCATGCCACACAGGAGTTAAGAGCAAAGCTGAAGCTTTGTGTGACCTAGAGTGTATGCCGCTTTCAGGCTATTCCTTTCACATTGGATCAACCAAAGGTACATGAAGCTTTCCCAGGCTAATATTATATTTGAAAGTGTCCAAGTTCTACTTAGTGCATTTGAGTCTCTTTCCCTCCTCAGAAATTGGCCCCAGCATGACTATGGGCCGCAAATCAAACCTCAGGGCCTTCCCCTAACTGCCCCTTCTCTGCTTCAAAACATTTGAGAGCATAAAGCTCAGGAAAATCCAAAAGAGCTTTTAAGGTAAAAGACGGAACCCAGGGCTTTCCTTTGTATATTTGAGGATGCATGGACCAGCAAGTTTAAGGAGAACTATATTTCAGTACAGACTACATTTTAGTCTGTATTGGAAGTCCAAAGAGATACCGGTCACTCAAAGTGGATGGAAAGATTGGGAATGGTGGAATAGAAGAGAAGCTATGCAGAAATCCATTTCCTCTCAAGATGACAGGCATTGCCATCTGCTGATAGTGTGACTTCAGGCTTGTGGTTAAACATACCCAATACTCCCGTTTCCTCATTTGTCACATGGGGATATGATAGCATTTGTGTCACAAGTTGGTGGATGAGTAAATGAATTGTAGCATATAAAGGACTTTGAAAGGGACATGGCACAACAAAGTCCTTATTATTGGTGTTGTCACTTCCTTCAAGTCATTTCTTTGGGCTGTATTCATGTGGAATATTCAATTTTCCCAAGCCCTTCTTTGTCCAACGTCAGAAGGACCTTCAGTGTCATTCATCCTGTATTGGAAGAATAGTCAGCCTTTTCTCCAACTGCTGGACAAACTGAAAGGTAGAGATCCAGAGAGACCACACCCTTATTTCCTCTGCAAAACAGCTCTCTCTTCCCTTCCCCCTCCATTTCTTTACTCCCCACCTCTCTCCCTCTCTCCCTGCCTTCTTCCCTCTTCCTCGCACCCCTTAGTGGGAAACCGTGCAAGGAACTGTCCTCGGTGCTGATGCATTCTCTCCCTTGTTCTGCTAGGGAAGGAGACTGTATTCAAATGAAGATGACGCTTTAACAGCTAGCAGGTGTTAACGCTGGGGACACTCCCAGCTATGTTCCCTGCCTTTAGAGTGGGCAAGGCTGTCACAGTACCCTGGGAAAACACTCTTGAAATGTGGACTCGGACCCCTCTCCACAGCCGTTGACTTCAGAGCCCTGGAGCACGGACCTGGACCTTATCTGGATGCCTCAGGGACTGCTATTGACACAGTGATGGCCCCACAGGGAGTGCGAATGTGGACCCCAAGCAGGAATCACAGGCTGGTGATAAGGCCAAGAACAGATTCCCTTTGGCACACAGGTGCTGTTCATAGAAATCGACAGCCCCACAGCCCTGGTGATGACAGGTGCAGGGTGATAACAATGCCACATGCTTAGCAGTGCTGGAGGACAGGCTGTCACTGGCTCTTAGAGATAAGGGAACAATGAGCGATCCCTCCATCTAGGGTCGGGCCTGCACAAAGCCTCCAGGGCAGCACAGCAGGACCTAACGCCTGTCTCTGACCCCTTCACCTCACCAGAGACCCCTCCTCCCAACAGGCCCCCAGAACTCCTTCCTATCACCCAGGGACCCCTGGCTGCACTTTTAGCCCTCTTTTAGGAGCCCTGTTCTCTGCAGTTAATCATGTTATCTTTGGAGCACAGGTGTTAGTAGATGATAACAGACAAGGGCTCCCCTCCGTCCTCCCTGTCCTGCAGAGGCTGCTCAGAGGATAGAGGGATTGGGACAGAACTTTCTCCAGATTGTTTATTTACCTGGCTCAGGGCTCAGCATTAAGAACCCTTCTCTAAGATCAGGTCCCTCAAGGCAGCCTCAGAGGCCAACTGGAGGTCAACCCAGGGCTCTTGAGGAATCAGAAAGGTGGGGAATGGAGAGGATGCCAGCAGCATTTTCTGGTCTGCCCCCCTCCTCCAAGAAGCAAAGCTGCTGCCCCCATCCTTGGCCCCTAGTTTCACCCTGGGATCTCCTGCCCCAGGCTCATCTCTCCCTCATCCCCACTGCTGCACTCTCCTTTCCCTACCATCATCACAATGGCCATTGTGGGATCACAAACTTGGGGGGTCTTAGGGATCATAGGCAAGTCACTTCACAAGTAGCGAAGCCTCAGCTTCCTCAACAGTAAATTGGGATTACTGAAGTGTGAACATAAGACCTACCAGCTGTGTGAAGTTCCCGTGAAATAAGTGTGTGTGCCAGCAGGGAAGCCTGAGGTTTGCCCTCCCCAAAACAGGCAATAAGCTGGGTCTCAGCCTGGGTGTCAGCTCTGCCAGACTCCCCATGCGATGAGGTCACTCTCCTCCAATTCACCTCTTAGTTCCTTCCAACTTTCCTCTTTCAAGTCTACGCTGTGATTTCTTGTTGATCCAACCTCTAGGCTCATCTGTGTGATGTCTCCCTGATTTCTTTCTTTCTGTTCCTATCATTCCACTAGTTTCTGTTCTTGCCCGTTTGCTGATTTTTAAAAGTACACACATCCATAAACTCACTGTCCTTCTTCATGTGCTGCCGATAGAAAACATATACAAAGGGTTATTTGTCTAGTCCATAGTTCAGTGCGGTTTTGGATGACTGATGTCTCTGTGGATGACCATCCACCATCCTGGCTTCACAGGGATTTGAATCTCTCGACTTCAACGACTCGTTCCCTGACCCCTTCAGTGTGTACCCATGGGCACATTTTGGACTTTGTCACCACCCATGACCTTCCCATCTCTGAAACTTTCTGATGATAGCCTCCTACACTGTCAGTTCTATAATGCCACTCTGCCTTCTCTCTAGCATCACTAAACTCTTCAAATCCTTTTGGCTTCCCTTTTCTACCAAGCTACATGGCCCCCTGCTTGTTCTCCATGCTTTCTACCTGGTCAAGATCCCTGATTTGTCATAGCAAACACTTTCTTCCCAGTAGCTTCTTTGACCTGCTGCTGTTCTAATTTATTTATTTATTTATATTAATCCAGCACATTTTTTATTGAGCATCTTCTATGTACCAGACATGGTATTAGGTTCTTTTCCAGGTGAGGCAAAGCAGACACTGGGTCTCCTCTGAAGCCCAGACCTGCATCCATCGGTCCAATCCAGTCCAATCTTGGCTCTTATATCTGGAGTGCTGAATGTTACTATAAATATCTGCTTTCCAGCATTCTCTGTATGCTTATTGTTTCCAGAAGTCCTCCTATATGCAATAGGGAGTTCTGTTTCCCATCCTTCAGTGACTATTTCAAATGCTCCCTTATTCTTAAGTTCCCTCTGTGAGAACTTCCCTCGATCTCTTTGAGCAATGACCTGGCTCCCTACATCTCTGCAAGAACAGAGGCCATTACGTCTATTAATTCTGAACACAGGATATGCTGTACGTGGCATAAGTGCAGAGAAGGCCTCCCCCTGTCACCTGTGAGCTCTATCTTTTCTTGGCTCTGACATGGCCTTACTGGGCAAACTCCAGTGAACCGCAGTGTCCCCATCTTTTAAATGGGTGCTGCATTGGATCAGTGATTCTAGACATTTTGGTTTCCCAACACTTGTACAAAGCGTATGGAAGTTATGGACCTTCTCCCAGAAGAGGGGCCTTGCACATGCATTCCACTGGCAATTTTAGGAAATCTGTGGACTTCCTGAATCCCAGCTGAAAGTCTCTGAACTAGATGAACTCTAAGGATCTTTCCAACTTTCGGGCCTAAGAATTCCTGATCTTATGTTGCTTTCAACCCATATGCCACATCAGGGGGCAGAGGGCAAGAGTTTGATTGGAGGGACAGAGAAGTGAATGATGATGGGACAGGTATTGTTTAGTCTCTCCAATGTGCATATAAGAATCTCTCCCTTAGTAACTTCTCAGGAGTGCTGATTTAGAAAAGGTGGATATATTATCTATTCCTGGGTAAAAAAAAAAAAAAAAAAAGTTACCCAGCCTGGTAACTTAAAACAACAATAAATAGTTTGAAGCCCTTATAGTCTCTGTGAGTTATAGTTCATGGTGGTCTTTTCCGGGGGGTTCTGGCTGGAAGACCCTCATAAGGGTGCAGTCAGGATGGAAGCCTGCGTCCGAAGGCTTGACTGAGACTGGAGGACCCACTTCCAAGATGACTTGCTCTCCTGGGGAGTAAACTGGTTCTGGCTGTTGGAAAAAGGTCTCAAGTCCTCGCCTCATGTTTTTGTTTCGTTTTGCCAGGCAGGCCCGAGCAATCTTTATTCTGCAGGCGGACAATGGCCACAGCATGGTGGCAGAGTCTCCCCCCATACAAGTGACCCACGAGAGAGTGTTTTAGTTTCCCAGCTGCTAAAACAAATACCATCCAATGGGTTGGCTTAGTAGGAAGAATTTATTGGCTCTTGGTTTCAGAGGCTAGGAGGCTCACTTCCTCCTGGTATCTTCTGGCTGGCTAGCAATCTTTGGGTTACCTGACTTTTCTGTCCCATGGTGGTGTCTTCTCCTTTCTCTTTCAGGTTCCATTGACTTCCAGCTTCTGGCTGTTCTCTGCAGCTTCTCTTCCCATCTGACTTTCACTCTGCTTAAAAGGGCTTCAGAAATCCAGATTAACGCCCAACCTGGTTCAGTTGGGCCACATCTTAACCGAAGCAGCATCAAGAGTTCTCATTTACCGTTCAAACGTTGATTGTCATGATGAATGCACAACAATATGATGATACTATGAAGCATTGATTGTACACTTTGGATGATTATATGGTGTGTGGATGTATCACACTAAAATTGCACAAAAAGGGGTTCTTATTTACAATGGGCCCACACCTACCCATGGGGGCCAAGACCAAGGACATGTCCAAACTGGCGCACGCGATTCCCTCCACAGGCAGCAAGATGGAAACCGCAATGTCTTTCCTAGCCTCGGACGTCACACATCGTTTCCACAGCGCGCCATTGTTCACACAGGGCAGCCCTTTTCAGTGTGGGAAGGGACTGTGCGAGGCCCAAATGCCAAGGGGTGAGAATTGCTGGGGCCCTCCCGGAGGCTGCCTACCACAATGGGAGACACTCTCAGGGGAGGAACCACCGCGCCGGGTCATGAGTTGGGAGCCTCTCAGTTGTATCTGCCTGCGCCATGGAGGGGATCTGTTAGGGGCTATTTGTTCATTTCCTTTTGCATTCCAGCTCCATGAGGCTAGCTAGGGGAGCTTACTCCTGTTTCACTGCAAATGTAGATGTGCATTGTATCATTATATTGGCAGTGATCATAACAACCAATCCTGTATGTAGCATTTACTACATGCCAGGCTGTCCTAAGCACTTTACGTGCATTTGCTCATTTAACACTCAAATAACCCTATGAGGTAGGAGTCATCATGACCCTCATCTTACAGATGAAAAAATAGAGATGCACAAAAGCGAAGTGACTTGCCCAGGCCGCGTGGCTAGCAAGTGCCAAAGTAAGGGTTTGAACCAAGGCAGTCCTTGGCTAGAGCCCACGCTCTAAACCACTGCACTTGGCTGCTGGCAGAGGGGCCAAGACACTGCAGGGGGGATGTGCAAGTCACCGAGCTCGCTGGAGACCAGAGAGGGTGCCAGGGACCGAGAGCTGGAGGGCACCGACGCAAGGGTAGCCGCAAGGGCAGAGCTTGGGGAGGAGATGGAAAGGGGCAAACCAAGAGGTGGAAAAGGAACAGGAGATGAGTGCATGCTGGAAAGCAGAGGTGGGAGGAGAGGGTTTGGTCAAAAGCATTTAGACCACAGCAAGGCTGAGGGGAATGAGGACATCAGGCAAAAAAGGATGGTGTGGGATGGTCTGGGGAGAGTGGGGGTGGAGTGGGCGATGGAGGGTCGAAGCGGGCAGCAGGCGAGGTGGCCTGTGGGGCCTGCTCTTGGGAGAGGCTGGCTGCGAACGAAGGCACAGGCGGTGGGGTGAGCAAGGGGAGACAGGAAGAAGGGCCAGCCCAGCCCGGCGTGAGCTGTCCAGCTGGAGCCCTGGCCTCCCATCCAGAGTTTAATCTGCCTGGCACGGGCTTGTTCCCAGTTCCAGAAGGAAACTCCCATCCCAGCGAGTGCCAAGTGAGGCCTGAAGACACAAATATTTGTTCGGCTTCTGTCCTTCTTGCTCAAATCCGGCATTTGTTTGGGGGCTGGAGGCTGGCTGCTGTAGCAAGGAAGTGAGAAATCAGCAAAGGTGGGATGCGTGTGAAAGCGGAGTGATTGTGCTGGGGGCCCCGATGAATTCCCCAGGCTCCTGAGCCACTGCAATCCATTAGCTCAGCAAAGTAGCTAAATAATGCCCCGGCTCCTTTACGAGACATCTGTTCAAACAAAGCCAACCTTTGCCCACGCCGTCAGACTCCACCGCCGGCCCCTGGGCCCGCTGGGGCTGCTGTGGCTGCTTCGCGGAGCTGGGGCTGAGTGTGACTGCCGCTGCGGGCCCCGGGCGGTGAGACCGTGTCATTGCAGGATGGTGCGGTTTCATCTGTGCCCGTGGCCGTGTGTTACCCCGAGGCTGTGCCCAATGTGGCTTCCTTCCTGCCAGTATGTGAGCATCTGTGCAGGCTGCTGTGCAATGAATCACTGTGTGTGTGCATTTGCAACACTGCATTACTGTGCAACTGTACTGTGTGGTGTGTGGCTGTCACCCTAAGACCACAGGCTGGGACCAGGCACTGCCCTAACAGTGTTTCTTTCCTTGCTGTAATGACTTGTGTGCCCGTGATTTAATGTGAGATGGTGTGTGCCCGGGTGCGATTTGGTGGTGCACTGTGGTGGGTCACACTGACTCTTCCTCTGTATGTGTCTGTAAAAATCATCACTGGGCGTATGCATGGTAACACTGTGCTGTCTGGTCATCTACAAAGGCCTGTGCACACAGCATGACTGTGTGCATGCGTCTGTGAATTCGGGTATTGTGTTACACACAGAGAAGTAGTGTGCCACCACAGGACACTGCGTGCTCTACTAGGACACCTTGTTGTGTGCGTGCAGGGTGAGCAGAAGGACCTCACTCTCCAGTTCCCAGTCCCGGGAGACCAGGGCCCGTGCTGAAGAGCAGTGGCCAGACGTGGCAGATGTGAGCGGAAGTAGGACAGGGCACCATCTCCGTAACTGTTGGGTCCAAGCCCTAAATCCTCAGAAGGAGCATTCGGTCAGGGACAGAGACAACACTCAAGGGGCAGCCGGTCCAGTAGCTGCTGAGCAGGAATCTGGAGAGAAGCCCAGGGCTCAGTGAGCGGCTGCCCAGCCCAGGGAGGCAGGTGTCAGGTGGGGGCAAGGGAGGGCCTGGAGATTCCATGGGGTTAGACTGCTGCCCCCCAAACACATCAGAATCCCTTGGGATAGTTGTTCAAATGCAGGTTCCGATTTAGCAGGGCTGGCACAGAGCCCTGGTATCTGTATTTTAAACAAGAATCCCAAGTAGTCAGGATTACCTGACTTGCACTCCAACTTTACACTTTAAATGATACTTTAAGACACATTCAATTTCAGGGAACACTAAGGAGAGATGCTGGGAATATAAGACACAGAAAGGAGCTAGAGGAGAAGAGGAGGGACACAAAGGGGGAGGAAAGGGAGAGAGGGGAAACAGATGGAGAAGGGTGATGCAGTGAGGCTGCTCTGTGTCCTGCCCCTATTCCCAGGGCACTGACCGTGCCAGAAAAGGCCGCAGTGCCTGGGAGTTAGTCCCCTGGGAGCAGCCCTCATCTGATGTGGAGGGGAACGAGGCATAAATGCCCGCTACCGTGTCCCTCGCATGGGGTACTGCCGAGGCCTGTTCTACTCTGTCTCCCAGAAGTCCCCAATGGGACTGAGGACAGGTGCCCACAGCAAAATCCTGCTCCCTCCTTTTTGTATTGCTTCCTCCCCTTTCCTCTCTCACTTGCTTACTCTCCTACTGGTGCTTTCTGGGACCACTGCAAAGAAACAGGTGCTGGTTGGAGCTGACCAACCGGAGGCATACCTGGGAGAGGGGTCCCAGGCTTCTCTTCCCATTAGTTGTTTGAGGTGCCCCTCCCCATCCCCCACTTTGATGCGATTCGGTGATTCAGTGAGATACTTCCTCTGTGCATGCTTTTGTGTGCACTGTAAAATTACTATTATGCCCTGAGGGATAAATGGCGAAGGCTCTTGGCCTGTGCCTGCTTCCTCCCTGGTCTTTGAAGCCCCTGATCAATTTGATTGATCCTTGGAAGTCTCCTCTTCTGAAGTGTCCTTGAGGCCACAGGCTGTTGCCCTGGCTGTCTTGCAGCCAACAGTCCCATCAAAGGCACCTGTCAGGGCCCCCGTCTTCGCCCCTGGCTGGAGGAGGCAGCACCAGATCTGGTGGTGAGATGATGAAGCCTCCAGCAGTTCCAGTTCTGGAGACCTCCTTCGGGCTCCGTCTGGAGAGAATTCCTCCCACGCACACTGTGCTTGGAAGCAGTGTTTACACCATCAGATGTTGCGGCTCTTTAGTAAACCCAGCCTGCCTCCCTTGGGCAGCCCCACCATCTGCTCTGGCACTTCTGCTGGAATGTAGTACATGGATGAAGACCGTTCTGTGGCGGGACCCAGCTGCCCAAAGGTCAGCCCCTGGGGGTGGAGCATTTGGATTTTGTTCTGGGGTCATTCCAATGATTGACAAACGCCTAGCACATCTCCGTATACTCCGCACCCTCCAGCCTCCACCCCCATTGCTGGAAAGTGGGGGCTCTTGGCTCTGATCCATGGGTCATGGGTCTTTACTAGAACAGCAAATATGTCTCAGCAAATATGGATGGATGGGTACCCAGAGTGCCATGGTGAGAAGTATTCTGAAGCTGAGTCTGGGCTCAGAAGGAAAGATATGGAGGTGGCTCGGGGAGGTCTGCCTGGAGTCAGGCATGGCAGCAGGCTGCCGACCCCCACCCCGCCCATTCCTTCTGTCACCTCTAGGTTCGCTCCAGCCTCAGTGAACAGTCCCAAGTCAAGCTGGCAGCTTCCCATCTCAAGCTCCCAGTTCCCTCTTCTCAATCTGATGGCTTTCTCCAGACGCCATGAGAGTTAGCTAAGCTCCCGGGTGGGGCCACCCAGGAGTGTGAGAGATTTACTGCTCCCAGGAAGAACCCTCAATGTGTGAGGGAGGGAAGTCGATGGGTGAATGCTCCAGACTCCCTGTCCCTTGGTGGGACAATTCTGAGGCACCTTCTATACCATCCCTCAGAGGGTCTCCAATGGGACTGAACACAAGCGCCCACACTGGCCGCCCACTCCTTAGCACAGCCTTTCCCCTCCCCCTTGTCCCTTCCCCGTCCTTCGTCCTTCGTAGTGCTTCCTGAGATCCCCTCCCAGATAAGCACCTGCACCCAAGTCCATGCTTTGGGGGAATCCAGACTCCCATAAGCTCTAACTTTGACTTGGAAAATCCACTCCTGTCTCCTCTGGGCCCTTGGTTTCTAGTCTGAAGTCCTGCATTTGCTTACACTACCAGCACTGTTGATTAACCCTGAACACGCACCTCCAACCCAGAACGGGTGAATCTAGCGTGGCTTGTACCAAGGCAGATGTCACTAACTGATCGCAGTCATCGTCCCTACTGAGTGTACACTGAGCCTCAGAAGCCGTCTCAACACAAACGTCCTACAGGTCACCACCAAATGGTTGAGAAACCCATTTGCAGTTGAGAGAATGTCTTCGGTCCAGGTGATAGCGACGATGATGCTGATGATGCCGGCAATGATGGTGATGACGCTTTCATTTGCAGGTGCGCCTTCTGGCCTGAGGCTTGCCGAGGCCCATCAGCTCCCTTCCCTCCCCAGCCCTCGAAGTGAGGACCCTTTTGGTCTTATGGAACAGAATTCGTTTTCAATCCTGCTAGGAAAACAGTCCCATGAAGAGCACCGATGCCTAAGCCTGGGTCACAGCTCCGGGTCTCCAGGACTGGCCCCACCCCCTCCACCTGAACTAAAGAGGTTATTATGGAATTGGCGGGGAGGAGGGGAGGGCAGATGATTCTCCAAAGGAATGGATTTTTGAGGGACAAAAAGCAAACGTTCAAAATGTTAAATTTAGATTGAAATGCTAGTGATCAATGAGAGGGAGGGGTAAGGGGTATGGTATGAATGAATTTTTTTCTATTGTCTTTTTATTTCTTTTTCTGAATTGAGGCAAATGTTCCAAGAAATGATCATGATGATGAATATACAACTATGTGATGATATTGTGAATTACTGATTATATATGTAGAATGGAATGATCATATCTTAAAAATGTTTGTTATTTTTTTAAATTTAAAAATTAATAAAAAAATAAAAAATTTAGAAAGAAAAGCACACATTCACAAGAATGTAACTGCTTCTCTGTATTTTACAGAGGGCGAAAGTGAGGCTCCGAGAAGGCAGGGCTGTCACACAGTGATGGGAAACACGCTGAGTCCAGGGTGCTTTTCTCTTCCCCAGAGCTGCTTCTCGGAGAGAGAAGCAAAACAACCTTTATTACCCTCCAGAGAGCCCCAAAGAGAGAGAATTTTGGGGGTGTCTCTAGGAAATCTGGCAAGGACCTCTTTTGGGGGGAGGTGAGAGTACAGTCCGGGAACCGAACCTGGGTCTCCCGCATGGAGAGGGCCTCTTTTTCATCCAAGTGGCCAGAAGGGGCCTCTCCTGCTGCCCGGGAGTCCTAACCTGGAGAGGAGACAGCGGCGGCCCGGCGGGCAGGGAACCCTGTCCCCCAGCCCACAGCTGCCCTGGCTCAGGCGGGAGCTCGCCTGCACCCCACCCCCACCCCATCCAGGCGACAGCAGGAGCCCAAATGGCAATTAATTACCGGCTGGCGGCCGCTGGCTCCCCTTACCCTCTGCTCAACCAAGTGTGTAATGGAAATGGGACCAACACAGACTCCCCAGCCCACGCCAGCGGAGCAGGGGGAGAGGGCTGAGATGCAGAGGTGAGTGAGTTTGCCCTGACAGCCCATTCCTCACTCCTGGCTGCCAGCGCAGTCTTTTCAGGGTCCTGCTCAGAAGTGGGCCCTTCCTGGCAGTCCGAGCGTAGCAGCATCTCTAACCTTGGTCTTAGGTTACAGTCACAGCAGCCTGTGCGCATTGTGCTACGTTCCTTACACGCCTTTGCTCTTTAAATCCCCAAGCGAGTCCTTCGTTGTCATTTTTTATCCCTGCTTTACTGATGAGGGAGGTGGAGGCCTGGAGAGGTGAAATGGGCTCTTAGAAGATGGTTTATGACACGGTGGGGAGTCTGGGTTCTGGAACCAGACAGGGCTGTTATGACCCTTATTACTCATTTGGCCTGGGCAAGGTGCTTAACTTCTGGGCCTCAGTTTCCTCATCTACAAAGTGCTGATAATGGTTACACCCACCTCGCAGGGTTGCTAGGACAGTTTGATGCGAATCACTCAATAAATGGCACCTTGGACTTTAGAGGGTAGGTGTTATCACATCCTTGTTCTACAAGAACATTAAAATAGTAACTACATTAGGTTCCTAAGGTGCAGTAGGAATCATAATGTAGGCTAACTGTGCACTCGGGACGAAAATCACAAGTAACTAAGAAGCTTATTATTTGCGAAATTGCAGGCACTTTCTGAAGCCTCTCACCCTACCTCTTACATCCCTCACCTGTCAACAAGCACAGTTGGGTATCATTGTCTGTTCTTTGTCTTAAGAAAATAATGGGAATGTTTTGTTTGTTCCCAGAAGAGCCATTTAAATTATGATGATCAATTTGCTTTTATAAAACGTAGACTTAGAAGTCTCCCAAATCTACTTGAAAAGTCACTGGGCCAGAATGGAAGAAAATGACTTCCTCTTGGGCATTCAGATGAGTAGACTGGCAAGCTTGTGGGAGTGAAAGGCAGAAAAGAGAAAAGCCCTGTCCTGATCAACGGCATCCAAAAGGCAAGGCACAGGCACCTAAGTTAAGCCGGGGATTGACCTTGTCCCTACTCATGACTTGCAGGGGGTGCCTTATCTCTGCCCCCTACACCCCTTGTACCCTACCCAGCCTGTGATCCCTGGGGAGAGGGAGCTTGGCTAATGCTTTCCTGCATCCCCAGGAGGAAACACAAGTCCAACACAGAGCAGGGGAACAGTAAAGGCTGTATAAGGGAACTAACGAATGAATGGATGGATGGCATATCTATTTGGGGAAACTGTAAGGTATAAAGGACAGAAGGAAGGAAAAACAAATAGAGAATATTGTCTAGTTTCAGATCCTTTAAAATGCAGAATAATCTATTTGCTGATAGAGAAATACACAAAGATACATTGTTAAGTAAAACAAAAGGATGTAGAATATGTTACCTTTTGTGTAAAAGAAAAGGAAGAGGATAATCACCATACATATTTGTATTCGCTTAAAGTTTGCACTTGTATAGGCAAATGGAGGCTATTTAAGAAACTAATGACAGTGGTTGGGGAGAATTGGGAAGTGGGTGGATAGGAGACAAGAGTTAGAGGGAAACTTTTCACTATATTGCATTTTATAATTTTTCAGTTTTAGAACCATATGAAATTCTTTTTAATCTAAAAAAGAAAAAAAAAGAAATGTAGTATAGGAAATTTCTGCTCAAAGAAAATGCTGAAAAAGAGTCCCTGCTTTGCCTGATGCTTGTGAGGGGAAGGAATGTTTAGTTATTACCTACTTACATCTCGTCTGATCAAGCACTTGGTTTAATTAAGGGCTCCGAGATCTCCTATTGATCTTAGACCAGAAAGCATTAGGTAAATTCCCAGAAGCCTTGAGCTTTCCGAAATTGTTTCAATAAATGCCACATCTCTCTTGCCAGTAGCCTCTGCATGCTTCCACTATGGCTGAGAGGTGGAGCTGACAGTGGCTACGTGGGGCTGAGGATATCAGGAGAGACCTCTTGGAGAGGTCAGAGGCTGTCCTGGAGGAGATGGGGGAAGAAGGGGAAAAGGAGAAACTCAAAGGCCAGGATGCAAGAGGCCACGGCCAAGGAGGCAAAGAGCATAAGCTCGGTTGCTGCCTTTATTGCACCCCTCCCCAGTCCCCAGCCCCTGAGGAATATTGAAACATCCAGTATTTTGAAATTGGGGTGGGAACAATCCAGTATGGACACCTCTTAGATCTCCAGGAGGTAAGGAGCCCCCAGTGGACATCAGAATTGCACATTTAACAGTCAAATGTACATGTAGCACAAATGCCTTTAAGGACCTTTGAAGGCCCCAGGGGCTGGTGAAAGGGGAAGGCCTGCAACCCCTACTGTGGGTTCAGAGATGGTTCTGGGAGGGGTTAAAAGTGGGGTCTGGCTGGCCCAAACCTGAAGGGCTTGGGTGCTGCCCAAGTATGTGGAGCTTTCCCTATCAATGGGATCTGGACTGAAAGAGCCCACGGAGAGGACCCCAACTCCGTATTTCTGGCACAAAAGGACGCCCTCTACACCCAAAGCCTTTGGTGAGCACAGTCATTTGGTTTTTACATCTTTGCATGGGGGAAGTCTCATAACGCTTTGATGACCTGCATGTAGGTAGACCAGCTGGCCCAGGCTGCCTCAGCCTGCAACTGCCAGAGGGAGGTTTTGAGCGGGCCTATGGAAAAGCCCATCCTTTGAGCACTGCCACAGGGCCTGGTCATCTTCCTGACTAAGGTCACTCCTGTGTGAGCAAATGCCCTTCTTGGAACAGGGTCTGCTTCTGACCCCTCTTGTGTGCTCCAGCCCCATGTCCCCTCCTACGAGTGCCACCATATCCTTAGACTGAGCATGGCCCAAAGTAACCACAACATTAATCACAGTTGCCATTTTCTGAGCACTTCTAAAAGGCACAAGACTCCAGGCACATCATTTCCTCAAATCCTCACAACCCTATGAGGACGGTCCTATTATTAACCCGTTTTAGAGATGAGAAGAGAAGAGTGATTTAGTAGTGTCTCTTGAGCCTCCCAGCCAGCAGTGGTAGTGCTGGCGAATCAGTCAAGAGTCCCATTCCATTCTGGCCCCATAATAAGCTCTCCTAACAGTGAGGCTCTCTGAATGGGCCACAAACACCTTTAGGCTTCCACTATTGCCTTTGGAAATTCAGAATCACCTCTAAGTAGCAGTCTGGCTTTGGTGACAGATGGGCATGGGTTCCAATCACAAGGCTGGCACTTGTAGTTGCATGGCTTTGGGCAAGGTGCCTGGGCTCTCTGTGCCTTGGTCTCCAGAGCTGTGACTCGAACCTAACAATAGCTGCTGGACACCTGTGCCCTTGCCTGCTCAGTGCTTTCTCCTTTCCATCCATCCTCTCCCAAACCCCACTCCACAGGGCCACAGTTGGATTTGCCATAGTCTTAAAGGAACTTGACTCATGAATATAATTGACTGGTCAAGGGTGGATACTTAACTCAAGCCAAAGTCTTTCCCTGGACTTTCTGAGCCAAGCTTAGGACAGAGCTAGTCCCAGTCCAGTAGTGGCAGCTATGAGTGGGAGACCGGGGAGCTGTTAACATTCATGTTTCCTTCAACATGAAAAAAAGTCAGTTGACAGTAAAAGGGAACAAAGATGACATGAAAAGGAAAGGGGTCCCTGGTGCCAGCTCTCCTGAGACCACCCCGTTCCCTGCTCTTCCTACAATTAAAAGAAACCCAGCATCCTCCAGTACATGCCCCTTTTGATCTAAGCTGGTGGCTGAGATTGAAGATAAGACAAGGGACACTTGGAGCATTAGATGGAGAAAAGATGCCCTCAGTGAATGGTAAGGGTTATTATTTATTATGAGAGCACAGACTCAGCTCAAACCCACATCCTGAGAGGCTGTCTGGGGTACAGCAGACGAGAAATTTTTTCTAAAAGTCCCTGTGAGCTGGGGTGGCCCTGTAAAACTCCTTGGATGAGACAGGAGGTGGTTTGGGAAGGCCAGGAGGAGGGAGGAAGGCATTCTAGGAGAAGCAGTTTGGGCAATGGTTCAGAGGCTGGAATATGGAGGCAGGTCTTGGTGAAGTACAGAGGTGGGTGGCCTGGGGACTCGGCCCTTGGAGGAGCACCCGATATGGTCCTAGCCTAGCTGTCAGCACAGTGGTGTGTCCACAGGCCTGTAGAGAGCCTCCTCCATGCCAGCCTCCATGCGGAGCCCGGGGATGCAAGGATGCCTAAGACATGGGCCATGCCACATGAGCAACGTGCCATGGGAATGCACAGAGGCTGTAGAAGAGGTGCGCCCCAGGCTTGGGGGACCACAGATAGCTTCCAGAAAAAGGTGACATTTAAGAAGTGATCTAAAGACTGACTAATAATAGTAATAATAACAGCAGCTAGCATCCATTAAGGATAATGCATTCCAGTGCGTTAGCTCCTTGAACTGAATCCCCTCCAGCTTCTGGAGGGAGGTTTGGTTATCCCCCATGAAGGAAACTGAGGCAAAGTGAGTCCCCTGTTCACACAGCTACAAAGTGCTGGAGACTGGGTTTGAACTTAGCTCTACCTGCCTCTAAAGGGCATCTTTGGAACCACAGAAATGAGGGTAAATGAGAAGAGGCTGGAAATCAGGTGATTCCCTGTAGCTGGAACTGAGAGACATGGTTGAGCTGTCAGAAAGGAGGCTGCAGGGGCAGGCTGGAGTCAGGACACATAGGCCTTGTAGGCTGTGGGTAGGGGAAGATAGTTTGTATTTCTCCCAAACTCTGATGATGCAAGAGAAGGCCAACTTGGCTTTAGAACTCCACCAGCTAAGCGTCACACGCACAGATACAGCCCACAGAGGCGGGGAATGCTGGGACACAGGCCTGGAGGGCCAGGGGGCCTGGGTGTCAGGCTGGCCTTCTGAGCCACACCTGCCTCTCACAGCACCCCTCCCCCTCTTGGGGCCAGCAGCCAGAGAGAAGTAGCCAAGGGACTGGGTTTCCAGCAGCTTTGTTCAGACCCTCTTCATCTGGAGTGGGGAGCGAGCTGGGGTGCCTCAGCCAATCACCAGGCATACCCTAACGAGCTGTAATGACTCCTGATTGCTCCTTTGTCGCTGGGCTGGCTTGCAGCGCCACTTCCATCTCAGACTGTGGGGAGGGCGACCTGGAGGCCACGCCGGGCAACGTGCACTGCTGGTTTCCTATTTTAGGATGGCAGAGGGTGGCTGGCGTGGCTGGGTGGGGGGTGGAGGTGAGCTCCCACGTGGGCAGGACTCAGTCTGCAAGGCACATCTCTGACCATCGGGGCAGAATCATATCCCTATTTGAATAAGGAATGGAATAAGGCAGGCTCCGAGAGGGCTTAGTATACGAAATCAAACAGCTAGTAGATAAGGGAACCAAGTGAAGTTCCATCCATTAATTCATGCAACAAACATTTACTGAACACCTGTTACGTGGCAGGCACTGTGCCGGGTGT
Source organism: Tamandua tetradactyla (assembly GCF_023851605.1). Taxonomy (NCBI): domain Eukaryota; kingdom Metazoa; phylum Chordata; class Mammalia; order Pilosa; family Myrmecophagidae; genus Tamandua; species Tamandua tetradactyla. Next base: position 13,289,134 of record NC_135327.1, on the reverse strand, counting down.
TAAATAAAAATCCAGAACTTTTCCAATTGTGACAACAACAATAATAGCAAGTGCCAGTTTTTATTGAGCATTTACTATGTACCAGGCCCTTCGCTGTGTATTTTTCATGTAATGTCTCTCCTATCAACACTAGGAAGGAAAGTGGAGCAGCCACTCTGATGGGTGGAAGCGTTTCTCTCTGCTTCCCTCCTGAAGACTGGCATGTCCCAAAGATGGTTATAAAGAGGGGCATTTGGAGGGGCTCAGGGGGATGGGGAGAAGAGAGAGGGTCCCAAGGGAGGGTGACCTCAACAGGGATGACTATGTGGGTACTCCAGGAGATCCAATCAAAGAAACTCCCTCCTCCCCAGGATGGAGAGCTTGGGTGTGCTGATTAGAACGGAAGAGCCGCACACACATGGGGCCACAGATCGTATTGTATTGAAAGATGCAACTTGAACATGAAATAAAAGCCTCTTCCACATCCTCCTTTGGACCCCATGAGCAGGAGTCCTTCCACTGCCGGGGCAGAGTTTTAGGATGATCATTTTTACCCCCATTTAACAGATGAGTAAAATGAAGCTGAGAGGCCATGGGTCACCTGCCAGGGTCACTCACCCAGGAGTGGCGGGGCTGAGCCCCGAACCAACATCCCCCTCAGGCTGTGCCTGGACCCAGGGTTGTGGCAGCAGCACCCTCCGTACCTGGCAGGCAGTTGATGGAGCAGCCTCAGCCCCTCACCATAAAATGGCAGCCCCTCCCCCTCCTCACCCCATCCCCCCCATGGCCCAGCTCCGCTCAGAGCTATTAACCAGGTCACGCTGGCTTGTCCCAGTCCAATAGTTCCCTTAATTGCCTTTTTATAGCACGTCGTACAACTGTTCATTACGCTGTCATATTTCCCCTCGAAGGCAGCAGAGGGGGAGCTGGGCTGAGGCTGGGGGCCCGTCCAGGTGGCAGGGGCTGGGTGGGGGGCACCAGTGTGTGCAGCTTATTTTCTACTCGGTCAGAACGAATTAAATGTGGGCCTCTCACACTTGAGTAATACACGTACCGCTTTTAAAGGGGGGCAAAATCACAGCTCCCCCCAACAGTTGACAGATTATCTTTATTATAATTTTACTGAAATATGCACAAACGTAAAGCTAGGTACAAACTCCTTATTTTTTAGCTCTCATACAACTGGAAAAACAAAGGAAGTGTACCAGTGCAATGCAAATGAAGCTACAAAATCAGAAATTTCAAAATAGCACCATTAATTTAATGTGATGGATGATGTTTTGCAGAAATTAAATCACCGCTTGCACAGTGAATATGGTTTGTCTGCTTCGGCATTTAGCCCCCCTCTGTTCTTTTGTCACAAAGCCTGTGACAATAAAAGCAGTACTTGGTCATTCAGGAGATCTAGACTCTGCTGGTGGGTTTTTTAAATATAAAATAAAATAATGTAAAATTAACCCATTCTGGGTGAGAGCTCTCACGCCCCAGGTTAGGAAATAAATGACCCAGGAGCCTTTACCAGCCGTGTCAGGACTGCTGTCATACCACAGGGAAAAAATGTGTTCTTGGGACCAGACATCCCAATGTCTAGACACACACCAGTGACCGTGTGTGTGGCCCTGTGGCCCTGCTCCCTGTCCCAAAGGGGTTGCCTGTGTAGGTGGAAGGAAGACAGGGGTGGCCAAGGTGGACATCTGCATTGGTCAGTGCGGAGACGATGCCTGAGAGCTGACATGGAACCAAGTGACAGCCAGATTCAGTTATGTCCTTCTCTGGAGCTCACCGACCTGAGCCTTCGTGACAGATTTGCCTAGAGGGCTGAAGTCATAAGGATAGCGCTGGAGCTGGACAGTCCTGGGTTTGAATCCTGGGTCCTCCATACCTAGCTGTGTGTCCTTGGGCAAATTACTTAACCTCTCTGCACTCCTATGCCCTCATCTGAAAGTGGACACGAGACCAAGCCAATCCCAGGTTGGAAGGCTTAAATGAGATAGCACATGCAAAGCTACTAGCCTAACAACTAGCAGAGAATAAGCATTCATTAAATGTTAACTCTGATACCTTGCCCGTCCCCAAGTCTGAACAGACGAGAAAGAAGCCTCTACATTGGGCTCTTATCCTGGAGGCTGAGCACTCATGGGTGGGCTTTTCGGGGCTTTGAAACCCTGGGTGGCATGTTGTGTGCGGGTGCTCTGGGGCTGGTGGCGGTGCTCAGTGAGGTGGGCTGTTCTCACACGGGGTGAAGGCAGGTTTTCATCAGCAAAGGTTGACCCTTGTGGCTTCTAACTAAAGCAAGGATCCTTCCCAGCTCCCCTCGCGCAGTGGTCCAACCCCTCCCATCCACCTTCACTGCCCCACCCAATCTTCCCCTCTCCTGCTTGCCCCCACCCAGCACCCTCTCCCCACATCCAATCCTGCAGGCCATGCTCTAGGCCCGTAAAATGACAGTGGACTAACCTCGGGATCGTGAGAAGTTAAGGAGATAATCCAGGGACAGGGCATTCTGTAGTGACTAGCATGCACAGTGTTGCCGATAAAGGTGGGCTCTGCACCAACAGGTGAGGACTCAGGAAGCCACCCCCACCCCTGGCTGCTTTGTGTTCCTGGAGTCCCGGCTTCCCATCACAGGGCTCCTTTGAGCCAGAGCCTCTGCCACTGGGGGCGTCTCTCCCAGTGGTTACAATCTGCCCTCCACAGGCTCCTAAAGAAGGGGTGCCGAGTGTTCTTTCAAGGGGGCCTGGATCTGGGTGTGCACCCCAAGCCCTCTCTGAACAAAAATCACATCTCACCTTTGTAGGTACACCTGGCTTTCAACCATGTAGACGGTCATATAAGCATAGAAGACAAAGCTGTTTAGAAGAGCAGCAAAAGTTTTGGCCATTGCTCCTCTGTGTGTTCCCTCAATCGGTTACACTAACAGTTCATGGGGGGACAATGGTTTTGTGACACTGGTTTAATTCACCCCCACGGTTATTTATTGAGCATTCCCTGTGTGCAAGGGACTGAGTGGGGGATAAGGTCGAGTGCACCCTGCCTCTCCCTGCCTCCCAGCACAGGGGGAGACTGTTCTCAGCAAAGGGCAGAGACCAGTGATCTCACCCCATGTCCCATGGCAGGACCAGGGCTCCTCCCACAGCTCCAGGCAGCTTCTCCTGGTTTCAGAGGCTATTGAGGGCAAGAGCTGGGTCCCCATGTCCCCTGCTCCCTGGCCCCTTTTCAGGGTCATCCGTACAAAAGGTGTGAACTGAGAAGCCCATTGTCCCTGGTCAGGCATCCAGCCTCTACTTGGACTCTTTAAAGATGAGATGCTCACTACCTGCAGGAAGGCTGCTAATATTTACAGTTATTAGATAGCTATATAGATAGATACACACATTCTTTTTGCCCTGTGCTGGGAGAAGCAGCATCTACACCCACCATAATTCATCTCTTTCATCCCACTGAAGGCAAAGAATCACAGTCTTCGTTTGGTCCAGGAGCTGCCCACAAGGAGCCCTGTCTTCCTGCCCACTCTCCTCCCTTGAGCCCATCAGGTAACTGGGTTCTGGTTTAGGGGAAGGTGGGTATAGCTTTCGCCAGCTGTAGGGTTATCTCACCGATGCCCCAGCCCCAGAATGCTAGGAAGGGGTGTTACTGGAGGCAGCGCCTGCCCCTCAGAAGACAGAGAGGATCACGGACTGCCTTGCTCTGGAAAAGGCGGGCTCAGAGCCAGAGAGTGGGGAGAGCAAGTGGGGTCTGTCTGTGATCATTCAACCCCAAAATGAAGCTCATGATGTTGGCTTTTCCAGCCCATTAATTCAAGAGCTCCGCCTCCGCCTCCCACCCCTACCCCCACACTGCTGCCTGCTCTGGGAGATAAGCCCAGTTCTATTTAACCCTATTTATTCCTCCAAAGTGGCCTCCATCAGCCAAGCGTTTTACCCCCTGGGTTCAGAGGGCATCAGAGACGTATAGTGTGGGTTGGGACATCGCCCCCGGGTCCAGGCTTCAGAGACTTGATCCACTACCCAGTCCTTGCTTCATGGGACTAGGGCAGCCCAGGTCCCCCAAGGCTGGTGGGACATTGCAGGTCCTAAGAGGAGAGCTCCCAACCCCACTCCCAGGTCCTGCTCCTCACCTCACCTCCTCCAGCCCTCATTTCCTTAGTCACAAGATCTGGGTCCTGATGTTGGCAAAGAGGAAGGCAGGGGTGGCACCTCTTTTTTTGTGTCCCTCTGGCTGGCGCCTCTGCCAGGCAGGTCCTGCTCTGTTTTCCTGCCACCCCTCTCCTTGCTTGTCCCTTTTTATGTCTCCCCTGCCTCTTTGCTCCCTTTGTTCCCTCCACTTTTCTCTTCCAGCGATCACAGAGAGGCGTTCTTGCATTTGTGGGTGCCTGACTACTGGTTTCAGAGTGACCCCATGTGTTTCCTTGTGTCTGGGTGTTGTCAGTGCGCATGTGACTCTCCCTGTGTGTGCCTGTCCTTGCACTACCGTGTGTCTAACCCCGCGAGTCCGGGCGACTGTCCAGGCAGATGAATCTCTGGGTTTCTGCCCTGGTTTCTTTGTGTGGCAGGCAGTCTCAGCACAGCCCTTGCGTGTGTCCGTCTGTGTGTCAGCCTGCCCTTGCCCTGTGTGGGCCGCTCTGTGTGAATTCGCCGATGTACTCAAACCTATGTGTTGGTCCTCATTTCTTTGTGCATCTGTCAGTCTGCCTGTCATTCCGTGTGTGTTTGTATGTGAGTGTGTGTATGTGTGTGTGTTATATTTGTATTGCAACTCAAGAGGCCAAACTGCTGCAAAGTCCTCTCCCTGGGTTGCCATGAGAGAAGCTGTTTAGAAGAATTTGGAGGTTGGCAGCATCACTGGAGCAGACTGCAGCTCATTACCTCTGGGTAAAGACAGCTAAGGGCTGAATTGTGGGCAGAAACTCTGTAAGGTGTCTTGTGTGTCTCCTGAGCTGCCTGCCAGGTCACGTGCCCTCTGCCCTACTCCTGTCCTTCATTCTCTTCCCTACAGGTCAGCCCAGGACTGGAAGGGGGTAGGGACAGAGTGGCGGGGCAAAGACCAAGAGTATCACTCCCATGCACTCAGACTTGAACTTAATCACAGCCTTTTTCTTATCCACTTTGGCTGATGCAAATAGAAATGGACAAAGTATAGTAAAAACAGTGACAGTGAGACTATTGCTACTACAGTCTTGAGCACCTAGCATCTGCTAAGCATTTTTTCTTTTTTAGCCAACTGTCTGTTGATGGACATTTTGACTATTTCCATCTCTTGGTAATTGTTAATAATGCTGCTATAAACAATGGTGTGTAAATGTCCATTTGTGTCCTTGGCCTCGTGTCCTTTGAGTAGAGACAGCTCTGCTAAGCATTTTATATAGAACGTCTCATTGAATCCTCTCAATAACACTATGCAGTTGTTACTATTATTTTCCCACTTTACTGATGAGGAAAGGGAAGCTAAAAGAAGCAAAGTAGCCCAATATCATGTGGCTAGGGTGCGATGGAACAGGATTTTTCATGAAGGGGTGGGTTGTTTGGGACTTGCCCCACTCCCTTCAGCCTGGAAAGAAGTATTTATTGCAAACAGCAAGAACAGAGGGAAACAGAGGCGTCCCTCCTCCAACTGCTGGCCTCTAATTACAGCCAGAGTGACTGAAATCTGATTTCAAATTTCATCTCTTTGACAGCAAGGGGGCCAAATACCAAACCACAATCAGGCAGTGGGGATGGAGGGACAAGACGGAGCTGTGGAAAGGTAAGGCACACTGGGGTGTCAGGATTCCAGGGTTCAAGCCAGGACCCCGCGGCCTTGGACAGGATACCTCGCTGTTTGAGATGTGGGTTTGCTCATCTGTAAAGCAAGGATGAAAGTCAAGAGGGATTAGCCCCTGTTGGGATGTTTGAGGGATAGTTTAAGCACTGCAAAGAGAATGAATGGACTGGGTGCTCTCTGAAGCCCCTCCCAGACCTAAAAGTTGGGGTGCATGGTGCTGACCAGGGCCATGCTTGAGTCATTTTGGTGCTTTCTGCAATAGCCAAATGGAGCCACATGCACAGCAAGGGCTGGGAAGGTTCACTGCCTGAATAAATAAATGACCCCATTCCCAGCCTTGATGAAAGAGCTTCTTAGCCCACCTTGGGCCTTTAGCATTGAACGTCATGAGAGAAAATGAAAGGGAGGGTAAGCATTTCAGACCCTCATTAAATTAACAAATGAATTGGTATGATTCATATGTCAAAGAGGCAGCAACACCATCTCAACAGCTGGGTGTGTATGAGGCTGGGGGACACTAAGAAACCCTACAAAGACATCCAGTCTCTGCCCAGATGGTCCCAAATGGACAAAAATAATTTCACCAGGAACAGAAGTGGAGGTGATGGTGGTTAGGGGATGGAGATCCTTAGCTATAGGAATCCATAGTGAAAGGCGCTGGGACACCGGATGTTTCCCCGGACAGGGCACGTCTCTAGGATGGGAGAATGGTTCTATTTCTGTTTCTTTGGAGGAGAGAGAATCTCCGTGTTTGGGGGAGAAGGGGTCTCTGTCTGTACCCTTGTTCTGAATCCGACTGACTTAGAGGGTCTAAGTTGAAGGACCGGCTCTATGGAGAGGTTTTTTTTTGGTCCTAGTGGCTGAGGAGAGGGAAGAGTTCCTGGAGTTATGGGGAGGGTTTCTGTTTGGTTTCTGTCAGACAGGGGTTGGGAGCTTGCCTGAGCTGGGGGGGGCGGGGGCGCAGGGGGACGTAAGGGGCTACGTGGGAAGGGATTAGAGCACCTCTGTCCACCTTGGCGCTGGCTCCCTATTTGGGGAGGAGCTTCCGGGAGATGGTGGGGGCGGGAGGGAGCCTGTGTGTCCTGGCAGCTCCCACTCACTGGTCAGAGCCCTCAGGCCGTCCTACTTGTGCGCTGATGTGGGCTAATCTAGACATACTTCAGGGGAGGAGACTGAGGTTTCCAGAGAGAAAGGGCCTCGGGAGGGGAAATACTGGGGGACCCTTCCTTTCCTCTTTCCTTCCCCTTTCCCCTTCTTCCCGGGTCATAGCCGCCGGGCCGGACCGCGCGGTTTACTGCTTAGGGGAAGGAGTCTGGGCTGGAGCCCAGCTGGGTGCACACACAGGGACCTACCGAGCAGCGGACCCGCTCGCAGCCGCAACTACAAAGGGACTCACACAGAAACACCGACAGCACACAACCTACGCGCAGGGACACATATCCATTGCGCCCACAGACTCAAATGCGCACAAAACCATACATTCACAGAATATACACGGTTACAAAATTTCCCCTTTGCAATCACACACACATGCAGGCCGTAGCAACACCAAATACAGTATCTGTCTCTCCGTCTCTTAGTCGCGCGCGCGCACATATACGCACCCCATTCAAGAGAAACAGTCCAGGCTCGATGGCCCGGGCCACCGCGTTCGCAGCAGCGACGAAGCGCACCGCGCGCCTTGGGTTCGCAGCGCCGCGAGCCCTTCTTTCCTCGGAGCCGACACCCTCTGCGCCCTTCCGTCCGCGTACACATTCGCAGACCCACCCGGAGGCCGCCGAGGGCTGTTCTTCCACGAGTCCTGTCTCCTTCCAGCCCCCCAGCCCCAACGAAAAGAAAGCGAAAAGCCAACCTTTCGCCTCTATTCTGCACGCATTTGGAAAGCGGTGGGTTCAGGTAGCGACGTGCACAATCTCTTCCTTCGAGGCCGTCCTTGGACTCGCGAAGACAGCCCCAGAGACAGAGCTGGGGCCTGAGCATTCTTGAGAGGGGTCCATGTCGGACATTTCTGACATGGGGGGGGGGGCTTGCGGCTAGTTTTAAATGCCAGTGACCGGTGCCGGGGGGTGACCGACCCACGCCCAGAAGAGCGGCGCCGCGGGAGACAGGCATCGGTCCTGCTCGCGTTCCCGGCGCCCAGACCTATCTTTGGCCAGCGGATTTCGGGCCGCCGGGCTTCGGGACTCTGGAGGGGGTGATCCGGGGGCGGGGAACTGTAAGAATCAGCCCGGCCCGGCCCCCTCCCTCCCCGTGGCTGCGAGGTGGGAAGGGACAGGAACCGAGTTTAGCACCTCCCCCAGAAATGCAGCACTCCTGCCCCCCCGCCCCCGCGTCCCCTCCAGCTTCGCGCGCTCCCTCCCGCCGCCTTCCCAAGGGCGCCCTGCTCCTGCCCCCATCTCAAGTCTCCGGAATCCCTCTGTGCCCCCTTTCTTTTCTTCTTACCCCCTCCCCACGCCCCCTGCCTCGTGGTTTTTCTCTTCCTCTTCTCCCCCTACCCCCCCAACTCCCTCCCCACCCCCGCGCCTGATTCGGAGAGGCGGGAGCGCATTGGGCTGCGCGCGGGTGGGGGCGCCGCGCCAGCTTCGCGTAGCAGCTCTGACGCCGCCGCCGCCCTCCGCCGCCCAGCCCGCGCCCCGCGGCAGCTCTGCAGTGCACTAGCCGCCGCCGCCGCTCTGCCAGCCCCGCCATCCGCCTGCTCCAGCCCTAAGCGAGCCCCTAGCGCCAGCCGAGAGGGTCATGAGCCAGAGTGCCCCGGAGCGCCGCGGGGAGAGCGAGCGGAGATAGCGGCCTCTCTGGGCTCCAGCCCTCGGCGTCTCGCCGCGCGTCCCCCGCGTCCTCGGCCTCTTCTGTCCTTCTCCGGGCCCCCTCGGATCCCGCCGCTGCCATGGCCACCCTGCTCCGCAGCAAACTGTCCAACGTGGCCACATCCGTGTCCAACAAGTCTCAGGCCAAGGTGAGCGGCATGTTCGCCAGGATGGGCTTTCAGGCGGCCACGGACGAGGAGGCGGTGGGCTTCGCGCACTGCGACGACCTCGACTTTGAGCACCGACAGGGCCTGCAGATGGACATCCTGAAAGCCGAGGGCGAGCCCTGCGGGGAGGAAGGCGCCGAGCCTCCCGTCGAGGGAGACATTCACTACCAGCGCGGCGGCGGCGCGCCCCTGCCGCCCTCGGGCTCCAAGGACCAGGCGGTCGGGGCTGGGGGCGAGTTCGGGGGCCACGACAAGCCCAAGATCACAGCGTGGGAGGCAGGCTGGAACGTGACTAACGCCATCCAGGTGAGCGCGGGATTCCCAGCTCTGCCCCCAACCGAACATGGAGTGATCTCGGCCTTCCCGGGATCTCCCTTCCCCCATCCCTCCCAGCCCGGAGTGGGGGTCTCCGCCCCCAGGTGGTGTCCCCTCCCAGATACGCATCCCCTCCGACCCCAGCTTGTAGGACAGCCAGGCGGAGATGTGGCTAGCCAAATATACACATATCCAGAGACCCTGCAAAAGAGAGGGAAAATGGGGGGGGGGGGGAGAATGTGAAATCAGGAGTGGGGGCCCTGAGGGAGAAAGAAAATCAGGATCGAAGGAATGGTATTGCCTGGGACTTCGGAATGGACTCACAGCTGCATATTCCGGACGTCATGAGACGGGGAAATCGCTGAGCCTGGAGTCTCCTCCCCCGAGGCACAAGAACACAGGCACACATGCGTACATAGGCAGGCGCACATGCCCACAGCCCCCCTCCCCACGAACAAAAGCGCGCGCACAGGCGCAGACGACATGCCTCTCTCTCTGTACCACACAACTTATCCCCAAACGCACTTGCGGAAGCCTTAAAGCCCCCCCTACGCACATACCTGTACATACTAAGAACACACACATACACCAGTTTGAATTCAACGCGCCCACAGACTCATGCACACGTTCCTTTAGTGAGGCCCTGTTAGGGAAATGCACGCGAACACACACGTACAAGCCCAGAGGCTTGCACACACAAGCACATACAATTCACGGGCATCTCGGGATACCGGCGCAAAGGCTCACCTCTCTCGCTCCAAATCCCGGCTACACCGCAAACAGGCGGCTAGCTCCTCCTCGGGTAACCCGGGCGAAGCCCCCACCCCAAGGCTTCGAACGGCCTCTGGCCTCCAGGCCCGCCATATCTGCCCCCTGCCCCTCCCCCTCCCCACCGCCACCCCAGGGGGCGCCGAACTCCGTTGATCGGTTTATATTCCGCACAACGACTTGCGGAGCAGGCTGAGACCTGCAGGCCGCGGCTTGCGGAGCTGAGGAGGCCCTAACCCTAGGCACCCCGGGACCCCGCGGCAAGGCTCCGCGGCGTCCTGGGAGTTCCTGGTCTTTGGGGTGCAGAACCGGTGATTCCCGCAGCCGGCGGACGCCGCAGGGTTGCGCAGGGACCCGGCCTCAGAGGGACTTGGCGAGGCCCCGCATTCTAGGCGGCTGGAGCTGAGGCGCCTCCAGGCTTTAGGGCTGGGCCAGAGGACCACGCGGGACCCGGGGCCACGCCCGCCTTCATGGCCGCACACGCCTTCCCTTGGCGCGCCTTTGCAGGCAGCGTTGGGTAGGCCCGGAAGTAAGCCGGGACCGGAGGCTGGAGGCCCGCAGGCCGCCAGGACCCCGGATTTCGTTAGTTTCTCTTCCCTCGGCCCACAGCCCTTCCCGCCCGACCCCACGGCTTCTGGCTGGACTGCTGCTGCACTTGACCTTTCGCGCAGCGCCCTCGGGTTCTCCCGCAGGCCCCATCTGCTGCTTGCCTCGGCCACCCCCACTTAGTCCCCTCATTAAGACCTCGCCTCGACCTCGGTCTGGCCCTAAGAAATCCTACCTCCAGTCGTGCCTTTCCCCCTCCCGCTGCCTCTGGTCCCGCACCGCCACCTCCTACCCTGGCAAGGCCGCCCCCCAGCAGCATCTCTATACTCTCTCCTGCATCTTTTGCTCCCGCGGCTCCTTCCCCACCCTCAGTGTTTTTTCCTCTGTAGCCCACCTTCTTTCCCTTCCTACTGTCGCCTTGAACGTTTCCTTCTCGAGTTCGGGCCTTAAGCCACCCATCTTCTCCCATTAGCCCCTCCCCCCGCGCACCTAAATCCCTTCCCCTGTCTTCCCAGAGGCTTCGGGCCCAGCTCTCAACCTTTCCTAGCGTCCTCTTCCGGCCAGGGTCCCTCTCGTCCTTTCTTGTTTCCTCCAGCTCCTCCCGCCCCCGTCCCCACTTCTGGTCTTGTCCCCCGGAACCATCGCCAAGTATCTCGGTCCCCACGCTCAGCCCCCTTCCCACCTCCCAGCCATTAGCGCACCTCTTCTCATTCCCGCCTTTAAACACCTGCCTCTCCGTATCTGACACAACTCCCAGGCACCCCATTAGCACCACCTGCACCTATATTCCAGCCGTCCCCTTAACCTCTCCTCTCCAATGGCTCGGGACCAGCTGTCCTTCTTCTTAGCGTCCCCTTCTGGCCTCAGCCTTAAGCCCCGCGCCGGGACCCCTCTTCCAAGGCCGCAGTGGGGCTGAGCGCCCGCGTCTGGTTGCCTCTCCGCTTCGCAGGGCATGTTCGTGCTGGGCCTGCCCTACGCCATCCTGCACGGCGGCTACCTGGGCTTGTTCCTCATCATCTTCGCCGCGGTGGTCTGCTGCTACACGGGCAAGATCCTCATCGCTTGCCTATACGAGGAGAACGAGGACGGCGAGGTGGTGCGCGTGCGGGACTCGTACGTGGCCATCGCCAACGCTTGCTGCGCGCCGCGCTTCCCCACGTTGGGCGGCCGCGTGGTGAACGTGGCGCAAATCATCGAGCTGGTGATGACGTGCATCCTGTACGTGGTGGTGAGCGGCAACCTCATGTACAACAGCTTCCCGGGGCTGCCCGTGTCGCAGAAGTCCTGGTCCATCATTGCCACTGCCGTTCTGCTGCCCTGCGCCTTCCTCAAGAACCTCAAGGCCGTGTCCAAGTTCAGCCTGCTGTGCACGCTGGCCCACTTCGTCATTAACATCCTGGTCATCGCCTACTGCCTATCGCGGGCGCGCGACTGGGCCTGGGAGAAGGTCAAGTTCTATATCGACGTCAAGAAGTTTCCCATCTCCATTGGCATCATTGTGTTCAGCTACACGTCGCAGATATTCCTGCCTTCGCTCGAGGGCAATATGCAGCAGCCTAGCGAGTTCCACTGCATGATGAACTGGACGCACATCGCCGCCTGCGTGCTCAAGGGCCTCTTCGCACTCGTCGCCTACCTCACCTGGGCCGACGAGACCAAGGAGGTCATCACTGATAACCTGCCCGGCTCCATCCGCGCCGTGGTCAACATCTTTCTAGTGGCCAAGGCGCTGTTGTCCTACCCGCTGCCCTTCTTTGCTGCCGTCGAGGTGCTGGAGAAGTCGCTCTTCCAAGAGGGGAGCCGAGCCTTCTTCCCCGCCTGCTACGGCGGCGACGGGCGCCTCAAGTCGTGGGGGCTGACGCTGCGCTGCGCTCTGGTGGTCTTCACGCTTCTCATGGCCATCTACGTGCCGCACTTCGCGCTGCTCATGGGCCTCACGGGCAGCCTCACGGGCGCCGGCCTCTGCTTCCTGCTACCCAGCCTCTTCCACCTGCGCCTGCTCTGGCGCAAGCTGCTGTGGCACCAGGTCTTCTTCGACGTCGCCATTTTCGTCATCGGCGGCATTTGCAGCGTGTCCGGCTTCGTGCATTCTCTCGAGGGCCTCATCGAGGCCTATCGAACCAACGCGGAGGACTAGCGCCCCCCACTCCAGGTGCGCCCAGGCGGTGCTCCTGCGCTCCCCACCATCGTCACCCCACCCCGCCCCCACCAGCCCGGTGCGCCCTGCCGCCGCGCTTGGGAAGCCAAGCTTTAACATCTCTGGTTCCTAGTTTCTGATTATTTGGGGATGGGGTGGGGTGGGGGGTAGGGAGCCACGATCCATCGCGTCTGCGTTTCGGTTTGCCTTTCTTTTCCATAACGCCCTGGTTTGGTGGAGGGAGGCGGGGGCGCAGCTCGCAGGCGCGGGAATTGACCTTGGGGGGTACATTTCACAGCCATCCAGCGCTCGGAATCTGCAGCGTCCAAGCCAATTTCCAGCAAGAGCGCTTCCCATTCCGGAGACACTTCAACCCAGCAGCAGGAAAAGGCTGGCGGGGAAATCTGTTTGGGGTGGGCGATTTGTCTTGGGTGAAGCCGGAAGGCGAGAAGCCGCGGCGGGGCTGGCTTGCCTGCAGGTTTTCAGGAATCCAAACTCATCTTGTGCAATTTATCAGGTTGTGGAACTGTTCTGTGCGTGTGGTGTGCTCGTGTGAATAAGATGAAATGTATATCAGAAAAAAAAATCTATCTCTACTTTAGAGTGCGGTGCATAATTATATCCGCAAATAAAGAAGAAACAAAGGCGCGCGCGGCGTGGTGTAAATTCTGCGCGTTCGCAGCAGCCGGGATCCCCGCACCGGGCGCGACGCGGACTTTGGGGGTGGGCTCCGACGAAGACAGAGGGCGTGGAGGAGGTCTGTACTTCAAGAGTGCAGGGAGAGATCCAGGGAGCTTGGAGGTTGAGTCTCATCCACGCACCAAAAGGGAGGCGCTGAAGGTGTCAGGGAGACTCAGGAGAAGAATCGTGCAGAGCGGTCTTGGGGTTTTTGCGTGGCAGCTGTCTGTCGGTCCCCCCTCCCCAGCTGCTGGTCAAGATTTGTTCCGAACATCTTTGGTCCACCTGAGAGTTTGGTGGACGTTCTCGATCTCCAATTCTAATGCGCAATGCTTTAATGTACAACTGCCAATACATATGTCCAACAAATACATATAGATTGTGCCTGTAGCCAGGTGAAACAAACTCAGAGTTGCCCTCCTGGGATTTACAATAACCACACTCCGAAAGCCACAAAATAAATGCAGACTGTGAAAAGAGCTATCAGGGAAATCAGTAGTGAGTTGTAGCGAGTTGTGTATTTCCCAGGGCCCCCCAGGACCAGCCGCTAGCTTTGTCAGATACCTTCTCCCACCCTGTAGAGCCTTCCCTCAGATCCAAGTGGGATTTAAACATCCACGGCTAAGAGACTGGCTTTTCAGGCCCTGCGCCTTTTGGGTCCCAAGCTCCCCTTTTCTTGTGCAGACCGTTTGAGAATGTGTTTGCTTGAATTGCCCAGAGGGTGATGCTACCGCGGACCTAACTCCGCCCGCAGCACCCGCGGTGTCTCCAGGAATGAAAGTTAGGTACCGGGGTGGTTTGGAAAGGGTGTGGGTCAGACCTTCCCGATGGGAGCCGGGAGCTCAGGAGGTTCTGGGGGGTCTTCTCTCACTGCGAAAGAAGCCACGCGGGGGGTTCTTGGTCTCCAGCCGCTGAGGCTTTGGCTTGGGCGTGGTTTGGAACGATTTCTCCAAACCAAAGAAGCGGGCGAGTGCCCAAGTAGGGCACGGTTTCTCCTCGGCGTCGGGAGCGAGTGGATGGCTGAAGGGGGCCGGGGAGGGGTAGCGAAAGTGCGACAGAGCGTCTTGTGACGATGTGTGGCGGTGGGGGAGGCCGTGTCTGTGTCGTGTGAACGCCATGGTGAATGGGTGAGTGTGAGCAGAGCACCCGGGTGGGCGTGCTCCGGGACGCGCCGGCTACCGCGGCGACCTCGCACCTCCCGATTCTGCAGCCACCGAAGGGGAGTGGGCAGGAGAGGGGGCCGAGATTCCGCGCCCTCGGCCGCCGCGGCTCTGACGCTTTAAACGTCGTCTGTCCAGTCCCCCTTTGTCACCATTGTCGCGCGCTCAGGATCTGAGGCTGGCCAGAAGGCCCTCAGTCTTTCGTCCCCCAACCCCACTGGTTGGCTGATCGTTCACCACCTGCCCCACCTCCCGCGGCTTTTTGGGGTATCCACCGAGCTGGGGTGCGCGCTGAGTCGATGGCGGTCTATGACCCTCAGCAAAAGCCCGGGCCTCTGCAGTGGGAGGGAGCGTGGGCGCGTCGCGCTGCACCGCCTCGGTCCTTGCGGTCTTGAAAAGTACCAAGGACACCCGGCGGGGGCCAGCCGGCGGCGGCCTTCTGCGCGGGCTGCGGGGATCCGCTCCACGGAATCCTGTCTCCGGACTTTGGGCTCAACTTGCAGAAACCCGCCGGCTGCTTCCCGGGGTGCGGGTCCCGAGGTTGGCGGCAGGAGAGCCAGCGCCCCCTAGAGGCCACGGGGGAGCCCGCACCCTCGTCAGTGGGACACCGATCCCCGGACTAGCCTCCCGGGTGCGGGGAGAGGTAGGAACAGGTGGCCCCCAGCTCTCCGCAACCGCCTCTCTGCAACGGGCCTGGCTCGGCACCGGTAAGAATTGAAAGGAAGCATTCTTAAGGTCTCCTCGGGTCCGCAGGAGGCTCTCTGTCCGGGTCTGAGAAAGGGACGAGGCTCCGTTGGGGGGTCTTATTGAGGAGGAGAGGGGGAATCGCCCCCACGCCACCCCGCCCCACCCCTGGGGTTCCAATCGGTTCCCTGCAGTTCTTAGGACGCGGTCAGGCTGGCCGCGCTGCGGACACTGCTGAGCCGCACCTCCCCGCGTCTGCTGCCGCCGTTCTGTCTGCCGGCCCCGCCCAGGCAGCGGGATCCCCGCCCTAAACCGCCAAGACCCGCGTCCCCCGGGGGAACCCGGCAGTGGCCACCACCTCGGCCTCCGACAGCCGAGCGCGCTGCGGGCCCTCCGAGAAGCTTCTCTACCTTGGTGACCCGGGTAAGCCCTTCCTGCACTCTCCAGATTCCTAAAGGCGGCCCGCCTCCCCTCCCCTCCCACCCACCCGCGCCCAGTTTATGATTATTCCGATCTCTGCTGCTTTGTTTTAGGTCCTTTATATTTCAAAAATGTCCTGGCTTTTTTTTTTGCGTTTTAAAAGATGGTTTTAGTGCTTTTTCCATGTGCTTTTGAAATACTGTTTTACTGGTTAGTGCCCTTTTCATTCTAAGAAATGGAGATTTGGATAAGGACCCAAGGCTTTCTGATGTTCTTTTCCAAATTTTCAAGGATTCTGTATTTTTTAACATGCCTTGTAAAATAACACCCCCTGCCGCAGGGACAGGAGAACAGAACAGGTTCTGTTAGGAGGAGGAGAAGACTTAGGTCTTTCTGCTCTGTGGGGACCTCAAGGACAAGGGGTAGACAGAGGTTTCCATCAGAAAGGGTCAACTGGAGGGCGCCTCCCCACTGAGGGAGGGAGGGGAGCCTTCACCAACCCATGGGCTGAATGGCAGATTTATTGGGGGGGGGGGTAGGGTGCTGAACAAAAACATTGATATCGACTGAACTCTGTTTTCCTAGGACCAGAAAAATCTAAAGGGCAGAGCTCAGATGCGAGTAGAAGGAGAATGTGGTAGGAAACAGTCGTAGCCGCCCAGCCAACATATTAGTCAAAAGTGAGGATTAAATAAACACTTTAGGACAAAGACAGTTTACCACCAACAGCCTCTCACTGAAAGAACTACTAAAGGATAAACTTCAAGATGAAGGAAATTGAACCCAGAAGGGAAGAAGGAGATGCAGGAAGTAATGATATAGCTAAGCAAGTACTGCCTGTAGAAAACAATAATAGTATAGGTATAAAAAGTAGAACTAAAATTTTGGCAAATAATCTCTAGGATAAGGGGAGTGATTGAATTAATAATCTAAGATATTTTTTTAGTCAGATGAAAGGAGAGATACTAACTTTATTATTTTTTTCAACATTGATTACTTATTTATTGAAACATAAAAACAAATTTTCATAATTAAATAAAATTATAAGTCAATATATCAGCTTTTCTTAAGTATTATATATACATCTAACAACCCCCTCCCCCCATAAAAACCATGCAATTGTATTGATTACAAAACTTATTACTTTTACACTTAAAGTTGTTAAAAAGTATTATACCATGGATTTATATTTATGCTTTTCATCATTTCTATACTATACTCATTATTATTTCTCATTTCTTTTAGGGGTTGCCTTCCTAGATGTATTAGTCAGGGTACTCTAAGGATACAGAACAGACAGGACATATACATATAATGTAAATATAATGAGATTAATTATAGGAATTGGCTTATATGACTGTGGGAATGAGCAAGTTCAAATCCCATAGGGCAGGCTTCAAGCTGGGAACTCCGAGAAGGTTTTTGATGAATTCACCAGGAAAAGCTGGCTAGCTGAAGTAGAGATAGAAATTCTCCCTTTTGGCTACTAAAATCATCACTTCTTTTAAGGCCTTCAACTGATTGGATGATACTTCTCTCTTATTGAAGGCAGTCTTCTCAGTTGATTGTGGATGCAACCAACCACAAATGCATTCAACTTTTTGTTGATTTAAATCCATAAAATGTCCTCACAGTCACAATCAGGACAGTGCCTCTTTGACCAAAAAACTGAATACCGAGAGATACTAACTTTAGACTTAAAGATAAGTATGAATGTCTAAATTTAAGGATAGCCAGCAGCACTATCACCACCATCAAACAACAACAAATGGACAGATAATGTTTAACTTTCAAGCCTGTAAAGGGAAAAAGAGGGAATAAAGAAGATATGATCAATTTAGAAGACAGGTAAAGAGAAGGGAAGGGAAGAGAAGGAGAGAAACAGACTCTTCTGGTCAATAGAAATCATAATAATGGATAGTGAAATATATGATTCAGTAATAATAATAAAGAGACTACACTGTTCAGTTAGAAGGTAATGATTCTTATAATGGAAAAGAAAACCGAACTATATTCTGTTTCCAAGGGACTCAACCAAAACAAATAGAGAAAGTTTAAAGTAAAAAGATGGAAATAGGACAGGAAATACTAATCAAAATAAAGCTATCATAATTATAATAGTGTCAGACCAAAGAGCCCTTAAAGCAAGAAGCAGCATCAGGGATAAACAAAAGAGAAAAAAAAGTACAGGGAAGAGAATTCTATACTTGGTGTTTTTAATAATAACATAGACTCCAAATATAAAAACTAAGGATAAATGAAGTAATTCACAAGCACAGTGGGAAATTCTAATATACCTTGTCTGATATTAAAATTAACCTTGCATTCTTTCCTTTTGTTTGCTTTTGCTTGATAAGTCTTTGTCAGGACCTAAACTTTCTTTTTTAAAGTTTTATTTTTTTTATAAAGTTATACATACCCATAATTTAAAGAATAAATTAATTCTATAACGGTTGTTAAGACAAATAACAATCTTTAGTCCTTTTCTCCTATTTCCCTTTCCCCAACGCAGCCACTTTCACCACTTTCAACTTTTACACTTGATCCTTTTAATACTTGCCTCAAAGTTTCCAAATAATATTCTTGTATGCTAGTTCTTTGTGTGTGTGTGTGTTTAATTCTGTTTTAGACCTAGCTTATTGGCCTCCCACAAAAGAAATGAGATTTTATTTCCTTTTTTTCCTCTTCCTCCATCTACACACAAGTCCACGTGCCAACTTCCTCATTCTCCCAGGATAGTCAAGTCATCATTTTGGTTCGCTTAGTGCTCAGCATTTACGTTGTATGATTTGTGTGCTCATCAGAGCTGGGGCATGTAGTAACCAACGATTACTCTTCCTTTCCTACACAACATTTCATTTTCTTGGGAGTTGCTTTTTGTTTGTCTCATACACTTATTAATTACACCCCAAACTTTCTAACAGTTGTATAACTATCCTCAATTATTTCATTCACATGAAACAGGGTCTCCACTTCCTTTTCCTGAAGAAGTGTCTCCTAGAGTAGACCTGCTCCAACCTGGCCAGGTGTCCTCGGTGCCTGTCGCACAGCTTCATTGGGGTTCTCTTACTTCACTTGTGTGTTGCAGCCCCTGTCTCCTGTTTCCTATGCACTTCCTCTTTATTGGCTTACTACCTCTTTTTAGTTTAATTTTTGATTGCAACCGCTCTATTCACCAAGCAAAAACTCCCTATTCTCTTGTTTTGAAGGAGTAGATTCTTACGGTAGTTTCCAGACTAAAAGGAAGGGTATGGAAGGTAAATCTTTGATACCTTGGATGTCTTTAAACATCTTTATTCTACTCCAGTGTCTGAGAGTTTGGCTGAATTTTAGCTTGTAAATAATTTTCTTTTAGAATTGAAAGCACTTCTTGATTTTTTTCTAGTTTTCAGTGTGTTGAGGAGGTTTGAAATTGATCTTTTTCATGTGACTATTTTCTTTTTCTCTGGAAACTACTGGATGTTCTGTTTGCTTCTAGGGTTCTGAAATTTTATAATATGCCTTGATGTGGATCTGATTTTATCCATTTTGCTGGGAAGTCAAGGATTCCTTCCTCTTTCCACCTTCTCAGAGGTTTTCTCAATTTTATCTTTCAATCCATTGTTTCATTTTCTCATTTCTACTCCCTCATCCCTCATGCCCAATCCCAGAAGCACTTTTATTTTTGTTCTGTAAACATAGCAAACTGTTCTTGTTTCATGGATGTAGTATCTTTCTTTATCTCTCTGAAGACATGGTAGTAAAGATACTATATCAAAGTCTCTTCATTCCACATAATCTTTTTCTTCCTGGTTGATTTTTTTTTTCTGTTTGTATGTTTTTGTCTCTAGGTTTTGTGTAATGAGCTTTTCTCAAATATCTGCTCATTTTGAAGACTGGGTTGCTGAAAAAGCTGATGCACAGTTTGGAGTCCATGGGCTGGGCCTGTCGACTGTACGTTTCACTGTTGGGTGATCTGCATGTACTCTTTGTAGATGACTCATTACAGTGTATTTAGAGTTTTCCTCCTGTGCTGGATAGAATCCCCAGAGGGAGAATGGAAGAGTCTTCCATTCTCTTGCTATAGGGTAAAGGCCTGGCTGTGAAGTCTTGGGAGCCAAGTTGGAGTCTGGGGTCTCAGCATTCACTATGTATATTCACTTAATCCTCCTGTTCTTAATTAATATCTCTATCCAGAGACTATTTGGTTTAGCCTCTTCAGAGAATAAACCTCCAGTCTTCTGCAGGGAGTTAGGGAGGGGATCTAGGGACCAGGCTTCTTCCTAAAACAGTTTTTAACCAATTCTCTTTATTTTAGTCACCCCACTTTTACCCTCTCTTACGGAAGAACCTTGTACCACCAATTCCTGAGGCTTTATTTTTCATAGTGAAAAGACGATACATTTCCAATAAAATTACACTTGTTTGAGACAGAACAGGTCCAGGGGTCTTCAGTGGAGGATTTGAAATTGTTGAGGAGGTTTGAATTCCACTGCTGTGGCCAGCAGACACTTATTCTCTATATGTACAACATTTCAAGGTGACAAAAGGACCGTCTTGTTTTTCAGCCCTATGAGCTGGTGTGTCACTATTAATGGAAAAGAGGCATAATTTAGAAAATGAAGACTGTTTATTCAAAATGCTACAGAGTACTAAACTTTTACTTTATGAAAATTTATCTGCAGCATTCATCCCCAGGAGGCTGCATTTAACATTCCCAAAGCAGAACCAGACTAGGCGAATTTCAAGAGTTGGAAGGATTTTCTCTAAAAACAAAAAGATGGTAGCTTTCTTAAAGACCAGAATTCTAGAGCAACTCTTTGTTATATTTTTACTTTGCTTTAGGCAATCAAAGTTCTGTTAACTACACTCAGATTAGAATGTATAATTCTGTTGACTGTTGAGGACTGCAGTGGCCATCTTGGGACTTTCTACGGAAGTATGTACAGATGCTCCTCATGGAGTGGGAGGAACGGCAGCCAGACCTGGTGATGTCTTTCCACTCTGTCTTTTGGATTTGGGGGGGTTGGGATGGTGGTGAACTTAGTGAACATGACGCTCAACCTTCCATTTGGCCGCATGGTCAATAACCAGTTTTTATTCTCTGGGGAGCTATTCCTTTCTCCTGCCTCTTCAGACTCTCCTCCACGAGATCTCAGTGGAAGAGGCAGTGTTCCATGGCCTTCTGAAATACAAGGACTGGCAGGAGAAGGAGACTCCATGATATGCCAGCACCTTCAATTCTCCTTAATTTGCTAAGACCTAGAGAGTCCTTATCAGTGTTTCCTGGTTACCAGCAAGGCAGCACAGATCCAAATGAAGCTTTTCAGCTCTGAGATCAAGTTCGGTTACACAGCTGCAACTCTTCACACACTTTGGTTTCACAGTCTCCAGACAACTTGAGTCTAGCCTCCTTTTAACTCTGCTTCAAGCGTCAGAGCAAGCAGCTGCTTGAGATGATTTCAAGGCTCAGAGGAGTAAGGGCTTTTCTTGGAGGTGTGAGCTTGGTCTCAGAGGCAGGAGATGAGGAAGGTGTTCGGGTTATCCGGTTTCTAATTGACCTCTTGAAAGATGAGAGTGGCTTGGGAGAAACAGAGAGATGGAGGCTCTTCTATTGATGGGTGGCCAGGTGTTGGCAGGAAGGGTTTTAACAAAGAATGTGGGAGAATTCGAAGGAAGAGGGAAGTCTCCAGCACAGCTTGGAGCATAAGCTGTTGATGATGGTGAGGAAATGGATGGACTGCTCTTTATCCTGGGAGCTTTGGCAGGAGTATTCTGGCCACTTTGTTACTGTTACTAGGCTCTCTCTCCTCTTTTTTCTTTTGTGAGGCCCAGCCCACTATGGAGAATTTATCTGCTCCTGGTTTCTCCTCTAGGCCTCTATTTAAGTGCCAGATTTTCAGTGTATTGTCATCAGAGCAGGTAACAATCTTTGTGCAGTCTGATGGACACCAGCACACAGATGTGACCTCTTGAGAATGACCCAGAGCACAGTGAGAGGATGCCAGGGTGTGGGAACCTTCCAGATATAGATGGCTTCATTACTTGAACCACTGATCAGAAACTGGTCACGTGGACCCCACTCTTGACACCAAAATCTGTTTTAGTTTGTAAGCTGCCAGAACGCGATATACCTGAAACTGAATGGCTTTTAAAAAGGGGAATTTATTAAGTTGCAAATTTATAGTTCTAAAGCTGTGAAAATGTCCAAACTAAGGCAAGGCTATAAAAATGCACAATCTAAGGCAGAATTCCCCTCTGGCTCTGGATCTGTAAAACTCAGAACAAGTTATCTGCTGCCAATATACAAAGGCGGGACAGTCACACAATACATATTCCCATTTCCATAGGGAGAAATTGGAAGGGACCCTGGGTCACTGGACCCAAACAGTCCTGAAAATCTGCAGGGTAAACTCCATTAGATTTCAGAGTCTGAGAGTCATTTATCCTCAGTGCTTTAGAAAGTGGCACCCCCACCATTTCCGAGGGCCTCCGCAGCAGCCTGACTCTCTCCACTGGGGAGACCACCTTCACCCTCTCCAAACATTGGGGTCATACCTGGGCTCTCTGTCTTCTCTGGGACATACACTCGACTCCTCCTGAGCAATGGCGTGGCAGCCAGGCTCACCCCAATCCCCAAGGAATGTGCTCCACACTCTCCAAGGCCTGAGGTGGCACAACTTTTCCTAAGCAAGGAGGTGGAAGGCCCACCTTCTGCCTTAGGGGCAAAATCACTGTCTCCAAGTATTTGGGTGGGTCCACTCACCTGGCCCACGCTTGCTTTCTTCTTCTTTTTTTTTTTTCTGTAACAGCTTTATTGAGATATAATTCACATACCATATGTATTAGTTAGGGGTCTCTAGAGAAACAGAATCAGCAGGAAATATCTGTGGAGATAGTATTTATAAAAGTATCTCACAAAACCGTGGGAACGTAGAGTCCAAGATCTGTAGGGCAGGCTGTTAAGCTGACGATTCCAATGGAGGATCTGGACGAACTCCACAGGAGAGGCTCACTGGCCAAAGTAGGAAGAGGCTGTTTCTTCTGGATCCTCCTTAAAAGCCTTCCAGTGACTAGATCAAGCATCACTCATTGCAGAAGATGCTCCCCTTGGCTGATTAAAAATGCAATCAGCTGTGGATGCACCTGACGTGATCATGATCTAATTCTATGAAATGTCCTCATAGCAGCAGACAGGCCAGCAGTTAACCAACCAAACAGGTACCACCACCTGGCCAAGTTGACACACACATGAACCTGACCATGACACCATACAATCCATCTTTTAATATGTACAGTTCAATAGTTTTTAGTATCTACATGGAGTTGTGTAGCCGTCACCACAATCAGTTTTAGAGTATTTCTGTCAACTCAAAAAGAAACTCATACTCCTAAATATCAATCCCCATTTTCCCTAGCTCTAAACAACTACTAATCTACTTGTCTCTCTGTAATTGTCTAATCTGGATATTCCACGTAAGTGCTGTCATACAGTATGTGGTCTTTTACGACTGGTTCTTTCATGTAGCATAGTATTTTCAAGGTTCACCCATGTTGCAACATCTATCACTAGTTCATTTCTTTATAAAGCTGAATAATATTCCACTGTATGAATATGCCACACTTAGTTTATTCATTTAAACAGTTATTGGACATTTGGGTTTTTTCCACTTTTTGGCGATTGAGAATAAGACTACTATGAACATTCATGTACAAATTTTTGTGGTCATCTGGTCATTTCTCTTGGATATTGTTCTAGTTTGCTAGCTGCTGGAATGCAATATACCAGAAATGGAACAGCTTTTAACAAGGGGAATTTAATGAGTTGCTAGTTTACAGTTCTAAGGCCGAGAAAATGTCCCAATTAAAAACAAGTCTATAGAAATGACCAATCAAAGGCATCCAGGGAAAGATACCTTGGTTCAAGAAGGCTGATGAAGTTCAGGGTTTCTCTCTCAAGTGAGAAGGCACATGGTGAACACAGTCAGGGCTTCTCTCTCAGCTGGAAGGGCACATGGCGAATACAGCATCATCTGCTAGCGTCTTCTCCTGGCTTCCTGTTTCATGAAGCTCCCCGGGAGGCATTTTCCTTCTTCATCTCCAAAGGTTGCTGGCTTATGGACTCTCTGCATCTCATGGCTACATCGTTATGCTCTCTCTGAGTCTCTCTGAATCTCTCATTCCAAAATGTTTCTTTTATAGGACTTCAGAAACTAATCAAGACCCACTCAAATGGGTGGAGATATGTCATCCCCTAATCCAGTTTAACAACCATTCTTAACTAAATCACATCAACCAGGGAGATGATCTCATTACAGTTTCAAATATACAGTATTGAATAGGGATTATTCTACCTTTAAGAAATGGGATTTATATTAAAACATGGCTTTTCTTAGGGGGCATACTTCCTTTCAAACCAGCACAGATATATATTTAGAAGTAGAATCGCTGTGACCTGAGCTTTCTTGGCTTCAGACTTCAGCTTCCATGGTTCTGCCTATGAAGTTATTTTTCCTTCAATTTGTCCCTTTCAGTCCATACTGACAATGGTTCTGTTTATACAGATCCCACAACTCTCTTGTTGGTTTTCTGTGCAGTACACTGGGATCATGCCCATCAAACAAAAGGACTTTCTACAAATCCTTTTTGGATAACTCCATCTCAAATACTGGCTTTTTCTGAAATGGCTGACTGGTTCCTTGTTTAGTTAAATCCTCATCTGGGGTACTATTCTCTGGGTTATCCCTTTCTGGGAGCCTGGAATTTTCCAGACCATTGATTTCTGGTTTCTTTTTACCCAAGAGTTCAGTTCTTAGCTTATCTCTTTCCTGTCGCATTTCACTATAAGCTGCAAGGAGAAACCAGGCTGCACTTTCCACATTTAATTTGGAAATCTCTTCTGCTAAATATCCAAGTTCATGGCTTTAAAACTCTGCCTTCCAGCCAAAGCCAGTCAATTTTGCCAGACTCTTTGGCACCTTCCTTCCAATTTGCAATAACACATGCATAATTTGTGTTTAAAACCTTATCAGTATTTTCAGAGTCCACATTTCTACCAACAGTCTGTTCAAAGCATGCTAGGCCTTCTCTATAAAATTCCTTACAACTCTTTCAGAACCTTCACTTTATCCACTTAGAAGCTGTTCCAACATGTTGGTATTTACAAACTGCAGCAGCAGCCCACTTCTCCAGTACCAAAATCTGTGTTCACTAGTAAGCTGCTGGAATGTGATATACCAGAACTGGAACAGCTTATAAAAAGGGAAGTTTATAAACTTGCAACTTTACGGTGCTAAGGCCATGAAAATGTCCACATTTAGACAAGGCTATAAAAATGTCTAAACTAAGGCATCCACAAAAGATACCTTGGTTCAAGAAGGCGGTTTCTCTCTTGGCTGGAAAGACTCATGGTGACATCTGCTAACTTTCTCTCTAGGCTTCTTCAGTGGCTTCCTTGGGGCTCTGTCCATTTTGTTTGCTTTGTCAGTTTTGGTGGCTCTAAAGCTTTTTCCAAAATGGCTCCCCTCTTAAAAGACTTCAGTAAGCAACTTCACCTTGAATGGGTAGAGACACATCTCCATGGAAATCATCTAATGAAAGATTACTACACACAACTGGGTGGGTCACATCTCTGTGGAAACAATAAAAGATCCCATCCAACAATATTGAATGAGGATTAAAGGCCATGGCTTTTCTGGGGTACAGAGTAGCTTCAAACCGGTAAATGGACTGCGACTGGATTTATCATAAAAAATTATGATATTTTAATTAGTTCTGATGTCTAATTGAAAATAGTCACTGGAGAAGTCTTCAATCCAGTGTATTGAACATGTAGAAGTTATCATCTGTGTAATTAACAAAACAGAGCCAGTGGAATCCAAAATTGGATTTGAGTATCTTAGTTTTCAAGTGCTGCTACCTGGATACAAGAAAGATTTAGATGCTATGGGTTCTTATCAATAAGTAGTATAATTCTTGTGCAAATCCCTTACTTTGATTATCCCATCCACGACTCCTGCTGAGACTAATGTATTCTCATCTTGAAAGAGGACCACAGGAATACTCTGCTGAAAATCCACAGAAGGAACTGGTTCTTTTGAATGCTGTTTCTTCTTGGGTTTTGAAGGGATTTGCTTGTCCAGGGTATTGTAAGTACCAGTGGTTTGATTCACTTGCCTATAAATCTCATCTTCTTGTTGTTGTACCTAGTGTCCCAGACTGGAAGGTTGCCATCTCTCCCACCTGTGCAGGAGAAAGCTTTCTCAAATTTAGAAAAGGCAACTGACTTGAGGTTGCATTGATGACCTCTACATATTCCAATCAGCTTTTACATCCCAGATTTTACATCCCAAACTTTGGCTATTTGATCGCCTGCTGCTTTAACAAGTTTCTCCAGGGACCCAGGCAAAGTCAAAGACAGCACGCCAGTGAGCCATCCATTCTTTGAAGCACTACTTTTTGCACATTTGTGATTCTGTGTCATATAATCGAACAAAGTTTTCTTTGTTGGCAACTGCTAGCATATGTTCCATATTAGGAGCATTTCTTGGGCACCAAACTGGGGCTGGTGCTGGTGCAGTACCAAACTGAAGAGTCTCTGGGTGGAAGGAAAAGGCTCAACTGAGAGAAAACCTGTGGAAATGCCCCCCAAATGCAGCAGAAACTCTGGACTGTGACCCTCAGAACATGACTCGTTGGTGCCTCCAACTCCTGTCACCACAATTCCTGAGACTTTTTTTTTTTTTTTTTTTTTTTTAAAGACAGAGAGAAGGAAGGAAGGATAGAAGGAAGGAAGGAAGGAAGAAAGGGAAACATTTTCTTGTTTTTATTGTATTCTGTTTCTCCGTATTTGTTACATGGGCTGGGGCCGGGAATCGAACCGAGGTCCTCCGGCATAGCAGGCAAGCACTTTGCCCGCTGAGCCACCGCGGCCCGCCCAATTCCTGAGACTTTTGAAGATTTTACAGTGCAAAAAGATTTTATAGTTCTCAGCTTTCCCTGGAGCAACTTAGAAATCGGGTTTTCTGGGTTTGCTAAGCTAGATACCATTTGTATGCATGTTTTCCAGTTTCTGAAATTTTGTTGTCTCATTCCTCTTCTTACAGTATTTTGCCTTTGTAAAAAAATGCTTTGCTGTGATAGGAACAATCCCTCCCCTCTCAGATCCTTCCATCTGCCCCTCGTGCTGAGGGGAGGACCCAGCACTGACACCTCACACATCATCACAACCAAGGCTCTAACTCACCTGCAGTGAAGGGAATTTGCCCCATGGCAAGCACTTTATGGGACACTCTTCTCTGCCCCCTCATGAAGGAAGCCTGAGGAGACTTTTGAGCTGAGCCTTGAAGAAGGAGCAGGATTCTAGAGGCAGATGCTGGAGAGCAGAGCATCTCAGGTAGTGTCAACAATAGGTGCAAAGAGACAGGCTACCAAAAGGCCAAGGCATGCCCTGTGTCTGATGGTAGCAGAATCTAGGGTGGAGCTGGAGACCCTCTGCTAAATTTCCTGTTCCCAGCCCTAGTCTGCAGCCTGTCTCCTAGCTCCATGGATACCCCTTTCCTTCCCCAAGCATTTGGCTCAACAAGCTTGACCTGGTGCTGGAGGCCAGGTCCAGTACAAGGTCTTGGTCAGTCATGATGAATCACAGCTCAACATGCAGTCTGATGTCTGCACCCATCTCATCCTCGCGGCCGAGCTGCAGGCAGACTGGGTGGCACACAGTCTCCTCGGAAGAGTCTTCTGAGGGCTCATGTCTGGGTCCTGCCATGAAGACTCCCTCAGGGGCAACAGCATGTACTTCATCTGGCCATTTAACTGGATGTGTGTTACTTAGGACAGAGGACAACATGACAGTGGCTTAAGGAAAATAGGGTATTTCCTTCTCGGGTAAAAATCAGAGCCAGTGCGGGGCTACACCAATGCTGCTTAAACATTAATATGCATTTGAATCATATGAGTACCTTATTAAAATGCAGATTCTAATTTACTAGGTGTGGGGTGGGACTAGAATTGTGTATTTCTGACAAGTTCCCAGGTGATGCTGAGGCTGCAGGGCTGTGAAACCACACTTGGAGTGACAAGACCTTAGAGCACTGAGTCACAAACTTTGCTTTCTATTAAAATCACCTGGGGATTATAACTGACAGTCATAAACTTTCAATGTCCAGGTCTTACCCCACGCTAATAAAACCAGAATCTCTGAGGGTAGGACAAAGAAGAACTCTCTTGTTCATTGTTCTCAATGCCTCTTGGCTTTGTCCTCTGAGAAGTCCTTGTCCATTATCCCCCTGATTATTTTTGAAAGTAAGTCCCTTCCTTGGGGCTGCATAGCTTTCAAACTCTGCTTCCTGCTGGTGCAGGTCCCAGGAGTTATATTAGAGGTTGAATACTTAGGGGCTTTTGCTGTCCATACTTGTGGTTTCTTGGTGATACAATTCCCTCTGAACTTAGTAGCCTTCTGGTCTACTTTTTTCCAGTCATTTCTGGACTAATAATTACACAAAGATTTGGTCCATAGTTATGCTGTGCAATACGGTAGCCACTAGCCACATATGGCTATTTAAATTTAAATGTGGATTAATTGAAACGAAATGAAATAAAAAATTCAATTCCTCAGTTGCACTACTCACATTTCAAGTGCTCAGTGGACATAAGTGGACAGTGGCTACCACATCATACATTGCAGACTACAGAATATTTCCATCAGTGTATTGATAAGTTTTCTTCTGCAATAATGTGGTATAACAATCCCTGAATTTTAGAGGTTTGTAAGAATAAATAATTTTGTTGTTCACAGAGCCATGGGGTGGCTGGGGCAGCTCAACTTCAGGTGGGAGGTCAGTTGGAGTTGGCCCCAGGCTTCGGTTTGGGTTCAGCCCTGCCCCACGTCTCTCATCTTCTTTGGACTTGGGGTGTGTTCATTTCATGAGAACAGGAGGAGTGCAAGAGGGCAGTCCAAACCACATAATCACAGCAAAAATATATTAAAAAGGATACAGTGAAAAAGTCTCCCACCACTGACCCATCTACCCTGTTCCTTCCCTTTACAGGTAAATTTCTTCATCAGTTTCTTGTCTGTCTGTATGAAAAAACAAGCCAAAATATATAGCACATACATGTAGTTCCTAAACTTACATTTATTGGACTCTGCATTGCGTTTGTCTCCCTCTTTCTCAATTTAATGGTGGATACCTTAAGATGTATGCAACAATGAGTATGTACTGGAGGACAACGCCCTTATTCTGATTTTTGCCCCTGAGCTGGCTCCCCATCGGGCCAAGAAGTGTTAATAGAGGTTCTTAAAGGTCTGCTGTGTGCGGGGCGTGTGTGTGTATGTGTGTGTGTGTGTGTGTGTGTGTGTGTGTCTCAACTCTTGCTAAGGAAATGTATTTAGAGCCACCTTTTGCAATTAACTTGCTTTCATCTCTCAGAGTTATTGTTTCAGAGCTGGTGGGGCAGATTCAAGGCAGCTTCTCTAACTCTTGTTATTCCCTTAGTCAAGGGTAAGGGCGGAAATGGGGAAGGAGAGAGTGTCCAGTCCTTTTAGGCTAGAAGTTAAGTCGCATGATCATACCTAGCCAGGTGACCACGTGGGGAAGTTATACCGCTAAAAGGAGAAAATACACATCGAGAAGCAATTGGGAGTCCCTTCCTCAGTTCTGAGGTCCCAGTGAGAGGGCACAGTCTACAGGAATTGACAAATTTTTTTAAACTTAGGATTGTTTAAATAAGTGGACAGCTCGATGAATTTTCACAAAGCGAACACACCCGCGCAAACTGAATGCTGTCAGTACCCCAGAGTTTTTAGTATTTTAATTTCCTTCCCAAGGTAGTCAGAAGGGTTGAGTCAGGTCTGGACGCCGAGGGCGGCCTAACCACGTGGAGACCCGGCCGGGGGCGGGTGGAGGTGAGTCACCGAGAAGTGGGCGTGGCTCGGCGAAAAGGCGGGCCCCGGGTCCAGCGGCAAGGAGGGGGTGGGGCCTGAGACGTACGCGCCGGGGGCGGGGCTTCCTGGCCCGGAGTCCTGTCTAGAGCGAGGGGGCGTGGTCGCGTGTCAGCGGTTGGAGGCGGGGCTAAGTGGCGAAGGTGGGCGGGGCCGAGCGGCGCGGCCTGGGCCACCAGCGGGCGAGTCGGGCGGAAAAGTCAGGTTTTTAGCGAGGGGCGGAGACTTCGAGGCGCTGAGGGCCTGAACGGGGCGGCGTTACGCGCGGGGGCGGGACTACGCCGCGGCGAGCGACGAGAGCCGGTGCTCACGATCCAAAATGGCGGCGGCGAACGTGTTCCCGTTCCGAGACGCCCGCGCCGCTCCGGATCCGGTGCTGGAGGCGGGCCCCGTAGCCCACGGGCCACAGCCGCTGCCGCTGGTGCTGGACAACGGGTCGTTTCAGGCTCGCGCCGGCTGGGCATGTCCGGGGCCGGACCCGGGCCCGGAGCCGCGCCTGCAGTTCCGCGCCTTGTGCGCCCGCGGGCGGGGCGGGGCGCGGGGCGGGGCGGGGCCGCAGGTGGGCAACGCGCTGGGCAGCCTGGAGCCGCTGCGCTGGATGCTGCGCTCGCCCTTCGACCGCAACGTGCCGGTCAACCTGGAGCTGCAGGAGCTGCTGCTGGACTACAGTTTCCAACACCTGGGGGTCTCCTCACAGGTGAGAGGCGGGGCGGGGTTAGGCTTGGGGGGAGGGGCTCATCGTCTCTGCTCATTCCCTGCGAGACACTAATGGTCACTGCAGTGGCTTTAGTTGTTACTCATTCGATCAGATTTTAAGCGCCTAGTCTGTGTGAGCCCTGTTGTGTGAGCTTGGGGGACATAAGTGAGCAAAATAAAACGCCTTTTCTTTTGGAGCTTAATTCGGGCACATATGCTCACTTGTTAAGACAGTTATTAGCATATGTGTACTGAGCGCCTCGTCTGTGTCCACCACTTTTATAGGCGATTGGAATACCTCCGGGGACATAACACAAAAATACGTAAGCTAGTAAGGATAGGTATTCTAGTATGAAAAGACTGATTATAAACAGTAGAATTAGGAGGTAAATTCTCGTGGCATGATAGGAGGAGAGGAGAGGGTTGCATTTTTCAGTAAAATGGTCAGGGTAGGCCTTATGGGAGTGATATTTGATCAAGGACGTGCAGGAGGTTATCACTCATCGATTCCCCCTTTTCTTTCAAAGTAGGGCTGTGTTGATCACCCTGTAGTTTTGACAGAAGCGGTGTGCAATCCACTGTATTCACGGCAGATGATGTCTGAGCTTCTTTTTGAGTGCTATGGGATTCCCAAGGTCACTTACGGAATAGACAGCCTCTTCAGCTTCTACCACAATAAGCCGAAGAAGTGGATTTCCAGTGGGCTCATCGTTTCATCTGGATATCAGTGTACGCACATTTTGCCCATCTTAGAAGGGAGGTGAGTTACACTTAAAGCATTTGAGTGCTGTTTAATGAAGCATTCAGAGAACATTTATTGAGTGCCCAATTTAAAGGCCAAGTGGAGAGAGCAAGTACTAGACCAAGAACCAGGCCTCTGAACTTGGCTCTGATCCTGCCTCCCTGTGTGATTGGGTAAATATATCACTTCACTTTACATCTTCGTGACCTCCTGGAGGGAGTTGGAGTAGGTGGGTCCCCAGGTTGAAATCGTAATTCTAAAATTTTATAATTCTGATTTATGGGGAGAGGCAAGTACAATATCTGCAGGGGGTAGGCACTTAGTGAAAATGTTTTGAATATATTATTTGAGTAAATTTAATTTAGACTTTCTTTGTGTTCTGGAGTCACTTTGTTGTTAAGAGACTTTATTTTTTTATCAGAGCTTTTAAAAAGATAACTTCTTATAAAGTTAAAAAGCTTTTTAGTCATCATTGTTTAGCCCTTTCCAGGTAGTGGTGGCACATAATAGCATTTATTAAATATTTCTAAATTGAATAAAGGTGAGGGTACTTTCTGTCATATTTAAAATGTATTCTCATTTTACAGCTGGGCTTTAGTTGTCTGATAAGAGACTAGGACAGCTCCATGTTCTCTTTGAGTTCTCTCATGTTGCATTTAAGCGGGGGTGGGGGGGTGGGGGGGTGGTGGTGGGGAAAGAGACCTGACTCTGGAGTTGAATGTCTGGGCTTGCAACCCTGCTAAGGATAGTATTTAACCTTTGCACTTAGGTGTTTCATAACCTGTAAAATTGGAAAAACCTGTTTTCTGAGGGCTATCCTAAAGGTGAAATGAGACCATTTAGGTGACGGCATGTTGTAAACTATAAAGCAGTCTGCATAAATAAATCAAGGTAAATGCCACTGAATTATTGAGACTTATAGTGGGAATTTCTCTTTTGTTTCCGTGAAAATTTATGAAGAAAAAGGACATTCTTGGACTTTACAAAAAACTCCCTAAATAAGGAGTCCTCTGTTTTATGTAAACGGAATATTCAAAAATTAAAAATAACATTTTTATGTTGAGAGAAAGTTATTTTTACCTGAAGGCTCAGAAGTTACCAGATTGGAACATATTCTGTACTGTGCTGGTGTCTGCTGGTGAGGTGTGGTATAGCTGTGGCATTTCAACATACTGCAAGTTCCTAGGTGCTTTGCTGTTTTAACTTTTCACATTGAGAAAATTAAGTGGCTGGTTCTTTTCCCCTTCAGTTCATGCGAGAAGGATGTGATTCTCTTAGGAAATTGCAGTAAGCCAGTGTGTGTGTGTGTGGTTCCTTACTGTGTCTGCATCATTGGAAGTGGAGTGGCTAGCAGAGGGCTTCTCAGACTCTGGCCTATGCCAAAGTCACCTGGAGAGCTTGTTAACACTCAGATTCCCAAGCTTATTTCAGACCAAATAAGTCCGAATCTCCTCGAATCCTAGGACCACAATTTGAGAAATACATGATGAGTCGCATAAGGGCCTAACTCCAGAGCATGTGCTCTTTCCATTAACCCTTGTTTCTATCTGAGACATTGGCCCAAATTTAGATGTCCATATGTCTGTCTGGGTATGGATGAGAAATTCCTGCATTGAGTCAGGACTGATTTGCAGACCTTTATGGTCCCTTCCAACGGTAAAGTTTTACATTATCCCAGCCAGTCTGTTTCTTCCTCATTCATCTTCATTAAATTTTCCTTTTTCCTCCAAGATGCTCCATGTTCTCTCCTCCATGTTGCCAAACATTTCTGTGCCACGTTGTACTGTTTGGTTGTAGGTTAGATGCTAAAAACTGCAAACGCATCAATCTTGGAGGAAGTCAAGCAGCCAGTTACCTCCAGCGTCTCCTCCAGCTGAAGTACCCTGGGCACCTGGCAGCCATCACCCTCAGCCGCATGGAGGAGATCCTGCACGAGCACAGCTACATCGCCGAGGATTACGTGGAAGGTAACGAACTGGACATTTGCCTGCAGCTGCTGGATGTTACCTACCTTCAAAGCGGTCCTTAAATGGTTGTCAGGTTAACGCTTTTGCTGGCGCACTTCTTTTTTTTTCATTTTTACTGTTTTTTAGCACCCTTTTCCCCTTTTGCTGATCACTTTCCTAACAAACTGTCAAATAAACTGATGATTTATTTATGTGGGTTCCCTCCACAAATGGTAGTTTTTACGACTTGGCTCCGATGCATGTCATGGACTTGTACAACTTTTAACTTACTCCAAAAGTTTAATGTTTTTTTTAGGAGGGCCAAAATCTAGAGCAGAACATACTAGCTTAAAAATGGTTTGTTTGAGAACAGTTGAAATTGTTTCATCATTCCGTTACTATAGAATTTTTGCTCTAGAAGCTTATCTTTCTCTCTTCAAGCTTGATCTTGAACATCTGATTATGCCTTATTGGTAATACTTTTAATTACTGTAAGAATGATGACTATTATCTTATCACACATATGTAATGAAAAGAATAACACATTCCTCATAAATTTAGATAGTTCAAATTAAACCAAAGGACTGTAAAAAATACCACTGTGACTACAACAATACTGTTCGAAAGGACATGAAAGAATTTTCTTTTTGGCATTGAAGGTGCCGACTTCAGCTGATTATTGATGAGCTCCTGAAAAGGAAGATCCATGTCTTCATGTACTTTTGAAAACATTTGTTAAGTACCTATGGTATTTCTGGGATACAAAAGTTAAGGAGACAGACATGGAAAGAAATAATTGATGAGAACATTCAGACCAGAGAGTTGGGTGCTTGCTTTCCAGAGGATATATAGTTAGTCAACTGTCCTGGCTGCCATTTCTCTGTTCTCAGGGTGCTTTAGTATTGGCTTTTTTTCAATTTGTTTTTTGTTCAGTTCTATGAATTTTAACATGTATTTAGATCCATTTAATCACCACTTCAATCATAATACAGAACAGTCTATCACTCCAAAAAACCACCCTTATGTTTATCTCTATAGTCATACACTCCTCCCACACCAGCCTCAGGCAACAACTCATCTGTTTTCTGTCATGATGGTTTTATCTTTTCTAAGATGTTACATGGAGTCAAATGGTATGGAACTTTTTGAAGACTTTTTTTCACTTAGGTTTGAAATTCATCCATGTTGTGGTGTATGTCAGTCGTTCATTCCTTTTTATTGCGGAGAAGTGTTCCATTGTGTGGATGTACCACGATTTGTTATCATTTACCAATTGAGAGTCATTTGGATTGTTTCTGGTTTTGGGAAATTATGGATAGAACTACTATAAACATTCATATACAGGTTTCTGTGTGAACATGAGCTTTCATTTCTCCAGAGTAAATGGATTGCTGGGTCCTATAGTATGTTTAACTTTATAAGAAGCTGCCAGATAGGTATCTAGAAAGGCTGCATCATTTTTGTGTATTTATCAACACTGTATGAAATGTATGAGAGTTGCTGTATATCCTTGCCAGCACTTGGTATTGTCAACATTTTTTCTAATGGTTATGATTAGTGGTAGCTCACTGAAGTTTTAATTTGCATTTTCCTATAATCTAATGGTGGTGTAAATCTTTTCAAGTGCTTATTTGCCTTCTCTGTATCTCTTTGGTAGATTGTCAGTTCAGGTCTTTTGCCATCTAAAGTGGTTGGTTATTTTCTTAATCTTGAGTTATGCCAGTTCTTTATATGTTCTAGATACAGGCTCTCTGTTGGTTTTATGATGTGCAGATATTTTCTCCCAGTCTGTAGACTTTCTTTTCATTTTCTTAATAATGTCTTTTCTTTTTGATCAAGTCCAATTTATCATTTTTCTTTATGGATCATGTTTTTTGTGTCATGTATAGGAACTCATCACCTAACCCCTATGATTTTCTTCTGTGTTTTCTTCTAAAGGTTTTATGGTTCTCCATTTACATGGAGCTCTGTAATATATTTTGAGTTCATTTTTATATAAGGTGCTAGGGTTAGGTCATTTTTTTTTTTTTGCATGTAGATATCCAGTTATTTCACATCATTTGTTGAAAAGATTATTATGTTTGAATCCCCAAGATACACATAGATTTGATGGTCACTAGAAGGATTTTTTGATGGTCACTAGAAGGACTCACAGGACTTAGAAGCTGTTATGTTCGTGGTTATGGGTTCTTACAGTGAAAGGATAAAAGCAAAATCAGTAAAGGGCAAAGACAGATGGGGCAAAAGTCCAGATACAATCTTCCATGGGTCTTCTCCAATTGTTGTCACACAGGACACACTTAATCCCTTTAGCAGTGAGTTGTGACAACACATGCAAAGTGTTTTCTACCATGGACGCTCATTGGAGACAGTCTCCCAGGTACCCACTGCCTAGTACATATAACAGAATTCCAGACTTCGAGAAGTAGAACACGCGTTCAGTATAAACAGTATTGCTTGCACAAAGAGTCTGACACAATCAACCACCCTTATCCTGTAGGGAAAATTTTATATCAGTGTAGAGGACTTCTTTCTGGTCAGGTTTCCAGACACCATTCAAGGGCCAAACTTGCAAGCATGACTTTCTAAGGACAACAGTCTCAGGCTTCTTTTCTGTATGTATGTCTTTTCTCCATTGAGTTAACTTTGTATCTTTAGTAAAAATCAGTTGGCCATATTTCGGTGTGCCTATTTCTGAACATTCTTTTCTGTCCCATCGGTCTTTGTGTCTGTTACTTAAACAGTAATATATCTATGTATCTACAAAAAATTTTTTTGGGATTTTGATTGAAATTATGCTGAATCTATACATCAATTTGTATATATGTATTTTTCCTGTGTTGAATCTTCCATTCCATGAACCCAGTATATCTTCCCATTTATCTAGGTATTTTATTTCATCAGCATTTTGTCGTTTTCAGCATATAGATTAAGCTTGCACATTAATGTTTTATTATATATGTATTTCTTTGCTTTTTTTTGGAGGTACTGCAAGCGGTATTTTATTATTTCAGTTTTATTGTTTTGTTTTGTTTTTAATGTGCTTTTATTTATTCAAGTTATTTTACCACTCATCTACAGTACTCATAATAGTATACTTCAAGATAAAATAGCATAATCAGTAGTGTTTTGTAATCATTCATCTGAAGAATAGTATGTATCTTTCTTTTTTTTTTGTCATAGATACTTGTCCAGTATGAATTAGAATTTTCAGGTACATTGGCAACATAGAAAAATATCCAAGCTGAAACTATTACAAGTTAAGATATAAAATAGAACCATGGTTTTAATGTGCATTCCCTTGATGCCTTAAATTATATGAGTGTCTTTTAATTTTTTTCTTTCAAGTAAAAAGAATATTTTTATTGTTGCTTTTTAAAGAATCATTTGAAAACTAGTATTTATCTTCAAATTTAAGGGATTGAAATATTCTTACTGCCAAGAACTAAAAAGAAAGGCTACAACCAAGCAACCAAATTGTTATCCTGAAATAGATTTGTAGTAGTTTTTAGAGATGAAAGGTCGTGCCAGGCTTTTCCAGTGGTAACTTGTGGGGAAAAGAGGACAAATTGGGGTTATGGGTAGGTGGGGAAGGAACTAAAAGAACATTTTTCTTAAGTTGATAAGTGAATAAGAAACTGTTTTACGTTTGTATAAATATTGAGATTTAAGGTGAGAGAGAGAAGTTGAAGTCTTTTAGGTCCTGTAATCTGCAGTTTTTCTTTACACAAGAAAAAATTAGCAAATGGTAGATTAAATGATTTTTCCTCGGCCATATCCATATATTTGCATGATTTTTGAAATTGAATGAAAGTGATATAATAAAATTTATACATTGTCCTGGTATTCATTATGAGATGTATTTTTGGCAGCAGAATTAGCAGCACCCAGATAATTAGTTTCCTGGAAGGACAGTTGGTATCATAGTATAAGCTCCCTTTAGGAAAAGTCATTATATATTGTACAGTGGAAATGCTAAAATTAGGTATGCTAATTTATCATTTGGGCTTGTCTGATCAATTTTCTAGGGAAGTATGGAAAGTGACTATGGAGTGAGGAAGAGTAGGGGCAGTTCAGGAAAGCCAGTGGACCCCATAGTGGTCAGCACTGATATCCAGCATGAATTGGAATTGGCCTGGCTCGGGGTAGCTAGCACCTTTCTTTTTTTTTTTTTTTTTGATCATTCCGTTCTACATATATAATCAGTAATTCACAATATCATCACATAGTTGCATATTCATCATCACGATCATTTCTTAGAACATTTGCATCAATTCAGAAAAAGAAATAAAACAAAAACAGAAAAAATATATATATACCTACCATACTCCTTATTCCTCCCTTTCATTGATCACTAGCATTTCAATCTAAATTTATTTTAACATTTGTTCCCCCTATTACTTATTTTTATTCCATATGTTTTACTCATCTGTTGACAAGGTAGATAAAAGGATCATCAGACACAAGGTTTTCACAGTCACACAGTCACATTGTGAAAGCTATATCATTATTCAGTCATCATCAAGAAACATGGCTACTGGAACACAGCTCTACATTTTCAGGCAGTTCCCTCCAGTCTCTCCATTACATCTTGAATAACAAGGTGATATCTACTTAATGCCTAAGAATAACCTCCAGAATAACCTCTCTGACTCTGTTTGGAATCTCTCAGCCATTGACACTTTGTCTCATTTCACTCTTCCCCCTTTTGGTCAAGAAGGTTTTCTCAATCCCGTGATGCTGAGTCTCAGCTCATTCTAGGATTTTTGTCCCACGTTGCCAGGAAGGTCCACACTGCTGGGAGTCATGTCCCATGTAGACAGGGAGAGGATGGTGAGTTTGCTTGTTGTGTTGGCTGGAGAGAGAGGCCACATCTGAGCAACAAAAGAGGTTCTTTTGGGGGGTGACTCTAAGGCCTAATTTTAAGTAGGCTTGACCTATCCTTCGTGGGGTTAAGTTTCATATGAACAACCCCCAAGACTGTGGGCTCAGTCTGTAGCTTTGGTTGTCCCCACTGCTTGTGAGAATATCAGGAATTCAACTTGGGGAGTTTGAATTTTCCCCTGTTCTCACCATTCCCGGAAGGGGACTTTGCAAGTACTTTTCCACTCACTGATCAAATCGCTCTGGGATTCATCAGGGCATCACTGGGTAGCACCTGTCTTGAACTTCGGTCTCTCCTCCTTGCCAGTTTCTGTTGAACTCTTACTTTCTCCTTCAATGATGTGTTTAATATTAGGCTAATTGATTGGGGCCTGCGCGGGACCCTTTGGCTCTGTAGACTAATAATCTGCCCATTTAACCATTTGTTTGCTTCTTGCCTTTCACTTAACTTTAAACTAGTAGTGTTGGTTGTATACTATAGACGGATTTTTTTTTCTGTGTATGTTGTATGATGGGGGTCACATTTCATTCTATTTTCGTCTGAGAATCCCCTTATTGCAGCACCATTTGTTAAATTTTTTTGTTGTTTGGTTTTTTTTTGTTAGCTTGTTTGTTTGGCAGTGCATGGGCTGGGCATCAAACCTGGGTCTCCTGCATGGCAGGCAAGAATTCCACTACTGAGCTACCCCTCACATCCCCATAGCCAGATTTCTACAGTGTTCTACCTATGTCAGCGGTGCCAAAATGTGTATCACTTACATGTTTTTCCTAGAACGAGAATATATTCAGCACTCTGAATTTAGTTCTTACTAAGAATTGTTAAAATGCTTTCCCCTGCTTTAAATCTGCTTAAATTTGAAAAATTCCTTAAAAAGGAGTCATTTCTGTGCAACAGGACTGGATACAAAAACTCAAAAATGGACAGCACAATACTACCTAATTGTAATGTAATTATGTTAAAACACTGAATGAAGCTGCATCTGAGCTATAGTTTTTTTTTTGTTTGTTTTTTATATATATTTTTTATTTTTTATTTTTATTTTTTTCTCTATATTATCATTTTATTTCTTTTTCTGTTGTCTTGCTATTTCTTTTTCTAAATCGATGCAAATGTACTAAGAAATGATGATCATACATCTATGTGATGATATTAAGAATTACTGATTGCATATGTAGAATGGAATGATTTCTAAATGTTGTGTTAATTTTTTTTTAATTAAAAAAGGGCAAAAAAAGAAAAAGGAGTCATTTGTTTGTTTGTTTTACTAGAAATTCTATGGACTACCTAAAATATGTAGTCAAATGAACAGTTCTCCTAGCTCTGGATTCTCAGACATTTTTTGATAATTAGCCTTGCAGGGAGGTAACATGAAATTGCAGCGTGGGAGGTGACAGTCCTTTGACTCCTCATAATCTCTTACTTTATCATATGCTTTTCCCGGAGAAGCCTCTGGGTGTTACTGAACTGTTCTGATAGATCTGTGCCCACATAGTTGCTCTTCCATTGGAGGTTTGTAAAAGTAGAGTGCTAGGTGAAAAATTATTCAGAAAGTCAGTCGTGTTGGAGAGCCAATCTCTGAGAGCTCTCATTAAGATGTTTTTCTCTTTTGTCTCCTTAAAACTTTTAAGGTTTGTTTTGTGGCCCAGGATATAGTCTGTTTTGGTGAATAGTCCATATATGCACTTGAAAATAATGCGCTTGAAAATATAGTCCATATGCACTTGAAACTATTGTTGGGTAGAGTGTTCTTTAAATGTCCTTTAGGCTCTGTTGATTGATGGTGTTCAGTTATTCTGTTCTTCATTTCCATTTGCTAGCTCTTATTATTGAGAGGAGTGTTGAAGTTTCCAGGTGTAATTGTGGATATGCCTATTATTTCTGTCAATTTTTGCTTTCACGATTCTGAAATTCTGTGGTTAGGTGCATATTTAGAACTCAATCTTCTTGGTAAATTGACCCATTTGTCATTATGTAATATCCCTCTTTTGTCCTTGGTAATTTTCTTTGATTTGAAGGCTACCTTTGGAAATAATAAAGCTGCTCTAACTTTCTTATAATTTGTGTCTGTGTTTTAGTTAGGGTTCTCTAGAGAAACAGAACTGGCGGATATGGATATGTGTGTATATGTGTGTGTACACACATATATACGTATATATGTGTGTGTGTGTGTGTGTGTATGTACATATATGCGAGTTATTGTAGGAATTGGTGCACACAACTGTGGAAATTGGCATGTCTGAATTCTGTAGGGCAGGTTGCAGGTTGGAAACTCTGATGAAGGTTTTGATGAATTCCCTCAGGAGAAACTGTCTGGCCTAAGTAGAGGAAGAATTTCTTTCCGACTACTGAAATCATCAGAGACTTCTCTCATCACTAAAGGCAGTCTCTTTTGGTTGATTGTAGATGTAATCAGCCATATATGCAATGCTTGACTGAGAACTAGCCACCATATCTACCAAGTTTACTGTTTGCATGGTATATTTTTCCAAACTTTGCCACTTTTTTTCTACCTGTATCATTATATTCAAAGTGAGGTCCTTATAGATAACATAGTTGGGTTGCTTTTTTTTTGTATGCTGTATGGCGGGGGTCATTTCATTCTTTTTCCATGTGAGTATCCCCTTATTGCAGCACCATTTGTTGAATTTTTTTGCTTTGTTTGGCTTTTCATTTGTTTGTTGGTTTGCCTGTTTGTTTGGAAGTGCATGGGCCGGAAATCAAACCTGGGTCTCCCTCAGGGCAGGTGAGAATTCTACCACTGAACTACCCTCGCACCCCCCAGTTGGGTTGCTTTTTAAAACCCATACTGTCAAATCTCTGTCCTTTAATTGGTGTGTGAAGTCCACTTGCTATTAATGTAATTATGTATATGTTTAGATTTAAGTCTACCATTTTATTGTTTTTCTGTTGTTTCCCTTTCTTGCTTTCTTTTGAATTATTTGAGCTTTCTTTTAAACTGGTATTCCATTTCGGTTTCTCTGTTGTGCTTTTTACTATTATATCTCTGTATAGTTTTTTAAGTAATTGCTCTAGGGTTTACAGCAAGCATACTTAACTTTTCACAGCCTGCTTAAAACCAGTATTTCATCATATCGGGTGGGGTGCAGAGCGCTCTATAGGTTCCTTTATCTTTCCCCGTTATGTTGTAGTTGATGTATTACTTCTGCCTACATTGAAAACCCCATTAGGCAATGTTATAATTTTTTCTTTCAATCGTCAAACATATTTTAATGAACTCAGGAGGGACATAGTCAACAATAATTAGCCAGACCTTCATCCTTTTTGTTGCTCTTCCTTCATTTCTGATGGTCCAGGTCTCCTTCTGGCATCATTTCTCTTCTGTCTGAAGAACTTTATTTAGCAGTTCTTTTGGAGCAGATCTGCTGGCATTACGTCCAGGCTTTGTAGCTGTATTCACTTGGAGAGATAGGGTGGAGAAGGCTTTCTCCATCTTACCTGAGATTGGAACACTGGCATTGATGTTTTTTATATCCTTTTTTTTTTTTTTCTGTATGCTATATGGTGAGGGTTATATTTCATTATTTTTCCATGTGACTATCCCATTATTGCAGTACCATTTGTTGATTTTTGGGGGTGGAGGGTGGGGGCTGAAGGGCACGGGCCAGGAATTGAACCTGGGTCTCCCTCATGGCATGTGAGAATTCTACCACTGGACAGTGTTTGCACCCCGTGGTATTGACTTTTTAATTTCTCTTTTGACAATGTTTTAATTGCATATTCTAAAATTATTTCTTTGAAGAATTGCAGAAGTGGCGGTGCCCTGATTATTATGAGAACAATGTCCATAAGATGCAGCTCCCATTTTCCAGCAAGCTCCTCAGCAGCACTTTGACCTCTGAGGAGAAACAGGAGAGGCGGCAGCA
This sequence comes from Tamandua tetradactyla, assembly GCF_023851605.1. NCBI lineage: Eukaryota > Metazoa > Chordata > Mammalia > Pilosa > Myrmecophagidae > Tamandua > Tamandua tetradactyla. The sequence continues at coordinate 13,247,642 of NC_135327.1, read as the reverse complement.
GCAACTGAGGCGGCTGCAGGAACTCAATGCCCGTCGGCGGGAGGAGAAGCTACAGCTTGATCAGGAGCGGCTGGACAGACTACTCTATGTGCAAGTAATAGCAGACCCGGGGGTGGTCTCCAGCCTTGCACAACACAAGGGCAATTAGTGGTCTCCAGCTGTGAAATGCATTGACCATCTAAGTTAACCTTGGAGTCAAGGAGTCCAGGGCAGTTTGTCAGTATAGAGATTTTTAAAGTGCTGTGTAGAACTCTGGACTTGTTATTTTTGCCTTATAATCTTCTTTATTGTATTTTTAATTCTAAATATAGCACACATGATACATAGTCACAAATCTTAATTGTACAGCTTGATGAATTTTCTCAATGTGAACATACCCATCTGTCACAATGATCAAGTAACAAAGTTACCAATACCGCAGACGCCTCCCTCATGTCTCCTCTCAGCCAGTAGCATTCCCAGCTCCTCCAACCCAAAAGGTAAAATTTCTGATGTTTGTCCCCATGGATTAGTTTCCCTGAAACAGTGATATGATGCTAGCCTAGAGCCATCTGGAGAGGTGAGCAGTTTGTGAAACTTTGATGAGAGATGGAGGTGTGATTTTTTTTTTTTTTGGTGGAGCAGGCTAGGTGAGTTCTGGAAGCCCTCTCCTGCATTTAGTCCTTCTCTGTTGGCTTCTCAGCCACTTCTTTTTCTTTCTTCTTTGTGATTGCGCTGTTTGTCCTGCGGATGACTCGTGATTGCTCTGATTTCAGGAGCTTCTAGAGGATGGCCATATGGATCAGTTTCACAAAGCGCTGATAGAGCTGAACATGGACTCTCCAGAAGAGCTGCAGTCCTACATACAGAAGCTCAGTTCAGCAGTGGAGCAGGCGAAGCAGAAAATTCTTCAAGCAGAAGTCAGCCTGGAGGTGGACGTGGTAGACAGCAAACCACAGGTGACTGACAGAGGGCCTTGGGGTGGAGGTGCTGTAGGGTCATTCCGAGAGAGTAGCCTTTCCCAGGTGGAGGAGGGTCTTGAGAAAGCTGACATTAAAGGGGCTGTGACCAGACTCGGGAGTGGGGGTCAGTGTGATAATTGTAGTGAGGATGAGTAGGGGTGTTTGCAGAATCGTGGGTGTCCTGCCCCTGAGGCTGAGTCAGCGGTGGAAGAGCTGACTCTCACTGCCTTCGCGGAGGACGGGGTCCTTCTGATTGTAAACCACCTCTTTCTAAACCATTGCTCTTATTCTGTCCTCCAGCCTCAGGTGAAATATTCTCCTTTTTCCAGGGTTTACCCTCAAGCCTGGAAAATTCCCCTTAAAAATGGTAGTCACCTATATTGAACAGATTTAGAATACATTGTCACTCGTTTGAATAAATGCTTGCCTTTGTATTCTATATGCAATACATGTCACATGACTTTTGGTGTGGGGGGCATTGTTGAGGGGCATTGCCTTGTTTAAAAGTTTGGGGGGTGGTGCAAGGGTAGTTCAGTGGTAGAATTCTCGCTTGCCATGAGGGAGACCCGGCTTTGATTCCCAGCCCATGCATTTCCAAAAAAATTCAGCAAATGGTGCTGCAATAACGGCAGTGTCACATGGAAAGAGAATGAAATGTGATCCCCACCATACAGCACACAAATAAAAAAAAAAGTGAGTTTGAGTGCCTGCTTACATTTGTAGTATAGATGAACAGGTTCTAGAAAAGTATATTTAAATGCTCTGAATTATGACAGTAATGTACTGGCTTTGTAGATTCCACAAGTAAGAAGGGACCTATTCAGTGCAGGACTCTTTTCATAAGCATGCTTAGCTGTTGGTTGTTGGGTCTGCTTGAACCCTTCCAAGACACCACCTCAAAAGATAATTGGTTCTACAATGCTGTTGTTAGAACATTTTTCTATAGGGCACAACAAAATATTTCTTCCTGTAGTCTCTCCCCTTTGAGTCCAGAAGGGTAAGACTTGCCCACCTTTCAAGTGGCGGAATGGCAGATGGCTGACGACGACACCCAGGAACCCTCCCCCCAACTTCTTTTGCTTAGGTTAAAATGAAAATGCAAGTGTCCAAAACCCTCTGTTGGGAATGACGCAATCAAGTCTCGTCCCCACGCGGGTTCATCGTTGTGAGGAGGAACCTTTTCCATAGGACTCTGCAGATAGGAAGCATTCTATCACCTGGGCGCTCTTAGTCACATCTTAATCCAGCCTAAAGGGGCTTGTTAAGGGGCCTGATTGTTCAGCTTCTCAATTTTGGCATATCCATTTATAAGTTATTAAGGAATCTGTTAAGTTTTTCTGTTAGTCTAGGCTATTTTGCAGGGCAGCAGCTATCAGACCCTTCTCTCCCTCGGCGTTCTGTGGGTGGTGGGACTCCCGCAGACAGTAAGTCTTCCACGGGGCCCCAGCCTTGAGAGGGAATGTGGGTGTTGATTAGGCTTATTTCAGTAAGAAAGGGCAAGGGATAAGCAAAGCCTATTCCTGGGGTTTTAATCTTTTAGTCTCTGTATTCATGTATGTTCTTTTTTAATTGAAATTTTTTTTTTAATTTGATAACATACAGACATGAACATTCTTACCATATGATCAATCATTCTTGGTATATGATCAGTAACTCCCAATATCATCACATAGTTGTATATTCATCACCATGATCATTTCTTAGAACATTCACATCAATTCAGAAAAAAGAATAAAAAGAAAAAATCTTATGCATACCATATCCCTTACCCTTCCTGTCACTGACTGCTGGTATTTCCATCTACCCAATATGTTTCAGTCTTTATTTCCCCTTATTTTTTTTCTATACCCCTTACCATTTCCTTTCATTGATCACTAACATTTCAATCTACTAAATTTATTTTAACATTTGTTCCCCCTATTATTTATTTATTTTTAATCCATAAGTTTTACTCATCTGTCCATACCATAGATAAAAGGAGCATCAGATACAAGGTTTTCACAGTCACACAGACACAAAGCTATATGATTATACAATCATCTTCAAGAAACATGGCTGCTGGAACACAGCTCTACATATTCAGGTACTTCCCTCCAGCCTCTCCAATAAACCTTAACGAAAAAGGTGATATCTATATAATGTGTAAGAATAACCTCCAGGATAACCTCTTGACTCTGTTTGGAATCTCTCAGCCATTGACACTTTGTCTCATTTCCCTCTTCCCCCTTTTGGTCTAGAAGGTTTTCTCAATTCCTTGATGCTGACTTCCAGCTCATTCTAGGATTTCTGTCCCACATTGCCAGGGAGGTTTACAGCCCTGGAGTCATGTCCCATGTTGGGGCGGGGGGGTGGGGCAGTGAGTTTGCTTGTGTTGACTGAGAGAGAGAGGCCGCATCTGAGTAACAAAAGAGGTTCTTTGGGGGTGACTCTTAGGCCTAATTTTTAAATAGGCTTATCCTATTATTTGTGGGGATAAGTTTCATATGAACAAACCCCAAGACTGGGGGCTCATCCTTTTGCTTTGGTTGTCCCCACTGCTTGTGAGAATATCAGAATTTCTCCACATGGGGGAATTGAATTTTCCCCCATTCTCGCCATTTCCCCATGGGAACTTTGCAAATACTGTTTTTATTCACTGTTCAAATCACTCTGGGATTTATTGGGGCATCACTCTGGACAAACCTACAAAATCTCATGTCCTATTCAAAATTCTGTTTACTCAGGGTGTTCAATTAAACTGTCCACACAAGTTATATTAGGAAATGCACTAGTCAAAATATAAATTTTGTACCAAATAAACATTTTTTGCTTTAGTCTCACACGTAAGTTTCAAAATATGATTTATTATCAATTTTCAACACCCTGCAATATTGAAATTCCTTTGTTCTTCCTCATGCAATGTATGTTCTCTTTTTAATAGCTTTGACAATCTTTTTTTTTTTGCAGGGGCAGGCACTGGGAATCAAACCCCGGTCATGGGCATGGCAGACGAGAACTCTGCGTGCTGAGCCACCGTGGCCCGTCCTGACAATCTTTGATAATTTTTTTTTTAGTTTCTATTGAAGTATCTTCACGAACTGTACCCAAAGTATACAATGAGAGGCTCACATTGTCATCGCATAGTTGTTTATTCATCACTATGATCATTTCTAGAGAATTTGCATCACTCCAGAAAAAAGAAAAGAAAAGAAAAAATCCATACGTCCCATACCCTATACCCCTACCTCTCATTACCACTAATATTGCAGTCTACCCAATTTTTTTTTATAGTTTTTATATAAACTTTTAGCACTGGGCAAATTTCCTTTTCTTTCTCATGACAATGAACTAATAGAACTAAAGCATATGAAATTACAGATTGTTTTGTTTGTTCTCAGACCCCTGACCTGGAGCAGCTAGAGCCATCTCTGGAAGATGTGGAAAGCATGAATGATTTTGAACCCTTGTTTTCAGAGGAGACTCCTGAAGTGGAGAAGCCAGTTACCACAGTCCAGGTTTGATTGCTGTAGGCTAAACCATGCTCTCACTTTGAAACTGTTGACTTAGGTGACCAGGCTAGTCTGGTATGCTTCTTTAGGAAGATAAAAAAATATGTCAGTGGTAGTTTATCAAAAAGGGGAGGGTGGTACTAATACTTAAAACATCCATAGTCAGATGTTTTTCTACAGTGATTGATTGAGGTTCCAACACCAAGATCTGAGTCTGAGAGAGACAGTCTGGCTGGCAGAAACATTTGGGCAGATAAATTGAGGACTTCAGGCCTGAATACTTTAGCTTTTAAGGTTTCATTTAAATTTAAGTCAATGCCATTAATCCTTTTTTTTTTTTTTTTTTTTTTAATTTTTTACATGGGCAGGCACCGGGAATCAAACCTGGGTCCTCTGGCATGTCAGGCAAGCATTCTTGCCTGCTGAACCACCGTGGCCCACCCAATGCCATTAATCTTAATCTTCATTTGGGACTACATTTTTGTCATTACATGGCAACCAGTTAAATTGATCTGGTCTGAGTCCCTCCTGAGTACGAGAGCTGTCCTGTCTGTGTAGACAGTGGTGCTGAGTAAGGCCATGGGCAGGGAGCATGTCCTTCCACTGTAGGCCTTTCTGTTGCCGGCCACGAAGTGTCTTTCCCTGAAACTCAACAACCATTTCATCATGCAAGTTTGTAACTGTTTATAATTCAGCGATTGACAGAAGGCAGAATATTGAATTTTCAGGTCAGGAGAGTTGGGAAGAGCCTGTTCTGTTCTAGCATGAATAAAGCACAGAAGCTGTTTTGGACTGAGAAACATAGTTTGAGAAAATTAGTAACTGGGATGTTTGTCATTGTGGCCTAAAAATATCTTCTAAACCTTGGGTTTTTAAAGCCCGTGTTTAACTTGGCAGCGTATCATCAGCTGTTTGTTGGGACAGAAAGAATTCGAGCCCCAGAAATTATTTTCCAGCCATCCCTCATAGGAGAAGAGCAGGCTGGGATAGCGGAGACCCTTCAGTATGTTCTGGACAGGTGAGGCATGAAACTTCTTCTCCCTGTATTTCCTGAACCATTTCCTTGGATTTTTGTATTGAATGTCCACTTGATAGTTAGATCCTTTGGAAATCTGTCTCAGTCTGTCTTTTTATGGTTTGCTGTGTTCAGAAAGTATTCGTTTATCTACTGTCAGGCCTGGCACATATTTGGGGCTCTATAATTCTTTACTGAACGTGGAAATTCCAGTTGATTTAAGGAGGTTTAAGAATTCCTTCTAAGTTTGAGGAAAATAATCTTTGTGTTATTGGCTCTTATATAAACCCTCATATTATTAAAGAACTAGTGATTTTAAGTTACCCTAAAAATATGCAGAGCTTATTAAAGTGATTTTCTTTCCTCCCAGACATTTTATTCAAGAGTTTACATTTCTTTAAGAATGCTCTTCCCCTACCCCCATTTATGCAACCATTTCCCTGCAATGTGAGTTTTCTTAATTCAAGTTGAATAAATAGGAAATGTAATTTGTAATATGCTGAAACTTCATCAAGCAAGGAAAAAACATATTGCAGCTACTTTGAGTTTTTTATTAACAATGGGTAGACAAGTGTTCATAAGATAAAGGTGTTTTTTTTTTTTAAAAGTGCGAGTGGAGAGAGATGATTCCTCAAAAGAGAGGCAGGACTTTTTGGGGTGATAGAAATTTTTGTATCTTAATTGTGGTGGTGGTTACTGGAGTGTGTGAATTTTTCATAGCTTATAGCAGTGTTATTTTTGGTCCTCAATAAAGTTGGTTTATAGGAAGGCTTACAAATTCTAATCATGTTAAGGCATGGATGTAAGCATACGCATTAAGGTTTTGACTAGATTTTTGGAAACATTTCACTGTTGAGTATTCTGTAGAGATACAAATGAAAAATTTGAAGTTGGGGTTATTTTTTTTTGGCTTTCTGTGTAGAGGTTTTATATTTAGTACTTGGAACTTACATTTCCCCATTGATATTATCCTTTAATATTCAAGTTGGAAGGACTACCCAGAAGGAACCGTTTCTCTCCTAGGTATCCAAAGGACGTTCAGGAGATGCTGGTTCAGAACGTTTTCCTCACTGGAGGGAACATGATGTATCCTGGGGTGAAAGCCAGGATTGAGAAGGAGCTGCTGGAGATGAGGCCCTTCCAGTCTGCTTTTCAGGTACTGATTGCTCAGATAATAGACTGTTTGGAAAAATAGCATTTATTGTTTGTTTTCTGCTTGCAAGATTAAAGTAAATGAGGAAATTAATTTGTGATCCCATCACCCAAAGATATCCATTGTTTATGTTTTTGGTGGCTTTTCCTCTTACATCTATGTCTAATTTGTTTTCGTGGCTTTTCTCTTAAGCCTATGTCTGATTTTTTTAATTTTTTTTTTTAGTTTTTTTTAATAAAACCAATCAACATACAATATGAGCATTTCTTTTTATCACATAATTGTATATTCCTCATCCTGATCATTTCTTAGAACATTTGCATCAATTCAGAAAAAGAAATAAAAAGAAAGCAGAAAAAAAATTCCTACGTACCATACCCTTTACCCGTCTTACTCATTGATCACTAGCATTTCAATCTACTAAATTTATTTTGACATTTTTTCCCTCTATTTATTGATTTTTAATCCATATGTTTTACTCATCTGTCCATAAGGTAGATAAAAGAAGCATCAGACACAAGGTTTTCACAGTCACACAGTCACATTGCAAAAGCTATATCCTTATACAATCATCTTCAAGAAACATGGCTACTGGAACACAGCTCTACATTTTCGGGCACTTCCCTCCAGCCTCTCTGTTACACCTTAACTAAAAAGGTGATAGCTATTTAATGTGAGAATAACCTCCGGGATAACCTCTCGACTCTGTTTGGAATCTCTCAGCCATTGACATTTTATTTTACTTCATTTCTCTCTTTCCCCTTTCGGTCGAGAAGATTTTCTTAGTCCCTTGGTGCTGAGTCCCAGCTCATTCTAGGATTTCTGTCCCACGTTGTCCTCTGTCTCATTTTTAAAACAGAATTTGACTAGTGTTTTATATCCTTTTTTTTTTTAATTGGAAAAGGAAAGCATGCACATAATAGAATTCCTAGTACAAAAGAGTGTACATTGAACATAAGTCCTTTCCCACACCCAGTCCCTTGTCCTTGAGGCAAAGCTGTTCTTTCACAGATTTTCTTCATATACAATAATCTGAATTTTCCTAACATATCATGAGCATTTACCCATGTTACCATTCTTCTAAAATACTGGTTTTTTTAATGACTGTATGGTCAGAAAATACGATCTGAGCTACCACCATGGACCAGGCCCAGGATGCTGAGATGAACTCAGTACAGCCTCAGCTGCAAAAAACTCACTGCCTGAAGGGGCAGCAGCTAAGTAAAGGGCCACGTTAACCCAGGGCATGGTGGGAACAAGTCCTGTCAGTCTTGGAGTTCAGAGAAAGCTCCGTGGAACCGAGTCTTGTAAGAATGATTGGGTGTTTACCATCTAGACAGGGTGGGGAGGGATGGGATGGTGAGGGCATTTCAGACAGGGGGACTAGCATGAGCAAAGGCTTTGTGTCAGAGGCTTGTTTAGGGCATAAGGAGTAGGTGAGCATATGGCTGCTAAAGAAGAGTTGGGGAGGTGAGAGAGGAGATGAGACTGGAGAGGTCAGCAGGGCCCAGGTGATGAAGAGCTTGTGTGTCCTGCTAAGAAGCTGGGCCTTGGCCCTCTCTACTGTGTGATGTAGTCATTCAGGGTGCCGTTTCTAAGTCAGACCTGGGCTTTGTTCCTAACTCCATCACCACCGTTACTGCATTTTGCTAAGCTGTTTCCTTACCAGTAAGAAGGGCTTCGCATAGCACCTGTTACCAGGACTCAGTGGGCTTGTGCACGTGAAGTGCTCAGCACAGGGCCTGGCACCTACTGACACTCAGCCCTAGCTATATTATCTTACTAGGTAGTGGGGAGTCATGTGATCTGATTTGCATTTTAGGAAGATAATTTTGTTAATGCTGCTATATATTGGGAGAAAGATTGAAAGTGGCAATTAGGAGGCAACTCCCCATCCTTCAGGGTGAAGTCCTCTCACTCCTCAGCACCACCACAGTTTATGAGGGCTCCTGTGATCTGACCTTGAATAGCTCCCCAGCCTTCTGTCTTATCACTGCCTCTTCCATACTCCAACGTAGGAAACTACTGTTAGTCCCCCAAGATATGCCATGTGTTCTTGCCTTGGGGCTTTTGCACATGCAGGTTCTCTGCCTAGAGTATTCGTCCTAGCTTATTCCGATTCTCTCATGGCTGGCTTAGATGTCACTTCCTCCAGAAAGCCTTCCCTGTCGTTATCTGTATTCCTTAATAGACCCACTTTGGTTAAGGCAGGGACAGTGCTGTCTTATGAATAGTTGTACTCCAAGCCCTTGGCACAGTGTTTGTCATGTGGTAGTCCCGCAGGAAGTATGAAGGCAATAGCAAAGGGAGAGAAGAGGAGGGAGTTGATGTAAGAGAGGTTAAGGAAGTAAAATTGTCAAACTTGCTAGTAGATTGCATTTAGGCAGAGAATTAGGATTTAAGACTTAAATTCCCAAGTTCTAGATTGGACACTGATTTGATAAATATGACATTCAGTCAGCTAGGAAATACGGGAGGAGAAGAACGGGCTTGAGGGGGATAGTAATGAATTCCATTTCCAGGGTTGGTTGAGTTGAAGTTGCAGTTGAAGTTGCAGTGGGAGTAGGACCCCGGGAAGAGAGGACACACAGACAGCTTGATAAATTGCAGGAGAAAGGTAGAAGGGTAGATTCAGACCCCTAGCATAAAGGTGCTAGTGGGCACTTTGGGAGAATGGGTGAAGTCAAAGTTAAACCCTGAATAGCACCAGTTTTTAAGGGCAGTTGGAGGGTGAAGGCATCTGTGAAGAGGCCTAGGAAGGAGGCAGTGGAAAAGGCTAGAGAACAGGAGGGGGTAGCAGCACTGAAATGAAGAGGGTTAAGTTAGATTTATACAGGCGCAGGTGCATGGCAGGGTTAACTTGTGAAGAAATCATTGAGAGAAAATCTTTTATGATTTTCAGGAACCATTTCTAGATAATTCCAAAAGTCTTTCCTGGGAATTACTTAGTGAGCATAGGTTGTAAGAAGACTGCCATCAGATCCCAGCGTCGTGTCTGTTAGTCATTGTGGTCTCACATGGTATGGTCTCAACTTCCATCTCTCACTTTCTGTCACATACTGATCATCTAAGGCCCTACATGATCTTTAGGAGGTAGAGATTCCCACGATGTATTCAACTCTTACTCAGGTATTTTTATTTTTTTAATACAGTGTCTGTTGCTTTTTCTTAAATGGCAAAATATTTATCATTCAAATATAAGACAATTTAGACAAGCCAAAAGGAAAACAGAAAAATGCTAGCCACTGTGTGAACACTGTTATATATATTCACACATACTTCCAGGTCATTGTGACACCTTTTCTATGTCAATAGGTACATTTTCCAAAACATCCCTTTTTATGACTGTATAGTATTCCATTGTTAAATATGTTTTGATACATTTTTAATTAGTAATATGATAGCTCCTTAACCCTGTGCCAGGCAGTATACACCTATTTTCCCACTGACTCCTCTTAGCCAGAGTGAGTGGCTCGTGTTAATTTTGTTTGTGGAAGAATTATTCCCAGAAGAAAGTCAGGTCCATTTTGGGAAGTCACTTGCCTGATTGGTGAGCCCAGGCAGACTTCTTGCACTTTGATCTCCTTCATTTTCTTCCATCTGTGCATGCTAATTCCACTTTGTGCCACTTAACCTCAACTTTGGAAAGTTCTGAAGCCACCATTCCAACCTGGAACTCCTAGGGTTAGTGGGAGTAGGGAAGTAAGAGGAAGATGGGAAGTCAGGTGACTCCAGAAAACCAGGAGGCCGGTTGGAGCTACAGGGTGTTACCCCGAATGGTCAGGTAAGTCCAGTTGAGCATCAGTCTCAAACCAATAATGTCCAGCTTCCCGTTGAAAATGAGCCTGCCTACATCAGAAAGAACACCCCAAGTCTTCCATCTCTGCTGTCATTTTTTCTGAACTCTTCTGCTCCCATGGCCAGAACCACCTCACATCAGCCTCTGCTTCCCTTTGCTTCGTGGAGAGAGAGCAGGGCCACAACGGCCTTTCCTCCGGGTGCGTGCCCAGCCTCTGCCCGGCAGCATAGCAGTCCGGGGGCTGAGAGGGCCAGGCCTTGTGTTCTTAAAATACCTGACAACTGTTCATTCTGTGAGGCCATTTCCGATGTACTCTGATTATTCTTTTTTAAACACTCTCTACTCTTCTCATCTCCCTGTCCCCTGGTAATCCCTAATCTGCTTTCTGTCTCTTTGAATTTGCTATTTCTAGTTCTCTCTTATAAGTGATATCATACTTTTTATCTTTATGTATCTTCCTTATTTCACTGCACATAATGTTTTCATGTTTCTTCCATATTGCTGCATGTCTCATAACTTCATTTTGTCTTATGGATGAATAATATTCCAGTGTGTACAACATTTTGTTTATCCATTAAATCGTTGATAGATTTGGTTGATTGTACCTTTTAGCTACTTGTAATAATACTACTGCTATAAACATTGATTTTAAGTGTTTGTGACCCTGTTTTCACTCTCTAGTTGTATATCTAGAAATGGTATTGCTGAGTCAAATGGTAATTCTATATTTAGCTTTTTGAGGTACTGCCATATTGCTTTCTACAGAGGCTGCATCATTTTACATTCTCACCAATAATGCATTAGAGTTCCAAATAGTCTTCATCTTCTCTAACACTTATTTTCCATTTAAAAAAACATAGTAGCCATCCTTGTGGGTGTCAGGTGGTATCCAGGGTTTTAGCTTCCCTGATGGCTGATGATGTTAAGCATCTTTTCATGTGTTTATTTACCATCTGTATAATGTCTCTGGAGAAATGCCTATTCAAGTCCTTTGCACATTTTTTAAATTGGGTTGTCTTTCTGTTGTGTTGTAATAGTTTTTTATATACTCTGGATAGTAAACCTTTATCCAGTATATGGTTTGAAACTATTTTCTCTCACTCTGTAGATTGTCTTTTAACTTTTAATAATTTCCTTTGTTGCAAAAATATTTTAGTTTTAATGAAATCAAATTTAGTTGTTTGTTTTGTTGCTCATGCTTTTGGTATTGTATCAGATAGTCCAATGTGGAAACCCAGGTCATGAAGATTTGCCCCTGTGTTATCTTCTACAAGTTTTAGAGTTTTAGCTCTTACATTCAGGTCCTTGAACCATTTTGAGTTGATTTTTGTGTATGGTATGAGGGTAGGGGTCTACCTTTATTCCCCTGCATCTGGGTATCCAGTTTTCCCAGCACCATTTGTTGATGAGACTTTAACCTCCCCATTGCATGTACTTAGCACCGTTGTCAAAATCAGTTGGCCACAGAGATGTGGGTCTATTTCTGGACTTTCTGTTTTGTTCCACTCATCAATTTGTGTGTCTTTGTGTCAGAACTACACTGTTTTACTTACTGTTACTTTATAATACACTTTGAAATTGGGAAATGTGAGTCCTCCCTGTTCTTCTTTTTCAAGATTCTTTAAGCTATTTGGTACCCCTTGGAGTTCCATAAAAATTTGAGGATCAGTTTTTCCATTTTTTCCATTTCTGCACAAAATGCTGCTGGAATTTTAATAGGGATTGCATTGATTGCCTTGGGTAATATTGACATGTTAACTCTTCAAACAGTGTGAACATAGGTTGTCTTGCCTATGTCTTCTTTAATTTCTTTCAGTACTGTTTTGTAGTTTTCATATACAAGTCTTTTATACCTTTAGTCAAATTTATTCCTAGATAATTGATTATTTTAGATGCTATTGTAAATGAAATTGTTTTCTTAATTTCCTCTTCGGGTTACTCTTTGCTATTTTATAGAAATTTTTTTATTTATTTATTTATTGTTCTTGTACCCTGACATTTTGCTGAATTAATATATTAGCTCTAATATTTTTTTTTGTTTATGTATCCCTTTGGGTTTTCTATATAAGGGTATATTGTCTACAAATAGAGATAGTTTTACTTCTTCCTTTCCAGTTTGGATACGTTTTATTTGTTTTTCTTGTCTGATTGCTCTAGTAAGAACTTCTAGTACAGTGTTGAAAATCAGTGGTGAAAGAGGGCATCCCTTGTCTCATTCCTGATCTTAGGGGAAAAGCTTTAAGTCTTTCACCATTGAATATGTTTTTAGCTGTGGGTTTTTCTTAATTGGCCTTTATCATGTTGAGAGAATTCCCTTTTACTCCTATTTTTCTAAGTCCCTTTATCAAGACAGGGTGCTGAATTTTGTTGAATGCCTTTTCTGCATCTATAAGGTAATCATGTTTTTTCTGTAGTGTATTACATTGATTGATTTTCATTTGTTGAACTACCCTTGCATTCCTGGGATGAATCCCACTTGGTCAGAGTGTATAATCTTTTTAATATGCCGCATTGGATTCAATTTGCTAGTATTTTGTTAAGGATTTTTGTATCTGTATTGATAAGGAAAATTGGTATATAATTTTCTTTTCTTGTGATGTCTTTATCAGAGTTTGGTATCGAAATAATGCTGGCCTCATAGAATAAATTAGGAAGTGTTCCTTCCTCTTTTTTTTTAATATTGATACATCTTAACATACAAACATTTCATACATGGTGAACAGTCAGTGGCTCACAATATCATCACATAGTTGTGTATTCATCACTATGATCTTTTCTTTTTGAGCATTTATATCACTCCAGAAATAGAAATAAAAAAGAAAAAACTCATACATACCGTACCCTTTGCCCCTCCCTCTCACTGACCACAAGTATTTCCATCTACCAAATTTATTTTAGCCTTTTTCCCTCTATTTATTTTTTGTCCATATTTTTACTCATCTGTCCATACTCTAGCTAAAAGGACCATCAGACACAAGGTTTTCACAGTCACACAGTCACACGTTATAAAAGCTATGTCATAATACAATCTTCAAGAAACAAGGCTACTGGAACACAGCTCTACAGTTTCAGGTACTGCCCTCTAGCCACTTCAATATACCGTAAACTAAAAAGGAGATGCCTATATAATGTATAAGAATAACTTCCAGGATAACCTCTAGACTCCATTTGAAATCTCTCAGCCACTGATACTTTATTTTGTCTCATTTCTCTCTTCCCCCTTTTGGTCAAGGAGATTTTCTCAGTCCCTTGATTCTGGGTCCAGGCTCATCCCAGGATATCTGTCTCACGTTGCTAGGGAGATTCACAACCCCTGGGAGTCATGTCCCACATAGTTGGGGAAGGCAGTGGGTTCACTTGCTGTGTCGGCTTAGAGAGAGAGGCCCACAACTGAACAACAAAAGAAATTCTCTGGGGGTGACTCTCAGGCCTAATTTTAAATAGGCTTAGCCTATCCTTTGCAGGAATAAGTTTCATAGGGGCGAACTCCAAGATCGAGGGCTTGGCCTATTGATTTGATTGACCCCACTGCTTGTGAAAATGTCAGAAATTCTCCAGATGGGGAAGTTGAATATTTCCCCTTTTCCCCCCATTCCCCCAAGGGGACTTTGCAAATACTTCTTTATTCACTGTCCAGATCACTCTGAAATTTATTGGGGCATCACATTAATCTGGGCAAATCAACAAAATCTCTTGTCCTCTTTAAGATTCCATGAACTTATGGTGTTCAATTAAACTGACTGTACAAGTTGAATTAGGAAATGCACTACCCAAAATATAAATTTTGTACCCAATATACATCTCTCCCTTCAGCCTCACACAGAAGAGAAGTTTTAAAATATGGACGATATCATCCTTTATCCGGTCTTCTCACATACCTTAGTCCTATCCAGATCAGCTTCACTCATAGCTTTACTCGATGTCTGATTGCTTTTTCAGCTTTATAAGTGTCTGTATGTGGTACTGCTGACTGTCATAGCTTCAGAGCTCTAACTCTGTCTCAGGTGTCACATAAATATCCAGAGTTTCTGGGAAAGACTGTGTTGTATTCAAACAGCTCAGTAGTCTCAGAATTTAGAATTAACAGTTAAACTTCCTGAATGTCTGTCACTACTGTAAGAGGTTACAATCTAGTACTCTTTACAATAAGTCCCAACCTGATACCCCATGCTCTAGACTTTAGTTCACTGAATTTTTATATTATAGTGAGTCCATATGATTGAGGCATGATAATATTTGTCTTTTTAGTTCCTGACATTTCATTCAACACACAGCTCTTAAGGTTCATTCATCTAGTTGCATGCCTCACAGCTTCATTCCTTCTTTTGGCTGCTCAGTAGCCCATTGTATGTGGAGACCGTGTGTTCTCCCTTCCATTCCTTAGTCGTTGTACCTTTAGACCACCTTCATTCATTGTGGATCACAAACACTGCCACCAGAAACACCAGTGTGCAAATGTCCATTCCTGTCCCCACACTCAGTTCTTCCAGGTATATACTGAGCAACGGGGTTTCAGGATCATGTGGCAAACCCACCCCTCGCCACCTGTGGAACCATCACACTGTCCTCCAAGGGGCTGCAGTGAATAAGTACATCTTTCTCCACATTTTCTCTAGCATTTGTTTCTCTTTGTTCATTTTTAAATGGTTTTATTCACACATCATACAATCCAGCTTAAATGTGTAGACATGCCTTCGCCACCATACTGTATCTGAAAACATTTCCTTTTCTTCTACAAAGAATCCATACCCCTTTCCCAATATTTAGTTTTGGCATAATGCCTCCGTTGCATTCAGCAGAAGCATATTACAATGTTACTGTTGACTGTAGACCTTAGCTTACATTGATTGTACTTTTTTCCCATATACCATCTATTTTCAAAACCCTACAATACTGAAATTCCTCTGTTCTTCTTCATGCAAAAACATTTTTTTAAGTTGTAAATTCAGTCACCATCATTGTATACTTTAGGCATTCCTAAATTATACCATGTCAGTCTTTATCCGCTGTCTTTCCTTCTGGTTTCATATGTGCCCCCAGCCCTTCTCCCTGTCATACATTCAGCTTCATTCAATGTACTTATATTATTTTGCTACAATCAGGTCGTATTGTGCTATCCATTTCCGAATTTTTACAGTCAGTCCTGTTGCACAATCTGTATTCCTTCAGCACAAATTACCCGATCTCTACCCTGTTTCTATCTCCTGGTAACCTGTGTTCTTATTGGTTTCCCTTGTATGTGATGGATTGCTTTTCTCTTGCTGCTTTCAAGATCCTGTCTTTCTCTTTGACCTCTGACATTCTGATTAGTAAGTGTCTTGGAGAACGTCTATTTGGATCTATTCTCTTTGGGGTATGCTGCACTTCTTGGATCTGTAATTTTAAGTCTTTCATAAGAGTTGGGAAATTTTCAGTGATAATTTTTTCCGTTAGTTTTTCTCCTCCTTTTCCCTTCTCATCTCCTTCCGGGACACCCACAACACATATATTTGTGCGCTTCATATTATCATTTAATTCCCTGAGTCCCTGCTCATATTTTTCCATTTTTTTCCCTATAGTTTCTGTTTCTTGTCGGATTTCAGATGTTCCATCCTCCAGTTCAATAATCCTATCCTCTGTCTCTCGAAATCTACCGTTGTAGGATTCCATTGTTTTTTTCATCTCTTCTACTGTGCCTTTCATTCCCATAAGTTCTGTGATTTGTTTTTCAGACTTTCCATTTCTTCTTTTTGTTCATTCCTTGCCTTCTTCATATCCTCCCTCAATTCATTGATTGGGTTTTTGATGAGGTTTTCCATGTCTGTTCATATATTGTGAATTAATTGTTTCAGCTCCTGTATCTCATTTGAATGGTTGGTTTGTTCCTTTGACTGGGCCATATCTTCAATTTTCCTGGTGTGATTTGTTATTTTTTTCTGGCATCTAGACATTTAATTACCTTAATTAGTTTATTCTGGAGATTGCTTTCACTACTCTTACCTAGGGTTTTCTTGCTGGATGAATTTGTTGTCTATCTGTTCTTTGACATTCAGTTCAGCTTTTTCTGGATCTCTAGCTTAGGTTTTGTTTAACATAGGAGAATTTTTCAGTTATTGTTTTCTTGTTTCTTGCCCTGCTTGTATGGTACCTTTTCCCCCCCACCCTTAGGAGGGTCTACTTAGGTATTATAGACTCCAGCCAGTTTTCCCAGACTAAACTGGCCTCCTATCAGGGGGAGGAAGTCACCTGCTTTGGTTTTCCCTGAGGGTGAGACCCAGCAGGTTAAAAGCCTTTCCTGTGAAGTCTCTGGGCTCTTTTTTTCTTATCCTGCCCAGTATGTGATGCTTGTCTGCCTGCAGGTCCCACCAGCATAAGATGATGCGGTACCTTTAACTTTGGCAGATTCTCCCTGCTGGGGGTGTGGTGGAGACGGTGGAGACGGAGGAGAGGTTGTAGGCTGGTTTTAGTGGCTTCAAATTGCCAAGCCCTGGGGTCTGAATTCCTTGAGGGAGAGATTCCACCTGAGTTGGGCTTCACCCCTCCCCTGGGGAAGGCACAGGCCGGAGAGAAGCCCTGAAAACAGCCTGTTTCTGCCTATGCCTGGGGCAGTTGCAACCCGAGAAGTCCTGCCGCTGAATCCAGAAGCAGCCAAGCCTCCGTAGAAACACAGCCACAAAACCCTCCGTTTCCTCCCCTTTTCTCTTTTTCCATTAGCCCAATGAGCGATCTCCGCCTTGACCAGGTTCACCTGAGCTGGGGGCTTATTTTTAGTGGTCAGAATTTGTTAATTAATTCCACAATTGGTGTTTGGTTGGTCTCAGCCCCTGCTGCTGGTAAAGTCTCTTTCCTTTCCCTCTGGGAAGCAGCCTGTGGGGGAAGGGTGCCGGCCGCCGTGGCTTGGGGAACTCACGGTTCTGTGGGGGCTCGCAGCCGGTCCAGCTGGTCCAGACTGGGGTACACTGTGTGTCTGATCACTGATGTGGCTCCGGGAGCTGTTCTGTACTGTTTCTGGTTATTTAGTAGTTGTTTTGGAGGACGAACTAAAACATGCACATTGCTAAGCCGCCATCTTGGCTACACACCTCCATAACCTGTGTTCTTAACATAAGTTCTCCATGTTCTCTCAATGTCAGTTCATATAAGTGAGACCATACAGTATTTGTCCGTTTGTTTCTGGTTTATTTCACTGAGCATGATGTCCTTAAGGTCCATCCATGTTGTTACATGCTTCATGACTGTATTCAGTCTTACAGCTGTGTAATTAATATTCCATTGTATGTATCTACCACAGCTTGCTTAGCCACTCATCCATTGATGGACATTTTGGCTGTTTCCGTCTCTTGGCAATTGTAAATAATGATGCTATAAACATTGGTGTGCAAATGTCCATTTGCATTTTTTCCATTTTTCTTGCCATTTGTTCTTTTGAATGTTCAAGTGTCCTGTCTTCCAATTTGTGTATTCTTTTTTAAAAGTCTTGAAGTCTACTGTATGAGTCTCTAACATATTTTTTTCTTCTTTTTTTGGCATGGGCAAGTTCTGGAAATCGAACCCGTGTCTCTGGCATGGCAGGCGAGAATTCTGCCACTGAGCCACCGTTGCACCGCTCTCTAATATACTTTTAATTTGGTCTACAGTATCGTTCATCTCTGTGCTATCTGATATTTCTCTCTTCTTTCATATTCTTCTTTATGCTTCTCCAGTGTTTTCTTGTTATCCTGTATGTCATTATAAACAACCTTAATTAGTTGTTCTAAATTCTGTGTGCCCTTGCATAATTTAATATGATCATTTAGCTGAGCCATATCTGCCTGGATCATCACATGCTTTATGATCTTCTCTTGTAGATATGACATTTTAATCTTAATAAGGTTATTTTGTAGGTTTATTTCCTTCCCTTGTGTAAGATTTTGAATCTACTTGTATTAACTTTGGAGATCCCCTTTTGGATTTGGTTTGCCTTCCTTCCTCTTGAAACCATGTCCCTAATCTCAGGGGATGGATTGCAGTTCTACTTAGAGCTTTATTTGAGAGTTTGTCAGATGGGCAGTTTGTCATACTACAGTTTGTGCTTCTCTCCAGCAGATGATGTTCTTGAGTCTTCTTGACCCCTTTTGCCCACCTATCCCGACTGCAGGTACAGTGTTTAGTGGCTGGTCACTGCACTCAGCTCAGCCCACCTCCTGACCCCACCCTTCTTGCCACACACACTTGTGTTCTCCTCGCTTCTGTGGGAGAAGAGGGGTGGTATCAGGACCCAAGCAAAGTGTCTTTCACTGGTTGGTTGTTGGACCGGCACCATTCTACCGTCTCTCCCTCCTCCCTGTGGAAATGCCCCCCAGTCTTTATCAAAAAAATGAGGTGCCCACAGCAGTGGGGTAGACACTAAACTTTGATTAAATGGAGTCTGTGCATGAGAAATGCACATCTGTTATCTTCCAAGTTTGCCATGGGAACTCCCGTGATGAAGCCAAAGGGAAAGTCTTCCTGAGCCAGCTGCGGGGGAGGCAGAGTTGTGACTGAGTGTATTCGCCCTGATCTCTCTGACCCAGTTTATCTGTTTTTTCTCTGAAGGCTCTCTTTAGAGTAGAAAACCCTGTATAATCACTCACCCTGGAACCACTGTCCTTGGTCCTTTTTCTATCTCATCTCTTGTTGTATGGCCCCAGGGTGAACTCAGCCTCTTCTTTTCCACCATCTTGCCAGAAGTTCTTGAGATCTTTTCTTCTTTTTTTAGTATCAGCATTGATAGCTATAAAGTTCCTCCTGAGCTCTGCTTTTACTGCATTCCATAAGTTTTGGTATGCTGTTTCTTTGTTTGCATTTGTCTCTAAGCATTTTCTTATTTCCCTTTTGATCTCTTCATTAGTTATTGGTTAAGAGTGTGCTGTTTAATTTCCTCATATTTGAAACTTTTTCAGGTTTTCCTTCTGGTACTGATTTCCACCTTCATTTCATTATGGTCAGAGAGGTTATTTTTTATGCTTTAAATAATTTAAAATTTATTTAGACTTCTTTTGTGTCATAACATATAGTCTGTCCTAGAGAGTCATGTCTGTGTGGACTTGAAAAGAATGTGTAGTCTACCGTTGTTGGGGGAAGTGTGCTTCGGGTATCACGTGGATCTAATTGGTAGATGGTGTTGTTCAGGCCCTCTCTTGCCTTATTGATCTTCTTTTCAGATATTCTATCCACTATTGAATGTGGTGTATTGAAATCTCCAACTATTATTGTAGAATTGTCTGTTTCTCCCAATTCTGTCAATGTTTACTTCATATATTTTGGTACTTTGCTGTTAGGTGCATGTATGTCTCTAATTTTAAAATATTTTTGAATTAATCTTTTATTGATATATATAATGTCCTTTGTCTCTTGTAGCAGTATCTGTCTTGAAGTGTGTATTCTGTGATATTAATATGGCCATCCCCATTTTCTCTTGATTACTATTTGCATGAAATATTTTTTCATCCATTTACATTCAGCCTATTTATATCTGTTGATCTAATATGGCTTTCTTTTAAACAGCAGTTGGTCATGTTTCTTTATCTTTTCTGCCAGACTTTGACTTTTGCTTGGAAAGTTTAATCCTTTTACATTTAAGAAAATTACTGATGGGGCAAAATTTAATTCTTCCATTTTGCTAATTTTTAGTAGGTCTTCTACCATCTTGTTCCGCTTTCCTTCCATTACTGCCCTTCCACTTCCTTTAGATTGTCTTTTATAATCAGCTATTTTGAATCATCCCTTTCTTTGTGTAGATCTTTTAGATGTTTTCTTTATGGTTACCATGGGTATGGTACTAAATCTATCATTAGTTTGTGTTAATTCCAACTTGACTGCAAGAACTTACATATAAACACCTCTACCGTTATCCCTCCATCCCTCTATTTTATGTTGTTCTTGTCAAAGATTACTTCTTTATGCACTGTTTATGCATTTAAGCATCAACAAAGTTTATGCTTATTTTTCTGTATTAAATTTTAAGCCTTCTAAGAAGTAAAAGACAATATTACACATGAAAAATTAAATAATTCTGGCTTTTTAATTTATTATCATTATTGAGATATTGTTTATAGTGTCTTTCTTTCAACACGAAGCATTCCTTTAGCATTGCCTGTAGGGCAGGTCTAGTGGTAATGAACTCAGTTTTTGCTTGTCTGGAAATATCTATCATTTTTTGAAGGACAACTTTGCTTGGTATATTATTCTCTAGTAACTGGTTGTCTCTTTCCATGCTTTAAATATGTCCTCCCACTGCCTTCTAGCCCCCATGGTGTCTATTGAGAAATCAGATGTTAATATCACTAAGGGTTCCTTGTACATGTCATGTCACTCCTCTCTGCTGTTTCTAAGATGCTGTCTTTGTCCTTGGCCCTGGGTAGTTTGATCCTAATGTTTCTTGGTGTGGATCTTTTTTGGGTTCATCATGGTTGGCATTAATATTGACTATCTTGGGTTTATATATCATATCTTTTATCACGTTTGGGGAATTTCTTGCCATTTATTTATAAATTTATTTATTCCATTTATTTTTTCAAATATTTTTTGTGGCACTTGATCTTTCTCTTTCTGGAACCCCTGTGATGCGTCACTGATGCGCTTGATGGTGTCCCAGAGGCTCATCAAGATCTTCTTTTGTTTTTCATTCTTTTTACTTTCTGTTCTTCAGCCTGGACAATTTCAATTGTTTTGTCTGCTTTGTATTTTTGTTTTTTTAATTTTTTTTTGTATAGTATAACATATATACAAAGCAAAGAAATAAAAAAGCAGTAGTTTTCAAAGCATTCTTTTTTTTCCAATTTATTTATTTATTAATTAAAAAAATTAAGAACAAACAAACAAACATTAACATATTCTGTTCTACATATTTAAAGCACTCTTCAACTGTAGTTACAGGACAGAACCCAGAGTTTGTCATGTCTACCATACCATCCTCTCAGATTTTTCCTTCTAGCTGCTCCAGAATATAGGAGGGTAGAGGGCTTAAATGTTTTTTTATCATCATAATCAACATTTTTTTCCTTCTTTTTTTGTGAAAAATAACATATATACAAAAAAGCTATAAATTTCAAAGCACAACACCATAATTAGTTGTAGAACATATTTCAGAGTTTGACATGGGTTACAATTGCACAATTTTAGGTTTTTACTTCTAGCTGCTCTGAAATATTGGAGACTAAAAGAGATACTGATACTTTATTAATTACATTTCTTTTCCTCCTTTTGGTCAGGATGGGATTGTTGATCCCGGTCTGGATTCATCCCTGGGAGTCCTCTCCCACGTTGCCAGGGAGACTTTTACCCCTGGATGTCATTCATGTCCCACTTAATGGGGAGGGCAGTGATTTCACTTGCAGAGTTGGGCTTAGAGAGACTGAGGCCACATCTGAGCAACAACAGCGGTCCTCCAGAAGTAACTCTTAGGTATGCCTATAGTAGTCTAAGCTTTTCTGCTACCTACATAAGCTTCACAAGAGTAAGCCTCATGATCGAGGGCGTGGCCTATTGATTTTGACACAGTATCGGGATTTCCTGATGATAAGGTTTAATACTTCTGTATTTTTCTCTGATCCCTCAGGGGACTTTGCCAATACTTTTTTTTTTTTTTTCTTCAGATGCAGCTTCATTCTGCCAATACTTTTTTATTATCTGCTTAATATAGTCTAGGATGTATCCAGACATTACAGTAATCTATACAGGATTAAAGGACCTCTTTCTTAGTCTGTGTTTCCAGTTGTTCAAATGAGCTATGTAGATAGGTTGAATTAGATTATGCACTACAGAAAATTAC
Organism: Tamandua tetradactyla; assembly: GCF_023851605.1. NCBI lineage: Eukaryota > Metazoa > Chordata > Mammalia > Pilosa > Myrmecophagidae > Tamandua > Tamandua tetradactyla. The sequence goes on along the minus strand of NC_135327.1, from coordinate 13,225,476 downwards.
AGTTCCAGACCAAATTGAACTTTTCTTCCATTGATCTCAAAGAGTATGTGTGGTTCTAAAATACAGACACTGTCTTCCTCACCCCTATGTTCTGAATTACTTTAACCCCAACCTGTTTGGCTTCGTTTTTCTCTCTAAATATCAGGTTATATATATAAAACAGCCTGTCAGAATCCAGAAAAAATAATCACCACTCCGGGCTTAATGTTTCTGCTCCAAAAGCTTACATCTAGGGCCCTGTTTTCTTATAAGCATTTTCTAAATGTGACCTTACCATTTTTGTTCTTTTGTTCCTGGCTTATTTTGTCTCACCGGATGTCCCATGTGTTCATTCACATTGTTGCATGCCTCACAACTTTGTTCCTTTTTGTAGCACAACAACATTTGTTCATAAGTATAAACCATCATTTGCCAGTCTACTTTTCTGTCAGTGCATCCTTCAGCCGCCTGCATTCATCGGGCATCATATAGAAGGCCCAAGCTCCACAGTCCATCAACATTCTCAATTTTAGATAATTTCATTGTTCCCAAGAGAAAAAGAAACAATAAACACACCCTCGCCAAATAGGAAATCTAAACCTCTTCTTGACTCTTGTCCCTTCCCCCATTATTAATCTCTGCTGTTGCGGTGTTGGTGTTGATGCTTTCCTTTTGAACATAGCTCTCATAACATGCAATAGCGGTTTTCCCTCTGTACCTGGACTTAAATATTCTTTATACAAGAATCATATCATTGAAGTAATTCTTGTGAGAACTAATTCATATTTTTAGTGTTAAATCAGTGGGATGCGTAGGTCTGTACAACTCCTTTCAATCTTATTCATCTTCAACATGGTAATATTACTTACAGACCGACTAGAGAACCACCTTTAGTCCTATCTTTTCCCTTACATTGAAGTTCAACCTCATTAGCTAACAGTTTACTCATCTCTAGCTTCTGTGTGTCTCTAAGTACCCCATATTCTGTATTATAAGTCTTTAATCTCTGTGATAGCCACTATTTTTCTATTTATTCTTTCAAATTCCTCTTTATGCTCTTCTACTGTCTTCATGATCTCCTTTGTGTCATTTGCTATCCCACTTATTTTATTAAGTAGAGTTGTACGAACATCTTTGATTAGTTGTTCTACCGTCTGTGTCTCCTCTGTTGTTTTAATTTGGTCATTAGGCAGGGCTATATCTGTCTGCATTGTGATATGCTTAGTCATCTTCTACTGTCTTTGTGGCATGTAATATCTTTTTTTTTTATTAATTAACGAAAAAAAGAAATTAACCCAACATTTAGAAATCATACCATTCTACATATGCAATCAGTAATTCTTAACATCATCACATAGATGCATGATCATCGTTTCTTAGTACATTTGCATCGGTTTAGAAGAACTAGCAACACAACAGAAAAAGATATAGAATGTTAACATAGAGAAAAAAATAAAAGTAATAATAATAGTAAAAAAAAAAAAAAGACAAACAACCAACCAGACAGACAAAAACAAAAATAAAACAAAACAAAACAAAAAAACAAAAACCTATAGCTCAGATGCAGCTTCATTCAGTGTTTTAACATGATTACTTTACAATTAGGTATTATTGTGCTGTCCATTTTTGAGTTTTTGTATCTAGTCCTGTTGCACAGTCTGTATCCCTTCAGCTCCAATTACCCATTATCTTACCCTGTTTCTAACTCCTGCTGGACTCTGTTACCAATGACATATTCCAAGTTTATTCTCGAATGTCGGTTCACATCAGTGGGACCATACAGTATTTGTCCTTTAGTTTTTGGCTAGACTCACTCAGCATAATGTTCTCTAGGTCCATCCATGTTACTACATGCTTCATAAGTTTATCCTGTCTTAAAGCTGCATAATATTCCATCGTATGTATATACCACAGTTTGTTTAGCCACTTGTCTGTTGATGGACATTTTGGCTGTTTCCATCTCTTTGCAATTGTAAATAACGCTGCTATAAACATTGGTGTGCAAATGTCTGTTTGTGTCTTTGTCCTTAAGTCCTTTGAGTAGATACCCAGCAATGGTATTGCTGGGTTGTATGGCAATTCTATATTCAGCTTTTTGAGGAACCGCCAAACTGCCTTCCACAGTGGTTGCACCATTTGACATTCCCACCAACAGTGGATAAGTGTGCCTCTTTCTCCGCATCCTCTCCAGCACTTGTCATTTTCTGTTTTGTTGATAATAGCCATTCTGGTGGGTGTGAGATGATATCTCATTGTGGTTTTGATTTGCATTTCTCTAATGGCCAGGGACATTGAGCATCTCTTCATGTGCCTTTTGGCCATTTGTATTTCCTCTTCTGATAGATGTCTGTTCAAGTCTTTTTCCCATTTTGTAATTGGGTTGGCTGTCTTTTTGTTGTTGAGTTGAACATGTAATATCTTGATTGATTTACTTTGGGAGTTGATTTCTTTCAGTAGTCTAAGGTGTTGTGTTTGCAGGATTGTTGGACAGCAGGGAGCAGGACACGGGGTGGGGCACTCAGTACAGTGATTTGTTTCAAGACAGATACAGGCGCAGGTTGGGGATGTTATGCTTATGCTTGTGAATGTGGGCGCCCAGCAGCCAGGGAGGATGTAGCTGTGCGGGTGCACTGGTCTGGGGGGCGTAACCCTTGTGTGCCCTAGTCTAAGGCACAGGGCCCTTTGTGTGCATGTGTAGAGCTGTAGTAGCAGGTTGGTGTAATGCCTTCATGGTTTGGGGCCAGATGTCACCCGGCTGTGCAGGTTGGCACTTTATCAGAGCTGGGAAGTGAGGCTGAGGACCGTGTGCTTGCATGGTTCTAGGACTGCTGTAAAGTGAGATTCCCAGAGCTGTATGACGTAATTGGGGGCCCATGAGCATGTGTAGGCCTGGGAGTACCATAAAGGAATGCGGATGTGCAGAGCTTGGGAGGGGGCGCTGCGGATTGAAGCTGTGCAGCGCTTTGGGCAGGGGTAGCCTAGGTATGAAGGTCAGTGCCTGCAGCCTTCATGCGCTGGCCACAGCCTGCAGGAAACAGGGAAGGGGAGGTAGTGCTTTGGAGGGGTGCAGGAGAGGTGGGGTGGATTGTATGTGGGGTGGGGATGTGGGGCAGGTATGTGCAGTAGGGGCTGGTGAGGTGGGTGTGTCTGGAACATGAGGAATGGGAGTGGGTGACAGGGGTCAGCTGCGTGGGGTGTAGGGTGAGCCACCGGTCACGGGGCTGTGCTGGTGAGAGTAACGTGACCTGGCTTTCTTTCTAGTTCTGGGCTCTCGTCCGTGCACTCCTGAGGGCCCACACCTCCATGCCAGGCTCCAGCTTTCTGCCTCTCAGTTCCTCAGCCTCTCCAACCAGGGCTGCGACATGTAGTGCAGGAGGCTCTCTCAGGTCAGGTGCACTCCTGAATCGCCACCTCAGTTGCCGTCCTGTCTTCTTACTTTTTGGTGGAGTAGGGCTAAGCTTGAGCTACTCTATTCGGCCATCTTCCCGAAGACTCCTGCTTTGTATTTTTGTGTACTCTCTTGGGTTATGGAGAATCCAGAACATTTCAGCTCAGTGGGGTGCAGAGATTGTTCTGAACTATCTTGGAATTAATTGGGCCCTTCATGTGTATTTCCGAGGATAAAATGTAGGGTTGGGTAGCTGGGCCTGTTGGACTACCCTTGATGAGACTGGAGCCCCGGTGAGAGGCATCTTTTTGCTGACGGTTCTCTTCATGTTTCAGGTTCAGCTGGCCTCTAACCCTGTGCTGGATGCCTGGTATGGTGCTCGTGACTGGGCCTTAGACTACCTTGATGATGATAAAGTTTGGATCACCAGGAAAGAATATGAAGAAAAAGGAGGAGAGTACCTGAAGGAGCACTGTGCTTCCAACATCTACGTCCCAATCCACCTGCCAAAACAAGCTTCTCGGTCCTCAGATACTCAGGCACCTGGCAAAGGCTTGGGGGCCAGTGGTGGTGGTGCTGGTGAACAGGCATAGCAGAGGGGCTGCCTCTAAAGAGACAACCCTGTACAGAGTGCCCTTGGGCCATGTTGGCCAGTGGGACATGAGAATGACTGCTAGGTGTATCTGGCGTGAGTCTGGTGGTAACATTTGGCTGTGAAATGGATTTCTCTTGGGGAGAAGAGTTAAGGGACACTGGGAGTTACCCCCTTAGAATTGTGTTAATATTGGGGCTTCTAGAATGAAGAAGCTTATAGCTGCCTTGTGGTGTCTTGTAGAATCTTGGATGAACTGTGGACCAGCTTCCAGTGGTTTTCTATACCAGTAAACGAAGACACAATAGAGGAAAGATGCATACAAAATGCACAAGACTTATTTCTTACTGTATTTTCAAACCTTATTTGTTTTTTAAAAAAATCTGTTAAAATTTATATTGTCACTGAAGATATTTTATTCTAAATCTGTTCACAAATTGTGTGAATGCCCAGCAGAGGGAGGTCTTTTCTTGTATATAAAAAGGTAATGTTTTTGTGATAGAAGCAGCCACCCTTGTAATCTAAGGAGCTGGAAATATTCCCCTTCTCCTATTGTTTTCTCTTAAAAATAAGATAAAATGGCCCGAGAAGGTAACCAACTTGTACAAAGTATTACTCTCTGTAGAGACCTGCAACTTGCATTCATATTTTCTTTCCTGGAAACTTTCACTGTAGAAGATCTTACTGCAGTTCTAAAAATTTCTGTCCCTCTGAGTTTCTTGGCTGCTTCACTTTATCAGATTTTTTTTTTTTGAAGAAAAAAATAGACTGGACAAAGTTAATCATGTAGGCTTTTCAGTTTTGCCATAACCTCACATTCTGAGTACGCTCAGAGCTTGATGTTAAATGGACAAATAACCCTTTGCTTTTATAGAAATTGCTGTTGAGAATTTTAACTCTCAAACACCCAAGAATTGAGTCCAGAACGCCCCTAGGCTGTCAGCATGTCATAGAATTCCCACATTTAAAGCACTATGAACCCTCTAAGCCCACCTCTGGTAAGGCCACCTCAGAACCCATTTGCTTATAACATCTAAAATCTTCCAGGAAGATGGCAGAGTAGGGTAGGCTGGGTTCACCCCCTGCTCCATAGAACAAGATAGGGGATGGGGTAAAAATGAACAGGACTGGAGTCTCAGGGTGAGTGATAGCAGAGGGTTTCACTATTTCATTGGGAGGACAGGAGCAGGGAGATTGGGATAGGGAGAGCAGGGTGGTCCTAATCAGCTGTGACTCCCACTACAGATGGGTGGCGGCACCCAGGGGAGTGCGGATCTGAGGAAACTGACTGTCCCACCACTCTAGTCTGCCCCAGCTGTTAGCTGGGGAAACCTCCCTCCGCAGCTTTGAAGCTGGCAGTGTCCATGGGGAGCCCAGAGGCATGCCTCATCATCCACTGCAAAAAGCCACATCCTGGGGTACTGGGAGCCATTGCCCAGCAGAGTGCGGTGATTAGTCATCCTTCCAGGTGCGGTGAACAGTGGATCCACCAGGCACCGGGCTGTGCAGCCACCTGCTCCACCAGGCCCTGTAATCAGCTTCCCCACTGCGCATGCCATCTTCCCAGTCAGCTGCTGTGGTTGGGGAGCGCAGGCATGAGGGGAGGAGGTGACTCAAGGAGCGCCACCTGCCAGGAAGAAGCAGTAAATTCAGTCTGGTAAACTCCCTATCTGCTTAGGTTTTATTTTTTTAATATATTTTTTATATGTTTTTAAATTATTTTTTTTATTTTTAAAATTTTCTCTTCCTTCTGTGCGCATTAGTCTGAGTTCATCCCACGTATATCTTGGGATGTCTCCTGAGTTTGGTACCTACTCCTGATGTGATTTTTTAATAAATATTTTTACTTTATTATATTATTACTATTATTAGTGTGCATGGGCCGCAAATCAAGCCCTGGTCTCCTGTGTGGCGGGTGGGCATTCTGCCACGGAACTACCCCACACACCCCTTCCTAGCTTTTAATAGACCTCAAGTAGAATCATACCCCCTATGTGAGATCTGTGCTTTGATTTGGCAGGGAATTACTGACAAACTGAGTGCAAAAGGAAACCAACACAAAACCAAGTAAATACAAAACTTCAGGTGAGTGAAGGAAACCAACTTGCGAAATAACCCTATTAAGATAATCAAATGTTCTGAACACAACAGAAAATCACTAAGCACATGAAGATCCAGGCAGAAATTGCCCAGCCAAACGATAAAATCAAAACACCAGAGGGGACTCACAATACAGAACTACTCAAGGATATTTATAAAGGATGACAGGAAGATACTCAAAGAGCATAAGGAATTCAAAAGAAACATGGCAGATCTCATGGAGGTGAAAAATGCAGTAGACTAAATTAGAAATAAACTAGATATAGGTATTTATATTTTTTAAAATTGTGCTTATGGTAATTTCTTTTTCTCTATTAGTAAAGAGAAAGTAATTAAAAAAAGAAATATACTAGAGACACACAATAGCAGGTTCAAAGAAGCAGAAAGAATAAGTGAGCTAGAAGACAAAATTGAACTAGAGTGTATAAAAGAGCATACGGCAAGAAAGATGGAAAAAAAATGGAACTGAATCTTAGGGAAATGATAGACAACAAGAGGCATGCACAAATGTAAGAAATCACTGGTGTCTTAGAAGGAGAAGAGAAGAGAAGAGTAAAGGGCTGGGAAGTTTAGTTGAAGATATAACTAGGGAAAACTTCCCAGCTCTTATGAAAGACTTAAGAATGCAAATTAAAGAGGCCCAAGAAACCTCAAATCCAACTAGGTCTACTCCAAGGTACATACTAATGAAATTGTCAAATGTTGATGAGAAACAGAAGTCCTGGAGGCAGTGTGAGAAAGGCAATCAACATATAAGGGAAAACAAGGCTGAGTTCAGTCTACTCAGCAGGCACTGTGGAGTCAAGAAGGCAGTGGTATGATAGATCCTGAATGAGAAGGGCTTCCAGCCAAAAATTCTTTATCCAGCCAAACTGATGTTTAAAATTGAGGGAGAAATTAAAATCTTCAAATACAAAGACTGAGAGAACTAGTCAGCAGGAGACCTGCTCTGCAAGAAATAATAATGGCAGTCCTGTCAGCCTTCGTACCCATGACCATGGAATGTCTCTCCATTCATTTCTTTTAGCAGTGCTTTGTAGTTTTCTGTGTATGAATCCTGATATCCTGGTTAGGCTTATTCCTAGATACCTGATTTTTTTTATAACTATTTTTGAATGGAATTGTTCCTTAATTGTCTCCTCAGTTAAGTCATTGCTTGTGTATAGAAACATTACTGATTTTTGTACATTAACCTTGTATCACATCACTTTGCTGAATTTATTCATTAGCTCAAGAAGCATTGTCATAGATTTCTCAGGATTTTCGAAGTACAGGGTCATGTCATATGCAAATAATGAAAGTTTTCTTTCTTTCTTATTTGGATGCCTTTTATTTCTTTCTCCTGCCTGATCAGTCTAGCTAGTACAGTGTTGAATAATAATGGTGACAATGGGCATCCCTATCTTGTTCCCGATTTTAAGGGATATGCTTTCAGTCTCTCACTGTTAAGTATAATGCTGGCTATGGGTTTTTCATATATGCCTGTGCTGGTTTGAAAGGATGAATGTACCCTAGAAAAACCATGCTTTAATTCTAATCCTGCTTTGTAAAGGCAGTCGTTTCTTCTAAACCCTATTCAGTATATTGTATGTTTGAAACTAATTAGATTATCTCCCTGGAGATGTGAGTCGATCAAGAGTAGTTGTGAAACTGGATTAGGTGGTGACATGTCACCACCCATTCTAGGTTGCTTTTGATCACTTTACTGGAATCCTATAACAGGGAGATTCAGAGAGAGCTTCGAAGAACGACGGAACCATGAGAAGGCCACACCGCAGAACCAAGGAGCAGAGAATCCGCCGGCCAGCTACTTTTGAAGATGAAGAAGGAAAACGCCTCCCAGGGAGTTGGAGAGAAAGCTAGCAGATGATGCTGTGTTCACCATGTACCCTTCCAGCCAAGAGAGAAACCCTGACCGTGTTTGCCATGTGCCTTTCCAGATGAGAGAGAAACCCTGAACTTCACTGCCCTTTTTTGAGTCAAAGTATCTTTCCCTGGATGCCTTAAATTGGACATTTCTATAGACTTGCTTTAATTGGGACATTCTGTCTGCCTTAGAACTGTAAACTAGCAACTTATTAAATCCCCCTTTTAAAAGCCATTCCATTTCTGGTACATTGCATTCCAGCAGCTAGCAAACTAGAACAGTGCTGTTTATGATACTGAGGAAATTTCCTTCAATTCCTACCTTTTGAAGTGTTTTTATCATGAAGGTATGCTGAATTTTGTTAAATGCTTTTTCAGCAATCAATATGATCATGTACTTTTTCTTAAACTTTATACCTAAAGCACAACCAGCAAAAGAAAGAACAGAAAAATGGGAACTCCTTAAGATCAAGAGCTTCTGTGCCTCAAAGGACTTTGAAAAGGTGAAGAGGCAGCCAACTCAATGGGAGAAAATATTTGGAAACCACTGATACATAGCATTCTGGCAGCTTGCAAACTAGACCACTTGGTCATAGGGCAAGAGTTTTCTGGAGAAAACTCCAAACTTTCTCCACACCCTCTCCTGTTTTCTGTTTGTTTAATAGCAGTCATTCTTATAGGTATGAGGTGATATCTCACTGTCTTCATTTGCATTTTCCTTATAATGTAAATGAGCATCTCTTCGTGTGCTTTTTATACTCCTCCGAAAACTGTCTAAACATATCCTCTGCCCATTTTATAATTGGGTTGTCTCTTTTGTCATTGAGCTGTATAATGTGTTTATGTATGTAGGATATCAAGCCTTTAACCAATATGTGGTTTCCAAATATTTTCTCCCATTGAGTTGGCTGCCTCTTCACCTTTTTGACAAAGTCCTTTGACTGTCAGCTGCAGCAGACAGGCCAGCACTTAACCCAACCAGACAAACAGTACCAACACTTGGCCAAGTTCACACATGAACCTGACCATGACAGTCAACCCCTTGCCAACTTGGCAGCTATATATATCACCTTAAACCATACCTAATTTCTAAATAAAAACACTAAAACACATTTTTTTTTCTTTCACCTAACAATATTCAACTGTCCTGCATATAACTGGAAACACATTAACTCTTTCCAGAATAGGGTGCAAGTCCTTGGGTAATATTCATTCTTAAACTTGATATCTTACAACTTCAATAGTATAACATGAACAAAACAGCATTACAGTCCTCATTTCTGTAACTGATCATGGGGTCAAAGTTCACATTTATCATTACCTTCTTCCACTACCCATTCCATGTTCCCTTTACCCTCAGCAAGCACTTCAGCTGGCCGTGGTTCTTTGCCTGGTGGGGTGACCCAAACTTTCATTCCTGAAGTTTCAGAGCCATTGGTAGTCCTGCCTGGATTGGGTTGTTGCAGTTTTCCATTGATTTTAATCTCAGGGCATGGTAGTACTAAAAGACGCCCTAGGGAATCTCCTATATTCCAAGAAAACTCTCCTTTATCTCCATTATGTAGTTGCAGTCCTACTTCCCCCTGATAGTCAGGGTCACTCACCCCAGACAATAATGTAATCCCCTTCTTGGCTTGTTGATCCAGTGGCATAAGTAGCCCAAAGTGACCAGGAGGCAGTCTTGGATTCCAGTTCAATTGAATCATTGATGTCTCTCCTGGTGGAAGCACTCCCTGTTTTGAAACTAAAACCTGTAGACCAGCAGGGCTCAGGGTTGCGGGGACAGGAAGCAAAAATTTTCCTAGTGGATCACTAGTGGTAATAGTGATTGGTACCACTCCCATTTCCACCCCTTGGTTCCCGGACCCATGGATCCTGGCTATGGGAGAACAGCACCATAGAGCAGATGCTGATTCAGAGCATATACAGCTTCCTGGAGAACATTACCCCAGCCTTTCAAGGTATTGCCCCCTAGTTGGTACCGTAATTGAGTTTTCAAAAGGCCATTCCACCATTCTATCAGTCCAGCTGCTTCTGGATGATGGGGAACATGGTAAGACCAGAGAATTCCATAAGCATGGGTCCATTCCCACACTTCATTTGCTGTGAAGTGTGTTCCTTGATCAGAAGCAATGCTATGTGGAATAACATGATAATGGATAAGGCATTCTGTAAGCCCATGGATGGTAGTTTTGGCAGAAGCATCACGTGCAGGGAAAGCAAACCCATATCCAGAGTATATGTCTACTCCAGTTAGAACAAATTGCTGCGCCTTCTATGAAGGGACTGGTCCAATGTCATCAACCTGCCACCAAGTAGCTGGCTGGTCACCTTGGAGAATGGTGCCATATTGGGGGTTGTAATGCTGCAGATGTCCACTTTTGGGTGGTACCTGCATATCATGCTGTCCCATCTGTAAACCGGGTTTTCTCTTCCTCAGTCAATTCACTGTAAGGAACTCCCCAAGAGGCCATAGCTCTGGTCTGGGAAAGAGAAGGTAATGTGGCAGGAATGGAGACCATGGGCATTTGGGCCACTTCTTCATGTAACTTACTTGTGCCTTCAGGACCTACTCTGACCCTATCTCGTATTTACCATTTCCATTTTACAATAGAGTGCTGCTGCACATGCCCGACTTTATGGCTTAGTGGGTCAGACAATACCCAGCTCATGATAGGCAACTCACGTCTCATGGTAACTTGGTGGCCCATTGTTAAGTGTTCAGTTTCTACTAAGGCCCAGTAGCAGGCCAAAAGCTGTTTCTCAAAAGGAGAGTAATTATCTGCAGCAAATGACAAAACTTTGCTCCAAAATCCTAAGGGACTGCATTGTGAGTCTCCTATAGGGGCCTGCCAAAGGCTTCAGACAGCATCTCTGTTTGCCACTGACACTTCCAGCACCATTGGATCTGCTGGATCATACAGCCTGTGGTAGTTGGATTCAGTTATCAATTTGGCCAGGTGAAGGCACCTAGTTCTGTTGCTGCGGACATGAGCCAATGGTGCGGGAACCTCATCTGTTGTTGATTACATCTGCAGTCGGCTAGGAGGTGAGACTGCTGCAATGAATGATGTTTGACTTTATTGGCTGGTGCTTAAATGAGAGAGCTCAACATAGCACAGCCCAAGCAGCTTAGCATACCTCATCTCAGCACTCGCAGCTCAGCCCAGGCCTTTGGACATGCAAAAAGAAATCCCCCAGGGGAAAGTTGTTGGAACCCACAGGCCTGGAGAGAAGGCCAGCAGAGATCTCCCCGTGCCTTACCACGTAAGAAAGAACCTCAGTGAAAATTTAGCTGCCTTTCCTCTGAAGAACTAACAAAATAAATCCCCTTTTATTAAAAGCAAATCTGTCTCTGGTGTGTTGCATTCCTGCAGCTAGCAAACTAGAACATGGCCCAAGTGATAGAGCAGCTTGTACAGCAGCCTGGACCTTTCGCAGAGCCTCCTCTTGTTCAGGTCCCCACTCAAAATTTGCAGCTTTTCTGGTCACTCGATAAATGGGCCAGAGTAGCACACCCAAGTGAGGAGTATGTTTTCGCCAAAATCCAAAGAGACCAACTAGGTGTTGTGCCTCTCTTTTGGTTGTAGGAGTGGCCAGATGCAGCAACTTATCCTTCTCCTTAGAAGGGATGTCTCAACATGCCTCACACCACTGGACACCTAGAAATTTCACTGAGGTGGAAGGCCCCTGTATTTTTGTTGTATTTATCTCCCATCCTCTGACACGCAAATGCCTTACCAGTAAGTCTAGAGGAGTTGGTACTTCTTGCTCACTAGGTCCAATCAACATGATATAATCAATATAATGGACCAGTGTGATGTCTTGTGGGAGGGATAAAAAATCAAGGTCTCTGCGGACAATATTATGACATAGGACTGGAGAGTTGATATACCCCTGAGGTAGGACAGTGAAAGTATATTGTTGACCTTGCCAGCTGAAAGAAACTGTTTCTGGTTGTACTTACTAATAACTATTGAGAAAAAAGCATTTGCCAGATCAATAGCTGCATATCAGGTACCAGGGGATGTATTGCTTTGTTCAAGCAATGATACCACATCTGGAACATCAGCTGCAATTAGAGTTACCACCTGGTTGAGCTTATGGTAATCCACTGTCATCCTCCAAGACCTATCTGTTTTCTGCACAGGCCATATAGGAGAGTTGAACGGGGATGTGGTGGGAATCACCACCCCCACATCCTTTAAGTTCTTAAGAGTGGCAGTAATCTCTGCAATCCCTCCAGGAATCCAGTATTGTTTCTGATTTACTATTTTGCTAGGTAGGGGCAGTTTTAGTGGCTTCCACTTGGCCTTTCCCACCATAATAGCCCTCACTCCATGAGTTAGAGAATGAATGTGTGGATTCTGCCAGTTGCTCAGTATGTCTATACCAATTATACATTCTGGAACTGGGGAAATAACTACAGAATGGGTCTGGGGGCCCACTGGACCCACTGTGAGATGGACCTGAGCTAAACTCCATTGATCACCTGGCCTCTATAAGCCCCCACTCTGACTGGTGGTCCAGAGTGACGTTTGTGTTCCCTCGAATTAATGTCACTTTTGAACCAGTGTCTAATAATCCCTGAAATATCTGATCATTTCCTTTTCCCCAATGCACAATTACCCTGGTAAAAGGCCATCGGTCTCCTTGGGGAAGGCTTGGAAGAAGATTAACAGTATAGAATTGTGGCAGTGTAACAGGGTTCTCCCCCAAAGGGACCTGACCTCCCCTTCATTCAAGGGGCTCTGGGTCTGTAAACTGTCTCACATCTGGAAATTGATTAGGGGGCCGTGACTCTGTGTTTTTGTAATTCAGGTTAGACTTCCGTTCACTTGACCTAGAACTCTTTTGTTTATACAGCTCAAACAAGAATTTAGTAGACGGCCCTTCTATTGTATTTCTAGGTACCCCATGATTTACTAGCCAATGCCACAAATCTCTGTGAGTCATATAATTTTGACTCCTGCTTTGAGATGGCTGTCTATTATAATAGCATGTCTGCCCTGTCTTTGGCGATTAAGTGCTGCCACCTGGCTTTTGCCAACTCGGGATCCCATCATCCCTATTGTGTTTAAGGATTCCAGCTCAGTGACAGCAGTTCCTACAGTTATATCTGACCTACAGAGAAGTGCAACTACGGAGCTCTTCAGGGATGATGGTGCTAGTCTCACACATTTATTTCTCACTGTTCTGGTAAAAGGTGCATTCTCCAGACATTCCTGGGGTGCATGAGCCGGCTTTGCATGATAAATCCACTCTAACATTCCAATCTCTCTAAGCCTCTGGATCCCCTCATCTACATTATACCAGGGCAGTTCTGACATTTCTTAGGTAATGTTGGCCACCTTTTGATCCATGTTTCAACCAACCATCCAAACAAGTGTTAATACCTTTTCTAACCCCTTGAGCTATAACATTGAATGCAGAATCTCTGCTTAGTGGACCCATGTCAATAAATTCAGCCTGATCCAGCCTTATATTCCTCCCACCATTATCCCACACCCTTAAAATCCATTGCCACACATATTCCCCTGATTTCTGTCTATATAAATCAGAAAACTCACACAGTTCTTTTGGAATATAACGTACCTCCTCATGTGTGATACTTTGTACCTCACCTTTAGGGGCCTGTTAGGACTTTAGTTTAGTTACAGGTCTGGAAGAAATGAGGGTTGGTGGGGGTGGGTCATGAAAAGAATTAGAAATATCTTCCAAGCCATTTGCTTCAGGGCTTTCATTTGCAGTTTTATCTGGTGAAAGAGGATTAATCACTCTAGGGCTAATCCCTTCAGGAGGAGGTTGGGTGGCCAATTCCTCAAGGCAGGCTGGAGGTGGGCGGTTATGTCCTCAGGGCAGACTATTACAGGATTATCTAGAGAAGACTCAGCATGACCTAGGGTTTCAACCTCACCCCCAACATCATTATCAATCCATATGTCACCATCCCATTTTTCAGGGTCCCACTCCTTTCTAATCAATGCCCTCACTTTAATGGCAGACACCATGCGACATTGAGATTTCCATTTACATTGTAAAGTTCTACTCTAACAATAAGATTCTGAGTCTGATTTGCTGAGATCTCAAGTCTACGGCTACAGGGAATAAGATTTTCCTTCAGGATACTCATAGAAACGTCTACATCTGTCAGACGGTGCTTAAGCTTCTTGTTTGAAGCCTGAAGCCCATCCGTTTCACTCCTTAATGTAGCCAGTGTATCTAACAACAACCAGCCAACATCTCTATACCTCTTATTTCCACAAAACTCTGTAAAGGTGTCAAAAACATTATCCCTCAGAGCCTGGCTTCGTATAAGCAAAGCATTAGGAGAATCGAATGGTGATATTTTGACTATCTCCTATGCCAACTCAGTCCATGGATTGGGAGTGTCATTCTGATTATGGGAATCAGAGTCCTTAGTGTCTCTGAGTCCAGTCAGAGTAGAAAACCATTTATAAAAACCCATTTTTAAGATTCTGTTTCTTAAGAACCACTCCTGGTACCAAGATGTATTAGTTAAGGTTCTCTAGAGAAACAGAATCAACAGGGAACACTCGCAAATAAAAAATTTATAAAAGTGTCTCATGTGACTGCAGGAACACAGAGTCCAAAATCCACAGGACAGGGTTTGCAGCCAATTATTCCGATGGGTAGGGTCTGGATGAACTCCACAGGAGAGGCTCACCAGGAGAAGCAGGAAGAGAGCCTCTCTCTTCTGTATCCTCCTTAAAATGCTTCCAGTGATTAGATTGAGCATCACTCATTGCAGAAGACACTCCCCTTGGCTGATTGCAAATGGAATCAGTTGTGGATGCAGCTGACGTGATCATGATCTAATTCTATGAAATGTCCTCATTGCAACAGACAGGCCAGCACTTGCCAAACCAGACAAACAGATACCACCACTTGGCCAAGTTGACACATGAAGCTGACTATGACACTGTCCAAATTAAAGCAAGTCTATAAGAATGTAAAAATTAAGGCCCCAACAAGAGGTTGCCTAAACTCAAGAAAGGTTGATGAAGTTGGGGTTTCTTTTTCAGCTGGAAGGGCACATGGCAAAGTCTGCTAGCTTTCTCTCCAGGCTTCTTGTTTCATGAAGCTCCCCGCCAGAGCATATTCCTTCTTCAAAGACAAAGAGTCTTTGGTAGTGTGGGTTCTCAAACTTTTTCCAAAATGGTTCCCTCTTAAAGGGCTCCAGTAAGCAACCCCACCTTGAATGGGTGGAGACACATCTCCCTGGAATTCACCTAATCAAAAGTTACCACCTATAATTGGGGGTCACATCTCCAGGGATAATCAAAAGGCTCCCACCCAGCAATATTGAATGAGGATTAAAGGACATCATGGCTTTTTGGTGTCCACAAAAGATTTGAACTGGCACCCCTGTCAATACGTATACTTGGTATATAGCCAGAAGAGCTGAAAGAACTGACAGAAACTGTTTGCACATCAATGTTCATAGCAGCACTATTCACAATTGCCAGAAGATGGAAACAATCCAAATGCCCATCAACAGACGAGTAGATAAACAAAATGTGGTATATACGTATGATGGAATATTATGCAGTGGTAGGACAAAATGAGATCCTGAAGCATATTATGTGAATGAGCCTTGAGGATATAATGCTGAGTGAAATATGTCGGATACAAAAAGACATATACTGTATGATTGCATTATTACGACTCTAGTAAAATAATCTCAGAGGTTACACTGTAGAATATAGCAGACCTAGAGGTACACAGAAGCTTGGAGACAGGTGAAAGGCTACCCAATGAAGTTGAACTTAAATACAAGGGAATGGTTAGCAGTGATAACTAATTACTGGGGCTGTAAGTAACATCACCACATTGAAGGTAAATATGACTGAAAGGGCAAGTATACTGACATGTAAGTCTACAGTTATAAACAAGTTCTTACATGAACTTTTTCAAAGGTTTGCTGTCGGACAAAGAGTCAGGAGTAGGCGGGTATTGGGGGAAAACTAAAATTGCATGCTATGGGCAGTAGTTGATAGGAAGACATGAACAGTACCACAGCACTAGTGGGCAACTAATTGGGGGCAGGGGGTGGGGACGAGTGATAAGGGATAGTTTTGATTTGATATTTGGTGAGGCAGTGTTTGTCGGTTCTTTGTCTGTATGGACCAATGAAATTTGTCTACACTTGAAAGTGCTGCTGATTCACAACCAAATGAGGATACTATAAGATGTGGCTTGTTTGTTTTGGATGTTATCCATGACCACCAATAGACGGAGGTAGCCGAAGGGTACAGTATCTAAGAAGTAGAATGGTGAACTGTGATATATGATGGGATATGGTGCGGTTACAAAAAGAAAGGACATTGAAAGGCACACAATGAACTGAATAAACTTTGGGGACAATGTCTTGTGCAAAATAAGCCAGGAAAAAGAAAGAACAAATATGCTATATTCTCTTCCAGAAATACCAATAAGAAAATTGGAGCCTAGATTGTAAGCTCTTATAACAGCCACACTTAGTCTGAAGTTGTAAGTGTATTTCTAGATTCTGAGACACTGAGCTTTGTGTGTATCAGCTGGTATTTCTCTGGGACTTTGAGTAGCACTGGGACACTTGGGACCCAGAAAGAGAGTGCTGCAGTCCCAAAAGTTAGCATAGCTGTGTACGATGACAAAGAAACTGAAGAAAGAGATCAGGCTTCAATTAGAGATAACAATGAGGCCAATATGGCTGACACCAAGCTACAGGGTAAAAGATGATGGTGTATGTTCTCTAGACCTTCGCTTCCTATATGAGACGAGAGGCAGAGAGGTTTATAATGTCTAGAACCTAAATTTTTTTTGTAACACAGTCTAAATTAACGTTTCTGGAGGTTAAACAACCCAAACTCCTGGAGTCCAGAACAGGACCAAGGCTTTGTAATTCTCAGACTATGATAGGTTGAATAATCAAAAAGTATTGGTAGAGTCCCTTGAGGGTCTGAAAGGGGAAGAATATGCAACTATTAGACTTTCCCATCTGGGAAACCCTGGGTCCCTTTCAACCACTAGGAACTCCCAAGGAAATAGGCCAACCCCTTGATTTTGAGGCTTGCCCTTATGAAATTTGTTTCTGTTGTGGAGAAGCTGAGACTACATATAATCATGCCTAAGAGTTGCTTCCAGGAAACCTCTTGTTGCTCAGATGTATAATCTCTCTAAGCTCAATCCTCTCCCCTATGTGGGGCATGACATTCAGGGATGGAAGTCTCCCTGACAACTTGGGGTGTGACTTCCAGGGATGAGCCTGGCTCTGGCAATATGAGATTGACATCACCTTCCTGACCAAAAGGGAGAAAAGAAGTGTAATAAGGCATCAGTGGCTTAGAGATCAAACAGAGTCAAGAGGCTATTCTGGAGGCTACTCCCAGAGTGCAAGCTTCAGTTAGATAGTGCTAATTGCCAGTTTGCTAAGCCCCAACCAAGATCACTCCTGGGGACTCTTAAGAACACGTAGGGCTTGAGACTCTAAAAGTTTCATGCATCAAGCTTGCTTTCCTGGAACCTGCAATTTCCATAGGGTTCCTAGGCCAGATAAATCCTGAAACCCAGAGAGACCAGCCTCTCCAAAATTATAAACTAATTACATCCCCCTATCCTTTAGTTTGATACCCCTTCTCAACATGAAAAAGTCTAAATGATCATTGCCTGAAGATCCCTTTTGATTGGGAGAAGAATCAAAGGAGAAAGAGGAGTTTGAGAAAATAGGGTTTAACAAATAAGCATGACTGCTGAATCACTGCGTTGATATTTCTTCTAACCTGCTGTGTTTTGGAGCAACTAGAAGGAAAAATTTGAAATAGTGGAATGGTAATCCATGACAAACTCTGAAATCTGTTCTGTAACTACTTGAAGTATATTTTGAAAAGTATTGCTTTTTTCTTTCTTTTCTTAATTTCACAATAAAAATACTAAAAAAAACCATGCGTGGTTATTTGGATCTCCAGCTCTCAAGAGCTTAGTAACCACAGACCAGGAGGAGGGAAGGGGGTGGGATGTGGCAGATGAAAGACCCAAGATCTTCAAGGCGGCTTTTCTCCAGCCTACTCTACTTCTAGAGGGGCTTGCCCTGCTAGCCTCTCTAGAGCTTAGGCGGTCTTCTGGGGATTGTTCAACCACAAATGGCCTCCCCTTCTGGAAAGCTTGCATGAGATATAAGGGGTCTACCTACCAGGTATTTTGGAATCTGGACAGCCTTCTAAGACTTCAGCAATAACCGAAGAGGATTTTCCCCTTTCTTTTCCCAGCTTGGGCCACCTTTTGAGGAACGTCTCGCAGGAAGTGGAGGTGAGGGGGAGGAGGCCCTTTCCTTGGCCACTTGTCTCGGCTTGGATAGTAGTCTTGGGAATGCTTGAGAGGGTGAGAGAAGGGACTTCACTTTCTGGTTGGTGCACAGCTTAGCTTTTGGAAATGTCTCAGAGAAAATGGGAGTGGGATATTTCCAGCAGCCATTCCTCATCCTTGATGACCTTCTGGTTCAACAAGAATTGGGAGATGACTTCCGCTGCCTAGTTCTTTCCAGGCTCTGTAACAATTTCATACTCACTGGATGGATTGGACATCTCATGCTGGCAGCCATCTCACAGCCTGGGCACCCCCGGGATTGAGGATGTGAGCACTCCCCAGCCTGGACAAACTCCTTTCAACTCTTTAGCTATAGTCAAAGGACTTTCCCTTTACCTGGAGCCGATTCCCCATCTTGGGACACTTCAGCAGTAATTTGGATCGGGTTTCCTCTGAAGAGTTAACTCTCTAAGACTTTCCAGTCCGACCCGGTAAAGCCCATGCCCAGATCACTATTAGTAGAAAAGAGTATTTCCAGAATTTGCAAAAGGCCCTTTTGTTGACAGTGACTTTTCAGCCCTTGTCATAGGCATTCCTTTAGCCAGTCTGAGAAGGTGCAATCAAATGCTCAAGTATACTCAAGAATAACATTTCTTCATCTGAATAAAATCAGAATATTTACAAAATCCCTAATAAGGAGGACGATCTGCTCTCTTTTTCTTGATGTCTTTTCCCTCATTCTGAGCTCGAAATATAGGGAAGCTCTTACCATACTGTTGAGACACGGGAAGTTTGCGGGCATACCACCCCGACCCCGGCACCCCTCTGTGTGTCCTGGGCCTTAAAGGACGTGAGCAGTGTGCCACTCCATCCTTTGCCGCCATCTAGTGGTTGTACAGCAAACACCAACAATAACAAGGTGCAAAATCTCCCAGACTCTTCTGAATTCCGGGCTGATTTTGGAGAAGGACTTAATTTAAAAGAGCTGCCAGGGGACCTAGCTGACTGATGAAGGCAAGAGCAGAGTTGTCACTCGGGAATGGCAAGTGCTCCAGCTTTGATTCTTTGTCAGTTGCAGTAGTTGAGTCTTAACACTTCTCATTGCCTTTTTCCTTTCTTCACAAGTTTGAGTTCTCATGTCTGCTGTTTTTCTTCCCGGCTGTCTAATAGGGTTCCAGGGCTTGGCCTTGGGAACTCACCTTCTGGTTAACAATTTCTAGTGAAGAGAATCTTGGAGAAAAGGGAGATGTTCCCTCTTCCCTTGTAAGTGCAGAAGCAAACAGACCCACTCCCAAGAGCAACATAAAGTTGGTTTAAAGAGCCTGTTCTGATAAATGGAGGTGATTCACAAGATAATATTATTCTTCAGTCCAGTAGAAACACTTGTGCGAATGTGAAAGCGTGTCTCATTCTGTGGCAAGAGTCAAATGTGGCAAAGGACTCTTAAGTCCCCAAGGTTTCAGAGATAGCTGTGTTCAGTGAAACATTACCATATCCTGAACTACTACACAACAAAACCTCTTTCTTTAAATTGTAACCTTGATGAATTACATATTACCCTGGTAATAATATTTTAATTGACATCTCTGTATTTTAAAAGGAAAGTCCAAATGTTTGTAAGTTGCTCTTTTGGCCAGGAGTGCTTGGCAATTTCCTTCTTTCTCCTATAACTATAATTTCCTTCAAACAAAGAATTTGAAAATCCTTGTCTCACTTTAAATTTAGCAATACTTGCTTTGTAGATGTGGCTTTGGGAGTATGTATGCGTTATAAAAATGAGGAAACACATCAAAATAAGAGCAGAATCCTTAAAAATCAAAAACAAAGTGAAATTGATGAGCCTTCTTAAGTATCAAGTTTGAGGCTTAGACATAGAATTATTTTTAGTGACTTTAATTAGGTGACTTAAAAATTATTGGAGAAGCTGTAGGTTTATAGAAAAATCATGCAGAAAACACCGAGTTCCCATAATACAGCCCCCTCTCCCCTGCACGGTTTCCCCTATTATTATCACTCTGTTTGTCAGGGTTCGTTAGAGAAACAGAACCAGCAAGATAGATCTTTTAATATAAGAGTTATAAAAGTGTCTCACACATCCAGGAGATGCAAGAGTCCAAAATCCATAGGGCAGGCTGCAAGGCTGGCAACGCCAATGAAGGGTCTTGGCGAACTGCACAGGAGAGGCTGGCTGGCTGAAGAAGCAGTGAAAATCCTCTCTTCTCCCTTAAAAGCCTTCAAGCAATTGAATCAAACCCAGTTGATTGGATTCTGGCGTTTGTGGAAGACACACTCTTAGTTGAGCACGGATGTAATTAGCCACAGCTGCATTAGCCACAGCTGCAATCAACTGACTGATGATTTAAAAACCCAGCCTTCTGGTTTATCAACCAGCCACGAAATATTCTTGTCATAACGGTTAGGGCAGTGCTTGCCTGACCAGACAGCTGGGCACCATCATGGCCAAGCTGACGCCAGAACCCAGCCAGCACAGTCACTTTGCATTAGTGTGGAACCTTTGTTACAATTAATGTTACAATATTATTTTAATTCTGCTATTAACTGTAGCCCATAGTTTACATTATGGTTCACTATTTGTATTATATAGTCATGTTTTTTAATTTTTAAAAATTTATACTAGTAATACATACAGCCTAAAATTTCCCCCTTTAACAACATTCAAATGTGTATTTCAACGGTGAATTACTTCCAGGATGTTGTGCTCCCATCTCTACTATCCATTCTCAACACTTTTCCATCAACCCAAATAGAAACACTACAAGTTACCATTAACTCTCCATTCCCTACCCCCACCCTCTACTTTCCGACTCTGAATTTGCTTATTTTAATTTTTTCGTATCAGTGAGCGCTTACAACAGCTGTCCTTTTTTTTTTTTTTTTTTAACAGCTGTCCTTTTATGTCCGGCTTATATCACCCAACATGAATTCAACATGAAGGGTTCTGCCGTGCTGTCCCAGGCGTCTGGACTTCATTCCCTTTTACAGCCGAATGATGTTCCATTGTATGTACATAATTTGGTTTATCCATTCATCTGTTGATGGGCAATTGGGTTGCTCCCACCTTTTGGCAATTATGAATATTGCCCTAGTGAGCATCAATCAGTGTGCTTTTATCTGTTTGAGTCCCTACTTTCAGTCCTGTTAGGTATATACCTAAAAGTGGGATTTCTGGATCATATTCTAATTCTGTACCTAACTTGCTGAGAAGCTGCCAAATCGTTTTCCACAGTGGCTACAGCATTTTACATTCCCACCATCAATGCATGAGTGTTCCTATTTCTCCACATCCTCCCCAACGCTTCTTTTCTATTTTTTTTTTAATAGTAGCTCTTCTAGTGGGTGTGAAATGTTCTCTCACTGTGGTTTTGATTTACATTTTCCTAAAGGCTAGTAAATGTTGAGCATCTTTTCGTATATTTATTGGCCATTTGTATATCTTTGGAGTAATATCTATGTTAAGTCTTTTGCCTATTTTTTAATTTAGTCTTTTTTTTGTTATTGACTTGTAGTATTTCTTTATATATTCTGCATATTAAGCCCTTATCAGATACGTGGTTTCCAAATGTTTTCTCCCATTCTGTAAGTTGTCCTTCTACTTTTGTGATGAAGTCCTTTGTTACGCAAAAGTTTTTAATTTTGAGGAAGTCCAATTTATTTATTTTTTCTTTTGTTTGTGCTTTTAATGTAAAGCCTAAGAAACCCTTGCCTAACACACGTTCCTGAAGATGCTTCTATACATTTTCTTCTAGCAGTTTTATCGTTTGGTTTTTATATTAGGTTCCTTTGAGTTAATTTTTATATAGTGTGTGCTGTAGGAGTCCACCTTCATTCTTTTGCTTATGGCTACCCAGTTTTCCCAGCACCATTTGTTGAAGAGACTGTTCTTTCCCAATTGAGTGGACTTGGTACCCTTGTCAAAAATCAGTTGCTTGTAGAAGTGAAGGTTTATTTCTGAACTCTCACTTCTATTGCATTGGTTTATTTACCTTTCTTTGTGCTAGTATCATGCTGTTTTCATTACTGTAGCTTTGAAATAAGTTTTAAATTCGGGAAGTGTGAGTCCTCCAACTTCCTTTTTCTTTTTCGATATGGGTTTTGATTATTCGGGGCCCGTTACCCTTCATATAAACTTGATGATTGACTTTTCCCTTACTGCAAAGAAGGCTATTGGAATTTTGTTCAGGACTATGTTGGATCTGTAAGTCACTTTGGGTAGAATTGACACCTTAATATTTCATCTCCATGATAACAGAATATTTTTCCATTTATTTAGGTCTTCTTTGGTTTCTTTTACAGTGTTTTGCAGTTTTCCATGTATAAGTCCTTTATATCCTTGGTTAAATTTTTATAGACATTTGATTCTTTTAGGTACTATTGTAAATGAATTTTTTTCTCTTGATTTCCTCTTTGTATTGTTTATTACTAGTGTATAAGAAACACCACTGATTTTTGTTTGTTGATCTTGTACCCTGCCATTTGTTGAATTTGTTTATTAGTTCTAGTTCCCTTGTTTTGGATCTTTCAGGGTTTTCTATAGATAGGATCATTTCATCTGTTAATAGGAAGGGTTTTGCTTCTCTTCCAATTTGAATGCCTTTTATTGGTTTTTCTTGCTTAATTGCTCTGGTTGGAATTTCTAACATAATGCTGAATAACAATGGTTACAGTGGGTATCCTTGTCTTATTTCTGATCTTAGAGGAAAATCTTTCCATTTTTCACCATTTAGTATGATATTAGCTGTGGGTTTTTTTGTTTGTTTGTTTTTGCAGATACCCTTTATCATGTTAAGGAAGTTTCCTTCTGTTCTAGTTTGCTAAAGCTACCAGAATGCAATATACCAGGAATGGAATGGCTTTTTAAAAAGGAATTTATTAAGTTGCAAGTTCACAGTTCTAAGGCCTTAGAAATGTCCCAACTAAGGCATCCAGAGAAAGAAACATTAACTCCAAAGAAAGGGCTGATGAAATTCAGGGTTTCTCTCTCAGCTGGAATGGCACATGGCGACGTCTGCTAGCTTTCTCTCCTCATTTCATTAGGCTTCCCTGGAGGCAGTTTCCTTCTGCATCTCCAAAGATCTCAGGTTGTGTGGGTTCTGTCGGTACTGTGGGCTCTGTTGGTTCTGAAGCTTTTTCCAAAATGGGTCCCTCGTAAAGGGCTCCAGTAAGCAACCCCACCGTGAATAGGTGAGTCACATTTCCGTGGAAACAATAAAATGGGTCCCACCCAGCAATACTGAGTGAGGATTGAAGAGCATGGCTTTTCTGAGGTACAGGACAGTTTCAAACTGGCACACCTATTCCTAATTTTCTGGGTGTTTTTATCAGGAAGGGGTGCTGGATTTTGTCACATGTCTTTTCTGCATCAAGTAAGATAATCATATGTTTTTCCCCCTTCATTCTCTAAATGAATTCTCTAAATGTGGTATATTACATTAATTGATTTTCTTTTCTTAAAACAGTCTTGCCTACCTGAGATAAATCCCATTTGATAACGGTGTATGATTCTTTTAACGTGCTGTTGGATTCACTTTGCTAGTATTTTGTTGAAAAATTTTGCATCTATATTTATAAGGGATATTGCTTTGTGATAGTTTTCTTGTGGTATCTTTATCTGGCTTTGATATTAAGCAGTGTTGGCCATGTACAATGAGATAGAAAGTGTTTCTTCTTCAGATTTTTTGGAAGAGTTTGAGCAAGATTGGTGTTAATTTTGGAGGGGAAGTCTGGTAAAATTCACCAAACATCTGGTGAAGGCATCTGGTCTTGGGCTTTTCTTTGTTGGGAGGGTTTTTGATTATTGATTTAATCTCTTTACTTGTTATTGTCCTGCTGAGTTCTTCTGTTTCCTCTTGAGTCAGTGTAGGTAGTGTGTTTCTAGGAATTTGCGCATTTCATTTAGGTTATCTAATTTGTTTAGTGTACAGTTGTTCATGGGATCCTCTTATAATTCTTTTTATTTCTAAGGGGTCGATAGTAATATCCCCCTTCTCATCCCTGATTTTAGTTATTTGCATCCTCCCTCTTTTTTCTGTATCAGTCTAGCCAAAGGTTTGCTGATTTTATGTTCTTTTCAAAGAACCAACTTTTGTTTTTCATTGATTCTATTGTTTTTTATTCTCGCTTTCATTTATCACCCTCTAATCTTTATTTCCTTTCTTCTTGCTTTGGGTTTACTTTGCTTTACTTTTTCTAGATCCTCCCCCATTTGTGAGATTGGGCCTCTCTTTTAATGTAAGCATTTAGAGCTATAAACTTCCCTCTCAGCACTGCCTTTGAGCATCCCATAAGTCTTAGTATGTTGTGTTTTCATTTTCATTCACCTCAGAATATTCCCTAAGTTCCTTTGTGATTTCTTCTTTGACCCATTGGTTGTTTGAATGTGTTGTTTAACTTCCACATGTTTGTGTATTTTCCAGTTCTCCTTCTATTATTGATTTCTAGTTTCATTCCACTGTGTTAAGAGAAGATACACTTTCCGTCTTCAGTATCTTTAAATTTAGTGAGTCTAATTTTGCAACCTAACATATGGTCTCTCCTGGAGAATGGCAGCTGTGCACTTGGGAAGAATGTATGCATTCTGTTGTTGGTGAGTGATGTGTTCCATATATATCTGTAAGGTTTAGGTGATTTATAATATCAGTCAAGTCTTCTATTTTATTATTGATCTTCCATCTAGATGTCCTATACATTATTGAAAGTGGTCTGTTTAAGTCTCCTACTGTTAATGTAGAATCCTCTATTTCTCTCTTCAAATCTGTCAATATTTGCTTCATATATTTTGAGGCTCTGCTGTTGGGTGCATATCTACTTATAACTGTTATGTCTTCATGATGGATTGGTCCCTTTATCAGTATATAGTAACTGTATCTCATAATCAGTTTTTGACTTAAAGTTTATTTTATCTGATGTTAGTATAACTACCTAGTTCTCTTTTGGTTACTATTCGCATAGTATATTTTTTTCCATCCTTTCATTTTCAACTATTTATGTCTTTGACTTTAAGGTGAGTCTCTTGTAAACAGCATATAGCTGAACAAACTTTTTATCCATTTTGCTAATCTCTGCCTTTTGACTGGAGGGTTTAATCCATTTACCTTTAGAGTAACAAATGATAGTGCAGGACATTCTTTTGTCATTTTGCTATTTGGACTTTGTAGGTCTTATACCTTTTTTGTTCCTTAATTCTTCCGTTAATGCCTGCTTTCATATTTATTTGAGTTTTCATAGTGTACCACTTTGAGTCTCTTATTTCTTTCTGTGTACATTTTTCCATACATTTTCTTTTGGATAACCATGGAGCTTAAATCCTAATTCTGTAACAATCATGTTTGATCTGACACCAACTCAACTTCAATAGCATACACATACACTGTTCTATACACTTCTACCCCTACCTTTTTGTTGTATATTATCACCAATTATATCTTTATATACATTGTATGTCCCAGGCATGAATGAAAAATCAATCTATCATTACTTTTTATGCATTTGCATTTTGTAAGTTGTCAGAACTAAAGAGTGGAATTACATACCAAGAAAATAGAATACAACAGTATTGGCATTTATAATTATGCATGTGGTTACCATTAGATGATTTTAAGTGACTTTTTCACAGTAGTTGAGAAAAATCAAAGTAGTGAATATACATCACTCGCACATTTCTAGTGATGTATATTCTGAGGGTGAAAAAGAACTGGAAAGAAGTCTGTTTCCAGTAGTCATGTTGCAGTGAAAACATTGGTATGGTTATTCAGTTATTCTGAGTACATGCAAAATAATTGTCTGCTTTGTTATGAACACAGATTTTCAACATAAGATGTAAGATATATAAACATAAAAGAAAAAATTTTAAATCCTGTAATCCTAAATTTGAATAGCCAATATCACTAAGAGCACATATTTTCCCACTAAATATATGAATTTCTTAGCTGAAATGTGGCCTAGAAATAGCAAACAGCCAAGTAACAAAAAGTACCTCTAGTGCCTACATTTTGGTTTCTAAATACCATTTCCCATTCGAAAGAGTCAGGGCTCCTTAGAGAAATGACTGATTCTAGTTCTTAGGCAGGAAATATACAAGAGAAGCTGTAACCTCTCATTGCATCAGCAAAGCAAGCTATCAAATACTAGTATCATAACCAAAAACTCAGGATCCAATTTAAAGGGGCTCCCGCTGGCTAAAGAATGGGACAGTCTGAGCATCAAACAAATAATGAAATTATTAAATATTAAATAAAACATTTTGAATTCATCGTTGGTTCCCTTAGGCGGAAGTTAGGGAAACAGCTGATAAGTCTGAGCACTAATAAAGGGAAACGAACAAGCACTGATCCTGGTTTCCTGTACAAACTGTCCTCCAAGGTAACCAACTAGGTGAGAAGACAAGGAGATGTCATAAAAGATGATGAGAAATGGCTAATTTGCAGAGATAGGAACCAGATTAGAGGCTGCCAGGGTTGGAGAGGGAGTGGAGGGAATATGGTCTATCGTGGAGAATGGCCCCTGTGCACTTGGGAAGAATGTATGCATCTGTTGTTGGTGAGTGATGTGTTCCATATTATCTGTAAGGCGTAGGTGACTTATAGCATCTGTCAAGTCTTCTATTTCATTACTGATCTTTCTGTCTAGGGGAAAGGAGGAGTGTTTGTAAATATATAAATATGTGTGTATATACATGTATGTTCTATTGTTTAAGAAGGGGGGAAGAACTAGAAAAAAATGGATGGAGTTAAAGAGGAGTTGATTTCAAAAAGGAGGGAGTATTCTACAATGACATGCTGCAGGTTGGAGAATGAAAATGCCATTGGAAGTATCAGGAGGGCATCGGGGCATGGGTGAAATTGATGAATACAAAGTAGAGTCAAAGTTAGATTTCAATGAACTGAAATGTTTGGAGTGGAGGGAAGAAGAGATGTGGTGATGCCGTACGAGGAAGTCATGGCTGAAGAAAAAGTGGGGGAATATTTGAGTGTATGTAAAGGTGTTATCACCTTTGCAATAGGTCAAGTGTATTTTTTCTTGGTTCCAGAGAGATGCTCGCACCTGGGCCTCGGAACACATAATTATCTTTGAGTTGAGGTTCCTTTCCCAAGTTTTCATCCTTGGTAACTTTCCTCATGCCTGTGCCCATATGGGGGCTGAGGGGCGCCTGCTAGAGAAAGGGATCATGATCCAGTGACTGGACTTTAGTTTCCTCACGTGGATGCCCAGGTACCACCTGGCCTACAGGTGCTCTCACTGTCCTCTGCCACCTGCTGGGTGTTCTCCTCCGTTGTCACAGGACTCCACCTGCTTGGTGAGTCTTTGCCTGGACAATTCCATATACTGTCATATATTTGGATACTGGGCTCTGGCCAGCAAAGTAGATCACTTCCCCTCCCCCCCACTTCTATACCAATCTTTTCCAGCTTTCCTACCCTGTTAAAAGTGGAAGCCAGATCTTAAAGGCAATGGGCCATGTCCCGCCCAGTACACAGATATTCCCAGGCCACATCAGAATGGACACTGAAGACTCTTCCTTTCTAGGTGCCTGTTATCCGTCACGAGCTGAGCCAAACCCACGTACCCTGGGAAATGCCCCTGTCTTCCATCTGCTTAGCTGTTCATACCCAAGAGTGTTGGAAAGAGTTGTTAGATTTGAAATTCATCACTCAACCCAGCTCTAATAGGGGCATTACATAGTTGATGTAAATAGTCTTATAATTAAAAAAATTACATTGTAGCAGCATTCTCTTCTAGCCTTCTTTTGTTATTATATAGCATTTTGTCTCCAATGTCATTCCATAGCTATGTGTATTAGTAGGGTTCTCTAGAGAAACAGAACCAACAGGGAACACTCGCAAATATATGTGGCATATTTCTCAGGGACTGGAGCCTAGCCATGCTTAAAATTTTTTAATCCTTCTCTCCCTCTCTACATTCACTCTCTGCCCTCCGTACCTGTAACCCCCCTCTCTGTTCCCCCCTTCCCCCTCTTGTTGTAAACTGCCCATTTCCGTAACTCACCACTAAACCGCAAGCCTTCCTGTTATTCTCTTCACTCCTCTATACCTAACCTAAGCCCTCAGCCTAGCAACTGCCTCCCGCCTTGTGTGATTGGCTGTCCCTTCCTGACGTGTGCGCCCAAGACTCCACCCCTCCCCGAGAGTACTTAAGCCCCACGCTTACGCCGCTCTGGGTCGTCCGAGCCCCGGGGTCTTCGGACCCCAGACGTCTCACTCCTCGGGTTCCCGGGTGGCCCATCCCGGAGTGTAACAATAAAGGCTTAAAACCCGCATCTGACCTGAGTGACAACTTCTCGCGACCGCCGGCTGGGGAAAGCGCAGGCTTCAGCTTACCCAGGTTAATTCCCTGCGAGCTCGCCCCAAACCCACCCAGTGTACCGGTCGCGCGGCCCGGCTGAAGCTATCAGCGGCAAATATAAAATTTTATAAAAGTGTCTCAGGTGACCGCAGGAACGCAGAGTCCAAAATCTGCAGGGCAGGCTGTGAAGCCGACGATTCCAGTGGAGAGTCTGAATGAACTCCACAGGAGAGGCTGAAGCAGGAAGAGGGCCTGTCTCTTCTGAATTGTCCTTATAAGGCTTCCCATGATTAGATTAAGCATCACTCATTGCAGAAGACACTCCCTTTGGCTGATTACAAATGGAATCAGCTGTGGATACAGCTGACATGATCATGATCTAATTCTAAGAAATGTGCTCATTGCAACAGACAGCCAGCACTTGCCCAACCAGACAAACAGGTACCACTACTTGGCCAAGTTGACACATGAACCTGACCATGACACTATGTATATATGGAGTTGCTTCCTTCTTATCTTTTTAAATCTTTTTGCATTTCACATGATAGCACCATGGGAGAGCAGTCAGCAATACATGACACATGCATGTAACCTTCACACAAATGGTAGCGCACGATACATAGTATAAACAGTGTATCTTGGACAGCATGGCTAATACATGCCTGATGTTCTGAAAATCACTCTCCAATCCTTCACCCTTTTATATAGGGAAATGTGGTGAGTTGCAAACATTTTCCCATGATGGTCATTTGCCTTTTGATATTGTTAAGGTGTTTTTCCCTGCAGAATTTTTTATGAACTCAAGTCAAGCAACTTTTGCAAATTGCTTTTGGGTTTATGTCATGATTAGAAAGGCCTTACTAACTCTGAGATCATGAGGACAAAAAGAACTTTTGTTTTCTTCTCCTATATTTAATTATTTTAAACCATTTTTAAATGGAAAAAAAATAACATAACAACATAAAACATACACGTTCAACCCAACAGCTTGTAAAATGAGCCCCTTTGTAATCACCACCCACGGTGGTCAAGAGACAGACATTTGTACCCCCACGGAGGTCCCTAGAATATCCTTTCCTGATTAAAACCCTCTCTCTCCCCCTCAGGGATAGCTGCCATCCCAAAATTTATCCTATTCCATTTATATTTATTTATTTATTTGTTTAAAAAAAATTAACAACAAACAAAAACATTCTTAACATATGATCATTCCGTTCTACATATATGATCAGTAATTTACAATATCATCACATAGTTACATATTCATCATCATGATCATTTCTTAGAACATTTGTATCAATTCAGAAAAAGAAAAGAAAAAGAAATAAAACAAAAACAGAAAAAAAAAAGATTGTACATACCGTACCCCTTACCCCTCCCTTTCACTGATCACTAGTATTTCAAACTAAATTTATTTTAACATTAATAGTTAATAAAAATTAACTATTATTTATTTTTATTCCATATGCTCTACTCGTCTGTTGATGAAGATCCTATTCCTTTTTGTGAGTTTTGTAGCTTCACCACCTAATTATGGATCCCTAAATGTCATTTTGAAAATTCATCCACATTGCATGTAGAGTGGGTTCTCATTTTCATCGCTGTGTAGTATTTTCCTCCATGCATATGTCACAATTTATTTATCCAGTTAGGATTTATTTTGGTGTGGGTTTGTGGTCGGGTTCCAGCTGATTTTCTTTTCAGATTAGTAGCCAGTTATATCAACCGTGTTTATTGAGTAATCTGTCTTCTCCTCACAGGTTTAAATGCCACCTTTATTACTTATTAAATGACCTTATACATTTTGGTTTACTTCCAGACTCACTTGTCTGTTCCATTCATCTCTCTGCCTATTCCTGAATTCATAATGGACTGCTTATTCCTGTCGCTTTATAATACGCTTCAATATCTGGCAGAGTTTGCCTTCCCTCGTTAGTGTTCTTTTTCAAGAGTCTTCTTGATTTTCTTGCATGATTTTTTGAATCAGTTTGTCAAGTCCCAAAATAATCCCACTGGCATATTTATTTGCATCCCATTAAAATGATAGATTAAAAGAGAGAGAAATGGCATCTTTTCTTTATTGAATCTTCTTCCCCAAAATAAGATGCTTTTGCCTTTATTCAGATCTTCCTGTCACATAACAGACTTTGATTTTTTTTCATATAGATCCTGCACATTTCTTATGAAGTCATTAATCCATTTAAACATTTGGATAGCATTCATTGTGTTTCATGCAATGGTTTATTTAATCATTCCACCTGCCAAAGACATTTGAATAAATATGTTTTCAGATTTTCTCTGACACAGACAGTGTGCTACAGTAAATATCCCTGTACATATATCCTCATTACACACATGTTGGGGAAGGATACTTTACTATAAATGAAATTGCTAGACCATAGGACTTTTTTTTTCATTTTTTAAAATTTATCATCACAATCGACTTTTTTTTCTTTTTTGTGAAAAACAACATGCATATAAAACAGCAATAAAGTTCAAAGTACACTGCAACAATTAGTTGTAGAACAGATTTCAGAGTTTGGTATGGGTTACAATTTCACAATTTCAGGTTTTTATTTCTAGCTGCTCTAAGGTACTGGAGACTAAAATAAATACCAATATAATGATTCAGCAATCATACGCATCTGTTAAACCCGACCTTCTCTGTATACCTCCACCATCACCGTTGATCTTTCTCCCATTCTTTTTTTAAAAATTTTTTGTTAATTAAAAAAAATTACAAGAAACAAACATTCCCAACACATACACTCAGCAGTTCACAATATCATCACATAGTTGCATATTCATCATCATGATCATTTCCCAGAACATTAGCATCAATTCAGAAAAAGAAATAAAAAGACAACAGAAAAATATAACAAACAGAAAAAAAATTTTTACAGGCCATAACCCTTACTGATCCCTTTGATTGATCACTAGCATTTCAAACTAAATCTATTTTAACATTTGTTCCCCCTATTATTTATTTTTATTCCATATGTTCCTCTCATCTGTTGACAAGGTAGATAAAAGGCGCATCAGACACAAGGTTTTCACAATCACACAGTCACATTGTGAAAGCTATATCATTATACAATCATTATCAAGAAACATGGCTACTGGAACACAGCTCTACATTTTCAGGCAGTTTCCTCCAGCCTCTCCATTACATCTTGGATAACAAGGTGATATCTACTTAATGCATAAGAATAACCTCTCGACTGGTTTGAAATCTCTCAGCCATTGACACTTTGTTTTGTCTTATTTCACTCTTCCCCCTTTTGGTCGAGAAGGTTTTCTCAATCCCTTGATGCTGGGTCTCAGCTCATTCTAGAGTTTTTCTCAATCCCTTGATGCTGAATCTCAGCTCATTCTGGGATTTCTGTCCCACGCTGCCAGGAAGATCCACACCCCTTGTGGTCATGTCCCACGTAGACAGGGGGAGGGTGGTGAGTCTGCTTGCTGTGTTGGCTGGAGAGAGAGGCCACATCTGAGCAACAAAAGAGGTTCTCTTGGGGGTGACTCTTAGGCTTAATTTTAAGTAGGCTTGACCTATCCCCTGTGGGGTTAAGTTTCATGTGAACAAACCCCAAGACTGGGGGCTCAGCCTATAGCTTTGGTTGTCCACACTGCTTGTGAGAATATCAAGAATTCAACTTGGGGAAGTTGAGTTTTCCCCCATTCTCAGCATTCCCCGAAGGGGACTTGGCAAATACTTTTCCACTCACTGATCAAATCACTCTGGGATTCATCAGGGCATCACCTGGACAAACCAACAAAATCTCATGTCCTATACAAAGTTCCGTGTACTTAAGTTGTTCAATCAACTATCCACATAAGTTATATTAGGGGATGCACTAGTCAAAGTATAGATTTGTACCAAATAAACATTTTTTGCTTTAGTCTCACACAGTAGTTGAAAATTTTAAAATATTAAGTACCATCTATTTTCAGCACATTGCAGTAATGACATTCTTTTGTTCTTCCTCATGCAAAAACATTTTTTAAATTTGTACATTTAGTCACTATCATTATACACTCTAGGCATTCCTAGATTACATCATCTCAATCTTTATCGTCTATCTTTCTTTGTGATTTCATTTATGCCCCAGCCCTCCTCCCTCTATCATTCTCATATGCAGCTTCATTCAGTGTTTTAACATAATTGTATTACAGTTAGGTAGTATTGTGCTGTCCATTTCTGAGTTTTTATATTCAGTCCTGTTGCACAATCTGTATCTCTTCAGCTCCAAATACCCAATATCTTACCCTATTTCTATCTCCTGATGGTCTCTGTTACCAAGGAAATATTCCAAGTTTATTCACTAATGTCAGTTCATATCAGTGAGACCATACCGTATTTGTCCTTTTGTTTCTGGCTAATCACACTCAGCATAATGTCCTTAAGGTCCATCCATGTTGTTACATACTTCATAACTTTATTCTGTCTTACAGCTGCATAATATTCCATCTTATGTAAATGTCACAGTTTGTTTAGCCAACTGTCTGTTGATGGAAATTTTGGCTGTTTCCATCTCTTGGTAATTGTTAATAATGCTGCTATAAACATTGGTGTGTAAATGTCCATTTGTGTCCTTGGCCTCGTGTCCTTTGAGTAGAGACAGCATATAGATGGTCCTGTTTTTTAATCCATTCTGCCAGACTATGTCTTTTGATTGGAGGGTTTTATCCATTAACATTCAGTGTTATTAATGCATGGGTAGTACTTTCTTCTATTATTTTGCCTTCTGGATTTTATATGTCATATCTAATTTTCCTTCTTTTTACCTTTACTCATAGTCTTCCTTTCTACACTCTTCTCCACACCTCTCTCTTCTGTCTTCATATCTGTCTCTAGTGTTCCCTTTAGTATTTCTTGCAGAGCTGGTCTCTAGGTCACAAATTCTCTCAGTGATTTTTTGTCTGAAAATGTTTTAATTTCTCCCTCATTTTTGAAGGACAGTTTTGCTGGATATAGAATTCTTGGTTGGCAGTTTTTCTCTTTTAATAATTTAAATATATTATCTCACTGTCTTCTCGCCTCCATGGTTTCTGCTGAGAGATCTGCACATAGTCTTATGGGCTTCCCTTGTATGTGATGGATTGCTTTTCTCTTGCTGCTTTCAAGATCCTCTCTTTCTCTTTGACCTCTGACATTCTGATTATTAAATGTCTTGGAGTATATCTATTTGGATCTATTCTCTTTGGGGTACGCTACACTTCTTGGATCTGTAATTTTAAGTCTTTCATGAGAGTTGGGAAGTTTTCAGTGATAATTTCCTCCATTAGTTTTTCTCCTCCTTTTCCCTTCTCTTCTCCTTCTGGGACACCCACAACATGTATATTCATGCACTTCATATTGTCTTTCAATTCCCTGAGTCCCTGCTCATATTTTTCCATTTTTTTCCCCTCTAGTTTCTGTTTCTTGTCGGATTTCAGATGTTCCGTCCTCCAGTTTTGAAATCCTATGTTCTGTCTCTCGAAATCTACCCTTGTAGGTTTCCATTGTTTTTTTTCATCTCTTCTACTGTGTCATTCATTCCCATAAGTTCTGTGATTTGTTTTTTCAGACTTTCAGTTTCTTCTTTTTGTTCTTTCCTTGCCTTCTTTATATCCTCCCTCAATTCATTGATTTGGTTTTTGATGAGGTTTTCCATGTCTGTTCGTACATTCTGAATTAGTTGTTTCAGCTCCTGTACGACATTTGAATTGTTGGTTTGTCCCTTTGACTGGGCCATATCTTCAATTTTCCTAGTGTGATTTGTTATTTTTTGCTGGCGTCTAGGCATTTAATTACCTTAATTAGTTTATTCTGGAGATTGCTTTCACTTCTTTTATCTAGGGTTTTCTTGCTGGATGAATTTGTTGTCTATCTGTTCTTTGACATTCCGTTCAGCTTTATCTGGACCTTTAGCTTAAGTTTTGTTTAACAGAGGAGAATTTTTCAGTTCTTGTTTTCTTGTTTCTTGCCCTGCTTGTGTGGTGCCTTTCCCCACCACACACTTAGGAGGGTCTACTTAGATATTATAGACCCCAGCCAGATTTTCCCAGACCAAAATGGCCTCCTATCAGGGGGAGGGAGTCACCTGCGTTGGTTTCCCTGAGGGTGAGACCCAGCAGGTTGAAAGACTTTCCTGTGAAGTCTCTGGACTCCGTTTTTCTTATCCTGCCCTGTGTGTGGCACTTGTCTGACTGCAGGTCCCACCAGCATAAGATGATGTGGTACCTTTAACTTTGGCAGACTCTCCCTGCTGGGGGCGTGGTGGAGACAGAGGAGAGGTTGAAGGCTGGTTTTAATGGCTTCAAATTACCAAGCCCTGGTGTCTGAATTCCTTGATGGAGGGATTCCACCTGGGTGAGGCTTCACCCCTCCCCTGGGGAAGGCACAAGCTCCAGATAAGCCCCCAAAAGAGCTTACTTCTGCCTATGCCTGGGGCAGTTGCAGCCTGAAAAGTCCTGCCGCTGTATCCAGAGGCAGTCAAGCCTTTGTAGATACACAGCCACAAAAACCTCTGTTTCCTTCCTCCTCTTTTTCTGTGAGTCCTGCCCCCTTGGCGCTGGGGCAAAAATGAGCAACCTCTGCTTTGATCAGCTTCACCTAAGCTGGGGGCCTATTTTTAGTAGTCAGAATTTGTTAATTAGTTCCACAATTGGCATTTGATTGTGCCCAGTCCCTGCTGCTGATAAAGTCCTTTCCTTTCCCCTCTGGGAAGGGGCCTGTGGGGGAGGGGCGCTGGCTGCCGCAGCTTTGGGAACTCACAATTCTAGGGGGTGCTCACAGCCGGTCCAGCTGGTCCAGGCTGGGGTACACTGTGTGTTCAGTCACTATCGTGGCTCCGGGAGCTGTTCTGTACTGTTTCTGGTTATTTAGTAGTTGTTCTGGAGGATGAACTAAAATGCGCACGTTGGTAAGCCGCCATCTTGACCCGTTTCTCCCACTCTTTAGGGGTATTTGGGCTATGCCCATTCTAACTTTTTCATGTTGGAAGGGGCTGTCGATAATATGGGATGGGGGGATGGAACTAGTTGATGTTCTGGAGAGGCTGACCCCACTAGGTTTAGACCGAAAGATTTTTAAAATGTTGACAGATATTGCCAAATTGTCCAAAGATGATACCAGTTTTCACTCCCCCTAAAGTTACCCATGCATTTCTTCATGCTTTGACCGATCCTGCATATTTTCAACGTATAAAATTTTTCTCTAGTAATCAGTAAGTTATTTCTCACTGTGGTTGCAGTGAACACTTCTTTGATTTCTGGTCATTTATATTGCTCTTGAGGATTCCCCATTCATGTCCTTTGCCTAGTTTAGTAATAGGATATTTATCTTTTTTATATGGATTTTTAAAGTTGTTTTTTTATTTGGTGTATGTACTGTTGATTTTATTAAATTATGAAACCTTTAAGATTTCTTTCATGTCTTGCAATGCAGTTTTATAATTTTCTCCATAAAGATATAACACAGGTTTATTCCAAGACACCTTATATAGCGGTTGTAAATGGTGCCATTAAAAAGGACATTTTCTAATTGTTGGTCACTGGTACGTCAGAACATGATTGTTTATTGGTGTCATATCCCATGACCTTGGAGAACTCTTATTAATTCTCGTGATCTGAATGTAGTCTTGGGTTTTTCATGTAGAAAATCAGAGGAACTTTTAGTGTCGTGGAGTCAAGGTTCATTATTACTAGACAAGTAATTAAGCAAGGCTTGTGATGTAGAATTCAGAAAACGGGGAGAGAAAGAGCTGCAGAGGCTTTTAGCAAGTGGAGGAAGTAGAAAGGAAAAGAGGCTGCGAGTGAGGCACAGGAGCTGGCAGGAGGGAAGACAGAAGAGAGAGGCTCCCAAGCTGCTCTAAGATGGGAGATAAGTGGACAGGGGAGCTGGTATTTTGGGGGACCCTTCCTCTGTACCCCCCTTCAAGCTGCTTGAAAACAAATATCGAGTTATTTAGTAAAACTTTGAAAAGTGGGGCTCTGTACCTCTGCAACCACAGCAGTGCTTTCACACTGGATCACACGGCCCCGCCTTGTGCTGTTACAAACATGCTCAAGCATATCACAAGCCTGTGCATCTAGAATAAAATTAGAGAAAAAAAACATGAAAGGTACTATATTAATATAATGGACCCCCCCCCCGGACTAAACAGATCTAATATAATAAGGGCCTTTCTAATAGAAAGAGAAAAATAGAGAAATTGAACAATAGTATGCTGTTATAAAAGAAAAGAAAAAATGATAAAATACATAAAAAATAAAGTTAAACTCTAATATCCTTGAAAGTAAGTAAAGGATCATAGCAAGCAAGAAAAATCATTTATTATTATTTATCAATTATTATTACTACTGCTACTAGACTAGCTTTCTAAGTAGATCTGGGCTGGATTTCTGGATTCTCTGTTCTCAAGCTCCGTGGACTTGGCAAAGAAAGACGACCCCTGCTGGTTTGGGGAGGGGGCTAATTAAGAAGGAAAACCTGAGACAAGAATGTAGGTTAGTAAAAGCAAGGCCAAAAATGCACCGTGGCTGACGGTCGTGGGAAATGCACGCCCAGCCTCCAAATTGGGGCCTCTACTCACCCTGCCAGATCCAGGGCAGCCTCTGAGCTTTGTCCCCTCCACCCAGCCCGCCATGGCCCAGGTCCTCTCCTGCACCCTGTCCTGGGCAGCTGGGCGCCACCTGGGATGATGTCCAGGACTGGACTGGTCAGCATCTTTGGATGCCTGCCAAGCGGCCTGGGCCACCTCTTCCTTCTCCCTGTCCCCACCCTTGGCTCTGTCCCTATCCTTTGATATTCTCCCTCTTCTTTGTAGGGTTTACTTTAAAACACTTATTGAGCCTCTACTAGCCTCCACCTCTGTTTTCTTTGCCCATATTATCTCTCTCCCTGGCTCAGCCCCGGCACATCTTCCTCGGAGCCTCTAGAGCTAATAGTTCACAGTCCCCAGACTCCCCATAAGAGTGGTCCCCAAGGTCTGTAAACAGCGAGGTTGCCACGGCGTCGCTGTCAGTGAGCCCGTCCGAAAGCTGACTGGGGTGCGCTGTGGACAGGCCCCAGGCCAAAGCAATATGGAAATCAGCTGAAGCGTAGAAAGGAAAAAGTAGAAGTTTGGGAAATCTGCACATCCACACAGAAGAAAATGAAAATTACTCATTATCCTACCACCCGGTCAGGGGGGACAGGGTGAGGATACAAAATAATCAACAGTCCCATCACAGTTTAGCACACCAACATTTTGTCTTCTCTGCTTCAATTTTTTTTAAAGAGCTAAAAGATGACAAATTTGTTAAGGGTCTCACTGGCCTGTCCCCCTCCCTTGCTGCCTGCCCCTCTTTATTCACTTTAGCTATACACAATCTAAATTATTGTTTTGCATGCATTAACATACATATAAATGTTCATTTCCTGGTGCTTGCCCATGCAAAACAAACAAACAAACAAACAAAAAACATATAAATGTTAATTCTGTATAGCTTAAATATCTGGATATATCCTAGAGTACGTTGAGCAGATGATTAAAAAGTTTTTGCAAAGTCCCTTAAGGGATGGGATAAAAAATATGGCACTATTACATTTTACTACTGGGGAATCCCCTGATAGGACAAACCCTTGATCTTGAGGCTCGTTCATGTGAAGCCTATTTCTGTACTGGAGAAGATAAGCCTACCTACAGTTAGGCCTAAGAGTTCCTTCCAGAAAACCTATTTTGTTGCTCAGATGTGGCCTTTCTCTAAGCCCAACCCTGCAAATAAAATCATTATCCTCCCC
This sequence comes from Tamandua tetradactyla, assembly GCF_023851605.1. Classification (NCBI taxonomy): domain Eukaryota; kingdom Metazoa; phylum Chordata; class Mammalia; order Pilosa; family Myrmecophagidae; genus Tamandua; species Tamandua tetradactyla. The sequence goes on along the minus strand of NC_135327.1, from coordinate 13,187,154 downwards.
CACTGAGTGGGACATAGCATCCAGGGTGAAATTCTCCTTGGCAACGTGGGACATGACTCCCAGGAATGAGCCTGGCCCTGGCATAGTGGGATCGACAATGCCTTCCTGACCAAAAGGGGAGAAAGAAATGTAACAAAATGAGGCATCAGTGACTGAGAGAGTTCAAATAGAGTCGAGAAGCTATTCTTGAGGCTACTCTTCTGCAAGCTTCAACTAGATATTGCTGTTTACCAGGGTTTGGCAAAACTATTCCTGCCAACCCTAAAGAACACCTAGGGCTTTATCTGAGATCCTATAAAAGTTCCATGCACTGAGATCACTTTCCAGAAATCTCAACCTCCAGATGGGTTCCTAGGCCAGATAACTGCTGAAATCTAGAGGGGCCAGCCTCTCTAGAACATCACCTAATTCCGTCCCCCTAACCGATATTATCTCCAGCCCTTTCCAACATGAAAAAGTTAGAATAGGCATAGTCCAAATATGCCTAAAGATTGGGAGAAGGATCAAAGGAGAAGGAGGAGTAATAACAGAGAAGATAGGAGTTAACAGGCATGTATGACTGCTGAATCATTATATTGAAATTTCTTTCAGTGTCCTGTGTCTTGGAGCAACTAGAAGGAAAAACCTAAAATTGTGGAACTGTAACCAATACCATACTCTGAAATCTGTTCCCTAAGTGCTTCTTACAAAGTACTTTGAAATACATTGCTTTTTTTTTGCATATATGTTATATTTCACAATAAAAAATGTTTAAAAAGTTGAAAAAATACATATAAATGTTATCATAGTGAACATTCCATTCTTCAACTAGTTTTTTCCTGTTCAACTTTGTTTCAAGATTATTTATGCTGGCCCATGTAGCACTAATTTGTTCATTTTAACTGCTGTAAAGTACCACATTGTATGAGCATGTCAAACTCCAAGACTGGGGGCTCAGTTAGTCCTAATTTTAAGTAGACTTAGTCTATCTTTTGTGGGGTTAAGTTTCATATGAACAAACCCCAAGATTGGGGGCTCACGATAAATCCCAGAGTGATTTGAACAGTGAATAAAAAAGTATTTGCATAGTCCCCTTCAGGGAATGGTGAGAAAGGGGGAAAATTCAACTTCCCTAAGTTGAATTCTTGATATTCTCACAAGCAGTGGGGACAACCAAAGCAATAGGGAGAGCCCCCAATCTTGGGGTTTCTTCATATGAAACTTAACCCCACAAAGGTTAGGTCAAGCCTAGTTAAAATTAGGCCTAGGAGTCACCCCCAAGAGAACCTTTTTTGTTTTCAGATGTGGCCTCTCTCTCCAGCCAATACAACAGGTGAACTCACTGCCCTCCCCCTGTCTATGTGTGACATGACTCCCAGGGGTGTGGACCTTCCTGGCAACGTGGGACAGAAATCCCAGAATGAGCTGAGACTCAGCATCAAGGGATTGAGAAAACCTTCTTGACCAAAAGGGGGAAGAGTGAAATGAGACAAAATAAAGTGTCAATGGCTGAGAGATTCCAAACAGTCGAGAGGTTATCCTGGAGGTAATTCTTATGCATTAAGTAGATATCACCTTGTTAGTCAAGATGTAATGGAGAGACTGGAGGGAAGTGCCTGAAAATGTAGAGCTGTGTTCCAGTAGCCATGTTTCTTTGAAGATGATTGTGTAATGATATAGCTTTTACAATGTGACTGTGTGATTGTGTAAACCTGTGTCTGATGCCCCTTTTATCTACCTTATCAACAGATGAGTAAAACGTATGGAATAAAAATAAATAATAGGGGGAACAAATGTTAAAATAAATTTAGTAAATTGAAATGCTAGTGATCAATGAAAGGGAGGGGTAAGGGGTATGGTATGTATGAATTTTTTTCTGTTTTCTTTTTATTTCTTTTTCTGAATTGATGCAAATGCCCTAAGAAAGTATCATGATGATGAATATACAACTATGTGATGATAGCGTGAATTACTGATTATATATGTAGAATGGAATGATCATAAGTTAAGAATGTTTGTGTTTGCTATATATTTTTTGAAATTTAAAAATTAATAAAAAAGAAAAAAAGGATTAGGGGCTCAGCCTATTGCTTTGGTTGTCCCCACTGCTTGTGAGAATATCAAGAGTTCTGCACTTGGGGAAGTTGAGTTTTCCCCCTTTCTCACCCTTCCCCCAAGGGGACTTTGCAAATACTTTTTTATTCACTGTTCAAATCCTTCCGGGATTTATCGAGGCATCACTCTGGACAAACCTACAAAATCTCATGCCCTACTTAAGGTTCCATGTACTTGTGGTGTTCAATTAAGCTGTCCATATAAGTTATATTAGGAAATACACTAGTCAAAATATAAATTTTGTACCAAATAAATATTTTTTCTTTAGTCTCACACATAAGTTAAAGTTTTAAAATATTAATTACCATCTATTTTCAACACCCTGCATTATTGACATTCCTTTGTTCTTCCTCATGCAAAACATTTTTAAATTTACCAGAATTGATTTTTGAACATTTTCATTACTCCCCCAAAATAAAAATAAGTATAAAAGCATAAAAACATAAAAAAGAACACCCAAAATATCCCATACCCATTATCCCCCCCTACTATTTATTTTTTGCCCTTATTTTTACTCATCTGTCCATACTCTGGATAAAGACAGCGTCAGCCACAAGGTTTTCACAATCACACGATCACACTGTAAAAGCTATATAGCTTTAGGGTGCGATGGTGGCTCAGTGGCAGAATTGTCGCCTGCCATGTCTGAGACCCGGGTTCGATTCTTGGTGCCTGCCCATGCAAAAAAAAAAGGAAAGAAAAGAAAAGCTATATAGTTCTACCATCATCTTTAAGCATCAAGCATCCAGGCTACTGGAATACAGTTCAACAGTTTCAGGTATTTCCTTCTAGCTAGTTTAATACACTACAAACTGAAAAGGGATATTTATATAATCTCCAGAATAGCCTCTCAGCTGTGTTTGAAATCTCTCAGCCTCAGTGACATCTTGATTTTGAACTTCTAACCTCCCAAACTGTGAGACAATCAATGCCTGCTGTTTAAGCACACACACCCCCCCCCCCCGGGGTGTGGTGTTTGTTACAGCAGCCATGGCACACTAAGACACACGGGTGTGGGGAGGCGTGGCTCGCTGGGGCAGTGAATGCAAGGTTCCACCGCTCCTGGCTGTGGGCCCCTTCCATTCACAGGTGAGCTCTCCTGGAACAGGTGAGCCCGGCAGAGGGAAGCAGAGACAGCGCGCCCTGATGCCATGAGTGGCTCTCGCTGTGGTAAGAGGATTGCACAGGTGCTGGGCGGCACGGAGAAGGGAACTAACTAGTGCCAGGGCTGTAAGAGGCCTGGCATGGCGGGAGGGGATTCAGGTCAACTGGCTGCAAGTCTTGGCTATGCCACTTACCTGTTCCGTGGCCCTGGGCTAGCAACTCCCCTCTTTGAGCCTCAGTTTCTCCATCTCTAATATCTACGTTGGTGTGAGAATCAAATAAGGGCAGAAGAACTTACAGCCTGGCATCCAGCAGCAGTGCCTGAATGCAGGGGCCACGGTTTTGGGACAAGGGTGGTGGGAAAAGACGCGGTTGTTGCAGATTCTGGGGGTCAGGGTGCTCCACTTAAGCAGTGAGCTCTAGGCGGGTGCAGGGCAGCGGCCGTGGTCAAGGGGGCCTTCGCGGCAGAGGAGGACCTGTCCAGGGGCAGGGGGTGGGAGTGAGCGTAAGGCTGGCGCCTTCTGAGCGCGTGTGCGTTTTTCAAGGAAGGCCCGGCAGTGTCTCCCGTCCCACGTGGCCGCCCAGCGTGACCCGGCATTCCCTCCGGCACTGGGGTCTGTGGCTGCCCCCACGAAGCCTGGAGGAGACCCTCTGCAATCCGGCTGGGGGCAGTGAGGAGTCCAGAACAGGCCCACGCGGAGGGAAGGCACAGGGAAGGTAGGTGTCCCAGCCAGGGCCGCACCTGTGGCCAGGTGCATGAGTGCAGACGCCTGCAGGTGCTCCACCTGCTGGCTCAGCCGGGGCAGTTGTGGAGCAGGGACAGTTTGTCTCTGTGCCCTTCCCAAATCCCATACCCCCACAATTGACACGCAGGGTAAAATGGTCGTTCTACACCACACAGCAATAGTGACTCCCAAAGGCTCTTCCACAAGCAGCCACCACCAGCTGGACTTTCTCAGAACTAAAGGCCAAGGAGGTCTCCGTCCATTGCTCTCTCCCACTTTGGCAGAGCGGATACTGCCACCTGGTGGCCAAGAGAGACAATGCAGGGCCCTCTGAGGGTTTACAAAGCATATTCTAACATTCCTATTTTTTAATGTTTTCATTTTTGGTCATGAGATTCACTTACAGGTCCACAATTCCTTTACCTTCCTTCCAAAATCCAAAGCTCTGAAACTGAAAGATTTTTCATCAGTTCACACAGCTCATTTAGTGGTTAAACGCTATCTGAACTGATTTTATTTAATGTCATCGTACAGCAGAAATATTAGATTATTAGTCTAGGGTGCTGCCCTAGACTCCTCTGGGGATGTCAAATAATAGAGGACAGCGGTTCTCGGAGGATGCTCCCGGGCAGCAGCAGACCTGGGAACTTAGTTAGAAATGGAAATTCTCAGCCCCACCCCAACCCTACCAAATCAAAAAGCTGTGGGTGCAGCTCAAGTCCTCTGAGCTTTAGCAAGGCCTCCTGGTGATTCTGATGTACGCCCAGTATGAGAACTACTCACGTGGAGAATACGTACCACATGATGTTTATCAAATCCTAAAGTTCTGAAGTCCAAAGCACACGTGGTCCTCATGGTTTCAGTTATGGGATTGAAGACCTTTATTTTGAAATGTTAAGTAACATGAAAAGAAGCTGTGCGACTGTCGTGTTGGAAAAATGGGGGCAGAGGTTCTTTGTAAGGGTGGAGAAAGGGAGGGATTAATGATGATAAAAGCAAAATTTTTGCAGAGTGTTTACCACCTTCCTGGCACCACGGGTGCAACTGCACGTCCTTCCCCTGAAGGGCTTCTTTTTCCTGCTCTCCAGTGTCCTGCTGGCACCTCCCATTGGCTGGACCCTAGGTGAAGCCAGAAAACAAGGCAATCCCTCCGGTTTCGCCCATAGGGAAGTAGAGCAGGGGGATGGAGGGAGCAGGGGTCTGGAGGGGTCAGGGGAAGATATTTAGCCCCCCATGTGTTTATATCTCTATTGCATGTGTGCATATCATGACAATGGATGCTCTTGTGTTTTCTGTTTTGTTTTGTTTTATTTTACACGGGCAGGCACCTGGAGTTGAACCCAGGTCTCCACATTGGCAGGCAAGAACTCTGCCACTGAGCCACTGTGGCATACCCATCTTGTGTTTTTTAAGTTTAAAAGTATCACACGCTATCCATTTGTGACTTGGTTTTGTTTTTTCACCCACATTTTGTTTTTGAGATTATCTATGCTGATATAGGTAGTTTAATTTTCTCTGCTGTTTAGAATTCCATCATATAAAATACACTTTAACTCATTTATCCACTCTGCTATTGGAGTGCATTTAGGTTTTTGCCATTCTTTTGCCCTTACAGATAAAGCCACAGTGTCCTTGGACATGCTTCTCCCACATGGGTGGGAGATTTCCTCTAGGCCTGGGATCTCCAAGAGGAGGATGGCTGGGTCGTGGGACTTCTGTGTCCACCTTTCCTAAATAATGCCAAATTTCTCCACCAGGGGGTTGTCCCACTGTTTAGTTCTCCCCACCCCAAGAGGTTCCTGTTTCACCAGCCTGCTTGCCACCCCCCAGCCCCCCATTGACAGACCTTTGCTTTTCTGATGGGTGTGAACTTTTATCTTTCGGCTTTCAAAATTTGCATTTCTCTGACCATGCGGAAGTTGAGCATCTCTCCCCGCCCACCTGTTGTTTGGGCACCAGACAGTCTGCCTTCTCACCTTAGGCCTTGCTTCTACCTTCTGAGCCTAGGTTTCTAGAATCCCACAAGACATTTTCCTTGCTGGGCCCAGGCAGTAGCAAATAAAAAGTGCTTTGGCTTTCAGGCTGCTGCCTGGGCCGTGGATCCTGCAGCTCAGGACTGGGGAACAGCTTTTGTTTGTTCTCAGCGGAGTCTGTTCTCCCCCAGAGGCGCAGAGTGACACAGGCTGCTGGGAGAGGGCTGAGGATGACAGCAGCAGCAGCAGCAGCGACAGGATGAAATAGAAAATTCACAGAGAAACTCCAAAAATTCAGTTTATGAGTTCCAAAATATTATTGCTGCATTTTCAGGCACCGTTCACTGAGGCCCCATGTGTGTGCCAGGATCCATACAGTGTTCTCTCAAAACCCGTCCAGCAGCCTGCTGAGACGGGTGCACTGGACATTCCATCAACCCCACAACAAATCCAACAGAAAGATCATTCGCCAAATCTGCACCATGCCCCTCTCCTGTGCGAGCTTTGTCGGGCACTGGAAATTCCGTTGTAAACAGACGTAGTCTCTGGTCAGTGGCACTGGCTGTTCGGTGGGAGATACACCGTGCAGTGGTCACGACTAAATGTAAAATTACATCCATGACTGCTGGTTCTGTGGGAGCCAGTCCCAGGAGGCTGGACTCAGGGGCTTCCAGGAAGGCATCCTGGAGAAAGTGGCAGTTGAGCTAAGACCTGAAAGAAGGATAGATGGGAATTGAGCAGAGAAGGAGGGAACAGCAGGCCAGGCAGGGGGAACAGAATGTGCCAAGAGATTGGTAACCCCTGGCAGAGCGTGTTTGAGGAAGAGAGAGGCAGTCAGCAGCACGGAGAGCCGGGGGGCTTCCAGAGCTGGGGAGGTCTCATACTAGATAAAAATCTCTTGGGCACTTCTTAAAAACATACAGATTCTGGGCCTCCCCCCAAGCCTACTGAGTCAGAATCTCCAGGGGGAGGGCTCAGCAATCCGCATTCCTGTGCTGGTTTGAAAGGATGTATGGACCCTAGAAAAGCCATGTTTTAATCAAAATCCCATTTTAAAGGCAGAATAATCCCTATTTAATACTGTATGTTTGAAACCGTAATCAGATCATCTCCCTGGAGATGTGATTTAATCAAGAGTGGTTCTTAAGTTGGATTAGGTAGAGGCATGTCTCCACCCATTTGAGTGGGTCTTGATTAGTTTCTGAAGTCCTATAAAAGAGGAAACATTTTGAAGAGTGAAAGATTCAGAGAGAGCAGAGTAGAACCACATAGCCACGAGAAGCAGAGTCCACCAGCCAGAGACCTTTGGAGATGAAGAAGGAAAATGTCTCCCAGGGAGCTTCATGAAACAGGAAGCCAGAAGAAGCTAGCAGATGACGCTGTGCTCACCATGTGTCCTTCCAGATGAGAGAGAGACTCTGACTGTGTTCGCCATGTGCCCTTCCACTTGAGAGAGAAACCCTGAACTTCATCGGCCTTCTTGAACCAAGGTATCCTTCCCTGGATGCCTTAGATTGGATATTTCTATAGACTTGTTTTACTGGGACATTTTCTTGGCCTTGGAACTGTAAACTAGCAACCGATTAAATTTCTCTTTTTAGAAGCCATTTCATTTCTGGTATATTGCATTCCAGCAGCTAGCATACTAGAACAATTCCCTACCCCCCAACTTTTTATTTTCAAAAATTTCAAACTTACAGAAAAATGGAAAGAATAGTCCAAGGAACACCTGGACACCTGTCACGTCACTTCAGCAATGGCTGACATTTGGCCACACTTGTTCCCTTCTCCCCCATAACCACAATACCAATGTCATGTATAAGGATGATAATATTAATTGTTATGTCATTTAATACACAGATGGCGCTTAAATTTCCAATGGTCCACAAAATTTCTTCTGTAGCTATTAGTCTACTTTTTCAATTCAGGATCCAATCAAGATTCAAGCATTATATATTTTTTTATGTCCCTTTTTTCTCTTTTAATCTAGAATAACTCTTTTTTTTTACCTTCCCATGATACTCTTTTTTTTTTTTTTTTAAAGAGTCCAGGTCTGTAGAATGCCCCACATTCTAGATTTGTCTAAATTTTCCTCATGATTAAAATCAGGTTAAGTATTTTTGGCAAAAGTATGACAAAGAAGATGTTGGGTACATCTTATTGCATCACATTGGGGCCGCCTGAGTGCCAGGCTGTCCCATTCTTGGTGATGCTGAGTTTGATTACTCAGTTAAGATGGAGAAGCCTGGATACCTCCGTTGTAAAGGTATATTTCTTCCTTCTTAATTAATAAATCATCTGTGGTGTGTTGCTTTGAACTGTTGTGTTTTTTTTTTTTATATTTAAAATTTTTTTTTGAACTGTTGTTTTGATCCTGTTACCCAACAACTTTTCACCCAGTGGCTTTAGCACCTACAAGTGAGGATTATATTGGTGACTGCAAAATGGAATCTGCATTTTTAATAAGTGCCCCGGGTGATTCCTCTACCAGGGGATTTGGAAAACTGTGTTGAGATCAAGCGAAAGAATACAGGAGAATGAAGTGTTGCTTCCAAGGCAGATGGAAGGCATTAGCCAAGACATACAATTCATTAGAATTTGTTAAAATGCATATTCCTAGGCCCCATCCTACACCAAAGAATCAGAAGGAGGTGCGTGGGGCAGGCCTAGGAAGCAGCCTTTTAACACCCATGGGTGATTCTGTGCTCACAGAGATTTGAGAAGCATGGGCTAAGGCAATGGTCCTTTACCCTGGCTGCACACGTCACAGTCCGCTTCTCTGGGGAGTTTCTTTGTTTGTTTAATAGTGATACTTGAGACCCACCTCCTGAGAGTCTCATTCAACTGGTCAGGGGTGCAGCCTGGCCATCAAACAATTTTTGAAGCTCCCTAGTGATTCTGACATACAGCCAGTCTTGGGAACCACCGAGCTCAGAGGATTCTCTCTAAGCTGAATATAAAAGTGAAAACCAGTCTGCCCCACTACCCAGCTACCATTATTCTCACGGCATCTCAGGACTGAGCCCACTGCTGGCCAAAAAGCTTCAGTGCTCCCTCCACGTACTTAGCTCCCATTGGGTGCAAAAAGCTCTTTGGGAAGCTTTACAAAAAAGGTAGAAGCAAGGTTGCTTCCCTCAAAAGCGTGAGGAGGGCGGGCCGCGGTGGCTCAGCGGGCAAGAGTGCTTGCCTGCCATGCCGGAGGACCCCGGTTCGATTCCCGGCCCCAGCCCATGTAAAAAAACAAACAAACAAACAAACAAAATATAATAAAATAAGAAAATGTTTCCCTTCCTTCCATCCTTCCTTCCTTCTCTGTCTTTCTTTCCTTCCTTTCCTCCCTCTCTCTTTAAAAAAAAAAAAAAAAAGCGTGAGGACATGGGAAATCACACACACACATACACACACATACACAGACAGTACTGTGCAATTGTAGTTTTGCAGAGCAGGAAACCGACACGTGGGAAGGGGAAATGACCGCCCAGTGAGTTGAGGGCAGAGGTAGTGTTCTTACCCAGGATGCCTTTCTCCCACTTGGCGAGCTTTCACTTCAGCCCACGCTGCACTTCCGTGGGCCAGGCCTGACCTGGAGCCAACATCCTCAGCAGCAACATTAGCCTTGAGACAAAAGCCACCTGCCATGGACTTACTCTGGGCCAGGCAGTGGACTAAGTATCTATTAGATGGATGGATGGATGGATGGATGGATGGGTGGGTGGATGGGTGGATGGATGGAAGGATGGATGGATGGATGGGTGGATGGATGGATGGATGGAAGGATGGATGGATGGATGGATGGATGGATAGATGGATGGATAGATGGATGGATGGGTGGATGGATGGATAGATGGGTGGGTGGGTAGGTGGATGGATGAAACCAGCCCAACATCTGCCCACTGGATGGCATTAACAACCACTGGATCAACCTCTAAAATAAATCCCTTCTGATGCTGGATTTAGCTAATTTTTCACAGGCTCAGGCGTCTCTAGGCCTACCTACTTCTAAAGGCTGCGGCCCACATCATAGCAACCATATAATTCACCCAAATTTTCCCTTATATATAATTTATATGTAACTTTGAGTTGATTTGGGTTGTAGTTGACTATTTGACCTAAAGTCATGTAGATATGTAATTCCTTATTTGTGAACATCAGTTTTTCAAATTTTGTTATGTTGGAGCCAATCCATTTATTTTCAGGTCCTCAAATGTTTTCTGTTGCCTCTTGGAACGCTTGTGGACACTGGACTGTGCCGTAATGTCTAATGGATCATAGAAGACCTCGAAATAAAGGGAGGGACTTTCTCACCTGGAGGCAGGAGAGGGTTGGAGAATGTGGTCAGTGCTGCCTTCAAGCACCAGAGTATAATTCAATGTTTTTTTTTTTTTTGGTAACAGCCTTATGGAGATATAATTCATACCCATGATGCACCAATTTAAAGTGCATAATTCAGTGGTTTTTATATATTCAGATAGTTGTGCATTCATTACCACAATCAATTTTAGAAGTTTTCACCAACATCCTCCTTCCCCCAGCCTCTAGGCAACCACCAATCTACATTCTGTCTCTATAGATTTTCCTTTTGTGGATTTTCCTATTTCATATAAATGGAATCATACAATATGCAGTCTTTTGTGAATGACTTCTTTTCAAGGTTATAGAATGTTTCAGAACTTCATTCTTTTTTATGGCCAAATAATACTCCATTGTATGGATATACTAATTTTATTTATATATTCATCAGTTGATGGACATTTGAGTTGTTTCCACTTTTTGGCCATTATGAATAAATGCTTCTATGAACATTTATACAGAAGTTTTGTGGTGGACACATGCTTTTATTTCTCTTAGGTACGTACCTACCAGTGGAATTTCTGGGTCAAATGGTAACTCGATGTCTGACATTTTGAGGAACTTTTAGACCATTTTACAAGGGAGCTGGACCATTTTATAATCTCACCAACACTGTATGAGAGTTCTAATTTCTCCACATCCTTGCCAACATTTGTTATTATCTGTCTTATTGATTATAGCCATCCTAGCGGGCTTGAAATAGAGTCTCATTGTGGTTTTGATAAGTGGTTCCCTGATGTCATCTTTTCACGTGTTTATTGACAATCTTTTATATCTTCTTTGGAGGAATTTCTCTTCAGATCCTCTGCCCATTTTTAAACTGAGTTGGCCTTTATATCTCTAGAGGCAAGTCACTCATCAGATATGTGATTTGCAAATATTTTCTCCCATTCTGTGAGTTCTCTTTTCATTCCATGATGTTCTCCTTTGAAGCACAAACATTTTTAATTTTGATGAGGTCCAGTTTATTTTTTCTTTTGATGCTTCTGTTTTAGTTGTCACAACTAAGAAAACACTGCCTAATCCAAAGTCACGAAGATTTATGCGTATGCTTTCTTCTGAGAGTTTTATAGTTTCAGCGCTTACATTTCAGTTTTTGTTCTGTTTTGAGTTAATCTTCATGTATGGTGTGAGGTAGGGGTCCAACTTCATTCTGCCGCATGTGGGTGTCGAGTTGTTGCAGCACTGTTTATTAGAAAGACTATTCCTTCCCTATTGGATTGTCTTGGCACCCTTGTTGGAAATCAGCTGACTGTAAATGTGAGGTCTTGTTTCTGGACTCTCAGTTCTATTCCATCGATCTGGATGTCTCGTCTTATGCCGGTGCCACACTGCCTGGATTACTGTAGCTTTGAGTAAGCTTTGAAATTGGGAAGTACGAGTCCCACCTTACCCTGAGTATAGCTGTACTGTGAAGGGTGTGAGTGAACAGCACCAGGTGGGGATTTGGGAGCCCCAGGCTCACTCCAGGGCTTCATTTCAGGAGCAGTCCACGTTCTACATTCGGCTTGGAAAGAGGGATTTCCGCCCTCCCAGCACACAGCTCTTCATTGTAAATCACTGGAAACATTCTGCACAGTGATGCTCCCCTTGGGTTATTTTAAACATCAGTCTTCCCCACCTGCTCTGCTCTCTAATTGCTCCTACTGAAACAGCGTCATTCAAAACTGGGCCTCGGGGGCCTGGGTTCTGGAACAAGCTCCTCCCTCCATGCTTCATTCCCCCAGGAAGGGCTGCAGTGTTTCCTTTGCAAACAGAAAATCACTAAACTCAGGCCACACGTGGGCATCAAGAGAAAATTACTAGCGAGTAAGGACCCACAGGAGCTCTCAAAGGAGACTGAGGGAAATTGGGTTAACTGGGTGTCATTCTGAAACCCCCCAAACTTAACCCCCACTTCCCGTCCCCCAGCTGGCTGGCTCTGGGGTGCTTAGTGCTGTAATCTGAGACCGGAGAGCTCAGGAAACAAGGCCCTTTGTGAAGAAGAGAACCCCATTGTTCAGGGAGTGTGGATTCCAGAGAATGTTTTGGGATGGATTTTTTCCCTTTGTTTTTAACTTTCTTCTTGGGGGCGGGGCAGAGGGGCCCTCTCAGCAGCAACTTAAAGAGGGTTACACCGCTGTGGTGGAGAGAAAGGGTGGGGCTTAGAGTGCAGGGGTCTTCGGCTAGGGAAAGGGGATCGAGTCGGATGATGGAAACCACTGTGTGTTTTGCTTTTTATTTTTAGCCTAAAAAGTCACCGAAAACAGCCCCTTTCTGGATCCTGCACGTCTGAAACCGTGGCGGACGTCAGCGGAGGTACGACCACTTCCTTCCTCCTTCGCTTTACCTCGCTTGGTTTCCAGAAAGAGGAAATGAGGCGACTCCACGTGGCGGGCCGCGGCCCCCACGCGCCCACCTGCCCGGCTCGCTCCAGCCGGGGCACCTGCTCGGGCAGACCCCCCCCCCCCCCCGCCTCCAAGGTGCGCCGGGAGGTTGTGCGGGCCCCCAGGTGGGAGACTGGCCCTCCTGCCACTGGGTGACAGCGGGCCCTCGCCGGGCCTCACTAAGCCCATCTCAAAAGAGCAAGAACACCGTCCGTGGCTTCCCTTTTCCGTGGTGGGAGGTGGTGCCGGGGAGAGTGCAAGGAAAACTAATCGGAAGGCTGGCCACGTCCCACACCCCTTCAATTTCCTGCGGCCCAGAGGTGCCCAGACCCCCGCGAGGCCAGGCTCCTTTCCGCTCTCCCCGCGCTGCTCTCCTCCGGCCCCGCCCCGCGAGCGCAGGCCCCGCCCTGGGGGAGGAGCCAAGGGCGGCGCGGAGGCTCCCGCGGAGCAGACCCGGCTTCTGTCGCCTCGCCTGCAGCTCCCGCTCTGCGCGGACAGACAGACGGAGCCAGGGCCGGGAGCCGCCCGGGGCAGGGCTCGGAAGAGCGGGTGAGTTCCCCGACCGCGCCACCGCCTTCCCTGCCTTCTGCGGCTTGTCAGGGCGGGGGGTGCGGGTCAGGGCGGAGAGATGGGGTCCCAGCCCCTGGTAACCTGCCGGGCACTGTGGGCGCTTTGGCCAGCCGCCAGCGGTTCGAGTTCACATAATGGGGCGGCGGGGGATGGGGGCTGCGCATTGGAAAGGCGGGTACCGAGAGTGCAGGGCCGGGAAGTCGGGCTGGGGTGGGGGCGTCCTCCCGGATTTCGGGTTGCCAGCAACCGGCCGGGGTAGGGGGCGCATTGGCAGGTTGTTGGCTGGGGCCTCGGGGGCCCGATGTTGGGGCGGGAAGTAGGGGGGTCCTTGGCGATTCCGGACTCATGGGCCGAGGTCTGCCGGGGGCGCAACGCCGGGCGGCGGGAGCCGCGGCCAGCACCAAACACCCCCAGCGGCCAGTCTCCCTGCGGGGCATGCGGGCGCCGCCCCCTCGCGTGGCTGCGCCTTCCCCGCGCTTCGCCCCTGCGGGCAGCTCCCGGGTGCAAGGAGCGCTCCTACCTGAGCTGGAGAGGCCCCCAGGGCAGGCTCCCCCGCGTGCAGCCCCGCCCCGCCGCGGGATCGGGCTGACGGTGCCCGCAGGCCCCGGGTAGACCTCGAGCGTGGTCGTTCCCTGGGAGAAGTGCGTCCGGCCTCCCCAAAGGGCCACCGTGCGCCGGCTGCTGGGTGCCCCACGCTACGTGGCGCTCCCCTCCTCGCGAGCCCCGCTCGTGGACTCCGGCTGGGAGATGGGCACTCCCGGGATGGGCACAGGCTGTGCAGTCTGCCCCAGAAGGTCGCGCAGAGGGGTCTCCCCAAGGTCACCCGGAGATCCCGGGCTCATCTGCCCTGATCGCGCCGCGTGGGGAGCGGGGATGGGGAGGCGCTCGCTGCCGGCTCCTTCCCTGATGCGGACATCCTCCCCGGCTCCCTCCCCACCCCCACCGGCACCGGCTTCACCCGAGCTGCCCGTGCTGCAGCTCCCAGCCCGGGGCGGATAATTGAGCCAAGCCGAACTTTGAATCCGGTCCTCCCCGGAGCCCAGCGCTGCGTCGCCGCTGCGCGCCAGGCCTGGAACCCGCGGCTTCCCGCACGCCCCGAGAGCGGAGGCAGAGAGACGCGGCGGCATAAGCGCTTCTCAGAACCGAAAGCCAAGCTGCTTGCGCACCCATGTGATTGGATGTCACATAATGGGCCCCTGTTCTCGCTGTCAGAAGCGCCCACTAGCTCCCCGCGGCTCCGAGCACCAGGTGCTGCCGCTGAATCGCCCTCTGTGGGGAACGCGGGGCCCTGAAGTCCCCGGGCCCTTTCCCGCAGGACCTTCTCTGGAAGGCGCCGGGCGGGCGTTCGCTCCTCAGCCGGCGGATGTGGGGGTGGGGGTGGGGGTGCTTTCCCCGTGTGCCCTCCCACCTCCTGCGGCTGGAGGAAAACCCTACTACGTCTGGGAGGCCTCCCGGGCCGGGAGGGAAGCTTTCTGCCCTAACCGCTTACCAGTTGTCTGCCCTTGGGCCGAGCACTCGGCCTGTGGGAGCCTCAGTTGCCTCCCTAAGACGCGGGGCCGGTACCCGGACTGTGGGCATGTTCCCCGAGGGGCCGCAGATCAAGTGCTTGGTTCAGTCCAGTGGCAGGAGGGAGGCCCCTAGGAAATTGCCAGCTGCGTTAGGACTGGTTTTGAGTGGGGCCAGGTCTCCTCATTTAGGCGCTAGCAAGAGTTGAAGGCCCCGGAGCTTCTGCAAAGGCCCTGGGAGTTTCCACATCTTTTTTCTTCAGTTCTGTCATCAGGAGGCAGCTTGCAGGAGGCCGGTGGGGGCCAGTGAATCCTTTTGGCTCTCTGCCCCCTCCTAGGGCCTTCCTGGGCAAATCCCCTATCCCTTTCTCTCCCACCTGCCACCCAAATCCCACCTTCTCTTCCTGAGACCCAGGGAGCTGGGGGCAAGATGTTACCCAGACTACTTAGGCCTTGCTACTCCTGTTCTCTGGGGTCTGTCTAACAGTGTCCCCGGACCCCGGAGCCTTCCTGACCCCAGCTCTTCCCAGCCTCTGGAAGGTCCTCCTTCCGGAGCTCACCTCCTACCACCCACCCTTTGGCCTTCTCCCCGCGGCACCCATCTGCGTGCCCAGTCATCCATGTCTCAGGGTTTCGTGCATCCCGGATGCTCTCTGGAGTGCCCCTGGCCTTGAAGGACACTGGTAGGAAGGGCCCGGCACATCTCAGACTTTGTTCTTTGGTAACTGACGTTGCAGTAGAGGTTAAATTCTAATCTAGCTCCAGGAGTCTGAGCCACAGGGGTGCTGACCCAGGGAGATGGTTTTTAACCTGAGGCAAGAACCTTTCTGCAGAGCCTGTTGGGGCTCCCTGGAAACTTAGGCCCCAGGCTCTTCTCAAAACTAGCTCCATATCCAGAGTGAATGCTCTCTGACCCCTGGAGGCTGCAGCCTGCCGGGTTTTGCACATTGCAGAAGAATCATCTCTGGATTCATGCTCCATGCTGCACCTGCCCAGGACACCCCATCCACCCCTGGGCCAGCCCTTGTTGGACAGCGGGTCCCAACCGGTATTCTATGGGCAGAAACCAGGACAGCCTTCTTTGTTTCAAGTACTTTTGGAGGGTGGGTTGCAGGAGGCTTGGACAAGCCTGCCTTTTACAGAAACCTACAAGTAATGAAGGGCAAGGGAGTCGGGCTAAAATGATTGTTCAAATTATAGTGCTACACTTCAAAGCTCTGTGACCCTGGGTAAATTATTTGCCCTCTCTGAGCCCTGTTTTCTCCCTGTAAAATGGCAGTAATAGTAATGCCTGTTTTATGGGGTGGCAAGGCTTCTGGGAGGCCGTCCTGTGTAGCGAGCACTAGCCCAGTCCCTGATGTGGGCAGGAATGCAGGAAACGGTTATCACCACCGTCATCACCACCCCCTCCTCCGGGCTGGTCGCTCCTACTTTGGGGGAGTCAGATCCCAGGTCTTCCCCCGGCTCCCAGGACAGGGAAAGCCTCTCTGCTTGGGGGGCCTCACCCCTAGGAATCTGAGTCTGGCATGGGCCTGAACTCAGGGAGGCTGTGAGCTTAACCTTGCTCAGCTGGCTGCCATTTTTCAGGCTACATTGATTCATTCAGCAGATTCTTACAGTGTCCCAGAGCTGCTTAGCAAGGGATTTCGAGATGAATAAGGCGGTTCTCAAGGAATCTTATTCTAAGGGGCAGAGACAGCCTGGGCACAGATAACGAGGACACTTCGTGGTGAGAGCATCAATAGCAAGAAGAGGGAGTGAGGAGCAGTGGTTAAACAGGTGGACCCTGACAAGTTTGAGTTCTGACCGCTACCTTGCAGCTGGGTGACTATGGACAAATGCCTTACTTCTCCGGCAGGTAATCTGCCTACCTGGGGAGGTTTTGTGAAGACAAAAATGAGACAACATAGGGAAAAAACTTAGCTCAGGGCCTTCTAAATATTAATAAGTGCTTGCAAATGTTAGTTGCTATTATGACTGTTCTGTTATTGTCAATAACAGGTGGTTAAAAATTGCCACGGGAGTACCTTTGAGCCCTTCAGGGACAGTTTTCCAGGTGGCAGGTAATAGAGGGGAAGGCATTCCGGGAAGAGAGAGCAACTTGGGCAGAAGCACAGAGGCTGACAGATGCCGCTGTCTTAGGGGAGCACTGGGCAGGAGTCGCGTGGTGAATGACTGAGGCAGGGGCTGGAGGCAAGGCCAGGGAGGCAAGCCGAGGCCAGGGGCTCGAATGGTTCAACACTCACCGACCCAAAGTAGGCAACCCTGCAGCCTTGTCAAGTGTAGCTCTCTAAGCATGGTTGTCTGATTGCAGCATCTGAGAAAGTTAGGCTGGCCTGCGCTCCATGCTAATACATTAACCCCCTCTCCCTCTTCCTTCCACCCCAGAATCACAGAGGTCCCCTCTGTCTTTCTTAGATGGTTTTTCCACCTCTGCACCTATTTCTTTCTTCTGGGACTCAGTGTCTCATTTGAAGGAAGGGCGTGCGGGTGGAAAAAGCACCTTGACCTGGCTCCCTGACTCATCATCTTCTACCAAGTGCTTTTCTGGATGACAGTCATTGTCTGAAGGCTTTACTAGCATTGCCATTGACTCCTCATACCCAGTCCATTGAAGTAGGTGCACTTATCCCCATTTCATAGAGGGGGAAATTGAGGCACAGTGGGGGAGGTGATTTGCTGAAGGGCTTGCACCTCACAAGTATCAGCAACCCATGCCTGTGGATCTCCAAAGAGGCTATGTGCTATCCTATGTCACCTCCCTTGTGGTACTCTTTGTCAGTGTCCAAAACTGACTGCAGAACGTCTGGCTTTCACCCTGTGTACCCTTGGGTGCTGGGCAGAAGGCACTTGGAGATGGGGTCACACTGAGTCATGCTCTGGGTACTTCACTGCCCCTTTCCATCCCTGACCTGATTTGGGGGGGAGGTCCTGTGCATAGCGCTTATGGGCGGGGGGTGAGGACATTTGTGGGTGTCTCAGAGGCTGGGGCCTACATTCCTTGCCCACAAGTGCTCCACAAACATGCCTTCCTGCAGGCAGCCTGCAACTTGATTGATGTGGCAGCTGGTGGCCAAGATCCCCAGGGGCCCCAGGAGGGAATGTGTCTTTCAGGATGGCTGTTCAGATGATCACCACAGAGCCTTCTTGTTGATAGAAGACCTCAAAACAAAGGTTTGAATTTCCTTTTTTTGTGAGAGGCAAAGTTTAGGACCAGGGTATTCCACTAGTGTTGGGGCCTTGGGCAACTTCTTCACTTCCTTAACTCGGTTTCTTTATGTGGGAAGAAAAGAAATACATATATATACAAAATTCAGTCTTACCTTAAGGATTTGTAAGATGTAAAATGTCTGCCTTCCAAGTGGTAGATAATACCTTGAACTTTCTTCCATGCTACAGATCATAATTTTGATTACATGGTTATTCTGTGGTCACTACTTACCTGCTAAGCTGGTGCTTCTCAATTGGGGGCGAATTTGCCCCCCCAGGGACATTTGGAAATGTCTAGAAACATTTTCGGTTGCCGCAGCTGGGGTTGGGCTGCTACTGGCATCTAGTGGGTAGAGGCCAGGATGCTGCTATAGCCCCATCCAACGAAGAATTATCTGGCCCCAAATGTCCATAGTGCTGAGGTTGAGAAACCCTGCATTGGCCTGTGAGCGCTGTGAGGTCAGTGACAGTGTCTCATTCACTCAGCACTACGTCCCTGTGTCCCAGTGCCCAGCACGATGCCCAGCACACAGGAGACGATCAATATACACTGAAGGGATGAATGAGGACTTGGAAAGCCTTTTGTCCCCTGAAGTCCCAGAGGTTTTTGATTTGTAGACCATTTGAAGGGGTAGAAGAAATTTAGGTGTGCCTGCACGATGAACAAGCAGTAGGTAATTCAGGCCAGAGAAATTCAGACCGACCTGTCTATTTTTCCTCCCAAGCAGGTGCTTGGGGAACCAAAATATCTGAATTGTTGGTGCAATCAGTATTGCATTTTGCCCATATAGATACGAAACCCACCTTCATCGGGACAAGTTGGCTGGGCCAGGGGGATGTAGGTGCTGACAAGAAACGCCCTGTTTGCTGGGGCCTTGGGATTTGCTGAGCTGGGGCGCAGCTGCTGTCAGCTTCCTGTTTTTTCGCTTTCTGGTGGAATGAAGGAAACCCACTGAATGGCTATTTTTCCACTGACATTTACAGCAATGTGATAGGCCTTAGATTAATGAGGTCAAGCTACGGTGTGAAATCTGCCTGATAACTTGAAGCTTGGCCAACAGGAAGAAATTGCTTGTTTTCTTTGGGCTATTTGATGTCTTTATGGATGGGTTTTGGACAAGGGAAACGGGGGTCATGACTCTGTACAAAAGAGGGGAGTGTTTTGCACCCCAGAATTATTGAGGCCAGAGTTTTTGTCTCTTTGTCAGTTGATTGGGAAGGTTTATTTTAATGCAGAGTTTGAAATAAATGACTCATTAAAGCAAAGGTTCACCCTGAGCCTCAAGCTGACTGCTGTTGAACGCATCATGCTGTTTTCCGGGTCTTGGCCCCAAAGGGTGTGGGAATAGGTTAGATGTGTACATTGATTAGAACTTATTCTGATAGGGGGAGGGGTGTAGGGCCTACTCCTCAAATTAGAAGGTGTGTGCAAATTACCCGGGGTTTCCTGTTGAAATGCAGAGTCTGATTCAGTAGGTCAGGGTTGGAACCTAAGAATCTGCATTTCTAACAAACTCCCAGGGGATGCTACTCTTGGTCCCTGAACCACACTTTGAATAGCAGAGGTCTGAGGAGCCAGGTCTCCAGGTGAGGAGGGGTCCCTGGTAGAACCCACTCAAACACAAAAGCAAATGAAGTCTTTCGTCCCTTTTGTTCACACAGCCATCTGGTCTACCGGCTGGCTTGCAAAGTTGCAGGAATATCCTGAGCTGCTCCTGTGTGGCCAGGCCTGGGACCAAAAATGAAAACGAAGGCTGCTTGCTCTCCAGGAGTAAGCTCAGATAGCCAGTGCAAGGTGTGACAGGCTTTTAGTGCTTCCATAAATGTCTGTCCAGGAACACACTGTTCCTGGCTCACCTGGTCACCTGGGACTTGTGAAAAATACAGATCCTTGTACCCTAGCCCTGCCCTCCTGTGTCAGAATTGACCAAGGTGGGGCCCTGGGAATTTGTATATTTTTAAAATGTGCCAAGTGACGTTCTGATTCACAACCAGGTTGGTAGAAGGGAACCTGGGGGGAGAGCTGGCAGCAAGTGGAGGTTTTTTGCTCAGCAGGACATGTGTAAGGTTGTAGAGTTGTGTACTGCACAGTGGCACTGGGCTGAGGGAGGGGCTGAAACCCAGCCAGTGCTCCATTTGCCAAGCTCTGTACCCTGCAGGGTTGCATCTGTCTGGAGGGAATGGCGCCTTTTTCTTAACATTAACAATAACCGTTAACATCTGGTACTTATTATGAGCCAAGCACTATCTATTTAACTCTTTTAGTCCTCCTAACAACTCTAAGAGGTGGCATTATGACTACCCTGATTTTACTGCTGAGTAAAGTAAGGCACAGAGAAGTTCAATGACTTGCAGAAGGTCACACAGCCAGGAAGTAGCAGAGTCAGGATTCGAACACATGATATCTGGCTTCATATACACTTAATTATTATACCCTCTGCCTTTCCTTTGCACAAAAAGGCTGTCTGTGCTCCAGGGAGCTGTTCCTACTCTAAGGGAGTGACTTTTTCTAGTTCTCCCCAGAGACGGGGAATGCTAGCAGTGACCTTGGCTGGTTTTGAAATCAGACCTGAGTTTGATTCCCACTTCCACCAGTTTAATGTGACTTTGAGTAAGTTACTTGCTTAACCTCATGAAACTTCAATTGCTACATCTATAAAATAGGAATAATAATAATATGAGAGGATATGATTAAGTCTCGAGCTTTCTGCATGGCACGTAGGATGTGCTCAATACACGTCAGCTATTATTATTACATTATCACCACTGAAGTCAACCCCTGGAAGTCAGAGATGGCTTCAGAGCAGGGGGGATTGTTGAACAGAGCATTTGTTCACTTCCCTGAACTGACTGTCATTTATGGCCCCTGGGGCTGGATAACTCAGGTTCACCCATGTCCGCAACTTCCCTGGGCATCCTTTTGTTTCTTGTCCACGAGCAGGTAAAAGGCACCTGTTCCCTTGATTATGCTCAGGGCCCTTGTCCTTCTGGTGTCTGTCCCTGACTCCAGGTTCCTTTCCAAGACTGTTGCTATCATCGGCTCTCCCACGGACTGGACAGAGAGAAAACTGTGCTTTATAAAGAAATGGGGAAGATTTTTACCAAAAACCTTGTTTTTTTTTAATATATAAAATCAAGTTTTTGTTTTCTTATTGCTGTAGCTTAAGCTTTTAATTATAAAAAAGAATATAAACTTATCATGAAAAATTCAAACAGTATAGAATGTGGAAAATGGAAAATCAAATTTCTCCATCCATCTCTCCTAGGCAGCTATTCCCCTTCCCCAGAAGAAATCCCTTTCTTTATACATCTCTCCATAAATTTCTTATGCATATACAAACCCATATTCATTTATATTCTTCAGAAACTTCCTTTTCAGTTCATTTATCTTAACACATGTCAGCACAATAGATAACACCTCTGTTTTTTTGGTTACATGAGAATTTATTTTCTTTTCTCTGGCTGGTGTTAAGACTTTCCTTTTTTTCCTACTATAAATGTATAATGCTGCAACATCTTTGGTATGCGTTTATCCATCAGGAAAACTCCTTCAGGATTATAGACACTGCCAGATTGCCCTCCCCAGAGGCTGAAACAATTTCTATTTCGTTAACAGTGCGTGCGAGTGCCTGTTCCCCACCTTCTCCAACACTGAGTGTTAAATAGCTTTAATTTTTGCCAGTCAGATAAGAATAAAATAGAAAGAACATCTCTGAGTCAGATTTTGCAGCAGTTCAGATTTTATAACCCTTTAGATTGCGCCTCCATAAAGATTGTTAAATATTCCAGAAGTCCATTTTATCTGATCTGCCTGGAATTACAGATACAAAATTAAATTAAAACGTCCCTGTCCTCAGAGTGATAGCCTCTCCTGAAGGAGGCAGACACGTGGACAAATAAAATAAGAGCAAAACTGTGTGACTCAAGCTGTGTCAACTTTTGTCTAATAAACCTATGTTCATGAATATCACAAATGAACTTGTAAAACACAGTAGGCTCTCTGTAGCAAAGAAGAACATCTGAAATTCTTAAAAGTAAACGACTTGATTGGGCAGAAAAATCTTGCAGTTTTCCCATAGTAGGGGCAGCAGAAGGGGTGAGAAGTTAGGAAAGGGTAATTTGAAATACTCTCTTAGTCGGTTTCTGTGTTTATTAATTGGGTTTCTTTGAGGGAGCCTGTGTGTAAGTCCAGCTGAGCTTGCAGCTGGCACCGACTACTGATCACTCACAGTTTTGCAAATTGGGCCCATTAGCCCAAAGAGAGGGAGAGCAAGGCAGCAGAAGGCTAGCTTTAAAAGTCCACAGCCTTGGAACTCACGAAGGGTGGATGTGGAAAACGGGCTGTTTAACCGCCCGCAGATACAAGGAGGTTTTCTCTTAACAGAGCCCATTGTAGAGAGGATGCCTAGAATAGGTGTTCCGTGAATGGGTGAGCACCAAAGGGTTGGGTCTCTGTCTGGTCAAGGGGCCTCCTACTCAAAAAGAGTAGCCCACCAAGCTATTATTTTAAAAATGAAAAATAAGCGTTGGAGAGAATGCAGAGAAATAGGAACTCTAGTGCATCGTTGGGGGGAAAGTAAAAGGGCACAGCCACTCTGGGAGACAATATGGCGGTTCCCCAGAAAATTAAATATAAAATTACCATATGACCTGGCAATTCCACTTCTAGGTATATTCCTAAACAAAGGGAAAAGAGGGCTCAAAGAGATACTTATTCACAAATGTTTATATCAGCATTATGCACAAAACTGTGTGCCCATTGAAAGATGAATGGATAAGCAAAATGTGATAAATACAGACAAGAAAGAATGAAGTTCTGAGACATGCAGCAACACATAGGACCCTTGAAATATGCTTAGAGAAATAAATCAGACACATAAGGATGGATATTGCCTGATGTCACTTAAAAGAGATGACTAAAAGTAGCAGATTTGCAGAGACAGGAGATTAGAGATTACCAGGGCATGGGAGGAGAAGGAAAGGGGAATATATGCTTAAAAATGAATTAATTAATTACAAAAAAGAATAGTCCATTTAGAAAGGAGTATAAGTACTGGATCTACCCACCTGTGGGGTGACAAGCTATACTTTGTTTTTCTGCACCCACTTATCTCGGATTCTTCTTCATTCACTTGGGACATCTTAAGAACAGTACAAGGCAAGGTCAGTTGGAAATATCTGCATCATGTTGTGGGATGAGCTTAACCACCATTTTATAACAAGCCCCTAAGCAGGGATGCATATACATAGGCACGTAGAGTTGAAAAGAGTGTGAAGCCAGGGGCGACCGGTTCCCCATCCTTTTGTGTGGGGCAAGGCAGGGGCAAGGCAAGGAGTCTCCTAGCACTGGTCCCGGTGCCCAGCCTCTGTCCCCATCGACAGGTCTGCTGTGTCTGGTTTGATGCTACAGCTTTTATTTCAGGCCAAGGGACCGCTCCCTTGTGATAGAACTAGTGGAATGGTCTCAGTGAATTTTCAGTCTGTTGGTCTCCCCCCCTCCTGTCCACCCTCTCCTGTTCATTGAATCCCTCCCGTATGCTGGGCGGCTCTGTGATGGAGTGTAAATGTGAATACCGTGTGGGACACACTTCTAAAGGCATCCAGTCCCCTGGGAGAAGCAGATTTTCTGCACTCAACAATTACCACAGCATTTTCGCCTGGACAGCAGAGGTGTGGTCAAAATTCCTTGGGACTGGGGATGAGATAGGGCTCAGGGCAGATCGGGAGCAGTTCAGAGGGAATATAATGAGTGTAGAGATGGCCAAGTGAGACAAGGCTAGTGAAGCGCTGAGCACCGTGCCTAGAAAGCACTTCAAGGATTATAGATGCTGTTTGTTACTGCAGCAGTTGAGCGAGCTCTCAAAGAACAAGAGGGAGTTTGCCAGGTGGAGGGGCATTGCCACCCGCCTGGTGCAGCATGCATAAAATGAGGACGGCATCGTGGTGAAAATGCATGGGCTTTGCAGTTAGAGAAAAGTGGGCTCAAATCCTGGCCCTGCCACTTACTAGCTGTGATTTCGAGTATCTCAAGATGAGCTTCCCTGTTCTAATCTGTGTAGTGGGGATGTTTTTAAGGCTGATTGTGGGGATTAAAGATAATGGATGCAAAGCACCTGGCACACGGTAGATCCTCAGTAAGAGGTTGATATCATTGTGGAGGGGTGAACCCATCACACCTGTTCAGTGAGGCTGGTGTATTGAGTGTGTAGTGGGTGAGGGGTATGGAGGGAAGTTAGGATGGCCAGGGATAAGGCTGAAATGTCAGAGCCAGGTGATGGTCTGGACTGCTGGGGTTCAGACTTCACTGTTCAGGCAGTGGGGAGGCATCAAAGGCTTCCCAATGGGGGGAAATGCAAGCTCAGGCTTGGTTAAAGAAAGAAAAGTCTGGCAGCTGTGTGGACGTTGGGTTGGAAGATAAGAGATGAAGGCAAAGAACCACTTGGGAAATGCTGCATTCCACATTCCTGTCGTGGCAACTCACAGTTCGCATTAGCATTGTAAAGGCTCTGTTAAGTCCTGCATCTGTAGTATGGCCTGGAGAGGCGGTTCAAAGCAGTGGTTATGATCATGGGCTTTGGGGGCAAGGCCGGCCTGGATTTGGGTTTTAGCCCTGTGGCTTACTTTGGGCAGTTGTTCAGCACCACTAGGTTTTTGCTTACCTCTGGGCAATTATTTAGCACCACTGGGCTTTAGCTTACCTTTCTGTAAGGTGGGGGTGAATAGTACTTTTCTCATGGGTTTGTTGTGAGAATTAACTGAGATAGTATGGATAAAGCACCTAGCTATCTCTAGGAGTGCAATAAATACTCAATAAAAATTGATAATAATATTTATTATTATATTTATTTAATAATAATAAATAAATGTAGTTCTTATTCGAGCATGGGACCCTTTTTTCCATATAACATCTATTTACATCTGCTGGCACTAATAGTGTTTTATGGAAAACATCCTGCCTCTAACTTTCAGGAGAAGCAGCAATGCTTTCTGCCCCAAGAAGTAGTAAGGAGGGTTGCCAAGTTCTAACGCTGTGGTTCTTGAATGTACATTAGACTTAAAACTTGAAATTAAAAATTTAAAAATTTCAATGCCCGGCTGTACCCCAGGCCAATTTAACCAGAATCTCTCGAGATGGGACCCAGGCATAAGTATTTTTTAATTGTAATGATTTATTAAGGTAAAACAAATACAGAAAAGCACACAAATCTTAAGTGAATGTATTTTTCACAAATTAAACACCCATGTAACCAATACCTCTATGCAAGACTTAGAATATTGCCATCACTTTAGAAGCCCCTCCTTATGCTCTTTTCCATTCACTGCCCCTCTCCCCCACAGAACCACTCTCCTGATTGCTACCAACAGAGGTTAGTTTTGCCTGTTGTTGAATTTTACATGTAATATATGTTTATTTCTATATGTTTTATATATTTAGTATATATTTCTGGGTTTGGCTTCTTTTGGCCAACATTGTGGGATTCATCCACATATTTGAGTGTGATTATATATTGTTCATTCTCATGGCTGTACAATGTTCCATTGTGTGAATATACCATAATGTGCTTTTTTAGAATATGGTGAATGGCCATTTTGGGTTCTCTATACTGTTAAAGTATTAAAGACATTTATAAACAAAATATCACTATAAAAATAGTGCTGAGAAAATCTTGTAAATGCCTTTTGGTGAATGTGTATAGAAAGAAATTCCAGTTGGGTCTGTACCTAGGAATTAAATTACTGGGTTATAGGGCATGCAGAGGTTTCACTTTAAAGGATCTTGCATGACAGTTTTTAAAACTGGTTGTACTAATTTATACTCCCACTCAGTGTATACGGATTCTTACCAATAGTTGGTCTTTCCTGTCTTTTCTTTTTCATCCTTTTTTTTTTTTTCACATGGGTAGGCACTGGGACTCGAACCCGGGTCTCCAGCATGGCAGGCAAGAACTCTGCTGCTGAGCCACCATGGCCCGTTCTTTCCTGTCTTTAAAAAAATTTATGGCCATTCTGGTGGGTATGTAGTGGTATTGCTTTGTGAGTTTGATATGTATTCCAGCATCGTTTTTTCTTTTAATCAGGCTGACAACACTTTAATCAAGTGATCAAACTTCACATCACTTGTAAAGAAAATCTAAATCATGCACTGCCTGATAGTTTGCAGAATCTGAACCTACTCATAAGGAATCATTGGCCAATCCCAATTTGAGGGACGTCAACAGAAAATCCGGCCTTCAGAAACACCCCACAAACTTTTCCAGATTGTAGGAGACAAGAGAGAGATGACAACTAAATGCAACGTGTGATTCTAAACTGCAGCCTTTTGCTCTTAAGGACATAATCAGGACAAGAAAAGAAACTTATATTAGGTTTGAGGATTGGAGGGTAGTAAGGTCTGGGTGTTAATGTTTTCCTGTGGCCATGTAGGAGCCTGGACTTATTTGCAGGAATTAATCATTAAAGTAGGGGGTACTGGGGTACCAGGTCAGCAACTGCTCTCAAATGGGTCGGGAAAAAAAGTTATTTGTACTGTTCATGCAACTTTTAGCATAGAGATTTTTTAGTGCAGCCGAGTTTGAGACTCACTTACCCAACAAGTTTTGAAGAAGCAAAGTGCTTGTTCGTGGTACTGGAGAAAGAGATGTTGTAGAGGTGTGTGTCTCCCCATCAATATCTGTATCCAGCCCTGACTTGGCTAATCAGCCAGTGAAAGGTGTTTTTTACTGGGGAAGGAGAATGTGGAGGTACATCAAACTTGACAATCTACCTCTCATTCTCGAGTGTTCTATTTGGAGCAAATAGCTCCATCAAGAGTAATGTGCAGCTAACTTGAGGAACGATGAAGCCCTGCAAAGAGGCCAATGCAGGACAGCAATCTCTTCTTCCAATTTAAGACCTGAAAGAGAAGGGAGGGCTCAAGAAGTGATTAGTAGTCTATGAAGGTGTCAGATGAAAATATTTGATCTTTGGGCCTGGAGTTTAAATTTGTGTCGTATTTTTTAACTAGAAGCTTGCCCAATATCTGGCACTTGGAAGATGCTCAAAAATTGATCATTAAAATAAATGTTAGAACAGTTTAACTGCCCTAATGAGAAGCACAACTCACATGGAAGGCAAAGAAGGTATTGGTGGCGAGTTAGCCGATCTGACCAATAGTTTTGGTTATTTTCTTTGTAGTTTGTGTGTTTTATTCATTTATTACAAGCATTTTTTTCCTTTATATCCTTGAACATAGTTGTAACAGCTACTTTTAAATTCTTATCTATTCATTCCAAAATCTGGCTCATCTTGGGGTCAGTTTCCATTGATTGTTTCTTCTGTTGAGTTGGGGTCACATTTTTCTGCGGGTTCTTTTTATTTTGCCTAGTAGTTTTGGACCACATGTGAACATGGTGGACGAGTGACCAAGACTCTAAGAGAATCTAGACCCTTATCTTCCTTAGAACAGCATAATTATTTTTTTTGTAATCAATGGTTTGCTTGACTGAATTCAAATTCCAAACTCTTCACTCCTGGATGGATAACAGGTGGAATCTTTCTTCAGTTCTTTTCGCCTTAGCTGAGCTGCACACTATTCAGGGGGATTTAGGCAGAGTTTATACTCAGAATTTGGGGCTACTATTTTGTGACTCTCTCTTTTCTGAGATGGCCTCTTCTTTCCCAGCTGGTTGCCTGAACCCTGTCCTCTAGTTCCTCAAAAGTGTGTATCCAAATACACCATGTACTAGGTCTGCCAGCACGTTCAGCATAGACTAGAGCTGGCCCTCAGGTAAAAAGTTATAAAAACACAAAAATCGCCATTTCTTTTTTTTTCTAAGTTTTGACTTCCCTCCAGTTTCTTCCTGCTTTGGATTAAACGAATCTAGTGCCTTTGGACAGGCTATCAATTTACTTTTTCTCCAGAGTCTATAATAGTTTTATCTGAGAAGGTTGGTCCAGTAAGAGCTACTCTGCTATCACTAGAAGCTGAATCTCTTGGACTAATGCTTCTGCTCATTAAGGGATCCTCAGAGCCCCCTTACCTTAGTGCCTCGCACATTGTATATGACAACAAATATTTATTTATTGAATGAAGGAGGGTTTGCATTTAAAATGAGAGTGGGTGAGGGGAGAAAATTGCCAGGAAAAAAAAATCCTAAAACTAGTTTCTGGTCGATAGCATCAGGTATGAAATAGAGAGGGTGTTCAGTAATTTGCTGGATAAATGAGCAAGAGGGTTGAAATAATATTAGGGTTTCAGAAATCTGAGAGTAGTAGACCAAAGCCATGGACAGCGAATCCGAGCTTTTAACACAGGGACATAAATTCCACTGTGCTAGGAGCGCCACTTATAGAGAACTGACCATGTTCAAAGGAAACAGAACTGGTCAGAGGGGAAGCAGCAATCTGCTTGGAGTGCTGTGTTCCCCAGAGGGGGCAGTCAAAGTGAAGGGCCTTTTGTTGGAGATCAAAGAGGGGATCTGCCAGCAGGAACGTGGCAGCTGTGGTCTACCACGGCATGCTTCTCTGTGTGGTGATCTGGAGGGTCACACATCCTGCACTGAGGGACTTCCGAACCTGCCCATCCATCAGAAGCTTCGTTCACCAAAAAGCGGAGCATCTTAAAACTTCCTGGGTTATTTTACTGACAATTTCATCTCTCAGAGGGTGGAGGAGAGAGGCTGTAGCTGTCCTGAATCTGGTTTGGGAGCTGTTGGACAGAGTGAAAATGTGAAAGTGCCCAACAAAAAAGCGGCCCAAAGGAATTTGGAAGGCAGATTTTATGACATTTAGGATACGATGCATATATTTCTTGTCCAACCCTCTAAAAATGATGACAGCTCCAACAGTAAGGGAAGTTATGACTTTAATCAGTTATGCCTTCTCTGCATATTGCATTTATTCTCCTTCAAGAACTCCTTTTCTTGCTCTCAGTCATGCTTGTGTAGACCATCTTCTAAAATGGTCCTAAATAAAAATTTCTTTTATTTAGGGGAGATATTAAAAAGCTTTATTATCGCACAGGCACTGCCCAATCAAAACAGATACCCAGTCACTCGGAAGAGAGGTCGGATACACACTGCCAGAATATCAGCCCAGTTTACACATTCCTTAACAGCTCTGAGTCTCAATTTTCTCTTCTTTGAAATGGGCACAATACCCACCTTGCAGGGTTGGTACAATGATTCCAAGAGATGCCATGTGTAAAGAGTTTGTCCCATGGAAGATGTGATACGCACAGAAGCTGCCATATTACCCTGCATTCTTTACCTCTAGGTTCCTCTCATCTACATATCATATTGAGTCTATGATTTTTACCTTTGGTTTCATTGTGTGTAAATTGCTCTATAGTGATTTCAGCAAGTATTTGCTCTATTACAAATTGGTCTGTGTGGTTTCTAAGCCAAAACGTTTATCCTCTTTTCTCTCTGATCACTGATGGCATGGATTTTTGGACATCTTGCATCTCATGAGGAAGAATCTTTTAAAGCACTTATGGTTCTTTTAAAGTTTTTTTCCTAGTTCCTTCTTCTCCTTTTATGTATTAGTGTCTGTTCTCTGCATTGCCTTGGCCCCTTCTCATTCTTTCTTTCTCCAGAGTAGGACTTCCCTCTTGGAGCTCAACTCTCTGCCTTTTTGGAATTATTCTTTCATCTTCAGAGAACAAACTATATGAAAAGCTTTAAAAAATGATTTATTGAGGTGAGGTTCACATAACATAAGATTAAAGTGAACAATTCAGTGGCATTTAGTGCATTTACAATGTTCTATTCTGCAACCACCGCTTCTACCTAGTACCTAAACCTTTTCATCACTCCAGAGTAAACTCCCTTCCCCATCAGGCAGTTGCTCCCCACACCCCTTTCCCCCAACCCTGGACAACCTACAATCTGTGTCTGCTCTGTGGATTTATCTATTCTGGATACTTCACATAAATGGAATTTTACAATACATGACCCTTTGTGTCTGACTTCTTTCATGTAGCATAATATATTCGAGGTTCATCCATGTCGTAGCGTTTGTTGGTACTTCATTCCTTCTTTTTTAATTTGTAAATTCTTTAATCATTTTTATCAGATTTTTGAAGGTTTCATCATACAGATCCTGAATATCTTTTTATATTTATATCCAAATATTTCAGTTTTGGGAATTATAGTATAAGGTGTTTTGTTCTAAATTTTGGCTTCTAGCTGTATATTGATAGTTCTTGGAAATACATTTGTTTGTGTGTTAATCTATTCTGCAATCTTGCTAAGGTAATTCATTACAGTTTATTAGGAAGTTTTAAATAGATTCTTTGGTATTTTCTACTTGGACAATTGTGTCATATTATATTTAGCCTCTAGTTGCAAGAAATCTCTCTGGAACAACCAAAAAGAAGCAGTCAACCCTGGCATCCCCTGGAGAGGTGCACAGGGCCGCCCCTGGAAAGGGGCAGGTGGAAGACCAGTCACCACATCCTTCATTCTGCAAAATTTTATCTTCAAAGAATGCAGTGGTGTCCTGGAAGGTTGGGGGCAGGTTGGAAACCTGAGGCTCGCAGCTGAGAAAGGAGTCTCCTTAGAGGTAGATCTTGACTTCTGAACGGAACCACTCTGACTATAGAGAAAAGGTGGTAGCAGGCAGGTTGATTCCCTCTGAATTGTTCTCCAGTTGTGGAACCTCAGATCCTCAGCACCGTGGCCACTTGGCCATAACCTCATGGTGAACCCTCCGCCCTTCATTTTAGAGTTGAGATGAAGACGTTGGTTACATTTCAGCTTCATTCCTTTTTATAGCTGAATAGTATTCTGCTGTATAGATAGACCACATTTTATTTATCCATTTTTCTGCTTTATACATTTTGGCTGCTGTGAAGAGTGCTGCTATGAACGTGCGTGTACATATACTTGTCTGAGTGTTTGTTTTTGAAAAGCTTTTTATCCCATCTGAGCTGCTTTCTAATCTGGCTAAGAATGCCGCTGATGCAGGAGAGGTGGCAGCATGCTAGGGATATTTTTGAGGTTTCTGAAATGGGGAGAGGGGTCTCAGTCCCCTTCCTCCTTCATATTGGTGATGGCCGGGAGCCCAAGATGCTTGGAAGGGACAAGAGGGTGGTTCTGGGTCTGAATGGAGAAGGGTATTATGTTGGCTGGTAGCAATGCCTTGGCTTCTCCCTTCGAGAATGCAGTGGCCAGTTACCAACAGAATGCTTATCTCCCTACACTCCGGGAGCAGGGTGGGGAAAGGAGACAGTCAGCCACAGGGGCTGCCATCTTTGTTTGAGCTGCTCAGGATACTGCCTCCTAGCACCTGGACCCAGTCAGCTCAAGGGGATGGACTACGGTTCTTCATTCCACCCCGTGGGGCAGGTTATTGGGGACATGCCTACTGGAACCTAAGGTATTCTTGATTCTTACCTACCATGGAGGCTATGGTGAGTTTGTGGTGGTGTGTGGATAATATGATGGGGTTTAAGGAGCCCTTCCACTCGTTCTGGAAACTTTCTAGATATTTGTGTTCGAGATGAAGATTTTGAACAATGAGGCAAAGGCAAGTGTTGAAATCCAGGTTTAGGCAAGCATGATGTAGAACAGAATTGCATACTCAGATGTGTGGACCTGCCTCCACTTCTTCACCTGTGGCAGACATTGCTAATCGATCACAACACTCCTTACTCCTGCTATCCCAGGTGGCCTCATAGTCCCTCTCCCGTTAGTGCTCCAAGCAGCCACCACCAACCTAAAGGTTGGCACGAGAGAGGAAAGCTTCTCTAAGGATGTCACACAGACAGAGGGAGGCAGAGGAGATAGAGGCCATGCCAAGCCAAGCCAATGAATGGCCAAGCCAAGCCAATGAATGGTCATCCCATTTAATAAGTGTGTAGCCCAGGAGGGTGCTCCGCGGCCAAAGGTGGCCTCCTTTGGAAAACGATCCCTCCAGCTGCAAAAAAAGAGTTTCGCTCTTCCTGCAGAAGGAGGGGGTGGACCACACTCACCTCAAGCATGGAGGAACTGTATGCATAATTTGACTCCCATTTCCCTGTGTTTAGCTATTACCTAAGTTCCTTTAGAAGACTTGGCTGATGGGTTTAGCCCCGTGACTGTGACTAACCATTGTGTGTGCAGACATCATGTCA
This sequence comes from Tamandua tetradactyla, assembly GCF_023851605.1. Classification (NCBI taxonomy): domain Eukaryota; kingdom Metazoa; phylum Chordata; class Mammalia; order Pilosa; family Myrmecophagidae; genus Tamandua; species Tamandua tetradactyla. The sequence continues at coordinate 13,155,162 of NC_135327.1, read as the reverse complement.
ACTTTGTGTGTGCCCCCCTCTTTGGCCCCTTCCTGCTCCCCTGCAGCCTCTCCACACTGACATTCTAACCCGCAAGAGTGTGGGCCTCTCCGTGGGCTCCAGTTCACAGCGGGGGTGGGGGTGGGGGCTCAGTGTGGAAGACTGACATGCTCATGGCTTTCCTTTCATCTGTTTGAGCTGTGGCCTCCGTTGAAGTTTTCTTGGCGCTGAGCCTGAGAAAGCTTCCTCCCCTTTGCAGGCAGAACCAAACCAAAACAGCATCAGTGCCTACCTGGAATGGTCTGTGTAGGCTGTCTAACCTGGTGGTTGTTATATGCTGGGCTGCAAATATGTATGCTAGTGTGCTTAGTCCAGATACAGCTGATCTTTCTGCCTGGCCAGTCCCAGTGACCACCCAGCATGGACCTCCTCTCTCGGCAGCTCTGTGGGTGGCTGTGGAGCTCCTGGGAGTGGAGACCCTGGCATCATGCCTTGGCTGGGCTCTGCTGAGTTGGTCAACACTAGGTAGTTTCTCCTCATGACAGGCTGATTGCATTTTTCCTTCTTGCCCGTGCCAGCGATCCCAACTCTGTCCCCTGGAGGCTGGGAACACGGCTGATCCTCATGGCTTTTGTCAAGGCTTGGTCCTATGATCCCAGGATGGCCCAGCCAGTGCAGACGGAGGTCTACGGGCCCATTGTTATCCTGATGCTGGACTTGGTTCTTTTCTTGAGAGAGCTCACAGGCATTAGCTGCCTGCCCACTCTTTGTTCTTGTTGAACTTGTTATTAAATCCTGCCTCCCTACACAGGCACCAAAGTTCTGCCACCGTGGGCAGTAAATGGACTTCAGGGGACAATGACAGGTCAGGGCCAAGCCCAGGGCTGTTACTTGGAGGTCTGAACGAGGGAGCACAGCCGAGGGGAGAGGAGAGTTAGGGAGCAGCTTGTGGGGGGGCCCGAGCGCTGCAGGAGATTTCTCACCTGGAGATACCCAGCGTCTAGAAGGTTCATCCTGGCAGTGGTAGGACAGTAGTTCATGGAGTCCCATGAGAATGGGGCCCAGCCGACAAGGCTCGTTTCTAATTCCAATATTTGGAGCACGAAGGGCCTCAGCAGTCACTTTGCTCATGATGAAGCCATCTTTATGCTAAGAAAAAATGACGCTGTTATTCAAAGAAGTCTGCTGTGGGAGGGCGGGGGTGTGCATCCTTTAGGAGAGAAAGTGGGTCCCACGAGGTTTGCAAGGAGGAGGGAAAGCCGCTGCTGTTTGTTTAGTTTTCCTTTTTCCCTCGTGCTCAATGGTACAGGAAGCACGAGGGGAAAGCTCTTACGGCCTTCCTTCAGATGCTGCCAGTATTGTGTGGAGAAGAATAGCCGAAGAACAAGAGAGAGAAAAAAAAAGCAACTTCACATTTTCTTTGCGCAGTGTGAACTTTCAAACACTTTCTGACTCATGCTTTAAAGTCTCTTCAATTTGAATCCACCTTCCTGCGTGTTGTTTTTCTCAAGGCACTGGGCTCGAGTTCAGAAACGTGCCAACCAGCTGCGCCCCGAGGCCTGAGGACCCCCGGGTCCCCTTCTCCCACCCCAGGAGGGGAAGTGGAGGTATCTGGCCACAGATCCAGCAAGAGGCCCTTTATCTTGCTACAGGCAACACTTTCTCCTGTGTCCCCATTTTTGCGTCCCTAAAAGTGTCTCCATGGTAGGGCGCTTTTGGCTGTAAGTAACAAAGTCCAGTTCGGTTGGCTTAAACAACGAAGGGGCTTTTGTTGGTTTGTGCGAATGGAAGTCCAGAGGGTCCCGTCTCTCTCCTCTGCCTTCCAAGTTTTGGTTCCACCCAAAGGCCAGTCTCCTGCGGGCGTGGTGGCAACTGGGGTCTATGCTGGCAGTTCACAGGCTTTTGATTTGTCCGTTTGGGACATGTGCCTGCTCCCGGACCCATCCCTGTGTCCAGTCAGAGCCCAGCATGGAGAGATAATGGGGGAGCTACAGAGACCACCACCAACCCCGCATTTTCCTTCCCCCTCTCCTAGCCCTATCTTTTTGTTTCCCCAGAGGTAAAGTCATTCCCCTAAAGAGCCTTCTGCCCATGGAAGGGTGGAGAAGGATTCTGGCTCCTCCCCCCTCCCAAGCCTCCCCCCCCACCAGGCTCTGTTCCCCAGTGTGAGGGACTCTGGACTCTGTTTCTCCCTTTGGGGCCAGTGAGAGTTGGTGGACAGGGTGAGAGGAATGAAGGTCAGATTTGGGCGATCACCAACTAGAGGTGGGCTCACGGCCCTGGGGGAAGAGGTGAGGGCACCCCAGCAGCCTGTTCCTACCGCACCGGGCGTCCAGTGCTGGCCACACTTGAGCTACTTTGGTTCACTCAGACCTCAAACAGGTATTTGTTGGAAAAACTAAGTACCCCACTCTATTTTCCCTGCCACCACTTTCTCTTCTGACATCACACGTGCTTCCTGAATGGGCCACCCCATCCTGGCTTCTGCAGACCCTCCCACCTCTGCCTCACTGGCCTGATCGCTGGCTGCACTTGTGGTCCCACACGTCCCGTCCGCTGTAGGATGTCCAGCTGGATATTCTCACAATGCACTGGGCTCCGTGTCTCCATGCGGCTGGTTTTCCTCTAAATGAGGTCTTCCTTGGGGACCCCCTTTAAGTGACAGTGATGCCTTGTTCTCCTGGACCTGGCGGTTTGGGCTGGGTTCCATCGTCATCTGGGGCTCTCTCTGGAAGTGTGGTCAGGTGTGCCCAGGTGTCACACGGGGGAAGTCCGCAGTTTAGTGGAGCCAGGGCTTTGGTGGGGCAGCCCCAGCATCCAGGCCAGTGCCCTGGGATGGAGGCCGCCCAGCTGCTGTGTTAGCAGAACCCTGGCGACTCTTTAATTAGACCGAGCAGGGCTTTCTCGGACGGGGGCGGGCGGGAGGAGGTGTGTGGGTCTATTGGGGGAAACTAGGTCACCTGGAAACCAGCAGTCATGAGGGAGCTGTCCTCGAGCCCCAGCTCCAGCTCAGGGAACCCAGAGGGGCAAGGGGGGCGGCTGGCAGGGTTGGCAAAGTCAGAGAAAATGTGCTCTGTCCCCTTTTAACGGCCCTTGGGAGGCGTTGTCCTCACCTTTCTCCAGGGGCTGGGCGACTGCCCTTAATTCTTTTGCCCCAGCAGCCTGCTGAGCTGGGGAGGGCACTGGGGCAAGTTCCTTCTCTTGGCCTGGGGTGTGTGGAGGGAGCACCGAGCCAGGAGTTAGGACACCAGGGTTCCTGGGACCGCCCGCAGTTTCTGTGCTCCTAGGTTATCCCCCACTCCGTCATGCCTGTTTTGCCATCCATCCAGCGGGCAGGGACCGGGTCTGTCTGTTGCCCGGCTGTATACCCAGCTCTTGACGCAGCCCTGGCAGACGGTGGGTATCCGGTAAATGTTTATCAAAACGAGTGCGTCTCTTGGCAGATGTTGTCATGAGGCTCCTTGGCAAGGCGGGTTTCCCAAATGTCAGTCCCTCATAACTTTTACCGGCACTAAATACCATCATCATTTACTTTTTCTTTACTACCAAGTTGCCAGTTTTTGGCTGAAATAGGAGTTACTTAAAAAGGAAGTTTTATATCATTATGGTAAATAAACAGTAACTGTGAAAACAAACCCATAGAAAACAAAACAGTGTCATTGCATTCTGCCCTAGTGCAGACAAGGCTCAGAGCCCCACGCCCACCGCTGTCCCTTTGTTTGTAGGGAGAGTGGCCTGTTGATAAGGTTTGAAGGGCCTATTAGCGCTGGAGAAAATCTCAAAGATTCTAAAAGAAAAGGATACAACTTGTTCTCTATATGAGGCCATGTTACATTAAACCTTGTCCCTGTACCACTGAGAGTCACGGAGGGGAGGATTCTCTTTACAAATTTTAAAATATCAATTTCATATTGTTTTATAGTTTTCGAGAGGCTCCCATTGGGAGAAACTGGGTAAAAGGTACATGAGATCCCCATATTACTTCTTACAATTACATGTGAATCTATAGTTCTCTCAAAATTAGAAAAAAAAAATTTAACTAATAAAAATTTTTCAAAAAGTATTGCAAGGCATTCAAAATAAAAAATCAAAACCAAACGAGGGGGCAAGGCAGTGGCGTAGGGAGGTGTGGAATTTAGTTTGTCCTCTAGGGCCAGCTAGTAAGCAGCCAGGAACTATCTGGGTCAGCTGTTTGGGGGACCTCAGTGACCAGCACCCACGACACTAGGCTGGAATGGGGGTAAGGCCGAGATCACAGCGCAAAACTTAACGAAAAAGTTCAAAAATTGATTGCGGGGATGAATGCACAATTCTATTATGATACTGAGGGCCACTGATTGTATACTTTGGATGATTATATGGTATGTGAAGATATCCCACTAAAATTGCATTAAAAAAAAAAAAGACAGAGGTAGAGATTAGAGGGATGTGGCCACAAACCAAGGAACACCAGGAGTCGCTGGAAGAGGCAAGGAGGGATTCTTCTCCCCTGGAGCCTTTGGAGAAAGGATGGCCCTGCCGGCCTTTTTCTTTGTTTCATGCAAGTTTATTGCACTATATTATAAATTCACATATCATATAATCATCTAAATTTTACAAATTTTCACAGTATCATCATATAGCTTTGCATTTGTCCTTACAGTCGATGTTTGAACATTTTTAATCCTCCAAAAATAAAAATAAAAATAAGAGTAAAAAAAACACCCAAAACATTCCATCCCCCCATTATTCATTTATTTTTTTGTCTTTTTTTTTTTTTCTTACTCCCTCTGTCCGCACAAGATTTTCACAGTCACACAGTCACCCCTTAAAAGCTCTATAGTTGTTCAGTCATCTTCAAGAATCAGGGCTATTGGATTGCAGTTGAACAGTTTCAGGTATATCCTTCTAGCTACTCCAACACACCAAAAACTGAAAAGGGATATATATACTGCATAAGAATAACCTCCAGGATGACCTCTTGACTCTCTTTGAAACCTCTCGGCCACTGAAACTTTGTTTTGTTTCATTTCTCTTCTCCCTTTTGGTCAGGAAGGTTTTATCATTCCCACGGTGCCAGGGCCAGACTTAGCCCTGGGAGTCACGCCCCACTTTGCTGGGGAGACTCACTCCCCTGGGGTTATGTCCCACGTGGAGGGGAGGGCAGTGAGTTCACCTGCCCTGCCGGCCTCTTGATTTCAGACTTCTAGTCTCCTGAACTGTGAGAGAATAAATTTCTCTGTTGTTTTAAGTGTAAAAAATAAGCCCAACTAAACTAAAAGGCAGCCACAGATGGTTTGCTTGTTTCTGCCGAGCCTTACCCCTGGCTTAAGTTTACCCCTCTTGGACCCCTGGGACTTTGCCCCATGAGTGTGGTCAAACCAGCCCCTTGCCCGTTGTGCCTGGTGTGCTTTCCTCTCTAGGCCCAGGGCTAGCGGTGACCTGAGGAAGAATCAGATCCAGTTTGAGCTCTGAGGGTCCGGGCTAAAGCTGAACCCTGATCTTCTGTCTCCCAAGGAAGGGCAGTCCCACAGGCAGGGGAGAAACAGGAGACCCAGGAGATAAACAGTTGCTTCCCGAAGCCCGAGGATATCCTGACCTCGTGACAGCAGGCATTTCCACGTTGCACAGACGGAGATTGTGCCAGTCTTTCTCTGCTGTCCAACAACCCCTGAGTTTTCACCAGCCTGGCTTGCTGGTCTCCAGAGGCGCTGCATTTATATTTCCTTGTTCCCTCTCCTCCAAGCTTGTCTCTTTGCTAGAAGATATAATTTTTTGACCAGCTCTTTTTATTCCCTGGACATCCTGTAAAAGGTGGGCAGCAGATAGGACATTGAACAGGTGTGGGAAATGAGGCTTAGAGACGTTTAAGTGGTTGTTTCAAGCCTCCTCCTTCCATGTTCTAAACCTCTTCCCTCCACGTCTGCGAGTCCGCGGGGGTCACCAGTTGTCTGTAGCATCTGAAATTTTGTTGACTTCATGTTGTCCAAGAACTGGTGAGAGCAAGAGGGGTGATTTTGATCATCTGTGGGGGGCAATTTCAATTAAGATTATCCAGGTCACAGTAGTTCAGCAATTATTTAACTTTTTGGTCTTGTGAATCCTGTGTACTCTTAAATTGAGGACCCCAAAAAGCTTTGCTTCTAATGTACTAAGAAATGATGAATATGCGACTATGTGATGATATTAAGAACTACTGATTGTATATGTAGAATGGAATGATATCTAAATGTTTTGTTTGTTAATTTTTTTAATTAATAAAAAAAGTTAAAAAAAATATTTGCTTCTGTGGATCATATATATCGATATTTACCATATTATCCATGCACTTCTCCCCAAAACAAGCAAACAAAAATTCAATAAATGGTGTTTCAATAACAGGATACTCACATGGAAAAATAATGAAATGTGACCCCACCATACTGCATACAAAAAAAAAGTGCCTTATTAGGAATTACAGCTGGCAAATTAAAAAATATTTACTAGCAATTCCTTTAAAAATCACAATAAACCCATTGTGTTATTATAGCATAACATTTTTTATGAAATTATGTTATAAAATATAACATTCATCTCATAGTATGTAACATTTTTTTTGAAAAAATATAACTCTTTTCCCAAAGGAAAAAAGAGTTTACTGAGAAGAATGGCATTACTTAAATATTTTAATCTGTGTGATCTCACACGTATAGTTTTGAGAACCACTGTACACTTGTGAGATGAGAGCAGAAAGATTAAGAACGTCATGGTAATAGTTATGAAAATAGCTTTGACCCTGTGGGTCCCCTGAAAGGGTCTCAGGGAGTGCCCCCAGGGTTCCCGACCTCACTTTGGAACCACTGCAACAGTGTGTTATGTCCTCCGGTCTCTTCCCAGGGCTGTCGCTCCCATCTCCTGAGCAACTTGCATCCCATAATGAGCAGAACCAAGGGGGCCTGAGCAGAAGGGTTCCATGTTCACATTTCCGAGGACCCTCTGTTTGTGCGTTGCTGTGTCCCCAGCCTTTGCGGTCTCTGTGGCAGCCACCTGCCTCCCCATCATATTCTAAGCCTGCTTGTGTCCCTTTTCGCTCCAGCGTCCACATTCCCAAATCGTCAGAGTCCACTGGTTTTATGTAAGAAAGCGGAAGCATGAGCTCCTGTTAAGGCGGCTGTGGCTAGAAGTGGAAAAACAGTGCTGCCCGATAGAACTTTCTGGAATGACGGAGATGTTCTTTAGCTATTTTGTTCAGAATGGTAGCCACTAGGCGCTCGTGGCCCTTGTGCACTTTAAATGTGGCTGGTGCAACCGAGGAACTGCATTTCTCATTTTCTTTAACTTTAACTTAAATTTGCATAGCCGCTCCTGGCTGCCGCACCGGGCAACCCTGTAAGTGCACAGCCTTGGAAAGTCTGAAGGGATCCGAACACCTGGGGTGGGGTGACAGAAAGGGGGTCCGGGTTCCCCAGCCTGACAGCCTTTCCTCCTGTGCTTCTCCCTTCTGCAGGCCCCACCATGAGGCCCCAGGCCTCCAGGCGCCCCCGCGCTCCGCGGGCCCCCAGCGCGCCGTGCTAGCCCCGGGCCGGGGCGTGGGGAGGCGGTGGCCATGGCCAGCCACGTGGACCTGCTGACCGAGCTGCAGCTGCTGGAGAAGGTGCCGACGCTGGAGCGGCTGCGGGCTGCGCAGAAGCGCCGGGCCCAGCAGCTGAAGAAGTGGGCGCAGTACGAGCAGGACCTGCAGCACCGCAAGCGCAAGCACGAGCGGAAGCGCAGCGCGGGCGGCCGCCGCAAGAAAGTGTCGTTCGAGGCCAGCGTGGCCCTGCTGGAGGCCTCGCTGCGCAACGACGCCGAGGAAGGTAGGCCGTCCCACCCCGTCTCCTGCCGTACTACCCCGTCTCCTGCACCTTCTTCTCCGGTCCGGCCTCCGGGGCCCGCCGGCTGCAACTGCAGCGCCTCCCCCAAGTTTGGGCAGCCCCGCTTGTGGTAGGAAGTGGATGGCCTTGGGGAGGTCCCGGGATTCATCCTAGAAGGAATGGGAGACGAGAATTCCAGCTTTGGGCTAATGAATGTGATCAGACTTTTCCTTCCCTCCCACAAAATTTACTGAAACTCCACTACTTGCCCATCACCCTCTGGATGTGGGGATGGAGTGGCAACCTGATCAGACCTGCTTTCCCTTCTCTGAGAGCTGGGTGCTCGGAGGCTGGCCCTTTCTTCAGCCCCTCCTGTGTGCCAGCCCGAGCGTGGTGCCCTCAGAGCTGTCCCTGCAGGTATCAGTGGAGTGTCGGTCACCGGCAGAGGCTCTGAAGGTGGTTGTTCTGGTCTGCCAGCTGCTGGGATGCAATATACCAGAAATGGAATGGTTTTTAAAAAGGGGAATTTATTAAGTTGCAAATTTACATGTTTTATGGCTGTGAAAATGTCCAAATTAAAGCAAGGCTATAGAAATGTCCAAATTAAGGCATCCAGAAAAAGAGGTTCAGGAAGTCTGTTGATGTTCGGGTTTCTCTCTCAACTGGAAAGGCACGTGGCAAACACGGAGGCATCTGTTGGCTTTCTCTCCAGACTTCTTGTTTCATGAAGCTCCCCTGGGGGCATTTTCCTTCTTCATCTCTAAAGGTCTCTGGCTGCATGAGCTCTTGTGGCTCTTTCCAAAATGTTTCCTTTTTTGAAAGATTTCAGTAAACTAATCAAGACCCACCTGGAATGGGTGGGGTCACATTTCCTCTAATCGAAGGTCAGTATCTACGATTGGGTGTCACATCTCCATGGAGATAATCTAATCAAGCTTCCAGCCTACAATGCAGAATAGGGATTAAAAGAAACAGCTGCCTCCACGTGATGGATCAGGATTAAAGCATGACTTTTCTAGGGTACATAATCCTTTGAGACTGGTGCAGTAGTCCACCTGAGTCTCAATCTGGCCTTGTCAGCCACTCTCCAGGTGACCACAGCAAGTAGGCAGGTCACTTTGGCTCCCAATGCCTTAGCTTCTGCTTCTAGAAAATGAGGATAATACTCGGATCCACCGCAAGGGCTTGCTGCAAATATTAATCAGGTAATACACCTGAAGTTCATGGCCATGGTCCCTGATATTACATGATCATTATCTTGCTACTGTATTTTATTTCAAGTATAGGGTATACATAAAGTCTGGAAACATAGTTGAATATATATTATGTTGTCGAAGACATTTTCAACCTATAAAGAGAATGAATGAATAATGATAACACAAACACATATAATCTAGGTTTCCAGATTTATAGATGCCCTCTAGTTCTTCTATTTTGTTTACTTATTATTATGTTATATGTCCCGGTCTCATGATACCCCAGGGCATATATAATAATACTCGTTTTACAGATGGGAAAACTGAGACTCAGAGAGGTTTAGAACCTCGACTGAGACGACAGAGCCAGGATCAGAGTCCCCGGGAGCCAGGCTCTTGCCTGTGTCCTCATGGCCCTCGGAGTTTGCCTCCTGCTGTGAGGATGAGTGGAGGACCAATTTGGCCAAACCACTCCTGTGAGTGTGCTCTGAGGAGGTCATGCCTGCTCATTGCACAGCTGAGGTTTGTGCACGTGTCCTGCATTCTCCTCTGCAGCCTCTGGTGCACCCCTGCACACACCAGGCCTTTCTGACTGTCCTTGGAGGCGCCTAGCCCTGTCTCCAGGTCCCTCTGGCCTCTTGGCTCCACACACCCTCTAGACTACGGAAGCAGTCCATCAAAGAACTGAGGGGTGCTAGCACATATGGCAGAATAGGGGGTTGGGTTTTATGCATATTGCTGCTTAGGTTCTAGAACCCTCTCAGAAGCACAGTTCCATTTCTGTCCTGGCTACAGAGAGCTCTGGGAAACAGACAGAGGGAGTTCTAAGGACCACTCAGCTGAAAATGGTTCAGCTCAGAGCCTGGGATGAGTGGCTCCCACAAAGAAGCATGAAATCTCAGGCTCAGGGGACACGGCCCTGCCAGGCTTCTTCCCACGTGTGATTTGCCAAGTGACGTGGCAGCCCCATCCCACTCTGGGGGCGGCACATCATGATGTCTAATTTTTGGCGGGGGCGGCAATTCATCAGCTCTTCTTTTACCATCATCTTTTACTCCCTTCTTCCCTGACAACGCCCCACTTTCCTTCCCTGAGACTCTGAGCTGGCTGTGCTGGCCCAGAGCATCTGCCTGGGGATGGGGCCTCCCTCCCGCCCCCTGCCCGGGCCCCACCCCTCGGTGTGTGCCATGTACCTCGTTAGAAAGAGCACTCAACTCAGAGTCCAAGGACCAGTGGCAACTCAGCATTGTGTGTGTGTCCTCGAGCAGCTTATTTCACCTTCTGGGTCCAGAGTCTTCATCTGTAAAGTGGGATCTTGGAACATTTGCACTCAAGGCAGTGTGCAGGAATTATGTAAGAGCCTGGCTGTGACAGCTCTTTGAAAAATTACCCTGGACTCTGCACCAGCATGGTGATGATTTTCACACAGTTTTTTCCCTCTGTGTGTGTGTGTGTGTATATATATATATATTTTTTTTTCTTTTTACAGATTTTGTTTTGTCTTTTTAAGAACCCAAATAATACACAAAGAACAACACAATGAAAAAACTGAACAACAGAGAAGTGTGTAGAGTAGAGAGCCCCTCCTCTCTCTTGCCATCCTTCTGGGATCATTACCGTGTTGGTTTGATGCGTTCCTTCCAGGCATTTTTCTCATTCGCTTACTTGGAAAGACGTAGAGCCAGGTTTCTTCTTTTTTTTTTCTCCGTCTCATTTTTTCCCCTAAGATTTTACCTAAGTGATAACATCCTGGATGATTTTTCTGCAATTTTCTTTTTGACACCCACCAATATATCTTGGAGAATTTCCATGCCTGTCTATGTACAATGTGATAGATCTGTGTCATTCTTTGTAACTGTTACATAGTGTGCTGTAGTATGGATTCACTGGAATGTTTTGAACTGTTTCCTTATTGATGGGCATGTAGGGTTTTTGTTTTTTTTTTTTTTTTTTTGGTAATTTTGTCTTTGCCTCAGTGAACCTTTGGGCACATATGCACATTTTTGTCTAGAACAGATGTGCAGAAATGAAAGAGCTGGGAGGGTGGAAGGGTATATGTATTAAATTTGAATGAGAAAAGTGCCAGATCCCACAGGCTGGGCCCCTGGCACCACCCAGTGAGGTGCCAGTGGCCTGTGCTCCGTGGCAGGCTGTGGGGTGGGACCCGGAGGTGTCCTGGGGCCCACAGGTGGGGGTGGAGTGTGCGGCCGCCGTCAGCCAGCCCGCCATCTCGCTGCAGGCTGCGCTCAGCTTCCTGGCAGCACGACAGAGCCCGCTGCTCCCAGATGGCTGGGAAGGGCTTCTGCTTGCTTGGGAGCTGGTGTTGGGAGGCTGCAGGGTGGTTGCTCACAGCGGGGTGGGAGCGTGGGGCGCTCTCTGCAGCACTGAGTCAGCCCCTCACCCCACCTTCCCACCTGCCTGGGGAATCTGAGTCCTTCCCAGAGAAAGGCAGCTCTGGGGAGCTCACTGAATTTCCTGCTCTGGCTCCCCAGTGCCCTCGGGCTAAAGCCCAGCAGGCACTGGTGACCTTCTTAGGCCTCCCACCTGCCTTTGCTTCCTTCGCTTTCCCCACTGCCTGGCATCGCCCTGGACTCAGCCAACTCCAGCTCCTGGAGGCTCTCCCAGAGTGCCCTGTGCCCTCTTACCTTGCCACCATGGCACAGGCAGTCACTTCTCTCTGCCTGGAATGCTCTTTCCTGACCAGCCTTGCAATCCTGCAGGATTTGGAGCTGTCCTTGAATCCTTTCTTCACATCCCCTAGAACCATTACCAGCTCACGTAGTAACTCAGCACCTGCCTGGACTCTGGACCTCATCGTCCAGGGTTCAAAGCCCAGCTCTACCATTTACTGGCTGTGCACCCTTGGGAAAATTACTTGACTTCTCAGTGCCCTAGTCTCCCCATCTGTCAAAATGGGGATGATACTAAGACACCTCCCTCCTGAAGTCATTGGGGGTTAAATTGAGTCAATAAATGTTAAAGTGGAATGGTAAGCTCTATTGAAGTGACACAAGTTGCTGTTATTCTACATTATGATTCCACATTTACATAATCTATTTGTATCTATTCTGATTATCCTGATTATGATTATCTATCGAGTGTGCCAGGCAGCTTGCTTTACATGCCTTTCTCAGTGAATCCTCACAGCATCCTTCTCAGGGAGAGATTCAAACCCCATTTAAAAAATAGCTTTAATGAGGTTTAATCTACACATCATAAATCTTGCCCATTTTAAGTGTGCAATGCAATAACATTAAGTAAATTTTCAGGGTTGTGAAAACATCACCATGGTCCAGTTTTAGAATATTTCAGTCACCCCCAAAAAAGAGCCCTCTACCTACCACCAGTCACCCCTCCTTCCCACCTCCACCCCCAAACCAGACCACTCATTTACTTTCTGCCTTTCTAGATTTATCTTTTGGGGACATTTCATATACTGTAGGTGATCTCTTGTGACCGGCTTCTCTCACATTGCATGAGGTTTCTGAGGTGCGTCCAGTTGTTGGTTCTGTCAGCTTCTTTCCTTCCCAGCGCCCTGTGTATTCATTGCACAGATTCACCAGCGGATGAATGTTAGAATTGTTTCCACTCTTTGGTTATTATAAATAATCCTTCTAAGAACATTTGTGTGCAAGTCTTTGTGTGGACATATGTTTTCATTAGTTACTCAGGAGTAGAATTGCTGGATCATATGTTAAGTTTATGTCTAACTTTTTAAGAAACTGCTAAAATGTTTTCCAAGCCGGCTGCGCCATTTTACATTCCCAAACCGCATTTTGTTAATGAGGAAATTGGAGCTCAGAGAGGCTCCATCACTTGCCTAGGTCTCGCAAGTTTTAAGCGTCAGGCGGAGGACTCGAACCCAGACCAGCTGGCCGTGCTTTTAACCTCCAAGCCTTCTTGCACATCCCACTCTTGTTTTCCCTAGAAAACCAGGGGAACCACTCAGCTGGGGTTCCTATTTGTGTATCTTTGGGCCTGGGGACTCTGGCCCTTTGTTTTGGGGGCCCCTACATAAGCCGTTGTCCCTTCTTTCCAAGACCACATCCCCTTGCCTCCCCTGGAACAATTGAGCCTGTTACCTTGTCAGGGTTTCTGAATGTGGAAGGTTCTCTTCATGGAAACCTCATTCACAGTCAAAAATTTTTTTGCGATTCTTCTGTAGTCTAAATTTAACTCTCCAGATGTTCTGGATTTTCAGACTTTTTTTTTTAAAGCAGTGGAAACTTTTCTTTAAATGAAATACACAGAAACCCAATATGTAAAAAGATCAAAGAGCTATTCTGGCTAGGGTGGCCTGGGGGTGCTGGAAACTGTTCACTCCCCACCCACCCCTAAACCCCTCCCCGAGCCCTGAGATGCCTCCCGGACACCTGGGCGCGCAGGACGCATTGGGCGCCGCCGGCTCACCTCGGGGAAACAGTTCTAACTCTTGCTTCTGATGATTTTGAAGAGGGAAATTTCTTTTCTTCTGATTATACAATTAATGCATCCCTGTAGAAAAATTTAGAAGTACCGAAAAAGAGAAATATTAAGAAGAAAAATAAAATAATAAAATCACGCACACTTCCAATGAACAGCAATGAGGAGAGATAATATTTTGGTGGTGGTGTATCAGTCAGAGTCTAGGTAGAGAAAAAATGGTGCTCTCAAATCAGATGTTTTGAGGAGAATTTAATAAAGTGGCAACTTACAAAGAATTTAGGACATTAGTCCCCAAACTTTTGGTCTCAAGTCCCTTTTTATTCTCTTAAATAAAACTGAAAATGCTTATGAGTGTTTGTTTAATTGGGTTATAACTATTGACATTTACCATATTAGGAATTAATATTCATAAATTCATTTGAAAAATAGTAAGCCCATTATCTGTTGTACTAGTTATCTATGGCTGCATTGCCGATTACCTCCAAACTTAGCAGTTTTTGATTCCTGGCCCATGCACCCAAGAAACTTAGCAGCTTAACACAATAAACATTTACTATCTCCCCCGATTTCTATGATCAGGGATCCAAGAATGGCTTAGCCGGGTGGTTCTAGTCTCTCTTGGAGATTTGACTGGGCCTGGAAAACCCACTTCCAAGATGGCGCACCACTTGGTTTTGTTGGCAAGAGGCTTCACTTCCTCACCACGTGGGCCTCTCCACTGGGTTGCTTGAGTGTCCTCAAAGCATGTTAGCTGGCTTCCTTCTTAGTGGGCGACTTGAGGGAGAGAGCAAGGAGGAAACTACAGTGCCTTTTATGACCTCGGCTTAGCTGTAATGTCACAGACCGTCACTTGGACCATACTCTGCCCCATTAGGAGTGACTCACTCAGTCCTGCCCACTCCCGGGGAGGGGGAATGAAGCTCAGCCTCTTGAAGGGAGGAGCAGCGAAGGATGGGAGGACATTGTAAAACCACCACGTACATTAACATAAATGTTTTCATTAAAAATCACCATCCTCTCCAAAATAAAAAATAACAGCAAGAGAGAGCTGTTTTATTTATAATTTTGCAAATCTTTGAAAATGCCGTTTAATAAAAGGCAGCTGGGTTCTCATATCTGCTTCTGCATTGCGTCTATTGTAGCATGTTTTGATTGGATTAAATAAGGGAAATCTTAATCTCATACAGATATGTAGTTGGAAAAGGGAGGAGTATTTTAATAACCTTTTCAGATAAATTATGGATATTCTTTGATATCCCCTCTGAAACTCAACAGGTGATGGTTTATTAGAGGTTAATTGCAATGTGGAATCTGAAAATTTATCAAATTTTAACTTTTCTGACTCTGTTACATTAAAGTACATTGTTTGTCTTACATTCTGACTGACTTTTCCCCATGTCTGATTTTTTAGCATCACATGTTAGTCTCCTGGAAAATTTTGTTTCCCTGAGTTATGCAGAGCTTCCAAATGTTAATATATTCATTATACAATATAAAAAAATAATTGCAATTTAATTGCTAATCTCACCAGAAAAGTCTTCAAGCGCTGGAGAAGCCATAAACTCGTGGTGACCGATGCAAGCTTTCCAAAATTCTAATTTTCATTTGAAAGCTCAAACTGTATCATTAGCAACAAATACTGTCAGTTGTGAGAGGGTCTTGCTGTTCATTTTAGAGGAAATGTCTACTAAATGCTCCGGTCGAGTAACCACTGGTTGTTGGTCGTTCTTTGAGTAAAAGTGGTTAGTTATGAAAGAAGAAGTTTGCTTAGCTCACAACTGAATCTCAGGAGTGATGCAGATTGCAACATCAAAGACTTCTCATTTTGTCACACAGAATATTCAGAAGATGTGCACTGGAGGGTTGAGATTTAATATAGTTAATATATTTTACTGCTTCATCAGGGACATTTTAAATCGAAACCGCATTGATTTTATTTTCATTGTACGTGCAAAGCGGCGAAGAACACAGTGACTACATGTGCAGTTGGTGCCACTGCATTGGTTTTGCCAAGGTGACAGCTGCTTTACCCACCATTGTCTTTGCCTTGTCAGTGCAGATGTCACCACAGTGACAAAAGCAAATACCATGTATTATGACTCTCTTAGGGAGTTTTGAGGACCCATTTTGAGAACCACTGGCACATGAGAACCAACAAGGAATGGTTCAGTACCCTGGGACTAGCAAAACCAGGGACTTACTACCATCTCTAGGTCTGCAGTGAACAGGAGAAGGCAGGTTTATTAGCATCTCGAGAAGGCGTGATATGGAGAGAGCTGGCAGGAGCTGGGCTTCCCCCTCATGATGCTCCCCATTACCCAGAACCCCCAAATCGGAAAGCCCAAGTTTGAGGATGGCTGTGATGCAGCCCAGGTGGGTGGGCTTCCTCGGGCATGGAGAAGGGTGCATCTGGAGGGGCTGATGGGGACACCCAACCCAAGTGTCTTCAATTTTTTTATATCTACACACAACACAAAGTGAGTCTGTGTCTATTTTAAAAATTTTGTAGCATGAAATTCACTTGTCAATTCAACACAATTAGGCATTTACATGCTTTGAAGAACATTAAGGGGATGGAATAAAGGAGACTGGGGTGGTCAGAGGGCATTCCTGAGGAGGTGATGTGAGCTGAGTCCTGAATGTAGAGGAGGGGACAGCCACATGGAGATCTGGGGAGCTGTGGAAGGCGCTTGTGGTGGCATGAGCTAGGTGTGCTTGAGGACAGAAAGAAGATGGTGGGTGGAAGGTAGAGAAGACTGTAGAAAGAAGTGTACGTTTAATCTGATTGAAATGAAAGGTCTCTGGTGGGTTTCAAGAGGGGAATCCTAAGATGTGATAATCCATTCTGAAGAGCTGTCCTGGCTACTGAGTGGAGAACAGACAGTCAGGGACGTGAGTGGAAGGAGGGGGAGCCTCGTAAGATGCTATTGCAGCAGCCTGGGTGAGAGTCTACGGGGTTGGGTGTGCAGAAGGAGAAATGAGGAGGAAGAGCCGACAGGGCTTGTGCTCCAGGTAACAAAAGGGAAGGACGCAGTGATGACTGGCTGGTTTTTGGCTTGAACGTATGGACGGATGGTGTTGCCATAGTTTGAGCCTGAAGAAATTAGGGTAGAGAGATCTGGAGAGAGTGAAGAGTTCTGTAGTACTGTCTGCGTTGATATGCCTTTTCGACATCCAAGTGGAGAGCCTTTGGAGGTAGGCAAATATGTCTGTCTGTCTGGAGCTCAGGGGAGATGTCATGAGTGGACGTAGGAATCTGGGATCATCAGCGTGTGAAAGCAGTCTGTTTAATATCAAAGACTGTATGAGATCATCTCATACGTAAGCAAGAGTAGGTAGAGCAAAAAGGGTGGCCTAAGAGAAAACCAAAGGACAGTTATAGCTAAATGTTGAGCCAAGAAGAGGCTGGCAGAGGAGACCAAGAAACGTCTCCGTGGTGGTAGAAAGCAGGCTAGGATGCTGTGAAGCCTCAGGTGCCTAGAGAGGGAAGGGTTTCTAGAAGCACTGTCAGCTGCTTAGAAAGTCCAATATTTTGTCTTATCTTTATCTAGTCTTTGGTAAAGAGCTTTTTAACGACTGCGTCCTATGCCACTGTCTGGATGTACCAGAATTTATGTGACCACTGCCTTCTTACTGGACTTTGGGGTAGTTTCTGACTTTTGCTACTTTTAATTATTCCATGGCGAGTATCATTTGCATGAAAACATTTGGCCACAGTTTTGTTTATTTAGTTAGGTAGATGCCTAGAGGTTCATTGGATCTGAGGATATAAACGTCTGCCAGGTTTGTATGCTGATTGCTAATGTGGTCATCGGAAAATCTGATCAGTTTGTCCCCTCAGCAGTGGCATGGACCACCTGTGTCACCTTTGCTGATATATTTTGTATGTGGAGAATAGTCCTGTTTGATATGCATGAAATTGACCTGTTAATAAGATTGAATACCTATTATTAAGTTCATTGGCCATTCATATCTCTCTGAGTTGCCTATTTTTTCTTCATGTTTTCTATTCGTATTTCATTTTCCTATTGTTTTCAGTGGTTGTGTATTGTATGCTTGTATGTGTGTGTTTGTGTAAGACAGAGAGAGGGGGAAAAAGAGAGAATTAGAATGAAGGGAGAGATTCCAACCCTTTGTTGTCATGTGCTGTGTAAATGTTTTCCATAGCTGCGTGTGTGTGTGTTTGCTTTGAAATTTTGTTCATAGAGTTTTTTTTAATGCCTTGGAGTTCTTAATTTTCAGGTGGTCAAACCTAATAATAATTTCCTATTTTTTTCAATACTTTGTCCTTTGCTTTTTTTTTTTTTTTTTTTTTCATACGTGGGCAGGCACCAGGAATCGAACCCAGGTCCTCTGGCATTCCAGGCAAGCATTCTTGCCTGCTGAGCCACCGTGGCTTGCCCTGTCCTTTGCTTTTATTCCTCCAAAACAGTGGTCAGAAAATTCTGGTCTGCAGGCCATAGCTGCCTACCATCTGTTTTTAAATAAAGTTTTATTGGAACACAGCCACGCCCATTCATTTATGTCTGTGGCTGCTTTCATGCTACAATCACGGTAGTTGTAGCGGCAGAAACCTATGGCCTGCCCAGCTAAAACTATTTACTGTCTGGTCCTTTATAGAAAAGTTTGCGGACCCTTGCTCTAAAGTGTTTCCTTATCTTGCAGTTGGAAGATGTATATTAACCTATATATTTCTCCTAGATTTCATGGCCTTATTTAAGTAAAATTAAATATGTGATCCATCTGGAATTCATTTTAGTATAAGGTAATAAGTGAAAATCTGTTATCTCTATTTTGTTTCTAATTGTCCCACCATCCTCCCCTTCCCCGAGTTTGCAGTGCCACTCTCATACTCTAAAGTATCATCTTTAAAGAAGAGTAATTTTCCAAGCTGTCTATTCTGTTCCAGCAGTCTGTTTTTGTGCCAGTTACAGGCTGTGATGCTTGTAGCATTGTATTTTGTCTTAATATATGATAGAACAAGCCCCTCCTCACATTGCTTTTCTTTCTTGAAATATTCTCAGTTGCTTTCACCTGCTCACATAAATTTAGGATTATTTGTTCAAGTTTTCCCCATACAAACTCATAACGAAATTCCTTCAAGTTGATTGGCATTGTAAAACCCAATAAAATTAAGTGGGGCAAGACTGATATCTTTATTGTAATAAGTTTGCCAAGCTGGCAAATGTTACTCTGTTGCTTTTGGATAAGTGTTCTTTTATGTCCTTTGGGAAAGCTGTGATTTTTCACCCCCATAGCAGTCCTGCTTTTTTCTTGTACAGGGATGCTTTTGATTGTTGTATATTAATTTTATTGCTAGCCACGTTACCAAACTCTCCTCCGTCTGTTTTTTCAATGAGTCCTCTTGGAGTTTTCTATGTAGAAAAAAAAACAACAACATTATTTGTAAATGTCAGGGTTGTCTGAACATTTCAGTGATTCAGAGAACCTGAGGGAACTAATCCTGCGCATATCCCAGTCTGTCGCCCCAAATCTCTTCTCTCCAAGCTAACTCTTCTCTTCCTTTTACCATGTTACCATTCTTTCCTGAGATGTGGCTTTGGGATTTGTGAACCTGCTCTACTCTCTGTCCTTCCCAAGATCTGATCTGGCTCACCTTAGGGTGAGTGGAGCTGTCACCTTCCTCAGTCTCCTTGAGTATATCCATCAGCATAGCCTAGTTTCCATCGACTTTTTCGGGATCCGCTGTTAACTCACACTGAGCTTATAAGAAAGTAAAATCGCGAAGTTGGCTTCACCTTAGTAAAGCTACATCTTCCTTATCCTGTTTGTATGCAATCGAGTTTTACAAAACCATTTGTTGACGTATACTCTTCGCAGAGAAGAGAATGTGATTTGTTGCATTTTCATTTGCTGAGCTTACCCATGTAACCAGCATTGACACAAATCAAAAGACGGACATTACCAGTACCCCAGAAGTCTTCCTGACCACGCAGCTGATTTTTAAGTCTGGTGGCGTTTTAAGCCCCAATATCCATCTGCCCAAATAATTTTGGATTCTTGAATGATAAATTAGGATTTTGGGTTGTAAGTGACAGAAATGCAACTCAAACTAACCAGGCAAAACATGTGGATTCATATAGATGAAAAGTTTGAGGGTTTCACAGCTTTAGGCACAGTGGATCCAGGGAGCTGAGAAAAAGAAGTCTCCGAATAGGTGACTGCCAGCAGCTTAAAGCGTGTATCCTATCCTTTTAGCAACCCCAATAGAAAGAATTTCTTTTCCCAGCAGTGTTCCAGTTTCAAAAAGTCCCCAAATCGAATCTCATTGTCTAAGCTTGGTTATCTGTCTGTCTCAGAGCCAGTCACAGTGGCTGGAGTTGGGGGGGCAATGCAATGAGGGGGCTCATCTGAGTTATATGCCCGGGTCTGTAGTCAGTTCCTCCCAAATCACGTGGGCTGACACGTGGGGATGTATTTTACCTACCCAAGAAAAACCAGAATGCTGCTACCGGGAGAGAAAATGGATGCTGGCCAGGCTGTAATTGAAAAGGTCTACTGTAATTGAAAAGGTCTACCTCAAACTCATTCATAAACAATTTCTACTCCATGTTGTTTGTAAATGCAGTGAGCATTTGCCTTCTGGAGCAGTGTTGACTGACAGATCATTTGTGATAATGAAACTATGCTGTCCCACATGTGACTGTTGAGCGCTTGAAATGTGGCCAGGATGACCAAGGAACTGAAAGTTTTGATTTATTCAATCTAAAGTGATTTGAATCTCAATAGATGTGATTAGGCTAGAGACCACTGTATCAGACCATACAGTTCTAGACGATATCCAAGTCCTTGGTGAAAATGTTGCACAGGTTGTTGCCAAAGACAGAGCCTTGGGGCACACCCCTAGAAACTGCCTGCCCGTTAATATATCAAAGTCTGCCATTAGCCTTTGGGGATGGTTGTTCAACTGAAGCAAAACCACTTAACTGCGCTGTCATTTGTAGTTGGTGTGTGGGATCAAAGCAAGAGTCTTTGCCACGAAACAAAAGATCCTTCCTTTCCTGCAGGAACTTGGAAAAAGATTGCTCCCTGAGGATTAAATTACAGCAAAACGCAGTGTAGAAATTTGAGCATAGATGTTCATGGGGCACAACCTGGGCAACGTCAGCCTGGGCCCTGGGGGTTTCCGCTGTACGTAAGACAGACTTGAGTCCTGACCGTCATCTCACTCATAGTCTAGCAAAGTACTTTGAAGAAAGAGAGGTATGAATATGCTTAGAAGTGAATAGTACTATTATAAAGAGAGCTGGTTGAGAACAAATGCTTGGGGGAAGGAGACTAGTAGATCATATATGAGCAATGCTATTTAAATACTGTCCAGGGGAAGGTACAATGTGACCAGTAGCTTTGAAGGTTACCATCCTGTTGCTAAGGACAATCTGATTGTGGAAAAAGAAGATATCAATCCACCTTGGTGTAAAGCCATTACACGCAATGACTGTGAATCTCCTTGTGATTATAATTTGGCTTCCCAGCCAGGTCTGCCTACAGACATAGAACAAGTTGACCATGCTTAAGTGAATTTCTGGCATGCAAGGCAGTTCTCTTTCTCATGTAAAACTGGCATTGTTGTTTTATGGAGCAGACTAATAAATTTGGATATTATGAGACCACTCTTGAAAGGAGAAGAACTCACTCCTGATGGGCTGGAAAACTAACATTAATTGCTGAGGTGGCACCATCCTGAGGGGTTTGGGGGATTCAGCCAACTAGAACTGTCCTGGAACCTCTCCAGACTCAAACCACCATGACACTCAACCACCATGTCCTCATGGTATCCATCAGCAGATTTGATGGGTGACTTGTTAAATGCTCTTCAGAGCACACACAGATTCCCTGTCTTTGGCATTTCTCAGGCTAGTGACTCTATAGATAAGACAGATGAGATAGTTTTGGTATGCCTTATTCTTTCTTGGCTTCTAGAGACCACTATTTCCTTTCTTTTGGAGTGAGAAAACAGTCATTTTATCTGTCAAAAAAGAGAAACTCCTTTCAAATGCACTAACCCTAAACCTTCTTTCAGCACTCACTCAGGCCAAAGTTGTCAAAGAACCTTGTGAAGGAAGGCTGGGGTTTAGAAAACAGAAGAACATTCCACAGTCTACTGAGTATTATGTTGTCCAGCACATCCATCGTATGTGCCAACAAACAGAGCTGGTCCCATCACCCCATCCTCTGTCTACCATAATGGGCTGCGGAAGTTGCATCCAGAGCAGAGGTGAAGACTAAGAAAGGAGAAATATGAAATCCTAAAACCTGCTAGTAGGGAACGAGAAATGGTATCTTTGTCATTCACACAGGCAAAGCTAATTGAAACCCAAATCTTTATGGAGTCAGTGTTCCCAGTTCTTCAAGAGAACCCCTAGAACTCAGGCCTTTTGACTTAAGGACTCCAAATTCCCTGGACCTCTCCAAAGGTAGTAATGGCTATCCTCCAGCTGAATCAACATCTAGAGCTGTGCCATGTCATGTCGCTTACCTACTGCTTCATAACAATCCTCCTAAAAGACTTTGAGGCTTAAAACAGCAATTTATTGTTTCTCATGATTCTGTGAATTGACTGGGCGGTTCTGCTTGTCTTGCCTGGGCTCCCTCATGAGGCTGCAGTCAGCCGGTGGGGTGAGCCAGGGTCTGGGCTCAGCTGGGATGAGGTCCTTGTGGTCTTTCATTGAAGGCGTTATCCAGAATGATAGTCTCAGGGTCCCCAGCGGGTAAGCTCCAATGCACAAGTATTTACGAAGCCCTGCTTGCATCGTATTTGCTGTTGTCCCATTTGCCAAGTCCAGTCACATAAACAAGCTCACAGTCAGCGTGGGAAGGTTCTACACAAAGCCAGGGGTACAGGAAGGCATGATTCCTAGGGGACCATTATTGTTACAATCTGCCCCACATTTTAGACTTTGCTTTGCTTTAGACTGGACTTGAATCAAGCCCACGTGATAACCCTGGACGTGTCATGTTGATCAAAGGCTGAGATTGGTTGTTGGTATCTCTGGGATGCCTGGGATGTTCTGGGTGGACCAGACACTGTTATCAGATGCCCCCTGTTTGGGAGCCCTGGACCCTGGGTCGTGCATGTGCAGTGTGTGATTGGCAGCAAGTCTAAAACTGCATGGCGGTCAGGGTTCAGTGCTGGGGAATGGTGCTAATGCTGATTTAATTTTAATGCTTATTGGTTGCACAGCCGTGACAGTGATGTATGTGAGTCCATAATATTTTGTTGAACCTTCAGTAATTGGGGTTAAAAGTCTGGATCAATGTTGAAACAGAACCAGGAACCGAAAAATAATCATCAGTTAGATGGAATGAATTATTAGTTCCCACAGCAATGTGGTCAGTGATAAAATCTTTCAAAATGTGGATGGCATGGGAGGAAAGGAATCAAAAGACATCACTGGTGGATAGCTGGGAAGCTTTTGCAGAGAGTAGACCCCCCCCCCCAACCCAGGTTAAGAACTTAGAGTTAGACAAAACCAAGTTTTAATCTATATTTTGTGACCGTGGGAGAATTATTTAATCTTTTTGCCACTCAACTTCCTCATCTATTACCTGGGAAAAATAATTGGGGGTAGGGGGCTATGGAGATTCATAGAGATAAAGAATGAACATTGAACATAGTTGATGTAGCTGTTACTGTCATCTGCCATTATTATCTCTTCCCTTTTATTTCTCATCTTTATCTACTCTAGCCACACTGCCTAACTGTCCCATTTTCTTCATCTCTGATTACTCAGAGATACCTCCTTCAGCCATTCACATAGGAATAATCTGAAGATAGTCATTTACACCTTAGTATGAATGAGGGAAAAAATTTTGCCTAGCTGTTTTCATTGTAATCCTGGGTGAAATGAGAGGCTTTGGCCAACCATTACAACATAATGTAAAGCTCAGATGTCTGCTGACATCAGGGAGCCCTTTCAGAGTCTCCTGAAATAAAAGTCAGCATCTGCACCCAGGACGTCTCAGACTGTTGACTGAGACATGGATATCAGGTGCCTAGAATTTCCTGGTGCCCATGTGCCATCTCTCAAGATAGCCACAAATATCTATTTTGCTTGACTTGAGCTATTTGGATGTCTAAAACTCATCTATAATTACAAAGACTCTTTGGAGGCACCCTAATTAGCTTCTATAAATTGCTTCCTCTAACCTTCCACAGTTAATGGAACCTCTTTACTTGTTATTGAAATAAAAAATAATAACAATTTTAAAAAATGCCTTAGGATGTTTCAAAAAACTTTTCCCAAGTTACTTGACACCTAACATTTTGTCAAGGAGACATGGTGGCCAACCTTCCCCTGAATGGGCTCAGTTTCTATATAGTCATTCCTTCCGGCTCATGACTTTCTTCTCCATTTGCGGCCCACGGATGCTGAAAATAACTTGTTTTCTGGCAAGCTTGGGATGAGATTCCTTATGATTTAATCAGATCCATAATGAAGCATTCCCAGCTCTCAGGAGAGAGCATCTTGAACCGCAGGGACTTTAAGGGGTGGGCCCTGGTGGGGGGAGGAGCCTCCTGCCTAAGCATCACACTGGAACCAGGAGAGCTGCTGCAGGGTGGTGCTATCCAGTCCCCTGGGGTCCTCTGTCTGGAAGCATTCCATGGCTTCTGCCATGTGGGCTGTGTCTTCCTACTCCCTCCAGTCCAAAGACCTCAAAGATAACAGATAGGAAACATGCCACCTCTAAACATCAGCTGCCTGGCCAGGAAGAGACTGTTTACTGCAGAGGTTCATATATAAACCAGGAGAGACTTGCCCTGACTAAGCCAGGATTCCCTTGATTGCTCCAAACTAGTTTTAAATTAGAAGATAATAACTCCAGATAATGTGGGGGTAAGAGAGAAGTTGGGGAGTGGCAGAGTAGCTCTATGCTGAGTGATCAGATAGGGTGACAGGGAGCTGAATAGCGAAGGAGCAGGTAAGGTAATGGGGAAGTAGCTGGGGAGAGAGGGAGCAACTGGCATTGAGAGAGTAACTGGAGAAGATGGGAGCAGTGGGAGTTGCTGGATGATGAGAGCAAGGCACAAAGTAGGAGTTAATGCAGTGAGAAAATAGAAGATAGCCCCAGATCTGGGTTAGGGGGCATTCTGCCCTACTCCAATCATCTCCATTTTTCCCTGTTTTTGTTGGTGAGAAACAAATTCGGTCTGAAACTTTGTTAGTTAGGCTGGAGCCTGGGCTTTTGTAAACCAGTGGGTTGAAGTGCTCCATGATTAAGACAGGTTGTGGTGTGAGGTTCTCCCCTTTGGGGAGGGCTTCCCTTTTCTGTCAGCTTCTGAAAGAATGGGCGAGGTCGCCTTCCACAGGTCCTGGCACAACTCATACCTGAGCTCCCTGCTGCTCCATCGGAACCTTCATCATCCTCTCTACCACTTTTTATTGGGCACTTCAATGCCAGGAACTGTACTGAAGCTTCCATGCATGGTCTTATTTCAGCCTCCCAACAGCTCTATGTAGTAAGTAGCATTAGTACCCCCATTTTGCAGGTGGGTAAACTGAGATCTAGAAAGATCTAGTAACTTGTCCATGTAAGAGGCTGAATCAGGACTGTCTGACTTCAGAACCTGTGACACAGGAATTGCTCCCATATGGAGCATTTATCCCTCTCTAAAAGCCCAGTCCTCTCTACTCACCATCTCACTGCACTTAGCAAGGTACTGGGTCGGGAGTATAGGCTTAGATAGAGAGTCCTTCAGATAAGGAGCCTGAGAAATAAGCCAAGGGCCGTGACCCTTGCCCATGGGTGGCTGCAGCCTCCTGGCAGCCCGCTTCCAGACTCAGTCCCTACAAGGGCGATCCGATCAAGTCATGGTTTAGAATCAGGCTTTCCACAGGTGCACACACTCCAGGCAATCAGACCTCCTTTGCACTGAGACAGTTGTAGTCCGTGGTGAATTTCCAGCATCTGTATAGAATGAGACAGTGGAGTCAAGGCTCTTTGGTTTGGGAAGTTTCTCCTCTTCCTTTGGGCAGCTGTGCTCCCCAGCACAACTTGGGACAGATTCTGGGTTAAGGGTCATTCCCTTGTGGAATGGTATTTTCAAAGCATCTCCTGATGCTTCGTTCTTGGAAAGCATTATGTGGTAATAATTCCAAGCTTTAGATTATTTTTAATTCAAAAAAGATTTATACCTGGGTCTTGAGCCTCACTGCACTGCTTGTTTCATGAAAATAATGTAATCGCATTGCCACATGTGACGTGGTGCCCCATTTAATAAACTGCTGGTGCTGAGAGGAGCTGCTCTTTCATTCCAAGAGGCTGTAGATGGGTAAAATGGTTTTTTTTTTTTTTTTTACTAAAAGAAGCTTAAGGTTAGGCACTAATTAATGGAAGGGGGTTGGGTTTTATAGAGATAGCTAGGTAGGTTTGAGGACATGTCAAATACACCAGCTTTGTCTCTGCAGCTGAAAATATATTCTTAAAGCCCACACAACTCTGTAGATTTTTTAAAGCTCCATTTTTGGCAAAGATATTCTGGTCCTGGTGTGCTCTGGCTAATAAACAGCTTCTGACTCATGGTGCTGAGGAATGATCTTTCCTTGACCTTGGTGCCTCTTGGGTCATCGTCAGTGGGGACCCAAATCCCCCAAGTGGGTTGAGCCAACCTGTCTTTCCCAGTGGACGTGTCTTGGGGACCTTGGCCAGGCACTAGGGTGCTTTCTGTTCTCAGGCCAGAGGGCTGGCTTCTTCAGTACCCCTGGGGCTCCCCGCAATGCCGGAGAAGCTGGTGGGGGCTCTCCAAGGAGATATACAAGGACTTCAGAAGACTGTGGTTATTTCAGAGGGCTGGCTGTGCTGAAGGAAAGTTCACAGCTGTTGGGGAGAGCTCTGGGGTTCCCAGATCCTGGAAGAACTCAGAATGTCTCATTTTAGGGGGAAAATCCTGGACTTTGAAAGCATTCTGTTGAAGAGAGAAGGAAAGGGGGGCAGAGAGAAGGGCCAAACTTGATTTTCTGGTAAATGCGTGGTTTTGGTGGTTGATGCTCTCTCGGGGCCATAAGATTTGGGGAGGGATATTTTAGTTTGCTAAGGCTGCCAGAATGCAATACACCAGAGATGGACTGGCTTCTATAAAGGGGATTTATTTAGTTACAGAATTACAGTTCCTTAGAAGAAAAGCAGCTGGCTTTCATGTGGGTTTCTCTGTCACATGGGAAGGCACACGGCGATGTCTACTGGACTTCCCTTCTGGCTTCTGGGTTCAAGTGGCTTTCCCCGGTGCGATTCCTTTCTGCATCTCCAAACGTCTGGGTCTGAGCTGCTGAGCTCTCTTCTGACCTCTCTCTTTTAAGTCTCCAGTTAATTAAATTAAACGTCACTTATTTTGGAGGGCACTCCCCTTAGCCACTGCAAATGTAATCACCGTAGATGGATTTCACGTGCTCATGGTTTAAGCCCCGAGCAACAGAGCAGCTGGGCACCATCACTTGGCCAAATTGTCACCTGAACCTGACTACTACAAGGGGGATATGATTCAGGTCAGCCAAACCTTGGAGAGGGCGATGGGCTTGTCTACCAAATCCTTGAAGCTACATCTAAGAAGGTGTCCAGAAGCTTGAAGGAGGTAGAGTCGTGGAGGGGAGCTGTATTAGTCAGGGATCGTTTGGGTCTCTAGTGTCACATTAAAGACCACTCCAAAGGGTGGGCCACGGTGGCTCAGCAGGCAGAGTTCTCGCCTTCCATGCTGGAGACCCAGGTTCGATTCCCAGTGCCTGTCCATGCAAAAAAAAAAACCAAAAAAAACAAACCGCTTCAAAGCTTGGTGACTTAAAACAACAACCATGTTGTTGTCTCTCAGAGGTCAGGGGTTTGGGAAGGGCACAGCAGAGAAAATTGTCTCTGCTCCATAGTGTCTGGGTTCTCAGCTAGGGTGACTTACAAGGTGGCAGCTGGGAATGAAGACCCCGCCTCCTGGTGGCAGAAGTTTGCTGATCAGATTTTGGGACCATCTGTCATCTGCTTGAGGAGGTAACTGCTGTGACCAGGTGTTCCTGGTTGCAGGGTCCCACTAGATGCTCCCGCCCCTTCCATCTTGTGGCTGTGCCCTCTAGATCAGCACTGTCTGAAAGAAACATAATGCGAGCCACAGATGTAGTTAAAAAGTTTTCTAGTAGCCACATATAAAAACAGTAAAAAGATAGATGAAATTAAATTTAATCCTATATTTTATTTAACCCATTAAATCTATCTAATATATTATCATTTTAACATGCAATCAATATAGAAATTTATTAATGAGAGATTTTGAACTCTTTTTTTTTTTCTTGGACTCTGTCTTTGAAATCTGGTGTATATTTGATATATCCATAGATCAGTTCAGATTAACCGCCTTTCAGGTATCAGTGGCCACACCTGGCTTGTGGCTACTCTATTGGGCAGTGTGGTCAGCCCCCTCCATTCAGGCTGGGGACAGAGAGTGCATGGGGGCTGCAAGGGGGACTCTACAGGATAGATGTACAAGGGGTGAACTTCGCTCTGTCCCCATTCCATTGAGCAGGACCCAGTCTGTGAGTACCCCTTTGCAAGGGCGACCGGGACAGGAATTGTAACCACATGCCTGGAGGATAAGGAAACAGGGTTTGGTGGACACCTAACAGATTTTCTCCCAGCAGCCGACAATTTTTGTGCACCCACTGTGTGCTAATCCTCCTGCATGGCAGGCCTTGTCTAGGTTTAGAGTCAGTGGGAGGATGTTTTGCTTTATATACTGGTTTCCCTTGACTTGAGTTCCCTTGAGCTCCTGCCCCTTAGAATGGCACCCAGAGTTTTCCATGCCGGTTTGCCTCCCGGTGTCCCAGTTCTGCGGACCCCTGCAGAGCCTATCTGCACAATCTCCCTCATGCCATTCTTCACACTGGAATGCCCACATCCTCTTCTGGGTCTGCGACTGTCTCCTCTGACTCTCCACAATTCCCTTGGCCCACCCTTTCCCTCAGTTGCTTACTCTGCCCTTCATTGCTCCCTCCACACCCCCACCCCCATATAAGCATACAGGCAGCATGCACGGAGAGGCGTGCCATTCAGAAGCAAACAAGTCAAGTCTGGGTTTCAGTCTGCTACTCACCTGCTGTGTGACTTTGGACAATTCAGTCAACCTTTCTGAGCCCCTGTTTCTGCCTCTGTAAATTGGGAGTTATCAGAGCTACTGCAGGATGCTGGCCCCTGACTCTTCCAGTTCTGCTCAGGTTGCAGACCAGAGCCCAAGCAGTGCTTGAGTCAGTCCCAACCTGGGCAGGCCCTAAAAGAGGGTCAGATCTCTGCCCACTTAGAGAGATGGACTTGATCTTGCTACCCCAGGCCCTGTCTGCAAGATGCCTGAGTGGGGCCAAATACTCCCAGCCACCTGGATGAGTAGGCTCTGCCTCATTTTCCCCATGCAGCTCTTAAGGAATTTGTCTCCAAGAACCTCTACTTCCCCTCCGACTGTAAAGCATGAACTAGGCTAGTCTCATTCCGCCTCGGCTCATGGGTCCCCGTTGACAGATGTGACCCCCTACACGGTGGTAAGCTTCTGGGGAGCAGGGTTGTGCTCCCCTAGCCTGAGGGCAGGGAGGGGTGAGGGAGGTGGACTTTGCAGCACTTTGCAGGTTTCCATCTGTCCAGGTTCACGTTGTCGTCCCCTACACATTAGCTCTGTGGCCCTGGGCAAGTCGCTTAGCTTTTTTGTACCTCAGTTTCTTCATCTGTACAATGGCAGTAATAATAATTGCCACCCTACAGAGATTGTGAGAATTAAAGGGAGCTGTGCATGTAAATGTGCCTAGGGCGGCAGCTGGCACATAGTAAGCACTCAATAAAGCTTAATTCCTGTCTTTTCTGTTGAGAGGAGCTAAATGAGATGAGGGTTTTTATTTACAAAAATGTACTTAGTAACCCAGCAATTCCGCTCCTAGGTATATACCCAAGAGAAACGCAAACAAGTGTCCACCCAAAAACTTATACATGAATGCTCATAGGAGAATTTTTCTGACTAGCCAAAGAGTGAAAGTAACCCGGTTGTCCATCGTCTGATAAATGGAGAAATAAAGTGTCGCCTATCCCTACCATGGAATTTTAAGAAATTTTTATTTTTATTTTTTATCATTACAATCAACTTTTTTTCTCTTTTTTTGTGAAAAATAACATAAATGCAAAAAAAGCAATACATTTCAAAGCACACCACAACAGTTAGTTGAAGAACAGATTTCGGAGTTTGGTATGGGTTATAATTCCACAGTTTTAGGTTTTTACTACTAGCTGTTCCTAGACTACCAGGGATTAAAAGAAATAAGAATATAATGATCATCAGTCATACTCATTTATTAGACCCTGCCTTCTCTGTATAACTCCACCATCAACATCTTTCTCCCACTCTTTCGGGGTATTTGGGCCCTACCCTGGAATTTTATTCAGCAATAAAAAAGGATGAAGTTCTGGTACATGCTGCAACATGTATGAACCTTGAAAATATTACGACAAGTAAAAGAAGCCAGTCACAGAAGCCACATTTTGTATGATTTCAAATTATATTAAATACCCAGAATAGGCAAATCCATGGAGACAGGCTGGGGGGTGGGAGGGAATGGGGGTGACTGCTAATGGGTGTGAGGTTTCTTTTTGGGTGATGAAAACACTCTAAAATCGATCGGTAGTGATGGTTGCACAACTCTATGAATATACTAAAAACCACTGATTTATACACTTTAAATAGGTAAATTGTGTAGTATGTGAATTTTATCTCAGTAAAGCTATTTAAAACTATTTAAAAAAGTGAAGTTAAGAGAAGTGCCAAGAAGTGCTTTTTATGCGCTCTCTTAACCCTCATGACAGCTGTATGAGAGCCACTCTTGATACCCTGTTTTTGCAGATGTGGAAACAGAAGCACAGAGAGAGAAAGGAACTTGCTCAGGGTCACACAGCTAGTTACTGGCTGGCCTGGAATTGGAACGCAGGCAGGACCACACCCCCCAAAGGGATTCCCATGTTGGGTGGTGGCCCTGGGGCAGTGCCAGTGGCACTTGGCTCTGTCTCATTTTGTTGCTGATGTTTCCTTTTCCTGTTGGGGAGATAGGCAGATTTTACTGAAGGCTTTGCGGGAAGACAGAAGAAAGGGTCATAACTGCGATGCCAGCTCAAAGGGCCCTGGTTTAACGGGTTTTCCTTCTCCACTCCCCAGCCTTCTCCATAAGTTATCACCTCACCCCTACCCCAGCCTCTCAGAGTCTCCCCCGCTGTCTCCAGAGAGCCAGTCCCACCCTCAGCAAGACGAAGCTGGGACCTTCACTGGCATCCCAGCTTCAGCCTGGTTCTGGGGCTTGTGAAGCCCCCCGCAGCCCCTCGCGTCCTCACAGGCCTCCACCAGGACGGCCGACACCTCCACCAGGCTCACCCTCCGAGCGTCCCCACTGGACCCACGCTGACCGAAGCAGAGTCTCCTCTGAGCCCTAGGCTGCGGGGGACGGCCCAGGAGGCTGGTGCACTGAGGGCGCACTGGAATATTTCCCCATGAGCAGGAGACACATTGCAGGTGGCAGAGAGCGAGGGCAGGAGTCAGCCAGGCTCGGGTCCAGCCTTCGCTGCTGAATGGTCTTGGGCAAGTCATTGGTCTCTCTGAGCCTCAGTCTCATCATCTCTACAATCAGGGCATTTATGGGATGCTGTGAGGTTTAGATAAGGAAATGTACATACTATGCGTGGTGAACTTCCTGGCACACAGCAGTAGTAGATACTGACAAACAATAGCTTCCATTATTATTGTTATAGGATACTGGGCCATGGCTGATGGCTTCTGTTAAGGAAGGGCCTTTTCTCGGGGCATGTCTGAGCTCTGCCCCTCCGCCTGGCCCTCCCAGCCGGGACCTGGTCATCTTTAGCTGCCAAGATGCAGGCGGAGGACGCTTTCCCCTCTGCGGACTTTTGCCTTCCGTTTGAGCTTGGGCTGGTTCTTTCTGTTTCTGTTGGTGAGCTGACCCGTGAGCTGGACCCACAGCCCCGGAGGCCTTGGCCCTAAACCAGGCCGCTGCACGTGTGCCCCCCGCCCCCCAGCCCCCGGGCCCCTGCACAGGTGTGGCTTCAAGCTCGCCCGGGCCTCTGACACGCATCCTGGGGCAGTTGGAGAGGCAGACCTCGCTCAGGAGCCAGAAGCCAGGCCCCGGCGCAGGGAAGGGGGGGCCGAGACACACTGACAGGTCGCCAGGCTCTGAGACGCGGGCGGGCCATGGGTGGTTTTGGGGACTCGGGAACTAATGTGTCTCTGACCCAGTTTGGAGCTCCTGGGCCCTCTCAGAGCTGGAGAAATCAATTTTCAGACCAGCAGTTTCTACTTAATTAGGTGGCCTCCTTCTGAATGGGAAAACACTATGAAACGGGCCGGCTTGGCCTGAAATCACACTGGTGGCCTCAGTCCTACATAGACATCTGTCTCTTGGGCTCTGTCCCCGTAGCCAGGCTGGAATTCATAAGGGCCTGAGTCGCTGATTTGAAGGGCGAGACAGATCCTATCCACCAAGCCCAGGGAACTGTCTGCTTCCATTGAGGCAAGCTGTGAAATGGCTTTGGGGCTTAGGGTGAGAGGGGACAGGCCTGCCTAAGGAAGGAGGAGAAATGGAAGTCTTTGACTCCCTGGCCCCCTTAGCCTCCTCCCCTTCCTGCCCCAGCTGAGCCCTGTCTTCTCATGAGGCACCTCCTCCAAGCCCTGCGCAGTGCTGCATCACCCCATGTACCTTTGCCAAAGCCCTGCAAAGGTGGGCTCAGTTTCAGAGAATGAGGCTCAGAGAGGTTGTCAGTTGCCCAAAGGTCCCACAGCTAGTAAGTGGCGTACGGGATTTAAATTCAGATGTGTTGGGATCCAATGCCTCTATCCTTACCTCCAGGCTTCCTGGCCCCTGGTGCACTCTTGGGCCTGCCGCTGCCTGGCCTGCCTTTATTTTGAAGGCAGCATCCATCACCTGTGCTTCACAAGATTGTGAAGTGTGATTCCTGCTCCAGGTTTTGGAGGGCGGGTGAGCCCTCAGGCTCTGGACCCCTAGGGAATATAGGACCTCACAATTCCTGGGGTGCTGTTCTCTGATGGCAGAGGGTGTTGCTGTGTGACCTTCAGCAACTGACTTGCTGTCTCTGAACCTCTTTTCCTCTTCTGTAAAACTGGAATAATAGTAAAACTGTCACTGTCAGTTTTCATCAGGGTTAAATAGGATGACATATAAAGTGCTTTGGCATGTAGTTGGTGTCCGATAAATGCTGGGTCATTGTCTTGCCAGTATGCTTTTTGGTTTTTTTTACATGGGCAGGCACTGGGAATTGAACCCGGGACCTCTGGCATGGCAGGCAAGCATCCTTGCCTGCTGAACCACCGTGGCCCGCTTTTTGTTCTTAGCTTCTCAGAACGTGGCCCAAAGGAGGTCTGCTTGCTTCCTCCTTTAACTGTGGATGTCTGGGGTGTGAGGCAAAGCATGTCCTTTTTCCACAGAGAGGGGCTCCGGGGGCACAGCTGTGCATACTGGGGACAGCCTATGGATGGGCCTCTCTGGAGGCGGCCCTCCAGAGAGGCCCATCCTCTCTGACCCCAGAAACAGCCTCTTCCTGATTATGTCAGGAATTGGGGCATAATTTTTGGAGCTGAAGTGTCCTGTTCTATCGTGTGGAAACTACTGTTTTATTGGTTTTGTTTTCTTCAGGTGGAATTCACAAACCATATCATTTCAGAGTGTGCGGTTCAGTGGCATTTAGTAGATTCACGATGTTGTGCAACCATCACCTTTATCTAGTTCCAGAACACTTAGTCAACCCAAAAGGAGAGCCAGGATCCATTAAGCAGCCACTCCCCTTTCCCCTCTCCCTGCAGCCCCTGGCAACCACTGCTCTGTGCTCTTGTCTGTCTAGATCTACCTCTTCTGGACATTCCATCTGAATGCAGTTAGACAATATTTGTCCTTTTGTGTTTGCCTTCTTTCATTTGGCATCATGTTTTCAAGGTTTATCCATGTTGTAGCAGGTATCAGAGCTCCATTCCTTTTCTGGATAGGCCACGTTTTGTTTATCTACTTATTTGTTGATGGAGAAACCAATGTTTTTTTTAAAAGAGAGTTAGGGAGAGGGCAAGGCCTGGCTCAGGGTAATGACTCCTGCTGATTTCAGGTGATGATGGACCCCCCAGCCCCTGGCCCCACCCCTCCTCCATGCACAAGCTGTAGTGTACCCCGAGCACACCCAACTCCGTATATATGGCCAAAGTGCTGTTTCCAAAGGGCACCGCAGGTGGGAGCTCCCCTGGCCTCTCAGCGCATTAGTGCTCAGCCACTCAGCCTGGTGCTGGTGGGCAGGGGGGATGGGCCGCCTCCAGGGTGGTTAAAGATCCACCAGGGACGGAGAACAACCTCTTGTGCAGCCCAGTCTGGGAGTCACCAAAGTACAGGGTTCAGGCCCTGGGCTCTCGAGCGGGACATTCTGGACTCGATTTTCTGGATACCTTTAGACAAATCACCCAAGTTCCCTGTGCCTGAGTTAAAGGGAAATACTAACACCTACTAAAAAGGGTTGTGCCGAGGATTAACAAGGACTCGTTTTAGCACAGTGCTTGGCTCAGAGGAAAGATCCAACACATATTAGCCACCAGCCGTGAGGAGTCTCTGATTCTGTCGGGTGACATTTAGGCCTCAGTGTTGTGGCCTCGTGGGCGTGCTGAGCCCCCCGCCTGGGCTGGTCTGTGCTGTGCACGTCATACCTGGTGTGCTTTTCCTCCCCAGTGCCCATTTGTGTCGTTGTCTATCTTGTTACCTGCTGTGGCTCTGGACACCCCCAGGGCGGCCACTGGGTCTGGGTTTGCTCGGCACAGTCAAGACCCCAGGTCCAGGCCAGATGCCCATCCTCATACCCACACCCCTTCTGCCGTTTCTCCTGGGCTGCGCTGAGCTCAGGCCTTTGCGTTTTGAGATAACTGTTGATTCACTTGCATTTGCAGAAAAATATGGAGAGCCATCCCGTGTGCCCTCCACCCACTCTCCCCCAGGGGAACATCTTGGGAAAGTAAAGGGCAGCATCACGACCAGGGGACGTTGCCACGATGGCACCCAACACCCCATTCAAGTTTCACCAGTTTTACATCCACTCATTTGTGTGTGTGTTTAATTAGACGCATTTTTTGGTATGCTGTATGGCGGGGGTCACATTTCATTCTTTTTTCCATGTGACTGCCCCGCTACTGCAGCACCGTTTGTTGGATTTGGGGGGTGGGGGTGGGGGGATGTGCATGGGCCAGGAATCAAACCCAGGTCTCCTGCATGGCAGGTGAGAATTCTACCACTGAACCAGCCTCGCACCCCCAGTTATATGCCATTTTGTCTCACTTGTACATCTGTGTGACCACTACTGCGATCCTACAGAATTTAAAAATAGTGATTCTGTGACGAAATGGTCATATTTTGGATCTATTGCATTTTAAGGAAAATATATTATTAATATTCACTCAACCTGTTTCTTTTGGCTTTTTTAATAGAAAACTTAAGATTACCTACATGGCCCACATTACATTTCTGTTTGGTCGAAAACCTCAACATCACTCCGGAAAGTTCCCTCTTGCTCCCTCCCAGTCACTCCCCGGCCTGCCCCTCAGGCCACGTCCCGGTGTGGACCAGGTGGTGTGCACGGCGTGGACGGGTGGGGGGCCTCCACTCAGCCAGTACGTGAGGATTTCTGGGACGTGTGGTTTGAGGGCCGGAGAGCTGCGCGGCCGATGGGACAGTACGAGTCCTTAGGTGGCAGCTCACACCCCACCCACCACGGCCCTCTCCCTGCATGTAGATGTGCCTGGCTCCCCGTCCCTCATTGAGCAAGCAATTATTGAGCGCCTACTGTGTACCAGTACCTGCGTTAGATGCTGGAGGCTAGTTGATGGTCCCATCTACCCGGGAAAGTGACAGGAACACAACCAGCACCCAACACATCATGACAACATGTAATTTAAAAAGGACGACTGAAGGCTGTGATGGAACAAGCTGGGTCCTGGGGGATAAAAGTTAGTCAGAGAAGGGCCCTCCGAGGAGGCTGCGTTTAAGAGACCTGAAAGATGGGAAGCAGCCAACCCTGCAGGAAGAGGAGGAGGCTGGGCTAGAGGACAGTGTCCTGCGCAGAAAAAACAGCACACACTTGCGGCAGGGGAGCCCCTGGCGCTTGC
Organism: Tamandua tetradactyla; assembly: GCF_023851605.1. Taxonomy (NCBI): domain Eukaryota; kingdom Metazoa; phylum Chordata; class Mammalia; order Pilosa; family Myrmecophagidae; genus Tamandua; species Tamandua tetradactyla. Next base: position 13,119,574 of record NC_135327.1, on the reverse strand, counting down.
CCGAACTGGGAAGGGTTGTGAAACCAGCGGGAGGGGTGAAGGATGTCACTGGTGGCTGGATGACCCATTTTCGGGGGCCACGACTCCATGTTGGCATCAATAGAGCTGGTTTGGGAAGTGCCTGGCCGTGCCAGCCTCCTTGCCTCCTTCTCAGTTCCCAGGGGCAGCTCCACTGGGATTTGGGGGCTCATCCCAGTGTTTTGCAGCCATCTGCTCTGGAGGGTTGGAGGGCGGGGGGCGTAGCCGCTTCAGTGGCCCCCAGGACACAGGCGTGTAGTGCCCAGAAGTCACTCGCATCAGGCCCCTGGCTCACCTCTGCTGTGCCCGAGTCTCCCTGACCCCCAGGCACCCATATCCTCCCCAGCCCTGCAGGCCAGTGGGCTCGGTGTGGGACAGTGTATGGCTCAGCCTGGTGGCCCCCTCCCCACAGAGCTTGGTAGGAGAGCTTGAAGCCCAGGTCCCCGCCCCAGCCTGCAGCTCAGAGGAGAACACAATTAGCGCTCGCCTGGATGCCAGCGCTCCCCAGGCTGTGGGCAAGAGGAAAGCTGATCCCAGCCCTGAGTTACATAAGGACATCCTTGGAATTTGGCTCCTTTTCGAAGTGGAATGGGAAGGCCACACCCAAATAAGCAGGTAGGAGATTACCTAGGCGGGAAACACTCCCTGGGTCATGTCCAGGTCAGCTGGCACTGTTTGTTTATTCATCCAGCCAACCGGTGGCACCTACTCTGTGCCAAGCCTCAAGGCAGGGCGCGAGAACAGATGTTTAATAAGTGCTTCTGGAAAGAAGGAGGCAGGGGGCACTATCTGGAGGGAGCAAGCGAGGAAGGAAGGAAAGTGGACGGAGAAGCCCTCGCAGCTGCACCCATTGTCACGTGACTAAACGCTTACTAGTAATCGGTGGTCCACATATGTAGTTTCAAATTTTCTAGTAGCTGCCTTAAAAAAAAAGTAAAAAAAAAAAAACCAGGTGAAATTAATTTGAACAATCTCCTTTATAATCTGTATAAAAAAATGATCATTGAGATATTTTACGTTATCTTTTCTTTGTACTAAGTCTTGGAAATCCGGCATGCTCCTTACACTCACAGCACCTCTCAATCCGGGTTACATGCATTTCAGGGGCTCCGTGGGGGGCGGGGCACCGTGCCCATCTTGGAGGTACACGTGGCCTACTGATAAGCACTTAATTCAAGGTCCTAAAACATTAAGTGGGGGGGGGGGTTGGCGCACTCCGTCATTTATTCATTCGCTCATGTAATGTTCAACTAATGTTTATTGCATGCCTCCTGCCTGGGGTGCGAGGGCTGGGCAGGAGGGGGGAAGGACATTCCAGACCGAGGGGAGGGCAGCCTGCAAACTTGGGGGGCTGCAGAACTGTATCCCGGCCCTGGCATGGGGTTGGTGCTCATTGGTGCTTGTTGAATATTTGTGGGAGGAGAGGAGGGAGGGAGAGAAGTGGGGTGGTGAGAGAAGATGCCACCACCGTGGTTCTCAAGCTTGAGTGCACTGGAATTCCCTGGAGGATTCATTAACTCACGGATAGCTGGGCCCCTCCCTGGAGCTCCTGATTCTCCAGGTCTGAGGTGGGGGCCACAGGATTTGCATTTCTAACAAGTTCCCTGATGCTGCTGGCCCCAGGACCACACCTTGAGAACCTCTGGGTTAGCTCAGTGAGAAGGCAGTGGGAGCCAGGAGAGGTTTTTGAGCAGGAGAGAGTTGTATTCTGGTGTATGATTTAGAAAATTGCTTGTGACTGCAGGAAGGGTGGATTGCAATCTCCTCTCTCACCTCTCTCTTGTCAGGACGAATTGCCCTTAATTCAGGAGGGGGCCCCACGGCCTGGACCCATCCTCAGGCAGTCGGAAAAGCCTGAGCCATGGTCTGGGGACAAGAAAGAGACTCAGGTGATGTGTATGGACTATTTTCAGCCATGTGGGTGGAAATAGAAACCCTCAGTCAGCTTAGGGGTCAGTGAAGAATTTCCCTGGTTAACAGCACTGTGTCTGACTTGGGAGAGGGAGAGGCTATGGGGATCACCGAGGCCTGTGTTCTTTGTGATGCCCAACTTAGGGTCATGTCTTCAGCTGGAACCCTCTATCTCTAGTGTATTAGTTATCTGTGCTGCATAACAAATTACCCCAAAAACCTAGCAATTTAAAACAACAGCCAACACTTGTCCTCTCCTATGGGTCAGGAATCTGGGAGCAGCTGAGCTGGGTGGGTCAGGCTCAGGGCTTACATGAGGCTGTTATCAGCATGTTGGCCAGGGCTGCTGCCATCGAAGGGCTTGCCTGGGGCTGGCGCGACCAGTCCTGAGATGACTCCCTTACATGACTGTTGGCAGGAGGCCTCCACGCCTCACTATGTGGTCTTCTCCATAGGGTGGTCCTCTCCATAGGCTGGCTAAGTGGTCCCACGACATGGCAGCTGGCTTCCCCAAGAGTGAGTGATCCAAGGAGCAAAATGGGAGTTGCAAGGTCTGTTAGGACCCAGCCTTGGAAGTCACACTCCATCCTATTGGTGTCATGAGTCAGTCCTCCTTAGTGTGGGAGGGAGTGACACAAGATCCTAGGAGGCAGCATCTTGGAGACTCGCTTCCCCTTGACCCTTCCTTGGGGTCAGCCCACAAGGGCTCTGGAGATGCCCACCACCTGGAGCCACCGTTTGAGGTCTTGCAGTTTGAAGACTGGGCCCCACGTTCCTATGGGGGAGACCTTGTGGGGGGAGAGCCAGCAGGCTAGACAGTAGTTCTTGAGTTTCCACTTTATGCCAGGCACTGTGGTCAGCACTGTATAATCAGATTCTCAGATAACTTTTGGAGGACATAGTTCCCCCTTTTAAGATGAGGGAAACTGAGGCTCAGATAGAGTTGATGATGTGTCTGAGATCCGACTGCTGGGAAGTTGTGGAGTCCGTGTTCTTAGTCACTGCTCCACATTGTGTGTCATGCCAGTTGCAACGCTTGGGTAGACTGGATGTCCCCCACGGTGCATCTTGGTGGCCTCTGTCCAGGGTGGACGTGATTGTAGCAAAGGTCAGACTGGCCCTTTCATCCCTCAGGCTCAGAGATGGGGCTGCGTTTGCCGGGTGGGCGGGAAACAAGAAGGCAGATCCCCATCTCAGGACCTGTGTTCAGGTTCGGCTCTAAGCTGTGCACTGAAGTCCTTGTGAAGGAGCCAACATGGGATACAAGTGGGGGCTGGGGAGGGACGGGGGCTGGCACACCTGGGTTTTGATTTTGCTTTGCCTCTTACCAGCTGAGTTGTTTGGGACAAGTCCAACTCACTTTGCCTCAGTATCCCCATTTGTAACATGGCGCTCATCCTGGGGCCTGCCTCCGTCCTGCGGGGGGCTGCTGTGAGGATTGGATGGGACCATTCCTGCGCCGTGAGAGGCAGAGTGCTGCGGGCACAGTAAGTGCTCAGCTAAGGTGAGCTTGTGAGGCGCTGATACAGCAGTTCTCGCATCCCACATCTGGCCGAGTCTTGGGGATATCAGGATTGAGGACAGGGACGTTTTCTTTGATTTCTGGGAGGGTCAGCAATGGCCCCCCTCTCCCTCAGTCCCAGGGCTGAGGATATTCTCAGCAAATGACTCCCAAGTCCTGTGCATAGTTCTACCTTCAGCGTCTTGCCTGCTCTTCGGAGTCATAGCTTGGGGAGAACAGTGGGTTTAAGAAACGCAGGCGCACCTGCGGCTTGCTCCCATCACGCCCCTGGCCAGCTGCTTTCTAGCTGATCCTCTCTGATAGGAGAGTGGAGGTTTCCATCTCCTGCAGCAGAACCACCCCTTTCTCACATCTGCCCACCTAGGTGTCCTGCCTTCTGCTCACTGTCTTTGGAGATGGCGAGGACAAGGGCCCCAGGACAGGGGGGCCCAGCTCACAGGCAGCACACCTATTACGAGACAGCCTTCTCGGTTCTGATGTGACAAGGGAGCCCAGCCTCTATCGGAAGTGACAAAACCAAACACCAGCAGACAAAATCCCCCAGCCAGCAAACAGGAAGTAAAAGCCGGATAAAAATACCAGGCTGTTTGCAGCTGCAGCCTCCACCATACAGGTTTCTGCAGCTCCTGCCAGGGACAGGAAATGCGGCCGCTGGGGGAGGGGAGGGGGTGCATGGGGGTGGGAGGTATAGATGTCTGAAGGAGGATGAGTGACAGCAGGCTGTCGGGGGCAGGGGAAGAGATGGGCCCTGCTGTGCCCCCGCCCCTCGGGCAGGATCCCACCGCCCAGATTGAACCTTCATTTATCTGTTTCTTTTCCACCTGCGTCAGCTGGTTCCCAGATTTCTGGGATGAGACACTTTTATTGTGAGAATGAATTGAGCTCCTGGTTTTTGAATGTACTTTGTTAGCCAGAAAGCCCTACATCAGGAATCAGCAAACTTTTTTGGTAAAGGGCCTGATAGTAAATATTTTAGCCTTTGCCAGCCATGCCATCTCTGTGGCAGCTATGCAACTCTGCAGTTTAGCTCGAAAACAGCTATAGACAAAACGTAAGTGAATGAGTGTGGGTTCCAGTAAAACTTTATTTATGGACACTGGTGTTGGAATTTCATATAATTTTCCCTTGTAATGAATTATTTCTCTACTCTCATTTTTTCCCCAACCTTTTAAAAATAGACAACTTATATTTAACTTGTGCGCAGCACAAAAATAAGGGGTGGTTTGGATTTGGCCAGCTGGCCTGTACACCATGCACATGTAGGGGTTATCATATTGATGAGATTATATCACCCAACCCAGGAATTCCAGCTTTAGCATTTCCTTCTTGGGGTCAGCCAGCCTGAGGCCTCATTTCTGCACTAGAAACTCTAAGCAGAAATATGGTTCTTACCTCTCAGCTCTCATCATGTGGAAGGTTTTGCTTTTGCTTTTTTTTTTAGTGCATTTTTAAAATTCTGATTGTAAAGGCAGTGCATACATATTTTAAAGTGCTTGGAAGATACTGGCAGCCATAAAATAAAAATCACCGATGACCACAATTAATATCTTGATTTTTTTCTAATGAGATGTATGTATGTAGAATGCATTTTCCTTTCCATTGAGGTTGCATTGTGTGCTTAGTTTTGATCCTTTTCCATTCTCCAATATTTATCAATAAATTTCCCATGTCATTAAAATTCCTCAGAGATGCCAGCTGCAGAATAGTCAATTATATGGATGTTCCGTAACTTACCTAACCAGTCTTCAGTTGTCTAGACATTTGGGGTGCTTTCAGGGTTTCTGCATTATAAACAATGTATAAAAACAATGCCTCTGGGGCCAACCATGTCCGTAAATCTTTATTCCCTTCTGCTCTTTTCTTTAGGGTATTGTGTTGGCTAAAGACAATAGTTTTTCTGACTTAGATAGCTATCATTTTTGCTTTACAGAATTTTGCTTTACTGATTATGCGATTGATAAATTTCCTAACGGACATGACTTCATCCTTTCCATGCCCACTGCTAGTTCCAGGCAGCCACTGGTCTCCTTTCTGTTTATGATCTCATTTATAAGTTTCTTTTTTGTAAACAGCCAAAAGTGGATTACCCTCTTTTTTGTCTTGAATTCCATTCTATATCATAGTAATGTTGCCACTCCCAACTTTCTTTATATTTGCGTTTGCCTGCTTTATATTTGAGCATTCTTATATTTTTAGTCTCTGTTACTTGTTTGGGATGTGTCTTTTGTAAGCAGTACACAATTGAAAAGTTTTTTTTTTTTTGCCACCCAATCTTTTGTGCTTTAGAAGGGAGAGTAAGTGATCTGCATTTATTATGGTTTGGGGTCATCTAGTTTCAGGCTTTATGGCATTTATATTTGTCATGTCTGTCATTTTGTGATGTTAATGAGTATTATGTTTATTTGTTTTTCCTGTGAAATGGCAGTTACAAGTCCTGATTTCCGTTGCTGTTGCTGGAGTGGCTGCCTTTCAAAGTTTCAAAAATCTTGTTTAATCTACCCAGCCAGGCAGCTGGAAGTCCAGAGCAGGTCACATCTATGCTCTGTGGAACGTGATGCAGGAGGGAGGGAAGCAAGGCATGGAGCCTTTAGGAAAAAAACAAAAACTGAGAGCCAGGCACAGGGTGGTTATGGGACTGGGGGGTGGGGGGTGGGGAGGCTCAGAGGCTGTCGTGGGGTGGATGGTGGGGGCTGGAGGAATTTCTTCCTTCATAGGCAACTTGCTTCTTTGCCTAACGACTGGTAGGAATGAATTTTATTCCTGGCTATATCTGAGTGAGGGTCTCTTACAATTAATTATGCTTTAAAAACATACCAGTTTATCTCTGGAATCAGCGAGACTAGAACTGATTCTCGACACTTCTGAGCTAAATGCTCTCGGGCAAATCATGCAAGTTCTCTGTTGAATGGGGTGGAATAGCACCTACGTCACAGGATTCTGGGGTTGATTAACCCGCATAAGACATGCAACATCTTAACACACTACCTCATTCTTGGGGGAGTACTCAATCAATGTTACACTGTATTATGAGAGCTCAGAAGCCATTTGAGTGTTTATGTGTATGCATCTCCTACCTGGAGGGCTGGGAATATTGATATATATTACTTGCCTGGAGATATGAAACAAATAATTGGGATTTTTTAAAACTCGGGGGCGGGGGGAAGAAGTGAGAGAGGGAAACAGGATTGGGAAAGCAACAGGGATTCAGAAGAGCAGAGCGGGCTGGGCAGACTAAGCGGGACTGCGGTAAGAGGAGATACCTTGGACAGTGCCTCAGCCGGCCAGCAGACTTAACCAGAGCAGGAGAGAGATCAGGTTCCTGGGTCGCAGGGAGGTGCTGAGGATTCTGGAGGTGGAATCCCTGAAGAACAGGGGCCTGGCGCGGTGGGGGTCCGATGTGTTCACGAGTGGAATGGAAAAGTTCTGGATCATGTTTCTGAGTAAGCTGTAGCCTTGCCTTGAGTCCCTGAGATAAAGCACTGCTGGGGGCAAGGGGAGCCGGTGACCGAGGAGTGAGGAGGGAGGGAGAGAAGTGTGCACAGGTGGACGGTCTTTGCAGCTTTGGAGTCACCTTACAGACCCACATCTTTTCCACATTAGCTGAGTTAATGCTGTTCTGCCTCCCTTTGGGGAAATCTAGTACCCAAATGTCCCCCTATAGATTGGGAAATGACCCCCTCCCCCTGCCGTTTCTGCATTTTTCCAAGGGGATTAATTGCAAGCTTACTCTGCACAACAAGCTTCCTTGGTATCCTTAGAATTGTTTTCTTAGAAGAAAAATGTTATTTATCCATTTGCTCAACAAATGTTTAGTGAGCTTTCACTCTGGCTGCTATTTATCCAGAAAAGAAAACAGACAAGATTTGCCCACATAGAGCCCACCTTCTAATGGGTGTGCAGTCACCTCTCCTGCACACCTAATGCTTGATGTAAGTTCCGCATGTGCAGAGGCATCTGGGAAGCTGATTCGAGGATCTCCTGTCCAATGCAGCCACATGTCCAGGCATGGAGCTTCTGGAAAGGAAGAGATTATAGCCACATGTCCATCTTGTTCTGGTGGTGGCGAGAGGGTCAGTGATGGTAAGAGGGGAACTGGGTTCCTTGTGCAAGCTCAGGGGTGAGGCTTCTCAGCGAGATGGGCGAGCCTGGTCCTGCCTGGCAGTGCTATCATCCAGAGGAGGAAGCGCCAGGAACGGAGGGTCCAGCAGCCAGGTTTGGCCAGCAGGGGTCAGGTGCTGACCGGGAGCCTGGAGTGCACAAAGTAGGAAAAAGGCCGTGGTCCCTGCCTCCCACTGTGTTACATGCGCTGGGGGAAGGGGCACAGAGGAAGGAACTCGGCCCAGCCTGGGGGTGTCAGGGGAGACTTTGCAGAGTAAGTGACATTTAAGCAAAGAGTTGGAGGATGAGTAAGAAGTGGCCAGGTAAAGTGAAGGCAGGAAGCCAGGCAGAGGGAGCAGCGCATGAGAAAGCCCACAGGTGCCTGAAAAGAAAGTGTTCGGATGCGAGTGAATCATGCTTTTTGTTTCTGAGAGAGGCAGGTGCTGGGGTGGGCCTGCGGGGTCCATGGGCGTCAGGGGGGATGGCGCCCAGAGAAGTGGGCAAAGGCCAGATCATGCAGGGCCCAGAAGACTTCCAATAAGTAAAGATTAAGCACCTGCTGTGTACCGGGGTCCCGGCACTGTGGGTACAGTCACGAGTGGGCCACCCATTGTCTGACCCACAGAACTCAGGCTAGCTGGAGAGTGAGCGCCTAGGACGAAAGCCACAGCATAGCTTGAGTACCCTCCTCCTCTTTTTTTCTTTCTAATTAAGATAGATCTCACATACTATAGAATTCGCTTTTTTAAAGAGAAAAATGCCTTTATTTTTTTTTTTGTCATAACACTTTTTTTTACATTTTTTTCACAATATCATAATTCACCCTTATAAGGTGTTCAATTCAGTGGGTTTTAGCGTGTTGAAGAAGTTGTACAATCATCACAACTATTTCCAGAACATTTTACTACCCCAACAAGAAACCCTAAGTCTCTTGTCATTTCCCTTTCCAGGCAGCTCCTAGCATCCACTACTCTTCCTGTCGCTACGGATTTCCCTATTCTGGACATTTATGTCATATAAATGGAATCAGAATATTTGCCCTTTTGTGTCTGGCTTCTTTGACTTCAGAAAACGTTTTCAAGGTCTGTCTGTGTTGAAGCATGTATCAGAGCATCATTCCTTTTTATGGCTGGATGGTACTCCATTGTGTGAATATGCCACGTTTTGTTTTTCCATTCATTTATTGATGGACATTGGGTAGCTTCCACTTTTTGGCTATTATGAATTAATGTTGCTGTAAACATTTGTGTACAGGTTTTCGCGTGGATGCACTTCATTTCTCTTGGGTAGATACCTAGGAGGGGAATTGCAAGTCATATGGTAACCCTCGGTGTAATTTTTAAAGGAACTGCCAAATGGTTTTCCACCGTGGTTGTGCCATTTTCATTCCGGCCTGCAGCGTCTGAGGGTTCCAGCTGCTCCACATTCTTGCCAAACCTGGTATATGGTCCGACCCCTCCTCTTCTTGAATGGGCCCCGGGGTGAGTCTCCTGGGGAAGAGCCTGGGCTGGCTTCGGGACCTGGGCCTGGGGGTGTGACTTTGCGGGAAGCCCACGTCGTCCGGGCCCACCCTTCCCGCCACAGCTGCATCGTTGCCTGGGCTCCGAGGTGAACTGCCTGGCAGCGGGACGGGCGGCAGGCAGCAGCCAGTGCAGAAGCTGCCATTAATTAGACTTGACTGAGCCCTAACCCCAGCCCCATGGCTGGACTCCCCTGAAAGCAGCTGTTTCTGACTGCTTTTGCTCCAGGGAGGAACGGTGGGGGTTGTGGGGGGTGGAGTTAAAATGGGACATTTTAGAGCCAGTGCATTGAGGAGCCAGGGCAACTTTGACTTGGGAGAAGAGTAAAGATGCTGCTTTCTGAGAGCACTGGCTAGGCCTGCTGCCACCCTGGCAGCACCTTGAGAGTGAGGAGAGGGAAGGAGGCCAGAGGAGATGGTTTGACCAGACTGCAGGTGGTGGACGTGTGAGACACTGGACAGTACCGATCTTGGCCCAAGGAGAAGAGATGATTGTACTGGATGGATTTTCCATGGAGGAGGTACAGCCCAGTGGGTTGGGTATAGCGACTGCAGGGAGGCCACCAGGATGCTTGGAAGGGGTGGGATGGGTGGGGTCTGCTAGCACGGGAATGCTGCAGGAAGACAAACAGAATAAGGATTTGGGCTCAGGCTCCAGCGTCAGCCGTGAGCTGCCACTTATTGGCTGTGTGACCTCAGGCTAAAGTGTTACCCTCTCTGTACCTCAGTGTCCTCATCTGCAAACTACAATAGTACAGGGTGGCTGCAATGACTGTTAGCTATTGTTGCTTCCATTATCATATTAATTGTTTCCTTTAGAACACCTGACTTTATTAGCAATAGTTTTGCCATTTCTTTTAGCTTTTTGCCATCTGTGTATCTTTCTTCATGCTAACGTACGTACGTGTCTGTCCTGCTCATCTCCCTGTGGCCCGCGTTCCCTTCCCTGTCCCCTTGTTTGGCACGATTTTAGCCAAGCATTCAGTCTGTGGAGGCAGCCAGGCCCGGGTGAAAATTTCAGCTCTGCATTCCCAGCCTTGTGCCCTGGGGCAAATCCTTTCATGCATTGGAGCCTGAGCCTCAGGTGTCCCGTCTGTGAGTGGGGGCGACCACAGCAGGCAGTTTTCATTACTACTGGCAAGTTAATAATCCTCATAACCGGATTATGAAGATTAATTGATTTTGTGGACGTAAATCACTTTAGCACAATGCCTGGCCCGGGGTCAGTGCTGGGCTGCAGAAGGAACACCCAAGGACACAGGGCAGAGAGTGAGGCTGGGGATCCTGGGCAGGAGGGTAGCCAGGGGCGTCCCCTGCCCGGCCTGGGGGAGGGGACAGAGTGGGCAGGGGCTGGAGGGCTCCGACTCTCAGCCACCAGGTATGGCCGCATTGCCGGTGGAGGCTGCGGAGGGGCATTTGTTCATTCATCTCTGAACAGAACCCACATTCCCTGTTTTTCAGGCCTTGACTGGCCCTCCTTGGGGTGCCTGTGCCTGTGGGGCTACTCCAGAAGATAGTCCCGTGGCCCTGCAGCAAGCAGCTTTTCCCCTCCTTCCTTCATTCACACATTTGTTGAGCACCTGCCGCACCAGACTCCATACCTGGCCTCGTAAGCATCATAAGACGGACACAGTCCTTGCAGACAACTAAACAAACAGCTCTAGAATCGACATATGCGAACTCGTCAACCTCTGACTGCAAATTGCAATAGCTGCTGCTGCAAAATAAATGTTCAAACATGCAGGATAGTGTGCAGGAGGAGAAACTGGGCGGCTTGATTGAGAGTGGGGTGGTCAGGGAGGGCTTCCCTGAGGAGGTGACATTGAATGAAATCCAAAGGATGGAGAGGAGTTTCCCAGCCTAAGAGCAGGAGGAAAGAGGGTTCTAGATGAAAGAGTGTGCAAAAGGCCTTGAGACTAGGAACTTTTTGTTTTGTCTTGTTTTGTTGTAGAAAATCAAAGAAGCTAGTGTGGCTAGGCAGTGAGAGATCTGGGTGTGGGGGTGGGCTGGGGGTGGCCAGGCAGGGGTAGCGCTCTGTCATGCAGCACCTTGGAGGCAGGGGAAGGATGAGGCCTCACTGCTGGGTGCTGGGCAGGAGGAGGAAGCGGGATGGGAAGAGAGGGCTTGGCGTGTGGGTACCCCACCGACAGGGCTGTGCGAGTGGCCGCCGCTCCATCCCAGGAGCAGGCAGACGGCCTCTGTCTTGCTGCCCCTATTCTCCCAGGGCAGGAGCAGACACTACACCTGTGGCCACAGGTCCCCAGCCAGCCCAGGGGCAGGCAGTCTGGCCCAGGGGCCGGAGTAGGTCAGGTGCCAAAGAAAACACAAGCTTGTCGGCGGTGATCTCTCCCGGCAAAGGCAGCAGCCACCAGCCTCCCGCCGAGATGGGCTGGTTCAGCCTCATTCGCTACAGCTGGAGATGGAGGGAGCAGATGGCCCGACTTGGCCCAGATTCCAGCCAGATTGCCAGGGAGGTGTGGGCGGGGTGGCGGGGCGGCGCCAGGAGCTGCAGTACAGGAGCAAGGAGGGGGACTTGTTACTTGCCTGCGTGGGGTGTGGCCTCACCGTGGTCCTTGAACCTGGGCATACTCAGAGTTCCCTGCAGAGGCACCCTCTGTCTTTTAGAACCAGATCTAGAGCTCTTGGCTCTAGATGCAAGCTGTGGATGGCTTCATCGTCTTATCCCAGCGGGCGGGCAGAGGCAGGGGCTCAGGGATTGCTTTTTTAGATAAATGATAATCATAGCGTTCAGTCATTGGCCTGCTCGGCCCTCCCAGCGACCCCACCAGGGAGGCCCTGCTGCGGTCCCCGTTTTACTGATGAGGACACAGAGGCGCAGAGAGGAAGAGTAGCTTGCCTAAGGCCAGAGCTAAATGAATGTGCAGGAACAGATGGGTCAGTCTGACCTGCGATATTCAAACCTAGGAGTTGGCTTGGGGGCGAGGAGCAGACCTGCGTGTGGGCGACCAGGAAAACCAGAGCTGAGCCTGGAGAGGTGGGCGGGCAGGGCTGCTGGGCATGGCTGAGCAGGCTGCACACTGCACAACGTTAGGGGATGGCACTCCCTAGGCTCTGGTGACAACATGTCCCTGGAATTGTGCAAGTTGGTAGGCCTGTAAATGAGACCACACCATGCCAAACTTTGGAGACCAGGGCTTGGCAAACTTTATAAAGGGCCAGATAGTAAACTGCAGGCTACATGGGTCTCTGTCAAGTACTCATCTCTGTTGTTATGGCACAAAAACAGCCATCGGCAATATGTAAACAAATGAAATATGTGTCAGTACGCTTCATTTATGTAAAACTTTATTTGTAAAAGCAGATTTGCCCGACGGACCATAGTTGGTCAACTCCATTGTAGGCTATGGAAGGATTTGGAACTTCATTCTAAGAGTGACGTGGCCCCCCCAGGAGTGTTTTAAGCAGGGAGGAAGAGGAGGGTGGATTTGCATTTAAAATGCCCCAGAAGGATCTGACTGTGTCCCCCAGGGAGGAGAGTTTCTTCTTTCGTGTTTACAGATCCCTGAGACCCTCTGTCGGCAGGAAGAGGCTTGGCCTGGGCCTCCAAGGGGCCTCCCATGTTTGAGTGGTCTCAGAAGCAGAGGTCACTGCTGTCCATTCTCTGGTCCCCCTCCCAACTCTCAGAACAGCCTGGACTCTCAGCTGTCCCCCATTCCTGTCCCCAGGGAAGAGTAGGACAGCCCAGTGGGCCACAGCCTGGGCTTTGAAATCAGAATGGCCTGGTGCTGAATACTGGCTCCTTTCTTGGGCCATGTGTGGTCATAAATGCCCCACCCTGATCCTCTGTCTCCTCTTCTGCCTAAGGGGATAAATTCCCTTCTGGGGAAAGTGGTTCTGCATTGACCTGCATGTGTAGAGAAGGCTCAGGAAAAAGACGCTGTTGATATAGGAATCATTTTCCTCATTGAACCCTGAAGCAGGAAGCTCTGGTTGTGCCCTGGCCAGAGGGGTCGTCGCTCCAGGGAGCTGTGTCCAGAGCCAGGCGTAGGATTCCCAGCTACAGTGGAAGTAGAACTGCTGAGGGGACCTTAGCTCATGAATATGAAGGACTTCTTAGAGAGGGGGATGATCTGTCCCACTTCTTGGGCTGAAAATAACTGCCCAGCATTGGGGTAATTACATGTCTTGGACTCCCACACCGCACAGAGAGCGCCCCAATAATTACAGCACACAAATGCTGTGTTTGGCAGCTCATGCTTATTTTCTGTTTCACAGAGTGTTTCCTGGCCAGGAAGCCTGGTCCATCACCCACTCCATGGGATTTGAACCCTCTCTTATCTGAGCAGAACCTTCTAGAAATCCATCCTGGACAGGAGCTTGGTGGCTGCTTTTCTACTCTCCCAAGGCTCCCTCCCAGGACCAGGACATCACCAGGGGCCCTCGGAAGGGCTGAGGCTCGGCGATCAGTGGCTTTGCCGTAACCTCCTCACCTGGCCCTGAGGCTGAGCCCAGCTCCCAGGTCATGGACAGCTCCGCAGAGGGGCCTCTTGGCAGCCCTGCATGCTAAGGTCATGAGCCATCCATGGCTCAGCTCTGGAGCAGTGGCCTGCTTTGCTTAGAGACGGAGAGGTTGTGTCCTTGGAATGAGTTCAGGGGCTGCAGAGTAGGTCAAGGCCCTGGAAGAGATCTTGAGGACCTATTGTGTACTGGGCCTTGGGGTTCAACAGTAAGTACCAGGTCAACTGTCCTGCCCTTTTGCGGCTTAGTCCAGTGGGCAGACAGACTTGAAGCCCGTAATTACCCTAATAGTTATATAATTATAGCTGTGATAAGGCTGAAGATGAAACATATAGGAGCTGTGGGTGTACAGGACACGGGGGCGTGCTCTCATCTGGGGAGTGTGGGAGGACTTCCCAAAGCAAGGCATGTTTGAGCTGAGACCTAGTGGATGAGGGCTGTGTGGGGAGGGTGGGGAGTAGAGATGGATATGTAGGTGGATAGATGCCTAGATGGGTGGATGGTGGGTGGGTGGGTGGGTGGGTAGGTGGATAGGTAGTGGGATGGATACACGAATGGATGATTGAGACTTCCAGGCAGTGGGAACTGCCTATGCAAATGCTCAGAGCCACAGAAAATGTGGTGGCTCTGTAAACTGACCAGTGACCATTGCAGAGGGTGTTCAGAGAACAAGAAATGAGGCTGCAGAGGTAGGCAGGCAGGACCACTGCGTACAGCAGAGCCAGTTGTACATTGCACAGCTCCAGGGAATGCTAGTCTCATAAATCATGATTTGAATGGCGCCCCCCTGGAATTGTGCAAGATGGTGGTCTGCAGGCATGGCTCACATCACAGAAGTCCTTGCATGCCAGAGCCATGGAAGGGTTTTAAGTAATTTATGATGGGCCTAATGCACCTTTTTGCCCCCAAAGCAATGCTGTACAATAGAACTTCTTGTGAAGATGGAAATGTTCTATTTCTGCTATCCTCTGTCTCTGTTCTGTGGGTCTTCCCTGGGTGCCCCGCACACCTGCACACCCCGTGTGCACCGGGAAGCTTACTCCTGTCCCTCCTGTTGCAGTACGCTATTTCCTGAAGAATAAGGTCAGCCCGGATTTGTGCAACGAGGATGGACTCACAGCCCTGCACCAGGTAAGGCTGGGCTTGTTGGGGTCCCCAGAGCCCTGCTCCCCAACCTAGACAAGCACCTCATTTTCCTGACCAGAGCCCTCAGGGAAGAGGGAGGGAAGGGGTGCCCCAGCTGCCCCATCTGAAAAGCTCTTTTCTGCTTTGGAGATGTGTGTGTCTGTCACGGACACTCCCGCAGACTCCCCATGCACATGTGCGTGTGTGAGCACACACACACACACACACACACACACACACACACCAGGCTCCGAGGACAGGGAGCCTTTGTTCACTGCATCCTCACTGCCCAGCCAAGGGTTTGAACCACAAAGCAAGTTTGTCTGGAGCTTGACAGTTTACAAAGCATGTTGACACCACCCAGAGCATGCCACCCACTGTGGCAATAAAGGAGCATTGGTAGGGGCTTACGTGTCCTGTCCAAGGTCATGTGGCTGTGAACTCTGTGCTACCAGAACCCATCTCCTTCCCCTGGGTGATGCGGTGGGTACAGCTCTCCCTGCCTGGGGAGGGGCTGCTCTGGCCTGTTCTCTCTCAGTTAGATACTGCTGCAGCCTCCTGACTGTCCCTAGCAGACAGTCTGGCCCTGCCCTAATGCTTTCCCCACAGGGATGCTCAAGCCAAAAATCTACACCTGCCACTCAAAGCCCCCTGGTGTCTTCCCATCATGCTGAGGTTAGAGAACAAACTTTACTCCTTGCAAGGCCCCCAGGGCTGGCTCTGCAGACCTCTCCAGCTTCATCTTGTACCATGTGTCCCAGCTCTCTGGGCTGTAGCCACCTGGCTTTTTAGTTCCTTGCACGCACTGTGCTTCCCCTGACCCACACTTCCCACAGCTTGTGTACACGCTGTTTCCATTCCTATTCCCCGGTTAGCCTTGGTCTAGAGCAGGAGCCTGACAGCTGTACTCTCATTACTTGTAGTCTTTGCTTCTGAGCACCCCTCAGTTTGTAATTAGTCACCTCAGCCATTATTGCTATTCATTTGTGAGCCACCCTGGGGCAGTGCCCAGATCCCAGCACCTTTCCCCACAAATAGCATTCAGTAGGTGCTCAATATGCTGAATTAATAATGAATGCACTGAAGCCTCCCTGTATCTTGGCCCAAGTTTCTGAACAGGTGGACTTGAGTACAGCTTGGGGGGGTGGGGGTGGAGGGTAGCCAGGCAACTGGAACCCTGGGCAGGGGATGGCCCCCCATCTCCAGATGAGGGCAGGGTGGACAGAGGCTGGCCACTGCTGTATGCAGGAGCCCCAGGGTGGGTCCCTGCCCTCAGCTGTGCAGTCCAATCATTTCTTGCATGTCTTCTTGGCTCTGGCCACTGCCTAGGCCACTCTAGGCACTCCACTCTAGGCCACCTGCCTCAGTGCCCCCACAAGACCCTCCCCATGGAAACTCTCTCAAACTCCCAGTTCCATTGACTCTAGGGTGCCTGAGACTCCACTGGAGAGTGGAGAGCGGACATGTGCTGAAGTTCACTCCAACCTGGAAACCCAAATGGGAGTTCTTGACCCTGGGTGGTCCCCACCAGCCATGGGCACGATGATAAAATGGATGGACTGCTTCCTATTGGGGGCCAAAGAGTGAGGCAGTCATGGGTCAGAGGCTGATCTGAGGCCCAGCATTGCCACTCATTAGCTGTGTGACTTTGGACAAGTTACTTGACCTCTCTGTGCCCCAATGTATTCATCTGTAAAAAGGAATACAAAGTACTCATCTCATAGGGTTGTCATGAGGAACAAATGAATTTCTACATGTAGAAACCCATCAAACATCACTTGACACTGTATAAAATTAGTCATCATTATTAAAATTTGTCACATGTTCGTATTCCTCAGCAAAACACCTCGTTTGTATATTCCGTTTGATCCTCAGACCGCCCTCTGAAATAGGATTATCCCCATTTTTCAGCTAAGGAAACTGAAGCTCAGGGACGGTGCTGCCCAGCGCTGGAAATGTTCTGTAGGAGCACAGTCCAGGGTGGTCCCCCCCAGCCACATATGGCTACTGAGCCCTTGAAATGTGGCTAGTGTGACTGAGGAACTGAGATTTTCATTGTATTTAATATTAATGAATTAAAATACATAGCGGCTCCCGGTTCACAGTGTGGGCTGGGGAGGTGACGCCTCTGCCCGAGGCCATGAAGTTCATCCGTGGCAGAACCTGCATCTTAACTGCCGGGCAGGCACAGCTGCTTGCAGTGCTCTGAGCCCCGGGTCCAGGTCCACCCTCTCAGTTGCTGTCCCTGCCGCAGCGGGCTCAACAGGGGTGCCCTGGCTTCAGCTGGGGGTTCCTGTTGCCCCTTGTCATGCCTCCACTTCTCTGCCCTTGGTGAGCATTGGTTCCCCAAGGCCAGTTCCTCCTCTGGGTTCTCAGGCCTCTGAGGGTACACAGTCTAGGAAGTGGTAACTTGTCAGGCTCCTTTAGCTGCATGAAACTCATGGCAGCTAAACCTGTCCACTTCCCCTCTTCCCCCACGCTCTCCTGGCCCCATTTTGAGAGCTCCTCTTGCTTCTTCCCTCTGGCCTTGGACTCCCACTTGTCTATTTGTCAAATACTTCTCGTGCACCTGCTCTGTGCCAGGCCCAGGAGGAGGTTAGGCAGGGCGTCTGCTCTCAGAGTTCAGAGTGTTGCACAGCCACAGACATAAATAACCACAGAAGCAACGCTTGGTGGGAGGTGAGCAGAGGGCACTTTAGGAGCTTGAAGCAGGGAGCTGATGGCCCTAATTCATAGGGAGAAAGGCTTCCAAGAGGAAGGAGCATCTGAGCTGGGTCTTAAAGGATGAGTAGGAGCTTGCCAGATAGAAAAGGGTAAGGAAGATCTTCAAGGCAGAGGGAACAGCCTGCAGAGGCACAAGCAAAGGGCTCAGCATTTCAAGTTTGGATGTCAGGGTTCACTATGGCATAATTCAAGTGTGGGGAGACTGGCAGGATGCAAGACTGGGGAGGGTTGAGAACAGGCCCTTTAGGGTCAGACTGCTTAGATTTTAATCCACATCTGTAGCTTGTTATGTATGACGTTGTACTACCGGCCCTCTTGGAACCAGCTTCCCATCTATAAAATGGGGACAATAGGTTCCTCATGGGCCTTACTAAACCCTCAACGAGCATTAGCTAGGATAACTGATGATGGGACACGCTGCTGCTGTGGAGGTGGTTATGGTTATTGTAGTGCGTTACTGCTGCTCCAGGACCACGCAGGAGATGGCGCGGTAAGGAGAGCTCCACGTGCCTGGCGCAGGGCTGTGGGTTTTCTTCCCTTGGCAACAGGGAGCCCTCAGAGGTTTGCAAACCGAGGGCAGTCCGATTAGATGAATGAGGAAGCTCTCTCTGGCTGAGGGTGTTTGGAAGGGGGGCGCCGGGGGAGGCCGGGGGAGGCCGGGAGCTCAGTGCAAGAAGTGATGACGCCTCAACCCGGGCAGTGGGCGGACGTTGAGGACGACTGAGGAGATGGAATCCACCTGCCAGGTGATGGATTGGAGCAGGAAGTGAGGGGGCAGGAGGAGTCATCCCCAGTGCCATTTCCCACCTTGGGAAGGTGGCCTGCCCCCTCCCCCAGGACCCTCCCCACCCCCCCACCCCGCCTCCCTCTCCGGGTGTGCCCCTGTACTCGGCCCCTACCCTAACCTTTTGTTCAGGTCTGGTCTCCTAGGTGCGGACTAGACCAATCCCTGCGGGGTTTTATCACCAGTCTCTGCAATTCCGGGTGCACAAGACCTCCCCCCCCCCCCCCACCTTCAACCTGAGGCTCCCCTTGCCCCAGGTTTTCTGCAGCTCTCTGGCCCCCTGTCCTCCGATCCCGGGGGCTCGGCTGCCCCTCCCGCTGCGGACCGGGCTCCCCAGACCTACCGCCGGCTGACAGCCGGGACTCCCGGCCGCCGCCGCCCTCTCCCTGCGGCGCCTCCGCGCCCTCTGCCGGCCGCGCCGTGCTGCTGCCGAGCGCCTGGGGCGGCGCCCACCCGGCCCCCCACCGCCGCGCCTTCCCCCCACGTCTCTTCCCGCCCAGCGGGAGAGGTGCTGTCAGACCCTGCCACAAAGAGAGCTCGGGTCTCTGGCACCATCTGTGCAAACGGCTGCTCCCTTCCCACGTGCCCCTCCGGAGCCCTAGCTACACTGGTGGTGGGGGGCTATGGCGCCACCCAACCCCGCACCTACTGCCACCCGCGGGCTCACACGGGCGGCCCTGGCTCCTTCCGCTGGGAAGTGGCGTCCGGCCGCTTCTCCCCATCCCAGGCCAGCATCATCTCTTCAGTAGGTAACTTCGAAGGAGGTCCTTGCCTCTCCCTCCCAGAAAAGTACACGCATGCACGCATGCACACGCACGCAAGCACACCTATCTGTTCACACGCAACCAGAGAAGGGATTTTTTTAAAGAAGCAAGCCTGATTGTGCTATTCCCCGGGTGGCGGTGCAGGGTGGGGAATGGTGCAGGAGGAGAAGGGAGGGTTGGGGGGACGGGGATCTGCAGGTTCCGAGCCTTTTCCCCTCTCCAAGTCTGTAGTTAGTGCTCCCCACGGCAGGAATGCAAACATGGCTGTCTCCTCTCAAGTACTGGTTCGGGTCCTTCCAGAGCCCCCATGTGAAGCCGGGCTCTTTGAGGAGAGGCTCAGTTACTTGAGGTCAGAACTTCCGAAGCCAGAGGTTTCAAACTCTGATCTGGGAGAACAACCTTCGGGCAGTCCCTTCTACTCCCCAGCCTTCGCCTGCTTAGACCTGAGCAGCCCTGTGTGAGTTTACTGGTATCTGTGCTAGAAGGAAGCCTTCTAGAATGAAAAAATAAATATTTAAAACCACATCCAAAATTCTGTCCATCCCACCAACACTTGCAAAGTTCTTTATAGCTGACAAGGTATTCCTTAGTATCTTTTTGACCTTTATATTTTTACTATATATGGCATTAATGTCATTTTTACTCATGAGGAGACAGGCTCAGAGAGGTTAAATGGCTTGCCCAAGGTCACACAGCATGTAAGTGGTGGGGCTGGATTCAGACTCAGGCAGGCTGGCTCCGCTGTCCTTCCCGTGGCCTCTTGTGGGAGCATGGCCGTCCCCCACCAGGACCTGGCACCTTCCCTGAGCTGACCCTGTCTCTGACCCCTTACAGTGTTGCATTGACAACTTTGAGGAAATCGTCAAGCTACTCCTTTCCCATGGTGCGAACGTGAATGCCAAGGACAACGAGCTGTGGACACCCCTGCATGCTGCGGCCACCTGCGGCCACATCAATCTGGTGAAGATCCTCGTTCAGTAGTAGGTACCTCTCCCTCCCTGGCCGGGTCCCCTGTACAGCCTCCCCTCAGCCCCAGGGGCAGGACTTTGACCTTATTCCACCCCCTGCCTGTTGCCTCCCTGGGTTTTCCCAAGTCTTTCTCTCTCTTCCTCTCTCTCCCCCACCTCCTGCACTCTCTCTCTCTCACTTTCCCCTTTCCCGGTCTCTCTTTTGCTTTTATTCCTTGTTTAGGACTGGCTCATATCCCCCACAAAAGGCTGTTCAGGTCCTCACCCCTGGTACTGTGAAGATGTTAGTAGTTAAGCCGTGCTCAGACTGAGTGAGGGGGGCTTGGTCCCATATGGCTGAAGTCCTTGAGAGCAAAGGAAACTGGATATGGGAGGAGAGGCTACTGGGAGTAACCAGAAGCTGGAAGTCAGTGGAACCCAGAAGAGAAAGGAGACACGGCCATGTGCATTGCTGTGTGATGGAAAAACATAGGGACCCTGAAGGCTTGCCAGCCACCCAGGAGATACTGACCCCAGGGGAAAGCAGCCTTCTAGCCTCTGAAGCTGTAAGCCAATAGATTCCTGTTGTCAGCCCAGCCCATTGTGTAGCATTTGTTTTAGCAGTTGGGAAACTAAAACAGTTTTCAGTACTAGGAGTGGGATACTGCTATGACAAATATCTAAAAATATGGAAAGAGCATTGGAATGGGCTAATGGGTAGAGGCTGGAAGAATTGTGAGGCACTTGATAGAAAAGGCCTAGATTAGTTTGAAGAGACTGTCATTACAAATATGAACATTAAATTTCCTTCTGATGAGGCCTTGCAAGGAAATGATGAATGTGTTAATGGAAATTGGAAGAAAGGTGATCCTTATCAAGTGGTTAAGAGAACTTGGCAAAATTGTGTCCTGATGTCAGATGGAAAGTGGAGCTTGTAAGTGATGAACTTGGATGTTTAGCTTAGGAGATTTCCAAGCTGAATACGAAGACACAGCCTGGCTTCTCCTTGCAGCTCATAGTAAAATGCAAGAAGAAACAGATAAGCTGAGAATTAAACTCTTAGGCACAAAGGAACCAAAAATTGATGATTCTAAAAATTTTCAGTGTATTCATCCTAGTGTGCTCTGAGGCTAGGGATAGAAGGAGCTCTTTCAGGAACCTCCCCGAGCTTTTGGAAAGTGAGTCTCCAGGGAACAGGGCTCCATGTGAGGGTTTGATTGAAGAACACTTTGCTAAAGAGGGAGGAGTTGAACGTGGGATCCAGCCAGCCTTTCAGCAGAAGCCATTGTTGGAGATGCAGTTATCCAGGACAACTCTGCAAAGTTCTGTTATGTGATGGCTAGGGGCCTGCTTGAGCTGCACACAAAGCCAACAAGATTTTTACAAAATTTGTATGAGCAGAACCATTCCCAGCCTGTTTTGAAAGGGATAGGGAAGAGATAAATTGAAGGAAGAGTGACTTCAAGGGCAGAACCATGGAAGCGGAGGTCTAGACTGAAGAGATCTCCTTGGGCCAGGAAACCAGGCCCACCCACATGTGCGGGAAGGACAGGCCTGTCCCGGGCTTGGAGGGGGCAGATCACGTGCCCCATTATTCAAGGAGAGCGCCACCACTGCAGTGCTCAGAGATGGTGGGCCCTGGCGTAGGCGGAGAGCCTGGCTGCCATTCTGATGCCCGGAGAGGGTGGGGCTATGGCCCAGAGTTGAGGGAGAGGATGGCCACCGCGGGCCAGAGGGCAAAACCTCGATGGGCAGATGACTCTCTTGAAATCTACTGAATTTTGACCTGCTGGGTATTGGAATTGTTTGGGACGTGTGACCCCCTGTTTTCCCCGTTCCAGAATTTCTCCCTTCTGAAGTGGGGATGTTTATTCTATGCTGCCCCTGTGTATTGGAAGCAGATAACTTATTTTCTTCATTTTACAGGACCTTCAGATGGAGGAATTTTGGCCCAGGTTAGACCAGGCCCGTAATAGATTTTTATGAGACTTTGGACTTAGCAGTGCTGCTGAAATGACTTAAGGCTTTTGGGATGGTGTGATGGAATGAATGTATTTTGCATGTGGGAAGAACATGCCTTCTGGGGTTCACAGGGCTGTGGGGATTGAATCATGCCCCCCCACAAAAGGATGTCCAGGTCCTCACCCCTGGTCCTGTGGGCCCCATTTGTAATAGGGCCTTTGGAGATGGCATTAGTTAAGGCGCCCACAGTGAGTGAGGCTGGACCTTGATCCAATATGCCTTATAAGCAACATGAAGTCCTTAGAAGCAGAGGGAATTGGACACAGACAGGGGGTGTAACCAGAAGCTGGAAGTCAGTGGAACCTGGAGGAGGAAGAAGATGCCACCATGTGCATTGCCATATAACATAAAAGCCAAGGAACCCAAAGATTGGCTGACAGCCAGAAGATACTGACCCCAGAGTGGGGGTGGGGGGGGGAAGCAAGCCTTCTAGCTGCTGAAATTGTGAGCCAATAGATCCCTGATACACCAACCCATTCATTGTATGGTATTTTTTTTTTAGCAGCCAGGAACCCAAAACACTCGCTACCTTCCTTTCATCTCTGTCTCTCTGCTTCTGCCTGTCTCCTCCTTCCCCTAATTCCCTTTTTCTCTCTACACCTCTGTGTCTTTCTTTCCCTATCTTTTTCTCTTGATCTCTTTCTCTCCTTCACTCCTATCTCTCTCTGTCTTTTCTGCTCTTTTCTCTCTCTCTTCATTCTCTTTTTATTATCTTTTTTCCCCTATTTCTTTGAGTCTCTCTTTCTTTAGTTCCTCTACTTTCTTTATGTTTTTTTTTAATGTTTTGCTAGCAAAAAACAAAGAAAAGAAAGAAAGAAAAGTAAAGCAAGCTCATTTCCTTGGCCTTGTCCCTCTAATCTTGTCCACTTTTTCCTTTCTCTGGGCCAGACCTGTTTTGGGGGCACACCTTCAGGAGGATCTTTGCCACAGATAAGGCTGTTTCCCTCTCACCATACTGAGTATCTTTCCCTGAAATTCTTTGTAGTCTGCTCAGATTCTGTAAACACAGAAAAGGCAACGTTCCATTTCAGGTGTGTTCAGTTGAATTTGGGTACTAATCATTGGGGCCCTGAGCTGGGCCAGGCCATGGGCAGGGCACTGGGCTCACAGGTTGTTTAAGTCCCAGACCCCTGGGGAGAAAGGCAGGAAACCTGGTGATTTCCGTACCAGAGCTGAGTCAGAGCAAGACCAGCGGGCTGGGGCCTCCAGAGGCCTAGGAGACCATCTGCATGGAGGCTCCACTATTTGTGGAGGTCGCAGTAGAGAAACAGAAGCCCTTTGGGTGGCTGCTGGGGAAGAGGGAGTGACAGTACTGCTGCTCTGGCTCAGAGAGGTTGATTCACTTGCCCAAGGGCACACAGGAGCTCGGGAGGTCACAGTGTAGGGATGTTAGGTCAAAAAACAGGATGTTGGCCCATGTCCACGCCTCTGATGAGAATCTGGGCACAGCTAAATCTGCCAGGAGCATGAAGTGCCACAGCCAGATCAGCAATGATGTCCAGAGAAAAAAGGGATTGGTGCCAGCCAGGCACAGCAGGAAGCAATGCTAATCTGTATCACAACCACCCCAGGCATGGATTTAAAATGCATAATCCTGAGCTCCACCCCAGAGACTCTGTTTTGGAAGATGTGGAGTGGAGTCCAGGAAGCTGCATTTTATTTCAGTGGCCCCAGGTAATTCCGGTGCAGGTTTCCCAGCACCATACTTGGGAATCACTAGCCTAACGGAAAATTCTGCCAGGGAGTCCCAAGACTCTTCCCTGCCTCTGTCCTGATGAGCTGGTTGAGCAGGGACTTAGAAAAGGAGGTGAAGGATAACCGAGAATGTTGCTACACGTGGGCAAAGGTTGAAATAGGACATGGAGAAATGAAAAGAACTGGCACACGAGAGACCCGCGTTTGAGTCTTGATCCTACCATGTCTTAGCTGTGTGACCTTGGACAAATGACCGAACCTCTCGGAGCCTATTTCCCCTTGAGTGAGATGGGGCTAACAATGCCATCCCAGGAGGATTTTTTATGAGACTATGGTAAGATGATGCATGTGGAGGACTTAGTTCAGGGCTGGCTCCAAACAGATGTCTGGTAAAGGGTGCTGCAGCACCCTTTAATATTAATATTAATTAATATTTTATATTAATAAAATAATAAAATATTTTATTATTTTCACCAACGAGGACTTTGACATCTGTCCTCAAGGGCCTGCCCCCTAGTTCAACAGAGCAGGAAGCTGGGGGAAGTCTGCTGGGATAGCTCTCCTGGGACCTTGGACCCTTGCCACCTGGCACCCCCAGGATGCTGAAGCCATTGTCCTCCATCCAGCCGTGTGCTGGGTAGAGCTGAACATCCCCTGGGTGGGGTGCACCCTGAGGGTGGGTGGGAGATGGGGGTGCAGAGGCAGCCCAGACCGACCCCAGCCAGAGCTCCCTGGCCCTCACCCGGCCCTTTCTCTGCAGTGGGGCCGACTTGCTTGCCGTCAACTCTGATGGGAACATGCCGTATGACCTCTGCGAGGACGAGCCCACCCTGGATGTCATCGAGACCTGCATGGCGTACCAGGGTAAGGGCGGGTCAGCCTTGTGTAAAGTGGGCGCAGTGCAGTGTTGCAGCAGGCATCGCCGAAGTTAACGCAGGTGGACAAATGAGCCGGCTACGAGCCTAGGGTCTGTCAGCTTCCCTCGTGCTAGTGGGATAGATCCTCACTGTCATTATTTGTGTGCTTAACAAGACGAGGACACGAAAGGACCTTGGAGAATGTGCCGGGCAGACTGGAGGTGTTGTTCTCATGTGTGCAGAAGACCTCGGCTGGCCTCGTCTCCTCCACCTTAGCTGTAACAATTCAATTCAATAAACAGTTATAATTAGGATGCATTCCCATTTGGGAAAATAATAAAAAGTCAAGAACATTTGCTGTTGCCTGCTCTGTAGCAGGCACCACGCCGGCTGCCAGGGGCCCAGATAAACAAGATGTGGTCTGCTCTCAGCTCATAGATGAGGGTCAGAGAGGAAGCAAAGGGAGCAATCAGAGGCCTGCCCGTCCCCTCCCACCACACGTGCACCTCAGGGGCTTCTCCCAGTCTTAGGTCTCAACCCTGAAACCCAAACTGGGGTTCTCTTCAGGTCACTGCAGTAGCCACTAACTTGGTCTCCTCGTTCCTGCACCCAGGCTTTTCCACCCCATCGTCTGCAGCGTTCTTAACAATTTTCATGCCAATCTGCTGAATCTATGGCCCCCTTTGCAGAACAGTGTTATTAAAAGCAGTTGTAAAATCAAAGGATTATCAAGGGAACCAATTATATTAAAACGTAGCTACCAAAACATTTTTAAAATGTGTGATATAGAAACTACTAATTATTCATTAATAAAGTAATGTCGTATGAAAATACTTACAATGTTTGCTGATGACAAAGTCACGGGAACCATGACTTTGAGTTTTGCCTAAGTTCATAATGGAAGGAAATGCTAAATTTCACTGAAACGTTTGTGAAGACAAATGTGCAACTTTTTTCTCCTTTCAGGTTTACAGATCTCCCCTCAATTCTACCCAATGGGCCCTTTTTTTAGGACCCCTGACCCAGTGGACCCTTTTTAAGGGCACTCTGCTGCTCTCTTTAAATGTGATGCATCACTGCCATTAACACTTAAACTTCTTAGCCAGGGATGTAGGACTTTACAGTGTCTTTCTGAGTCCCTCTACCTCAAGTTAACTCATCCCTTCATTTGAAAGGGATGAGTTAACTTTCAAATGAAAGTAAGGTACTTATTTGAAAGTAAGATACCCATTACTTGAGCCATTCCTGAGACAAAAACCTGCTGACTGTTGTGCCTGGTGCTGGGAACATAACTGTGAATGAGGCATTGAGTTCCCAGCCCTCTTGGAGTTCCTTTTCTGCTGGGGCATCAGGTGAAAAACAAGTCCACAGGAAACATTAAAGTGTACAAACTGCGAAGACCCTGGTCAGTTAGGGTGGTTAGCAGAGGTGATCTGGCCATGACTTCACAGATCGCACAGAGGCGGGTAGGTGTATGCTGGGGACTTCCGGGTAGAAGCACAGGCTGACGTCACGGGTATGAATAGAACTATATTCTGAGTGCCTTGTTCCGGCCCAGCCTTTGGGGCTGTGTTCACTGGGCCCCCGGGCACAGTGGTCTGTGGGCGAGTCTGACTGCCTCCCCCCCACAACTGGCAGAGCGTGGGGAGCAGGAGCCATGCATCCCCCATCTGTCCTCCCTCCCCATCTCCCCTTGGGGTCTAGGCCTAGGTGGGGGACTGCTGAGTAAATGTTCCCTGCCCCATTGCAGGCATCACCCAGGAGAAAATCAACGAAATGCGGGCGGCCCCCGAGCAGCAGATGATTGCAGACATCCACTGCATGATCGCAGCTGGCCAGGACCTGGACTGGATGGATGCCCAGGGTGCCACACTGGTGAGGACCTGGGCCAGGCTGGTTTGGGCTGGGGGGGCCAGGCCTTTACAACTGGGGCTTGACTGTGGCCTTGGACCTCCTCCAGCTTCTCTTTGGAAAGAACCTTGTTCCCTCTGACTGGGGCTAGAAGTCAGGAACACTGAGCGGGAGATGTGTGTCTACAGTCTCTCTGTTCCTCCTCCAAGTTCCTCCTTCACCCCAAGCTCCAGCTCTTTAATCCTGGCTCCTCCTTCTCACATGCCTCCCCCTTCAAGGACTGGCACCATCATTTATCCGCTCACCCAGGCCATCTTGCTTTGTACTATCCATTTCCCTGCCCAGTGTCTCACCTCCCACCACACATGCTGTGGTGTGGGGGGCTGTTTTGCCTCATCAGTTCTCTGCTGCAACAGCCCCTCCCCTGGGTTCCCTCTGATTTCAGAGTCCAGACACCCCCAGTCCATCCATCCATCTGTCCATCCATCCCAGTTAACAAACATTTATTAAACATGTCCTCTGTGCCAGTGGAACCTTCTCTCTCAGATATGCCTAGTTAACTCCACTCATTGTTCCAGCCCATGTCAGTGGCAGCCTTCCCTGATCTCTCCTCATGGGCTCTCATGGCATAATGCAACCCAGAATTGGGGAGTCAGCGTCTGCAGCTTCGAAACTGAAAACAAGAATATGGCAGTAGAAGCTTCTCTCCCCGCCAGTGGCTGGGCCCCAGTTCTGTGCGGCTTATGGGCACTCAGGGACAAGTAAGATCTCAGACTCACCAGGTAGTGCTCAGTCCTCTCCTCACTGCCCCTCAGGCTGGACCTGGTGGCCCAGGTGAAATAATTGGGCTCCTCCTACCTGGTTCCTGAGTCCCACCCCCTCTTTTTCTGTTTCTATTAACTGTATCCGTGCTGGGATCACTGGCCCAGCACTCAAGGATGGAGCCAGATGGTAAGACTGAACACTGAGTGCTGGAGTCAAGGCCAGGCTGTACCAGGCACAGCCCACTCCGGCTGGAGCCCCCCTGGCTCAGTGACTTAGCCCTCCAGACACAGGGCCCTTCTCCTCCTGAGCTGGGGCTGGCCTTGGGGGCCCACCCACATGGTCTTCCCAGAGAAGTGGAAATAATTATAGTACCCTCCTCCCAGAGCTTTGGTGAGGTTTAAATGAGATTCTACATGTAAGTGCTTAGCACACAGTTCATAAATTCTGAATCGATATTAGCAATTATCATTATTACTGTTATCGATATCAATCTCCCAGTCATCGCTTTTTATTCCCAGCCACATGCTGAGGCCCCACAATTTGTAATGTCTGGGCTGGTTGGCCAGGTATCATGCTCCACAACTGGCAAGCATCAGCCATTTATGAATCAGTTAATCTTACTGTACTAGCTGGCATGTGTGTGTGTACCACATCACACCCTGGATTTAGTCTGACCCAAAAAAACACGAAAAACCCCGAAAACCTCCATTTGCCTTCCAGCCTAGTACCCTTACTCAAGGATGACATAGCATCTTCCCACCAGGACTCTGTTCTGAACGGTCGCTTCCTGGGGCCAGGCCTTCTCTATCCCATTGGCTCTGCTACCCTGGATCTCAGCCCCTCTGGGGTTCTCCGGTTTCCTCACCTCCAGTCAGCCTGCTGCTGGCCTCCATGGGCTCGTCCCTCTACCTCTCACCTTGGTTTAGCAGTTGGTTCTGTTTGCCTCACCTCATTCTCTCTCCTTCATCCACCCCCCTGGGGTGCCTGGTCCTCACTCTGACCCTCTGTAATAACATGAGTCACTGGGTGAGTGCTCACCATATGCTAAATGCCTCATGTGTTTTCTGGGAAATTGGGGCTGTTATTCTTCACACTGGGCGTTGTGACTAGTGAGGCCTGCAATGGAGCAGCCATTGCTAGAGGTCTTGACTGGTGCCAGATAGAAGAGTTGGGACTTCAACATGGGGCTTTCCTTATTGGGCCTATTAGTTATCTGTCGCTGCCTAACAGACTACCCCAGACCTTAGTATCTTACAGCAACAATAAACACTTACTATCTCACATAGTTTCTGGGGGTCACAGAGTTGGGAATGGCTTAGCTGGATAGTTCAAGATGTTAGCTGGATAGTTCAAGCCTTCTGTCATCAGAAGGCTCGACTGGAGCTGGAGGAGCCACTTGCAAAAGGGCTCCCTCACCTGGTCTCAGCTTTTCGCCTGCTTAGGACCTCTCCTCAGGGCTGCTTGAGTCTCCTCATATCATGGCAGCTGACTTCTCCTAGAGTGAGTGGTCCAAGAGAGTGTAAGCAACTGTAGCAGAGCATTTGATCACACACAAAATTCCACAATAGCCTATTTGTTAGAAGCTTGCCACTCCATCTGGCCTACATTCAAGGGAAGAGGAATTAGGATCAATCTTTCAAAGATACAATTGAGGAATTATATAGGCAGCTTTCAAAACTACCGATTGGATTATGACCCCTTCCTCCAGGGCTTTAGCGCCCTTTACTCAGTGTTCAGTAAATGCTGTTACATTAACCACATGGGCTCGATGACTACCCCCAGGAGAGGAGAATTCACTCGCTGCTTTCTCTTGCAGGTCCCTATTTTAGACTTAATGGGCCTCTGAAATGTGGCTTATATTCCCACCTCATTCTATTCCATTCTGCTGGCCCCAAGATGGCTCTCAGGCTTGGGATGGGGAGAGGGAAATCCACCCTCCAAATATGGGGTCAGCCTTGTAAGGCAGTGCATATCTCACACCCTCTCCTTCAGCTGCACATAGCCGGAGCCAATGGATACCTGAGGGCAGCCGAGCTCCTCCTGGACCATGGAGTACGTGTGGATGTGAAGGACTGGGATGGCTGGGAGCCTCTGCACGCAGCTGCCTTCTGGGGACAGGTAGTTCCCGCCCACAGAGCTGTGGGGGAGGCCATGACAGGGTCAACTTGATGTCACCAAGTCCTTTGGGTTGCCAGATAGTTCAGAAGAAGCAAGACCCACTTAAGATGTGTCTGACCATACCTAGTGCATGGAATATGAAAATGCCAAGAGGGTTTGCAAAAATACTTAAGTTATGTCCTAACAGGATGATAATCCAACTTGCCACATTAGAAAATTCCCAGCATTTCTGCTTTGAGTAGTTTCTGATTACAGCCTACCTAGCCCTTCCCTAGATGTCTTGACAGCTCTAGAGTCACAGAGTCGGCTGCTTCATCTGCCCTTGGATTGGCCCCTACATGCCAGGAAGGAGGTGCCTAGCTTGAGCCATTTGATCTGCTAGGACTCCCACCATAGCTCTAGGGTGCTTGTCCTTCCCTGGACACCAGTTTTGCCCCACAATTCTTTGGGTCCCATCCTAAGAGGCACTCTCACCACCTTCTAGGCTCTCTGAACTATGGGCAGGCAGAACATGTACTTCTTCTGTGTTTCAGATGCAGATGGCAGAGCTGTTGGTATCCCATGGAGCCAGTCTTAGTGCTAGGACCTCCATGGATGAGATGCCAATAGGTGAGTCCAGCATAAGACCAACAATTTTTTGATGGGTGGAGGGATAAATGGATGAATCTATGATTGGATAGTTTGGTGGATTAGTGTGTGGGTAGCTGTATTGATGGGTGGATAAATTAATGGATGGTAGATTAATAAATGGACAGATTGTTGTAAGATAAAGATATGGATGATAAATAAATGGAGAGGTAAGTAGTGGATAAATGGACAGATAAGTAGATGGATGGATTGATGGATGAATAAGTGGATGGGTGGGTAAAGAATGAATCTATGGATGGATGACTGGGTCAGCAAATAGGTGGATAATTGAATGGAAGGATTAGGTGGGCTAAATGGGTGGATTTCTCAGCATCTTCACATAAGTTCTTTCTGGGGCTACATGGGGTGACTGCTTGTTTTTCTTGATACATCTTGTATCATTGGTGAATTGATGACTCCTCTTGGAAATAATAAAAGGTGTGGGAGTTCCTTGGTCATAGCTGGGGAGCTTAGGAGTCATGACTGTGCATAGAACTTGGGTTCCTCCTTCCTGTCCTCCTCTCAGCAAGGCTGTTGTTTCCTTCCGTCCCCGCATGCCCTAAAGGATGCTGGGGTGGTACCTGGAAGTTTGCAGTGGGGTGGGGTGGGAGATCCTCTGGTCTGGCGCATCCCCTTGGCCTGCAGGCCTTGTCCTTCTCCCCTCGACTGATTCCTCTGCCCTCCCCCAGACCTGTGTGAGGAGGAGGAGTTCAGGGTCCTGCTGCTGGAGCTAAAACACAAGCATGATGTGATCATGAAGTCACAGCTGAGGCACAAGTCGTCCTTGAGCCGGAGGACGTCCAGCGCCGGCAGCCGTGGGTGAGTTGGGGGCAGAGCAGGCAGGGGTCCCCATGCAAGCGGGTTCCGATGGCTTCTTGGCACAGCTTCCCCACGTCCCCTCTGTCCCCTCAGGAAGGTGGTGCGTCGAGCCAGCCTGTCGGACAGGACCAACCTGTACAGGAAGGAGTATGAGGGCGAGGCCATACTATGGCAGCAGCGGAGCGCGGCCGAAGATCAGCGGACCTCTACCTACAATGGGGACATCAGGGAGACCAGGACGGACCAAGAGAACAAGGACCCTGTGAGTGGCCTTGTGCCCTGCCCCAGGGTCAGCCGCTGCTTTGGGAGGAGCACAGGACCCCAGCCTGGTCTTGGCTCTTTATCTCAGAGCCTTCAGAGAGCGGTTAGCTGGGCAGTGCCTTTAAACCGGCTGGATGCAGCCTGATGTCAGTGGTCAGGTGGTCTGTGAAGTGCTGCGAGAAGTCCTTTCCCTGCAGAGAATGAATTAGAGTCAGAACTGGAAGTTCTGGCACAGAGTAGGGTCCCCGTGATTGACAGGGAGAGAGTGACTGCTGGGAGGGCCTCTCACAAGCCTACTGCAGTCTCAGCCAGTTGTCCTGGACTTTAAATGGCCTTCTTAGGAGGACACACTCAGGTCCACACATGGCTGTTGTCCTGCCATGTGAAGTGAGCAGATTTAGAGTGAGTAGAATTGCTGAGGATAAGAGGCGAGAGACTGACCGTAGCAGCAAAGCTCTGCTCTTGGGCTTTTCCACCACCTAATGATCAGCTGAACATATTTCTAGAGAATCTTGCCCAGGCAGGATGCAAACTGATTAGCTGCCCAGAGTGCCTGCATCTCTCAGTGGGACCCTGCTGCCTACAGTAGGGAGGTCACCTGCAGCCGGTCCCACTGGCGGGAGTGAAGGCACCCACCAAGGGCAATCCCTGCTGGCTTGGAATGGAGATGGTGCACACAGCTTTGTTCCCTAAGCTTGAGTGACTGGGAGAAAAGAGGTGTAAATTAAAATCACGCCACATTTTAGAGGCCTCCCAGCCAAGCTTTTTTTTTTTTTCCCTTTGTGATCAAGGTACAGCTTATATACAGTAAAGTACACAAATCTTTAAATGAATTTCTTCACTGAATTATTACAAATGTGTACACCTGTGTAACTCCAGATAAAGCGATAGAACATTTCCATCACCCAGAGGGCTCCCTTGTTCCCCTCCCATGTCAGTCCCATCCCCACCCCAAAGGGATCCACTCTTTTGATATCAAGCTCTAAATGTTCGTTTTGTCAGCTTTTGAACTGCAGGCGAATGGATCCATGCAGCATGTAGCCTTTATGTCTGGCTTTTAAGTTTGTGAAGTTCTTCTATGTGTGGCATGTGACAGTAATTCATTCTGTTTCATTACTCTGTAGAATTCTATTGTTTGAATATTCCACAATCTGTGTATCCATTCTCCTGTTGGTGGGCATTTAAGTTGTTTCCGGTTGTGGGCTCCTGTGAATAAAGCTGCTGTGAGAGTTCTCGTCCATGTCTTTTGCTGGACAGAAGCACGGTTTTCAGTTGGGCATATACCTAGGCCTGCCCCGGGGCGCACATCATGCGTAGATATTACCAAGCAGTTCTCCAGGGTGGTTGTGCCAGCGTGCTCTCCCATCAGCAGGGCCACCCTTACCACAGCCAGTCCTTTCCATTTGAGCCACCCTGATGGGGTTGTTGTGGTAGCTTGCATTTTTTATTTACATTTCCCCAGTGATGGATGATGTTGAACACCTCGTCACGTGCTTGCTGGCCATTTGGCTGTCGTCTTTGGGGCAGTGTCTGTTGAAGTCTTCTGCCATTACTGGTTGGGTTGTTAATCTTTTCCCTATCGATTTGTACAAGAGACAGATTCTTAAATAAATCCTCGCAGGGAGCAGCCCCTTCTCTTCCACACCTGCTTTGTCCTTGTGTGTGTTCAAATCTCACAGGACTCGCCCAGAAATGCCCCTTGACATGTAGTCTCACCCCCTAAACCTGGTAGGGAATAGGGCAGGGGGAATATGGCTGCTGGAAACCACCCTTGTTGGGCCTGATTTTTTGTTAATTTTAATAGGCTCCTCATCAAGGATGCAGTTTATTTGGGGTTAGGAGAGTGTAAACCGATGGGTTATTTTGCCACTGGGGTTAGGATTTCAGGCCCTGGGAGAAGAGAGGGTATAAAGATGGCAGAGCCGGAAGCAGTTTCCCCAGTTACCCAGCAGGCCAGTCCCAGGGCAGCTTGCAGGGTCCAGGGCCCCCAGAGACCAGCCTCAGCCCTGGAGAAAACCAGATCAGAAGACATAACCGCCAAGCTCAAAACTCACTCCCTTTTCGTTCCCACGTCTTAAAAGGCTCTAGGTGCTGACAAAAATGTGCTGGTTGCTAAGGAAGGGGTTCTCAAAGTGGGTCCCTGGACCATCAGCCTCAGTACCGCCTGGGAAGTTATTAGAAATGCAGATTCTCAGGCCCCACCCCAGGTGTCCTGAATCAGAAACCAGTTCTCCAGGTGGTTCTGAGACACCTAAGAATTTGAGAGCCACTTATCTAGGGGAATATTTGCTCAGCCTGACCTCAGGTCAGTTTCCTGCAAAGTATCTGCCCTGTTAGCCCCCAGGACCGGCTTTTGCAGAGCTAACGCTGGTATTAAGGCCAGGTACTAAGCCCAGTCTCTTCTACCAGTGGTTCTCCAGCTCAACTGAATAACAAAATCACCTGGTGGTGGGATGGTTTTTGTTCATTTGTTCATCTGTTTTTTTTTTTAATCCTGTGCTCAGGCTGCAACCCAGATGGATGAAAACGTCATCTCTTCTGGCTGGGACCCAGGCATCATATAAATATATATATTTTTAACTCCCCAGATGATTCCGACGTGCAGCCTCTGCTGAGAACCTTTGAGCCTTTGGTCCCTGCTACACACAGCATTGGCAGAAACATGTTAGAAATGCTGATTCTTAGGCCCCCAGCCCAAACCTTTTGAATCATAACATACATCTTAACAAATCCCCAGGTGACCCACCTGCACGTTACACTGACTTAGACCCCCAAGGCTCTGCCCCTGATGTGGCATCCATCTACCTGCATCGTTCAAAAGGAGCTTTAAAAAAAAAGAGAGAGCGTGAAAAAAAAAACACACCTTCATATAAATAGAAGTTTACAATGGAAAGTGTTCCTGACCTTACCATATTTTAACCTAATTATTTATTTCTTGGAGATCTTCCCATGTCAGCACTTGCAGATTTCCCTCATTCTTTTTACCTTTCACAGAGTTTCCCAATATAAATGCTTGGCTTAATTTACTACTTGCCTAATGATGACACTTAGGTTACTTTTAGGCTTTGTTCCCAGGAGCGAGTGTATGGGGAGAGGAGTCCTAGAAATGGGTTTGCTGGTGCAAAGCACACATTCTCCTTAAAAACAAAACAAGACAAGAGGGGTTCTGCCAGTTCACACTCACATTTGTTTCCCCACATCTGCTGCCAATGGGAGGTAGTAATAAACTGAAAATATTTCCACTTTGATGAGGAAAAATATTTTGATAAGTAAAAATATTTTAACTTTCATGTCAGTTGTTAGTGAGGTTGAATATTATTTCATATGTTTATATGTTATATGTATCCACATATTTTACTGTGACGTGCATATGAGTGCACTTTGCCTATTTTTTTGTTGTTGGGTGGTTGGTGTTTTAACTGTTTATGAACTCTATGTATTTGGGAAATTAGTCCCTTTTTGGTCATGCACAGTGCAAATATTTTTTCAGTTTTTCCCTATGTCTTTGAGATTGTTTCTTGGTGATTTTTGCCATGCTTTACTTTTTGGTTGTTCTTATTGTCAAATGTATCTCCCTTTTAATGAGTGGTTTCTGGACAGCAGCTATTTCTAAGGCTCTTGTTATATAGGGCTTATTGGGTATGCAGGATTCTGGGTGAGAAATGGCTGCCACTTGGAGTAGAGATATGCTAAGAATACAGAGGAAGAAGGATTGCCAGGGACAGAAAAGCCAACTAAAATTTGCTTGCATAAAACAGGACTTTATTGGCTTACATAACTGAAAAGTCTGGGCCCAGCTGGATCCAGGGGCTCAAAAATGCATCATCAGATGAATATGCAACTGTGTGATGATATTGTGAATTGCTGAATGTATGTGTTGGGAATGTTTGTGCTTCTTGTAATTTTTTTTTTTAATTAATAAAAATTTTTTTTAAAAATGCATCATCAGAACAGGGTCTCTATCTCTCGGTCTTTCTTAGGTCAGCTTCACTCTCCTTGACAAGATGACCCCCTAGCCCCCAGCTCACACAATTCTTACCACCAGTAGTTTCTACAGAGATAGAACTGCTTTTTCCCAATTGTTCTATCAAGAGTTGAGTTGCGTTTCATTGCACCAGCTTCAGTCAGGAACCCATCCCTGTCGTGAAAAATGATTGGCCAGGCCTGGGATCAAGGTCCAGCTCATGGAACAAGGATGGGGATGGATCAGCTCTACCAAAGCACACAGAAGTGGTGGTTTCCCCAAAGAAAAATGGGGTCCCTATGACCCAGAAGGGAAAATGGAAGGAGGGCAGGTGGGTAGTGGGTCAGCTCCTCTAGCTGTCTTGTAATGTTGTCCTTGTCATTTTCAGAACCCCAGACTGGAGAAGCCCGTGCTGCTTTCTGAATTTTCCACCAAGATTCCACGGGGTGATCTGGATGTACCTGTTGAGAATGGCCTCCGGGCTCCAGTCAGCTCCTACCAGTATGCACTGTCCAATGGGGATGTCTGGAAGGTGCATGAGGTACCTGACTACAGCGTGGCCTATGGCAGCCCTGGCGTGGCTGACGCCACCCCCCCTTGGAGTGGCTACAAGGAGCAGAGTCCCCAGACGCTTCTGGAGCTGAAGCGGCAGCGGGCTGCAGCCAAGCTGCTCAGCCACCCCTTCCTGAGCTCCCACCTGGGCAGCGGCATGTCCAGGACGGGCGAGGGCAGCAGTGAAGGCAAGGCCCCCTTGATCGGAGGCAGAACTTCCCCATACAGCAGCAATGGGACCTCGGTGTATTACACGGTCACCAGCGGGGATCCCCCACTCTTGAAGTTCAAGGCTCCCATGGAGGAGATGGAGGAGAAGGTCCATGGCTGCTGCCGCATCTCCTAGTCTCCATGTGATGGAGGAGAAAGATGCCTGGGAGGGGGTTTTCCTGGAATCCAGGCTAACCCAGCAGCCCCGGATAGGGAGGCATCAGATGGCAGCCAGCGGGAGGTGGGCTCTGCTTTTCAGAGGGATGCCGCCCCCACCTCTCATTTAACCGCCCGTAGTGTCGCCATTACCCATGGTTCTGCTTCTGCTGCATTGTCCGCCATCTGAAACAAGGCCCATTAGTGGCCTCCTGGCTTGCCCGGCCATCAGATTTTGGGATGGTGGGTTTGGGGTTCCGGGTAAAGGCTTCTCTGGACCAATACTCACAAGTCACATATCAACACACACACACACACACACACACACACACACACACACACACACACACACACACACAACATGTATGGGAATGACATGCCTGAGTTCATGGGAAGCAGGTGGGGTTGAGTGAATTTGGGGGCTAGTCCCAAGAGGTTTGAGGTACCAACTCAGAGTCCAGTCACCACTGCCAATGTGGCTCTAGCAGGAGAGGGGGCCAGTTAAGCTGAGACCCCGGTTCTGCTCAGAGTCCTACCATTCACACCTGACAAGTGCAAGAAGTCCTCTCTGTGTTCAGAGGCAGCCACAAATCCACAGGGCTTAGATGAAGTTGGCACGGATCGGCTCCCCACAGCTGTATTGGGAAGCTGCCTTCCTGCCCGTGCCAGGGCCAGCACGTGATGGTCCAGGCGCCGAGGTGGGAGAGCAGGCTTCTCCATTCCGGAAATGATCCATGTCACACTGTCCTCTTGGATGAATTGTCAAAAGTGGGGCACAGTCAGTGTTTCCAAAGTACATTTGATAAACAAATTCTTTTAGGCTATAGCACTCCAGGTGGGAGTTAATTGAATTTGTTTTCCATCATGAATCGCATTAGGATACTAGATTTTACTGGTTGGTGTTGGAAAAATGTAGGGAGGATTTTCAAATGGAAAGATTTTCGCAGAGAGAGATGTGAGTCCGTGTTGTGAACTTCTGAAATTTTTCTGGTAACCATCAGAGAGCCCAGCACCTTGGCTGATATTTGAGAATATTCGGACTCTTTCAGTCCAGCCATCCCAGCCATCCTTCCCCTCCCACCTTAGATGTCAGATGAATGTTCAGGTCCGGCTTGGCCTTTTCTAGAATGCTGGGAGAGGCAAGTTGCCAAGTGGGCCCTTGTGAGTTCCTGCCTGACCCAGGGGCTCCCAGCCTGTTCCCACCAGACTGGTGAGTCCCCAAGGCTGCAAATCCAAGGTGCCTGAGAGCGGCAGTGGGGTTGGGGTTGGGTCTCAGTCATCGCCCCCGTCTTCCTGATGCTGGGAGCAGCCCTCTGCCTTTTGACTGCATTCTCTCATGAGCCCCTTTGAGATTCATTGCCTATGAGTTGGGCACTATCCACAGGTTTAGCCAAAACCTCCTGGAGTAACTGACAAGCTGCAGGCTGTTCCCTGCTCCGTGTGCTTTTTATTTGTCCCAAAACTACCTCCTTAAAGCTCTGAAGGGGCCCCCTAAGTCCAGATTCTGGGGTTTGGGGAGCAAATCCGAGCTCTCTTTAACCTTTCTGAGCCTGTGAGAAATTCTCCCTGATGGGCACCTGGGGCAGGGGAGCTGGAAGAGACCCCTGTGCCACGACTCTAGTGATGGGGTCTGCTGGCTGCCATTCCAGTCCTCCACTGTGGTCCCCATAGTCTCAGTAGCCAAGAGAGGGAGCTGGACCCCAAGGGATCTGGCCAGTGCTTTACCAGGAGCAGAGCAGTTGGGCTGGGGAGCAGAGGGCTCTGGGTACTGACTGCATCCCTGTGGCTGCTGGGTGCAGTGAGGGTCCCAGCATCAGGTCCTGGGGGCCTGGGATAGCTTGGATCCCACTCCTACCCCAACTTCAGGACAGATCTAGTCTAGGTTGGAGGGACGGCTCACAAGACCTCAGACAGGTGTGCGTGAAGCCTGTCACGTCCTTGAGCTCTGGGGCAGGCTCCCATCACCCCAGCCTATGGCTGATCCTGTGTGTCAGGTGATCCAAGACACACACACCTTTGGCTTTAAAGCAGTATTCAGCCCAGCTGACACTGAAATTCCCCTTGAGCCAACTGGGCTGCACGGTGGGTGTGCTTAGGGAAGCCACATGTTTTCAGGTGAGAGCTGGGCAGGTTTTCAGATCTGTTCGGTCAGATGCCAGCGACCAAAGGCATTTGTAACTCACCATGAGCCCTCTGGCACTCCTCCTCCCCTCTGGCTTCCTGCCTTCTGGGCTGTTCTTCTTCCACCTGGAAGATTGGAAATACCGGCTGGTTGGAAATACTGGCTTGAGCCAACTTCAGATACATCACCAGGCTGTGCTTTGAGTCAGGAATAAAGCATTCTCTTTTAGGGCTTCAGGTACCTGGGAGCTCTCCCTGTAGGTCTCCTAGGTATTGGGTGGGGGCGGGGGGGGGGGGCAAGCTGGGGCACAACCTTGGGGCTGTGATCACTCATTTATTCATTCATGCAATGTATTGAGTAGCTGTGAGGTGCCAGGCATTGCAGTAGGTTCTGGGGACAAAGGATGAACAAGACAGTGAGGAGAACTGTTCTTTACAGTGTTTGTCCCTTAGGACCAGCCCATTCAATTCATCTTAGCAGATGATCACATCCTGGTCCAACATCCCTCAACTTGTCAGCTCCTAGAATCCCCAGATTTGAATCCCTTTAGCTGGGAAACAGCTACCATGGCCTCTCATGGATGACATGTGCCACCAAGCGCAGATGCCAGGTCTTGGGTTCCAGGTAAGACACCATCCCATGTCCACCTTGGGATGGCCAGCATCTTTGGGGAAATGGCCTGATAGGGTGTGAGGTCGGCATTTGGATGAATCAGGAAGCTGGACTTTGCTGCCAAATGCATCTCAGGTTCTTAAAGCCTTTGTCTCTTGCTAGTTTTATTTAGTCACTCCTCAGTCCCTCAGAAACTGGGAAGTTAAACGGGCTTCACTTTTAAGCATTGGAGCTTTTCCTCTTGGATCAGCCTCTCTCCCTGCCAGGTGTGGCTCAGGGAACTGGGAGAAGGCTGGCAGGGTTGACCAGATGCCCAGCTCCTGCTGACCCAGGTCTGGTGGCAAATCCTGGCAGATTAAAGGAGGCCGCTTCTGAACCAGGTGCCACATTGCGCACCTGGAGCGACTGGTGTGCTCTGGCTCCTGCTCCTACCCTATGCCCCAAACAATTGAAAATTGGTGACTGACAGCAGATTGTAAGTTTCTGGCCACTAGCTCAAGGAAGCTGAACTGAACCCTAGGCCCAGCTCTGCTGAGGACTTCAGGGTTGTCCATCACATGTGCAGCACTCATAGAACTGTTCTGCACCATTTAATCAACTTCAAGGGGCTTAGAAAAGTAAACAAGGGTGTGCCCTCTTCCCCACCCTCATTTTCTAGCTTTGTAATAACATGAGATCATCTTGGTTACTGGTGTCGGCTACCTTTTGATCTTGAGCACTCTCTCCCACCTGCTTTCCCAGAGCAGGATCCCTGGGTACTTTCCAAAAGGGTGCTCCTTACAAGATGCCCAGAAGGACTTGCATTAACTCCTGCTATTCCTAGCATGAGGGCAGCCTCTCCCCTCCCAGGGCTCAGAAGAAAAAAGGGGCCCGTGGTCAGTGGATGACTCCACAGAAGTGACCCCCCTCCTTGCCAGAAGCTGTGGCCCCCTCCTCAACAGGAGTCTCTTGCTGGCCAGAGGGCCTGCTTCCCACGGGCACTGCAAGTGCCATAGCGGGGGGGCCTGGCTCTGCACACCCAGGAAAAGTCTGCAGACCCCCAGCCCTCCGCAATAACTCACCAGACCAGAAGCCACTGATGTACAGAGAACACTTAACAAAAATGTATTTTATGTGAAAAAAAAAAAAAGATAAAACTCTGTATACTGTATCAGCAGCTTTGTGTAAAAAATGGCAATCAAGAGAGTCTAATATATTTAAAAACTTTTTTAAAAAACTCCTCGCGGATCTTTGATATTGTATTGAAGTAACTTCGGGGTAGCTCCTCGCCGCGCGGCAGTGGCGAGCCTCGTGTCCGAGACCGTGGTTCAGCCACATCCCAGAGGGGCTTGTCCCCGGGGCAGCCTCCAGCTGCCAAGGCCTGTGACGAATTCGCTGTTAAGAGTTTTTAATTAAGATTATTAAATTCCTTTTAATAACACCTGCGAATGTGACTGTGGTCATTGTGAGCTCACTTGGACTGCGTTGACCTGAACTCAAAGGGGAGGTACCTGAGACAGAGGGTGGGTGAGGGCTCCCAGTTCCTGTCCCCCAACACAAAGGGCTCCTCCAGAAGATGAAAGGGGACTCCGGGGACTCAGACCTGGAGCGGATGTCTTGCTAGGCTGGGAGACGGTGGAACCTGATGAATTCAAGAAAAGGTCTATGGTTGGGAATGACCTTCACTTTGTCAAATATTCCCCTTGGAGTTAATGTGGGGCCAGGTAACAACTCCTATAGACACCCCAACTTCTCAAATGTTTGCCTCATGACATATTTAGATGGAGCTGGGGTGACCCTCTTCTCTGTTTCCTTCTTGGAGTGCACTGACTTGTCCTGTCCCCCCTGCCCTTCCCATACGGCTTATAGCAGAGAAGTAAACTACTGCATAGTACCTCATCTTGCTACAGTAGAGCAGGCAAGATCCAGGTTATTCTTATTTTATGCCTGAGGCAATAGAAGCGTAGACTAGCTATGTGGTTGCAGAGCCCCAGCCCACAGCCCCTGTCAAGAGCAGAAGGTTACTGGTGTCTTGGGGGAGGAGGGAAATGGTGCCCTCTTGTAGCCTTCTGGATGCTGGAAGCCTGAGCAGCCCACACAGAAGGGCCCACTCTGGGGTTTTAAAAACTTATACACAGGCTGGGGATGGAGAGAGAAGGAGATGTGTCTTAGCAGCAGCTGACATTCATTCATTTAAAAAGTTTATTGGCTGCTAAGTAATAAATGGTAACCTCTCACATAGAAAGCACTTTACAGTTTCCCCTATGTTCTCTCATTTACGTAAGGAAGATGAGGCCTGCAAATTGACTATTGGATTTAGCAACGTGGAGCTCACTGGTGAGCTTCACAAGAAATTTTGGTTTAGGGTGATTGAGAGTATAGGCTGACTGTAGAGAGTTTAAGAAAGAACTGGGGGGAAATTGAAGACAGCAAATGTAGACAACTCTTAAAGTTTTATGCTGTGAAAGTGAGCAGGGAAATGGGGAGATACCTCTAGAGGAAGGTAGGTTGTTTAACCCTCAACAACAAGGAGGGTTGTTTAAAGATGAAAAATAGTTCAGCATGTTTGCATGCTGATAGAAATGAGCCAGTAAAGGAGGGACACTGGTGATCCACGAGAGAGGAGAGAATCGCAAGACTGATGGGTTAGTAGCAGAGAGGCTGGAAGCTAGTGCCTAGGATAAGGATTGACCCTGGGCTCGAGAGCAGTTCATCGGTGGTGACAAGGGAGGAGTATGGGGGCGGAGGTGCAGACAGGGAGGTATATGTGGCGGGGCGTGTGGCCGTTCTCTTCTGTTTGTACTTTCTGGGGAAAACAGGGAGCAGGAGCTCCTGTGCGAAGGAGGAGAGGAACCAAGTTAACGAAGAGGAAAACGGAGGCTAGCAGGCAGCCTCCAGGGCCCACTTGGGATCGTGAATTTCCAATGCAGTTGTGTTTCGTGCGGCAATGTCTGGCTGCCCGGGTGCAGGTGGCAAGTAAGCACAGCGCGGGGCTCGACCAGGCTTGGGGTTTTGCCAACAAGGTACGTGAGGGTGTAATCAAAGGAATGGGTACTATGCCAGACCAATCTTTTTTCTGAACGAATAAATAAATGATCAACTGAAGGGACAAGAGCAACATGGTGGGTCACACGCAAGCTCTGAGGGCCTAGGAGCAGCAGCGCCTCGGCGTGCCCAGACACCCCGCCGACAGCTGACTGCGCGGGCGGGGAGACCCGGGCTGCGGGGCGGCCGGCAGGGGGCGCGCTGGGGCGGCCGGGGACCGAGTCCTTGGGCCTCAGGGAAGTCTTCGCGCCCCTCGTTGCCGCCCAGGCCCCCTCGGCTCCACCCTTCCTTCTCTCTGGCTCCCCGCGATGCGCGCTGCTACCCGCGAAGCCAGTAGGAGCCGCTGGGTCCGCGGTGATGTACAATTTCCGAATTTAAATCCCGCGTAGCAACCGGGCCACAAGCGCAGGGGTGGCAGCTACTCGTAGCCAATGCAGAGGTGCGGGGTCCGACCGGGCGCACCTCGAGGGGCGGGGCCGTGGCGGCGCATGCCCAGCCCCAACTCCGCGCAGCCAATGGGAAAGCCAGGGCGGGGCCACGCCGCCAATGGCGCGGGCCAGTTTGATTCAAAGCTGCGTATAAAAGCGGACGTGCGCTGCTCCAACTTGTGGAGCGTGGTCCCCTCGGAGCGCCGCTATGGCGATGCTGCTGGACATCCTGGACGAGGTGCCCGCCGCCTGCCTGTCGCCGTGCGGGCCGCCCAACCCGGCCGAGCTGTACAGCGAGGCGCAGCGCCTGGCGCTGGAGGAGCTGGTGGCCGGCGGCCCCGACGCCTTCGCGGCTTTCCTGCGTCGCGAGTGCCTGGGCCGCTTTCTGAACCCGGACGAGGTGCACGCCATCCTGCGCTCGGTCGAGCGGCCAGGAGAGCAGGGCGCGGCGGCGGGGGGCGAGGACTCCTTCGGCTCGTCGCACGACTGTTCGTCCGGCACGTACTTCCCGGAGCAGTCGGACCTGGAGCCGCCGCTGCTGGAGCTCGGCTGGCCCAGTTTCTACCAGGGCGCCTACCGCGGCGCCACTCGGGTCGAGGCGCACTTTCAGCCCCGCGGCATCGGCGCCGGCGGCCCCTATGGCTGCAAGGACGCCCTACGACAGCAGCTCCGCTCGGCGCGAGAGGTGAGCGGCCTGGTCCGGCCAGGCCCCTCGGGTCCTTCTGGGCCCCGGGACGGACTGGAGACCTTCCCCAGTAATGGGAAAGGGAGATGTGTTGGGAGTGCTGGCCGAGCCCCACGACGTCCTCTGCACCCTACCCTAATCGTGGGTCGGGTGATCCCGTAGTCCTCGATTTCCCCACTTGCGTGTGATCCCCCCGGATCCCAGATTCCCGGGCCGCTCCGTGTGGCAGCGGGGAAAGGGAGGCGCCTCGTTCCCCA
The DNA here is from genome assembly GCF_023851605.1 of Tamandua tetradactyla. Classification (NCBI taxonomy): domain Eukaryota; kingdom Metazoa; phylum Chordata; class Mammalia; order Pilosa; family Myrmecophagidae; genus Tamandua; species Tamandua tetradactyla. The sequence goes on along the minus strand of NC_135327.1, from coordinate 13,076,658 downwards.
GGGATGCGAATTGGGCCTGGCGGCGGCACCGCCCTCGCCTTCCCCAACCGGTGTTCCTCTCCTCAGGCACCAACTGCCAGCACCATCTGGCCTGGAGGAGGGGCCAGAAATGCTCACAGCTCCAGATTTCAGTTCCAGTCAGCCCGCCGATTTTTCTGGTTGTCAGCCAACTTTCAGGGTTGATCCCACCTACAGGAGTTCATTACCTAGGGAAAGGTTCTGGAAGGGTAACTGTCCCCAGAAACAATGGTGAGGCATTAGGAATCAATTGCTAGTCGAATCTGCTTGCCTTATATCGTAGAAAGCAAACAAATAGGAAAGTGGCAAGGCGGAGAGCCCTGTTCTTTTCCCACCTGCTACAGACCTCGGGGGGATGGATGGGGTGTGGCTGCCCCAGTCTGAAGAGTGTAGACACCCTGCTTTGGGTGGGCCTCACTATTCAGTGGGGACTGGTCCTGTTGTATCACTCAGCTTGGTATGGTATTGGGGTGTGTTGAGGGGGGAGGTATCATACTTATCTGCCAGCTAGGATGAGGCTGCAGCAGGGTGCTGGGCACCTGGGAATCTGGGAGGAAGACCGGAGTGCATGAGATGAGTGGGGTAGGTGGGGGTGACAGCAGGCCCCCTCCTCAGTCCAAGGCCATGGTCAGCTGCTACATTGCTTGCTGACTGGTCTGCGCAGCTCCCTGGCTAGATGTCTGCCTGTGCCAAGGCCGTGGCAAGCCTTGGTAGGGCTGGGATCTGAGTGTGCTCACCAGGTTAAACCATCTGTGCAGCTTGTCTTATGGAACCAGCCCCGACTTGCACCAGGGTTCGTTACCTGTTGGTGGAGTCAGAAGTTGTAGTGGATGGAGTGAGCTAGTGCCAGCCTTGTGGTTTGTTGAGTGTGCTGAAGGCCCTTTTGATGCAATAGACACCTTACTTACTGGCTCATTAAAAAGATGGAAAAAGGCAGAATTGTGGCGTACATGTGCATTCCCAAAGCTTACCTTTAATTGGGGAACTTGAGCACTTGAAATTTGAGAAGAGTGTTGAATGGGTCTTCAGGGCAGAGAGAGAGGTGGGTTACTCTAACCTCTGGCCCAGCCCCCTGTTTTGTTGGTAGTGAAGGGGCCCTGGAGCTAGAGGCTCCTGGGAGAACCATTCTGGAACTTCGTGTGCTGGCCTTAGAAGGGGATTGAGGCTGGAGCTCAGATCCTCCCTCATGCTGTGGGCATTCTGTAATACACACTGCGACCTTTCCATTCCTGGGTAAAAACCTGCCCCATGACTTGCCCCTCTGTCCGGTGGCCCTAGTCCAGTTGTGTACTCAACTCTCCGACAGTCTGCATTTGGAACCTGGGTAATTTTAGCTGAGAAAGGTGGTAAGTTACTGTCTTAGTTTGCCAGAGCTATGTCACAAATACCACGAGGTAGTTTTGGCTTAAACAACAGGAATTTATTGGCTCATGGTTTTGAGGCTACAAATCCCAAGTCAAGATATTAGTAATACTTGCTTTCTGCCCCAAATCTCTGGCATTCTGGTGCTGGCTGCCAGCAATCTTTGGGTTTCTCTGGCTTTCGTCTTTGCCTCCTGTCACATGGCAACATCCTCTCCTTTCTAGCTTCTGTGACTTCTGGGTTCTGTTGTAAAGCGTCCAGTGATCTGGATTAAGACCCACCCTTGTTCAGTTGGCCACACCTTAACTAAAACATCTTCTAAAGGTCCTGCTTAAATGGGTTCACACCCAAAGGGATAAGGATTGAGGTTAAGAACATGTGTTTGTTGGGGTTCATCATTCAGTCTACCACAATTACCTTGAAATCCAATGAGTATTTTCAGTGCATGTGCCATCTGCCAAAATTACTTGCTCATTCACCGCCTCCTCCACATCAGGCACCGTGCCAGGGCCTGGGGCAGGGTCCTTGCCTGCACTTGAGAACCTGCCTGCCTGTGGGAAGCCATGAGGGAGGTGGCTGCAGGATCTCTAGAGGGAGGGGGCTGAAGGAAGAAAGCCTCAGCAGCGGTGGTCACCTTGGAGCTGGGTCCAGAACGGAGACCAGTGCACAGCATGGAGGGCCTGGCACGTTTGGGGCCAGCCACGTTCCCCACAGCGGGAGCAGAAAGTGGTAGCAGGAGGCTGAGGGGAAGACGGGAGCTCGGTTGTCAGGGCCTTGCATGGAAGTTTGGACCCGATTCTCTCCGTGATTGAGCTACTGCAGGTTCAGAGGGAGGAAAGGAGCACGATGAGACTGCGTTCCTGAGTCGTTCTGGCGGGAGCGTGAGGGAGGATGGGTTTGAGAGGGCTGTGACTGGTATGGGGAACACTTGTAACATGGAGGCCATAGGAATGTGCAAGAAGAGGGTCTGGGTTAAGGCCGTGACTGGGGCGAGAGGGCCGCAGGGAGAGTTTTAGACAATTGACAGGAACTGGTGATTAAACGGACTCAGAGAGAGACTCAGGTTTAGGAAGAACTGAGAATTTTTTTAGCTTAGATGGACAGCAGTGCTACTAAGTTGGGTATACAGGAAGGAGACTTGGGTAGTGAGATGAGTTGGATACAAACAGAATTTAAGGTCCCAGAGGCCATCTCTTTTATAATTAAAATATATATATATAACAATGCTTTCTCTCTCCCAGTTACTGTAATCCATATAACCTGAGGCAGGTGCAGTTAGTGCCTCCATTTTATAGATGCTGGAACTGAGGCCCGAGGTCACACGGCTGGGAATGAGGAGCCCAGGACTTGAACTGAGGCACAGACTCTCTTACCCCCTGTTCACTGCTGCGCTCTGCCTCTGACGTCAGGGAGCTCATCCTCACGGGGACAGGGACTTACAGGTGGAGAGAGGGGCTGGTCAAGGGCAGCCTCTGGGTAGAGGCATGTGTTGCGTACGCAGGAGTGATGATGTCTGCCTGGCCGCGTGCTCTAAGCAAACGTGCTTCCTCAGCGGCTGCGAGGTGTCCACGGCCACCTGAAGCTGCGGGCCGGGCTGCTGCTGGGCTGAGAGGAGAGGCCGCTCTGCACCTGGGCCGCTGGCCAGAGCACTTGATGGTGTGATGACTTCCAACGGGGCCTTTTCTGCGCTAAGCCCTTTCACCTGGGTTATCTGCTTTAACCCTCCCAACCCTAGGACGAGGCTGCAGTTAGGAAGAAACCAGGCTTACAGGGGTGAAGGAACTTGCTGTAGGTCAGGTGGTCAGTGTGGGCCAGAGCTGGGCTCGACCCCACCTCTACCTTTCACGGTGGGGGTGTCCCATCACACTGAGTGAGGTGCAGCATTTAAAAAACACAACTTATTAAGCGCAGCTTCTCAGCGCAAGCTGGCCGCTTGCTTATCTGGTGCTCATTGGAGTCTTTTTGAAGGTGGAAGAAATACTGACTGCTTGGACTTTTTGAGAGCCGGTGTGTTTGCTTCCTCGGGAATTCTTAGGATAATTTTTGAGCCACGCAAGTTTTCTCCTTACACACTGACTCCAGAATGTAGCTCTCCACTGATATGTCTGTTGATTAATTCTTCAGTTCTTTGTCTCTGTTGCCATGTGCATCAGGGTTTGGCCGGGCTGTGGGGAGTTGGGGACCCTGCACAGAAGTCCCCATGGCCTTGCCGGGTCATGTGCTATTGGTGTGACTGTCCGGCTTTTGCTGGCAAAGCTCATCCTACCTAAGAGCCCTCGTTCTCTCCAGCTGCCCTTTCCCTGTGTGCTGCTGTTCTAAAGAGGCTCTTTTGTTGTGCCCTCACCCTGGGGCATCCTTTTGATGGCCTGAAGCGAGGAGGCCTGCGGGAGGAGGGGCAGCTGGGGAATCTGTCACGGCCCCTGCAGTGTGTGTGGATTGATCCGATTTAAGGCTCCTGCGATTGCTCAGCTCTCCTCTGAGCCACAACCACAGACCGTTGTGCGGCGGGATCACCCCCACTCCCGAGTGGCAGTGCCCTCCCTGAGCAGGCTCTCAGCTTCCACCCCGCTTACAGTTCCGGACTGGATAATTCTCTGTCCTGGGGGGCTGTCCTGTGCATTGTAGGGTGTGGAAGGACAACTCCCCCCACGCTCCTCCAGGCTCGTGACAGACAAAAACGTCTTCTGACTTTGCCAGAGGCCCCCTGGGGTACACAGTGGCCTAGAGGGTGTCACAAATGCACATTTACAGGGTGTTCCCCATCAGCTGACCTGTGACAGTTATCCCTTCCTTGTGGCTTCCTGTGTCAGGTTAAGGATTTTGGAATAATTTCTTTATTCTGTTCACCGAGATCTATCAGACAGGAAGCTGCAGGACTATTCCTTTTATGAGGGTAGGATAAGTTCTTTAAAAAGAATAATAAAGCTTTTATAGTGGACTTTTTAAAATCCTGATGCAAATGATATCTTTCTCTTGAGGGGAATTTGACTATATCTGTCAACATTCAGTTGCGTTTTCCCTTCAGAGTTTACTTTGAATCTCTCCCAAAGGTAGGCGGGCAACAACATGAATGGACATGGGGCTATTTGTCGTGTAATAGGAAATGCCCAGAAACAGCTCAAGTTTCAATTGGTAGAGGATCAGTGAGTAAACGAGTCCGTCTACGCAATGGTGGACTCTGCAGCTCTGAAAAGGAATGAGGAGCAGCTCTTAATTCTGTTGTTTATAATTGCATGGACTAATGCAGTAGCTGTTAGACACAGAGAGCTGTTTAAATTTATAGTAATTCAAATTATGCAAGATTTAAAATTCTGTTTCTTAGTTGCAGTAGCTACATTTCAAATCCTCAGTCGCGTCAGTGGCTAGTGGCTGCCGTATTGGGCAATGCAGATATGGAACATCTCCATCTCATGTGGACAGCACGAGTCGGCAACAGTGTGTCTAGTATGTGACTTTTTATCCAAAGGGAGGGGGAGATGAACACGTGTGTGTGCGTGACATATTTATATCAAAATAGTTAAGATTTTTATCATGATGAGGGGGAAGGGGACAAGGATGAAAGTTAGGCTTCTCTGAACATATCTTATTTTGTAGATTAGATAAGTTGAAATGATCACCACCCCCTCCTACCCCCCAAACCTCCCTCTCCTTTAAGAGCTTAGGCCCCTGTGTGCTTCAGGCTGGAGAGATGGAGAAACTCATTCTCAATCTAGGCCAGCAAATTGGCCAGCCACCCCTCTCTGCCCCCACCCTGGCCTCTGCCTTCAGGGAGCCCCTGCACCCCACTCCTCAGACACTCAGGTAGCACCTTAATCTGATGCTTATGTTGTTAATTTTATAACAACCTCATTACATCAAGGGAAACAACACACATATGCAATTTTAGGTTTTACTGTGGAAATTTGTATTTTATTATTATTATTTTTCACATGGGCAGGCACCGGGAATCGAACCCGGGTCCTCTGGCATGGCAGGTGAATATTATTGCCTGCTGAGCCACCGTGGCCCGCCCAAAATTTGTATTTTTGTCTATAAACCCTGAAGATGATTTAGCTATCAAAAAATAGTTATTAAAAGATTTTTAATGATATCCTAAGGAGAGAGTTTTGTTCTGTTAAAAATATAAGAAATGGGCAGAGAATATATCTTCTGCTTGTTTTTAGTCAGATGGTCTCCAGACGAGCAGGCAAGAAGACCAGGGAATTGAAGGAAACCGAGCCTGGCTGCTGTGTGGTCAGCCTGGGGAATTCAGCAGATCAGGCTATTCTTGATTGCTGAGCAGGTTGACACATTTTTGAATGTGTGCAAACCTTTGGTAGAATGCCAAGCATGTTGCACACCTGTCCTTGCTTTATGACTACATGTGGGAAGGGAGGGAAACTGAGGCCAGTGGGAAGGGGTGATTGACACAAGCTTCCTGCTTCACACAGGAATGAGGACCATAATGATTGACTTAGTGGCCTCTTTGAGGCTGCACATGTGTCTGGTCAGAGCTCAGACCCACCCAGACTATTGAGTGTGCATGAATCACAGACTTTTTCAGAGCTGGAAAGAGCCTTGTTTTTTTGCAGATGAGGACACTGAGGCTCATCCGGAATGACTTGCCCAGGAATAGTGGCAGCGTTGGAGCAAAGAATAGTAGCTGCCCTTTGAGGACTTTCTGTGTCCCAGGAACTGCCATGTGTTTGCGTGGATTATCTCACTGACCAAATCACCAGACACTCTTGAGGGAGGTAGTAGTATTTGCACGTTAGCCAGCAGAACTTCAGTAGCTTGCTGGAGGTTACGTGGTGCTTGCAAGTACAGGGGGCAGGACTCACATTCAGGTCTAATTGTACGGCCTGTTCACTTAACTTCTGTGCTCCCCGGGGGTTCCTGGTTTAATCCTGTTCTAAATTGGTCGTACTGCCAGCAGAGAAGGTACCTGGTACCCTGAAAGTCCCAGTTTTCCTTAATGTCTGTCTCTAAGTTATTTCATGTTTTAACTAATCGAACCTCTGAGGTGAATTTGACTGTATGTACTTTATGAAATATTCTGTTGATCTTTTCAGTATTTATTGCAAGTTCTTAATCACATGTTTGTGTTTGTTTGGACAATAGATGTGTTTGGAACAATATTTATTCTGCACTTTTCTTATGGATGGCTCTGGGGTCCCACAGGCTTGGGTTGAAATTCCAGCCCCTGTATTTGCTTAGGTGTGTTACCTTGGACAAGTTGTCTATTGTCTCCATGTTTATTTTCCTCATCTGTAAATTGAGGGTAACAGTTAATAGGGTTTTGGATCTCTAGATGTCTCTTTAGAGCACGTGCATAAGCAGCCCAATAAATAGTTCAGTTCTATGTGAGAAGTAGCAGAAACAGGGTCCGTGACCATCTCAAAGGCTGAGATGCCAGTGGTCTCTACTCCCTAGCTCTGTGTGGACCACCAAGTACCTGGGTTCAAATCAGCAACAGCTAGTTGGGGTGACAGAAGGGATAAGCTTGGGTTTCCATCACCTGAGATGACGAGGTGGGACACGACAGGAGCTGTAGCTGCAGCTATGGCTGGAGAGGTACGGCAGCGGGGTGGGTGCTGGGCGGTAGGCCAGCCAGCCAGGCTTCCGCCCGCCTGGACGTTTTCCTCCTTAGGTATCATGCTTCGGATGATTTGCACTGAGTTGCACGTGGGCACTGACCGTGGAATAGACTCTCAGAGGTGCCCCCTTGCCTAACTTTCTCGCCCTGAAAGAGTAGGGGCTGGGAGAGGGCAGTGCCCTCGATAGCGGGGCGGGCACCTGCTGGTCATGGGGTGCCCACCTTCCTGTGGCCCTCCTCCATCCATGCCCATGACCTGCCTCTGGCGTGGGAGCAGTGGCTGGCCTCCACTCCATCTTCTGAGTCTGAGTGGTCTAGGGCCCGGCAGTCCATAGCATGGCGGTAAACACCCGGGAGGCGGGCGCAACCTTGGGCAACCAGGCCCTGGGCTGGTTGATGGATGGGTCTCAGCTGGGTGAAGAAGGCATCCCCTTCAGAGATCTGAGAGCCTCGGGTCTAGCTCAGGCAGCCAGGGCTTGCTTGCCTGGGGGCTGGAGGGGCTGTGCTGGGGTCTGGAAGAAAGAAGACCTTCCTACTCCTTGCTCCTTGCAGGGTGAGTACACAAGTCAGTTAAGATTCCTGCTTTAGTGGGAGAGGAGGAGCCGGTGGGTACTGAGGGAGTCAGGAGAAGAAAAAACCTCTATCAACTAATACCCTGTGGGTGTTAGTGACCAGCCTTCAAATCCAAATTGTTCTCAACCCACACAGGAAAGGTTGAGGCTTTAAAACAAAACAATGAAACTAATAGCAAAGCAGTTTCTTACTCACTATACAACAAAGGTGCTGTTTGTTCCATTCTCTTGTTAAGTGCTGAATCAAAACTGAGTTTGGCAGGCGCCTTGCTGTGTGCTCCCGGCTCTGTCCCCGCCTCAGCCTGGCTCTCACCCCGCGACCGGCAGGGACCCGCTGTGCCACCTGGATCTGGCCGGGGATTTCTTGGCCCTGGCTCCTCAGGCCACGCGGCTTATGGTGGTGGCTCACGCTGAGTGGATGAGCAGGTGATGGGAAATCAGAGGGGCAAGCTGGGGGGTGCTTTCTCTCGTGCGCTCTAGTCTCATTTTTACACCTGGGTGTCCAAAAACGCCTTTGTGAAGGTTTTGCTGCCACTTCAAAATCAGCTTTGAAGCTTGTGTCTCTCAGGATCGTTCCGCTGTGTTTCCGGTTTCTGGGGGCCTGAGTCCCCCTCTCCTGCCCCCTCTTTATTCTCCCAAACCACGTCGCCCATTGCTTGGCCTCTCCCGGGGACCCTTCCCCGCCCTCCCCCTACTGCCTCTTACCTGGCCTGTCATGAAAGCCACTTCCCTAAATTTCTTTTGTTGTCTGAATTCCTGCTACTCAGTTAAGTTTGCTGAAGTTTATTAACCTAAAAAAGATCTGAGTGCCTTCCAAGCTGCAGGTACTTAGGTACGCGGTCCTGTGTTGGAGGAGGTGGGACCAGGTTTCTGGTCTATACCGCCTTCTCTTCCAGCATGGGTTCTTTTCTGTACTGTGGGATTCATCACTCTGAACTCATTACTCTTCTTACCTGTCTACCCGCCGCCCACCCCCCTCCATTGCCTGTTTAAGGTTAATTCCTTAGTTGGCATCCAGGCCCTTCTGTGATCTTGTTTCATTCATCTGTCGTTCCCGGGTATGTCCTGTCACTCTGCATTCCAGCCAAGCTGGTACATACCTATCATTTCCTACTCCTTCCTCTGTCATCACATGCCAGACCTCCTTCCCCTTCACTTCCCCTGTGTCCTCGTGTTCAAATCTTGTCCTTAATTTTGATTCAGCTCAAATGCCATCTTCTCCAGGAAGCCTTCTCTGCTCTTATCTGGTGAACATTTGAGCGCCTGTAGTGAGTTCACCACTGCACGAGAAATGCTGCTGCTCCTGCCACCCCATCCCCCCAACAAAATTTTCCCCCGATTTAATTGCCTTTTATAGTATTTATCATCTTGCTTCCTACATTCCGTGTCCTCTCTTTGAGGATGTCATATCTATGTCAAACTCTTTATTACATTCTCTATCACTGTACCTTAGCACGCTGTTCAGCCCACAGTAGACTCTGAAGAGGTGCTGGCAGGATAATTGAATACCTAATTTATGCCTTGCCCTCAGCCAAGTCCTTTCCATGTCACGTTTAATCCTCACACAGCCCTTGGATGTATGTAGATGCTTTTGTTATCCATATCTTCCAAAGTCAGAAACTGAAGCTCAGAGAGATTAAGCAGCTTGCCCAGGGTCACACAGCTAGTAAATGGCAGAGCCGCGATTTGTGCCCAGGCTTTCTGCCTTTTAACCACTAGGTTATGTGACTGAATGAATGGGGGCTTTAAAAATAAGATGTACACGAACCCAGCATTGGAGAATCGTGGGAAATGGCGGAGTAGGAAGCTCCAGGAAGTAGGAATCTCCAGGAATTGGTCCCTTCACTAGATCAACTGTTCAGCATCAAGAACTATGTGACTAACTATTTTGAAACCCCGGAATACAGTAAAGCACTATACAGCATCCAGGGAAGGGCAGGAGGAAGAGACTGGTAAATTACAGTAAATACCACTAAATTGTGCTCTCCGCAGAGGCGGTTACCAGCACCCATCCCCGACTTTTTTTTTTTTTTTTTTTTTTTAACATGGGCGGGCACCGGGAATCAAACCCGGGTCCTCTGGCATGGCAGGCAAGCATTCTTGCCTGCTGAGCCACCGTGACCTGCCCCATCCCCGACTTTTGCAGTAGGCATCATTGGGCTCTGGTCCATGGCGTAGCTTGCTGGTGCTAAAGAGGGACATAAAGTCCACTTCCTCCAAGATCCGCAGAGGACTGGGGCAGGCTGATTGCTGATCACTGCTTTTGATGAGCTGTTTCGGATTCCTGGGGGTCCAGCTCTGAGGTGGTCATTTTCCCAACTGTAGAAAGGTGGCCGAAGGGACTTAAAGATGCTGCACTTGATCCTTGGCTGTGCAGAGGCCAAGTCAAGAAGGCACAGCTTTGGGGAACCATGGAAGAACTCCTGGTGTCCTTCCTTATCCTTCCCTCAACCCTCCCAAGGGCAGTTTTGAGCCAACAAGGAGCTCCCTTTGTGGGTCTGTGGCCTTGCTGCCAACTTGGAAAACACTATGGCATGTCCCCACCTCCAAGAATTTTCCCTCTAGGCAAAAGCAGTTGAGCTGGGGGTGGGGTTGGGGGGAGCAGTTAAGCAGTTGAGGCAGGTGGCCTGGGGCATAACCCTCCCTGTTTTAATACCCAACAGTGGCACACCTGGGAGAGGGAGACAGAAAGGTCTGTTTCCTGAGTAGCAGAGGGGGCATTTAAATTCCTGTAAAGAGTAGACCTTCTAAGGCCCCCCAGCAAGCACCACCCCAGAAAAAGACACAGGCTGAGAAAAGACGGGGAGGGCTGTGCACTTTGCATTTGTCTTGGGCAGACTTTCCTGGTTGGAGGGCTTAATGCTTGACTGAAAGCACCAGACGATGATGCATAGCCAGTTTGCAAAGATGGTGAAAGGTGTTGTTTGCTTAGATTTGCTTATTTTCATTAGCTCCTAACCCTCAAGAATAAATCCCAGAGTTAACATTTTATAATATTAAAATGTACAGGGTGCAACAAAAGGTTGCAAGACAAAGAAACAGGAAATGATGGCCCATCCAAAAAAAGAGGATAAAAATTCCAGAAAACATCAACAAAGGAGAACAAATTATGGACATACTGGACAAAGACTTTTTTAAATTAAAAAAATGTTAAATTGTGAAAAATAACATATATATAAAAGTAATAAATTTCAAAGTACACCATAACAATTGGTTATAGAACAGATTTCAGAGTTTGGTGTGGGTTACAGTTCCATAATTTTAGGTTTTTCCTTCTGGCTGCTCCGAAATACTAGAGGCTAAAAGAAATATCAATACAATGAATCAGCAGCCATACTCATTTTTTTAAAATCCTATCTTCTCTGTTATAACTCCACCTTCTCCTTTGAGCTTTCTCTCAATCTCTAGGGATATTTAGGCAATGCCTATTCTAACTTTTTCGTGTTGAAAAGGGCTGTCGATAATACGGGATGGGCGATGGAACTAGTTGATGTTCTGGAGAGGCTGGCTCCTCTTTCAGGATTTATCTGGCCTAGGAACCCATCTGGAGGTTCACGGTCTCCAGAAAGTAATCATAGTTCATGGAACCTTTGTTGAATCTCAAATAAAGCCCTGCATGTTTTCTAGGGTTGACAGGGATGGCTTTGATTGGAGTTTGGCAAACAATGATGAATAGCAGTATCTTAGCTGAAGTTTGTATAAGAGTAGCCTCTCTACTCTTTTTGAAGTCTCTCAGCCACTGAGATTTTGTTACAATTCTTTACCCCCTTTTGGTCAGGAAGGCACTGTTGATCCCACGGTGCCAGTGCCAGGCTCATCCCTGGGAGTCATTTCCCATGTTATCAGGGAGTCTTTCACTCCTGCATGTCATGGATAAAGACTGTTAAAAAATGATCTTCGATATGCTCAAGGAGATGAAGGAAAATAAAGGGAAAGAACTAGAGGATACCAGGAAGTCAATGAATGAACAATTTGAGAATCTCAATAAAGAGATAGAGATTTTTAAAAAATATTTTTTATTAATTTTTAAATTAAAAAAATATGAAAACAAAGAAACACAAACATTCTTAACATATGATCATTCCATTCTACATATATAATCAGTAATTCACAATATCATCACATAGTTGCATATTCATCATCATGATCATTTCTTAGAACATTTGTATCAATTCAGAAAAAGAAATAAAAAGAAAACAATTTATACATACCATACCCCTTACCCCTCCCTTTCATTAATCACTAGCATTTCAAACTAACTTTATTTTAACATTTATTCCCCCTATTATTTATTTGTATTCCTTGTGTTTTACTTGTCTATTGATAAGGTAGATAAAAGGAGCATCAGACACAAGGTTTTCACAATCACACAGTCACATTGTGAAAGCTATATCATTATATAATCATCTTCAAGAAACATGGCTACTGGAACACAGCTCCACATTTTCAGGCATTTCCCTCCAGCCTCTCCATCACATCTTGACTAACAAGGTGATATCTATTTAATGCGTAAGTATAACCTCCCAGGATAACCCCTCGACCCTGTTTGGAATCTCTCAGCCACTGACACTTTATTTTGTCTCATTTCACTCTTCCCCCTTTTGGTTGAGAAGGTTTTCTCAATTCCTTGATGCTGAGTCTCAGCTCATTCTAGGATTTCTGTCCCACGTTGTCAGAAAGGTCCACACCCCTGGGAGTCATGTCCCACGTAGACAGGGGGAGGGTGGTGAGTTTGCTTGTTGTGTTGGCTGGAGAGAGAGGCCACATCTGAACAACAAAAGAGGTTCTTTTGGGGGTGACTCTTAGGCCTAATTTTAAGTAGGTTTGACCTATCCTTTGTGGGGTTAAGTTTCATATGAACAAACCCCAAGACTGGGGCTCAGCCTATAGCTTTGGTTGTCCACACTGCTTGTGAGAATATCAAGAATTCAACTTGGGGAGGTTGAATTTTCCCCCTTTCTCACCATTCCCTGAAGGGGACTTTGCAAATATTTTAAAATTCACTGTTCAAATCACTCTGGGATTTATCGGGGCATCTATTGGGGTATCACTCTGGACAAACCAACAAAATAAGAGATAGAGATTGTAAAAATGAACCAAACAGGAGTACTGGAGTTAAAGGCCACAATAACTGAATTGAAAAATTCCCAGGAGGGTTCAATACGAGATCAGAGCTGGCAGAGGAAAGAATTAGTGAAATCAAAGATAAGACAAATAGAAATGAGTCGGGAAGAGGAGCAGAAAGAAAAAGAATTATAAAATGTGGAAATTGCCTGAGACCTCTGGGACATCTCAAGTGTACCGATATATGCTTTATGGGAGCCCCAGAATGAGTGGAGAGGAAGGGGCAGAAAGATTATTCAAAGAAATAATGACAGAAAACTTCCCATACTTAACAAATGATGTGAATATACATATCTGAGAAGCCCATAGAATACCACACAGGATAAACTTGAAGAAAAATATACCCCATCACATACTGATCAAACTTTCAAATGCAGAGGACAAGGGGAGAGTACTGAAAGCTATAAGAGAAAAGCAATGTGTTAAGTTGAAGGGAGTGCTGATAAGATGGTGCCAACTTCTCATCAGAAACGTGGAGGCAAGAGGATAGTGGGTTGAAATGCTTGAAGTACTAGAAGAAAATGACTGCTAACCAAGAATTTTATATCCAGTGAGACTTTCTTTCAAAAATGAGGGAGAGATTAAGACATTCTCAGATAAACATAAGCTGAGGGAGTTCATCACCACTAGGCCTGCCCATAAGCAATGCTAAAGGGACTTCTTTAGGCTGAAAGGAAAGGACACTAGAAAGTGGTTAAAGACCTCTGGTAAATTTGGGGAATTATAAATGCCAGTACTGTTGTGCTGTATGTTTTGGTATGTTGACTCTTACTCCCCACAGGGGCTGAAATAGATGCACTAAAACTAATGATAATTCTATGATTTTGGACATACAATGTACAAAGATATAATTTATAACAAGTAAAAAAATGTGGGATGGACAGTATAGGAATATTGTATGTGGATGTTATTTAACTTAAATTGGTGCCAAATCAAATATGATTATTATATATTTAGGATTTTAAGTTTTCGCACCATGGTAACCACAAGAAATATTATCAGATAAAAGAGACTTTAACTCGAAAACAGTTACAAAGGACAAATATGGTCATTATATACTAATGAAAGGGTCAATCCAACAAGAAAATGTAACAATTATAAATATACATGCAACTGATAGCAGAGCACGAAAATACATTAAATAAATGCTGACAGATTTGAAGAGACAAATAGTTCTACATTAATGGCAGGGGGGCTTTTATACATTACGTTCAATAATTGATAGAATATCTAGACAAGATCAATAAGGAAATTCAAGACTTGAATGATACCCTTAACCACTTAGACCTAATAGACGTGTAGAAAACTTCACTCAACAACAACAGAAAACACACTGTTGAGTGCACGTGAGCCATTCTCCAGAATAGATGATGTGATAGGTCACAAAACAAGTCTGAAATTTAAAAATATTGAAATCATGCATTGTTTCTTCTCTGACACAATGGAAGGAATCTAGAAATCAGAAGGAGAATTGGGAAATTCACAAATATGTGGAACTTTAAGCAAGGTACTCTTAAACAAAAAGTGGATTAAAGAGGAAATCACAAGGGAAATTAGGAAATATCTTGAGGCAAATTAAAATGAAAATACAATATGCCAAAGCTTATGGGATGCAGCAAAGGCAATCCTGAGAGGGAACTTTATAACACTAAATGTTTACATTAAAAAAGAAGAAAGATTTCAAATCAGAGACCTACTTCAAAACTGATAAGAACTAGAAAAACAGTAGCAAACAACCCAAAGTAAGCAGAAGAAAGGAAATAACGAAGATTAGAGCAGATATAAATGAAATTTTAAAATTAAAAAAAAACAATAGAGAAAAATCAAAACCATAAGTTGGGTTGATCAATACTGATCTTTGAGAAGATCAATAAATTTGTGAAATTTTAGCTAGATTGACATAGGAAAATAAGAGGGTGCAGATAACTAAATTAGAAACAAAAAGGGGGACATTACTACCAATCCCACTGAAATAAAAAGAACTATAAGGGTGTTAAGAGGATACTATGAACAACTATATACTGACAAATTAGATAACCTAGATGAAATGGATACGTTTCTAGAAACAAACTGTCTACACTGACTCAAGAAAAAGTAGAAAACTTCAACAAATCAGAGATTGAATTGGTAATCAAAAACCTCCCACCAAAGAAAAGCCCAGTACTGGATAGCTTCCCAGGGGGGTTTTACTGAACATTCTAAAAAGAATTAACAACAATTCTGCTCAAATTCTTCCAAAAAATTGAAGAGGAGGGAACTCTCCCTAATTCATTCTATGAGACCAACACCCTCACAGCAAAGCCAGATAAAGATACTACAAGAAAAATAAATTATAGGCCAATATCTCTTATGAATATATTTGAAAATTCTCAATAAGATACTAACAAACCAAACCAAATAGCACATTAAAAGAATTTTATACGAGGATCAGGTGGGATTTTTCCCAGATAAACGTGGTTCAACATATATTAACAGAATGAAGGAGAAAATCTTATCATCTCAAGTGAATCAGAAAAGGAATTTGACAAATCCAGGACTCTTGATAATAACCCTTAGGAAACTGGGAATAGAACGAAACTTCCTCAATATCATTAAGGCATATATACAAAAACCCCATGGCTAACACTGTACTTAATGGTGAAAGACTGAAAGCTTTCCCTTCATGATCAGGAATAAGACAAGGATGTCCACTGTCACCACTGCTATTCAGCTTTGAACTGGAAGTTCAAACAAGACTGTTATACAAGAAAAAGAATTAAGAGGCATCCAAATTGGAAAGGGAGAAATAAAACTTAAGTATTTGCAGATGACATAATCCTATACACAGAAAATCCTTAAAAATCCACAAGAAAGCTCCTGGAGCTAATAGATGAATTTAACACAGTGGCAGGGTATAAGATTAACAACCCAAAAACCAGTGCTTTTTCTATACACTAGTAATGAAAAATCTGAAGAAGTCAGGGGAAAAAATCCATTTACAATAGCAATTAATAGAATAAAATATCTAGGAATAAATCTAACCAAGGATGTAATAGATTTACACACAGAAAACTATAAAACATTGATAAAAGAAACAAAGAAGACCTAAATAAATGGAAGGACAGTCTATGTTCATGAATTGGAAGACTAAATATTGTTAATATGTCAACTCTATCCAAAGTAATTTACTGATTCAATCATTTCCAATAAAAATTCCAACAACCTTCTTTGCAGAAATGGACAAGCTGATTGTTGTAGTATGCTAGCTGCTGGAATGTGATATACCAGAAGTGGAATGACTTTTTAAAAGGGGAATTTATGAAGTTGCTAGTTTATAGTTCTAAGGCCATGAAAATGTTCCAATTAAAGCAAGTCTATAAAAATGTCCAAATTAAGGCACCAACAAGAGTTTATCCTCACTCAAGAAAGGCCGATGAAGTTCAGGATTATTCTCTCAACTGGAAAGGCACATGGTGAACATTGTGATATGTACTAGCTTTTTCTCCAGACTTTTTGTTTCATGAAGCTCCCCTAGGGCCATATTTCTTCGTTTCCAAAGGTCTGGCTACATGGGTTCTCATGGTTCTTGGGGCTCTGCTGCTTCTGGTGCCTCTCTCCAAAATGTTTTCTCTTTTAAAGGATTCCAGTAAATTAATCAAGACCCACTTGGAATAGGTGGAGCCATATCTCCATCTAATCAAAAGTTAATACCCACAATTGGGTGTGCCACATCTCCATGGAGATGATCTAATCAAAGTTTTCAACCTACATTATTGAATCAAGATCAGGATCAAAGAAAAGGCTACTCCCACAAGATTGGATCAGGATTAAGACATGACTTTTCTAGGACACATAATTGTTTCAAACCAGCACACCAATCACAAATTTATATGGGAGCCTTTAGGGCTTCCAACAGCCGCCAGTTTTAAAACTTATTACAAAGCCATAGAAATCAAAACAGCATGGTACTGGCACAAGAACGGACATATAAATGAATAGAATTGAATTGAGAGCTCAGAAATCAATCCTTACATTTATGGCCAACTGATTTTTAAAAAAATATTATTGCAATATCTTTTGTTTTAATTTATTTATTAATTAGAAAAAAATTTAACAAAAACATTAACTTATGATCATTCCGTTCCACATATATAATCAATATTTCACAATGTCATCACATAGTTGCATATTCATCATTTCTTAGAACATTTGCATCAATTCAGAAAAAGAAATAAAACGAAAACAGAAAAAAAAAGATTATACATACCATACCCCTTACCCCTCGCTTTCATTGTATTGCAATATTTTCACACACCATATCATCC
Source organism: Tamandua tetradactyla (assembly GCF_023851605.1). NCBI lineage: Eukaryota > Metazoa > Chordata > Mammalia > Pilosa > Myrmecophagidae > Tamandua > Tamandua tetradactyla. The sequence goes on along the minus strand of NC_135327.1, from coordinate 13,059,703 downwards.
ATCCAAAATATACAATCAGTGGCTCACAATATCACATAGTTGTGTATTCATCACCATGATCATTTGTACAGTATTTGTATCACTCCAGAAAAAGAAATAAAAAGAAAAAAAAAAAAGACCCATACACCCTGTTTTGGTTTGCTAAAGCGACCGGAATGCAGGATAGCAGAAATGCAATGGCTTTTAGAAAGGGATTTTATTAAATTGCAGGTTTATAGTTCTAAGGCCATTAAAATGTCCAAATTAAGTCATCTGTTCTAGTTTGCTAGCTGCTGGAATGCACCAGAGATGGATTGGCTTTCAATAAAAGGGAATTTATTTAGTTAATGTATAGTTCTTCAGAGGAAAGGCAGCTGACTTTCAACTGAGGTTCTTTCTTACATGGGAAGGCACAGGGTGATCTCTGCTGGCCTTCTCTCCAGGCCTCTGGGTTCCAACACTTTCTCCCAGGGTGATTCCTTTCTGCATCTCCAAGGCCTGAGCTATGAGTGCTGAGATGAGGTATGCTGAGCTGCTTGGGCTGTGCTATGTTAAGCTTTCTCATTTAAGCACCAGCCAATTAAACATCATTTATTGCAGCAGGCATGCCTCTTAGCCAACTGCAGATGTAATCAGCAACAGAAGAGGTTCACGTACCATCGGCTCATGTCCATAGCAATAGAACTAGACCCCTTAACCTGGCCAAGTTGACACCTGAATCTAACTACCACAGCATCCAAAGAAAGATAACTTGATTTAAGAAAGGCTGTTGAGTCTGGAACATCTCTCAACGTGAAGTCACATGGTGACATCTGGTAGCTTTCTCTCCCAGCTTCTTTGAACTGCTTCCCTGGGAATATTTTCCTTCTGCATCTCCGAAGGTCTCTGGCTGCGTGGGCTCTCAAGCTTTTTCCAAAATGGTTCTCTCCTAAAGGACTCTAGTAAGCAACCCCACCTTGAATGGGTGGAGACACATTTCCATGGAGACCACCTAATCAACAGGTACCACCCATAATCGAGTGGGTCATATCTCCATGGAAGCAATCAAAAAGGTCCCTCCCAGCAATATTGAATGAAGATTAAAGAACATGGCTTTGGTGTGGTACACAACAGTTTCAAACCAGCACACACCCCAGATCCCTTACCCCTGCTTCTCATTGACCACTCGTATTGCAATCTGCCCAATTTTTTGACCCCTTATTCCACCCCCACCATTATTCATTTATTTATCCTTATTCTGTATTTATCTGTCTATACCCTGGATAAACAGCAACAGCCAAAAAGTTTTCACAATTACATGGTCAGAGTCACTATATAGTTATATAATCATCTTCAGGACTCAAGGCTCCTGGAAAACAGTTCAACGGTTTCAGGTATTTCTGTCTAGAGATTCCAATATACCCAAAATTTGAAAGGAATATCTATATAATGCATAAGAATAAGCTCTTGACTCCATTAGAAATCTCTTAGCCACTGAAATTTTATTTTGTCTCATTTCTCTCATCCCCCTCTTGGTCAAGAAGGCTTTTTCAGTCCCATGATGCCAGGTCCCAGCTCATCCACGGGAATTCTGTTCCCCATTGCCAGGGAGATTTACACTCCTGGGAGTTATGTCCCTTGTTGTGGGGGTGGGGGTAGCAGTGAGTTCACCTGCTGAGTTGGCTTAGAAAGAGGCCATATGTAAGGAATGAAAGGGGTTCTCTTGGGGTGACTTTTAGGCTTACTTATAAGTAGGTTTGGCTTCTTCATTGCGGGAATAAGTTTCATATGGGTGAGTCCCAAGATTGAGAGCTTGGTCTATTAAATTGGTTGTCCTGAGTGCTTGCAAGAATATCAGGAATTCCCCAGATGGGGAAGTTTAATATTTCCTCCTTTCTCCCCAGTCCCTTAAGGGGACTTGGCAAATACTTTTTTATTCTCTGTCCAAACTACTCTGGGATGTGTTTGGGCATTACACTAACCTGTACAAACCAACAAGGTCTCACACCCTATTCGAGATTACATGTAATTATGATGTTCAATAAACTGGCCATACAAGTTAAATTAGATAGTGTGCTACCCAAAATATAAATTTTGTACTAAATAAACATCTCTCCTTTTAGTCTCACACAGAAGTTGAAATTTCAAAATATAGACCATGTCATCCTTTACCCTGTATTCTGATCTACCTTTAGTCCTCTCCAGATCAGCTTCGTTCCTATCTCTAGTTGAAGTCTGATCATTTTTTCAATTTTTTTAACAGTTGCTTTATGGGGCATGCTGACTTTCATAGCTCAGACTCTTGAGTCTCAGGTGTCACACAAATACCCAAAGTTCCAGGGAATGACAGAGTTATACACAAATAGCTCAGCATCTCAGAATTTAGAAATAACAGTTACAGCTCTGGAATATATGTGACTGCTGTGCCCCGACCAGCACGGCTCAGTGTTGGGACTGAAGGGAGGCGACAGGGAATTGAGAAAGAAACACAGGAGATAAAGATATAGTTAAAGCTGGGACTCAGAGCTTGGGTGGATACTCAAAGACCCCAAGAGGTTCAGCATGTTTATTTTATAGGGCTGGGAGGTAAAGAAAGTAAAAAATGTGACTAAAGAATGTGGGAGGAGGAAGCACGAGCTGAACCATCTGCTTCCTTGTGACCGGATGAGTCAAAGAGTTAGGCATGTTTTCCAAGACCTCCTGCCCCAAACTCAAACAGCTTTGCAACACTTTGGTCTTTTCAGGACATCAGGTGCCTTTTCCCACAGAGACAGCTTTGCTATATCTGTGCAGTGAGCATGTGACCTGTCTCATTCGCGCCTGATATTGCTGTAAGAACTTACAATCTAGGACTCTTTACAATAGGCCCCAACCTGATTACCCAGGCTCTTGTCTTCTCCAAGTTTGTATATTATTGTTAGTCCATATTAGTGAGGTGTGATAATTGTCTTTTTGTTTCTGACATTTCATTTAATATACTATTCTCAAGGTTCATTCACCTAGTTGCATGCCTCACAGTTTTCCTTCTTGCAACTACTCAGTAGTCCCTTATATGTATACACCACAGTTCCGCCTTCCATTCCACAGTTGTTGTACCCGGAGGCCAACTCTCTCCACTGCACATTACCAACACTGCTGTATGGCCAATTAATTTTTGACAAGGGGGCAAAGACCACTCAACTGGGAAAGAACAGTCTCTTTAACAAGTGGTGCTGGGAAAACTGGATCTCCATTTGCAAGAGAATGAAGGTGGACCTCTACCTTACACCATATACAAAAATCAACTCAAAATAAGTCAAAGACCTGAATATAAGACCAGAACTATATTCTAGGAGAAGAAAAATATAGGGGAGAAATATATATAAATATAGGGAAGCAACTATGTTTAGTACCTTATGTTAAGCAATGGTTTCTTAGACTTTATACCCAAAGCATAAGCAACAAAAGAAAAATAGATAAATGACACCATCAAATTTTTAAATGTTTGTGCATTGAAAGGACTTTATCATGAAAGTAAAAGGACACCCTACACGGTGGGAGAAAATGTTTGGAAACTTCATATCTGATAAGGGTTTATTATCCAGAATCTACAAAGAAATTCTTCAGCTTAACAAAATGACAAACAGCCCAATTTAAAATTAGACAAAAGACTTGAATAGACACTCCTCCAAGGAAGATACAAAAATGCCCAAAAAGAAAATGAAAAGGTGCTCAACATCATTAGCCCTTAGGAAGAGCAACTCGAAACTACAATGAGATACCATTACTCACCCACTAGGATGGCTACTGTTAAAAATATGGAAAGTTACAAGTGTTGAAAAGGATGTGGAGAAATAGGAACAATCATCACTTGTTGGTGGCAATGTAAAATGGTGCAGCCATTGTGGAAGACAATTTAGTGGTTCCTCAGAATGTGAAGTATAAAATTACCATATGACCTGGCAATCACACTTCTAGGTATATACCCAAGAGAATTGAAAGCAGGGACTCTTTTTGCGTACCAATGTTCATAGCTTTATTCACAATTGCCAAAAGATGGGAACAACCCAAATGTCCATCGGTTGATGAATGGATAAGCAAAATGTGGCATATATACACAGTGGCATATTATTCAACTCCAAAAATGAGTGATGTTCTCATACATACATTTGACGACATGGATGAACATCGAAGGTACCATGTAGAGTGACATGCGCCAGACATCAAAGGACAAATATTGTGCAATCTCACTGATATGAAATAATTCAAATAAGAAGACTCATAGAGTCAGAGAATAGAATATAGGTTATCAGGGAATGGGGTGGGTGTAGGAAATATGGAGTTAAGGCCTATTTTGTAGAGTTTCTATTTGGAACAATGAAAGTTTTAATAATGGTTCGAGGTGATAGCACAACATTGTGAATATAATTAACAGCACTGAGTCAATATTTCAATGTGGTTAAAGGAGGAAATTTAGCTTGTATATATGTTACTAGAATAAAAATTTAAAATAAAATCCATGGAACTGTACAATACTAGCAGTGAACCCTGAGTTAAACCATGAGCTATAGTTAATTGTACCAGTATAAAAATGTTTTCATCCAACACCAATGCAGGATCCTAACAACAGGGTGGTATATGGGAATCCTATATATTATGCATGAATTTTCTGTAAATGTACAATTTCTCTAATTAAAAACAAAACAACAGAAAACACTGGAGGTTATAAAACTCCTGAAGATGCCACTAATTTAGGAAAAACATTAGAATTACTCTGTCCAATGGATTTCAGCCATCCCCTTCACAAGAATAGCACCCAGCTAGGGCAGCATCCAGATGAGAAAGGGAGGAGAAGGCAGCCAGAGAGGTAGATGAATCTTCCCAGACTCATAGCAACGACTTCTCGGGAGCTGGCGTTTCAAGGCCCTTCTTTGTAATAGATGAGACTCTTGAGTCTTGGAGATAGATGGCAAGATTGCCTGTCTATACCTAAATTTCTTCTTTATCCCCCAACTAATTAAGGGGTCATGACTGTCAGTCAGTGTTCTGAGTCACCAGGGACCACAGGGCTGAACCATTCCCGCGCAGGGCCTCTGCTCCAGAAGAAGAGGTAACACTAAGAAACCTCAGTGTTCTGAGAAGGAGTTAGTCAAGTCCTGAGACACAAGTTTTTACTGTTGAAGTTGGGAGGAGGCAGACAACCCTTCCGGCTACCGACCGCAGAACTCCCGGACCTTGTCTGCAGGGAGTGGTTTCTTTAGTTAACAGCCCCGATTTCTGACTTGATTTGTAAGGACTTGTTGCTAAGCCTGGATGTTTGGCCTCCTCATAACCCTGCCAGGAGTTAGCTGAGGGCCATGATTTTAAACCTAGGAAGGTTTAAAGATTGGAGGCTTTGTGGCTGGACAGCCTCTCTAGCAAGGAAAGGTGGGAGCTGATGGCTGTCTCCCTGCACTGACCTGGTAAAGTGGATAAATGAACAGATGCTTAAGCGACCTTTTCTACCTTGCACTTTATTTCACCTAGTCATTTAGTTCTTATGTATTACAGACCTACTCTGCAGCAAAGGAAATGGACATTTGAAACAGCTACAACTTGCCCAAGCATCCATGGCTAAGAGCTCTTACCTGCAGTCTAATGCTGAATATGGAGAGTCAGGAGGCATGACCTAAGGCATGCTGTTGGAGAGAAGAAAGAACTGGTCTGAGCTTTAGGGCAGAATCCCTAGGCAATATTTCTGTGCTCCTGCTCCTGGCTCACTGTAGACAAAGAGCAGCGAGACCACCCTTTATAGAGCTGAGGCTGGTGCTGTAAGAGCTGTGTGGTTAATCCTGCAGAGCTACAGGCAGACGAGGCGAGGGGGCTGTGCCAGCCTGGATCCTTTCAAGCTCAGAGTTGGTGGGTAGGTGGGCTGGCCCTTTCTAATCATAATCGGACTCAGAGACTATGGATCAAAATCAGAGACTTGGAGAACATCCCAACCAAAAGGGGCCCCAAAGAGAATCTGAGGCTTATTTACTTGATTTAAGGCTGTAGGAAGCAGAAGCCTGGGAAAGAAGGTGGCCTGGCTCAGATGGCACAGCGTTAGCCACAGAACCTACACAGCTAGCTGATCTGAACCAAGCCTTCAGCGAAGGAAGAGAAGGTGAATGAAATGGGCTCACAGGACAGTAAGGCGGGAGATTCTCTATTTTTGAGAAATTTGCCAGGGTGGAGAAGGAGAGTGGCTAGAGGACTGTTGGAAGGGCCAAGTGGATCAAGTGGAGATTTATGGGATGTGGTGGAGATGGAAAAGAGGCCATGGTAGGGGAAACAAGAAGGAAGGAAGGATGCTTGTAGGATGTGGATCCTTTTCTACTCTTACAGGACAGTAGGTGGTGTTTTTATGTACTTACAGCTTCTTTTCCTTCTGCCTCCCCCTGTAGGTGATTGCAGTGGTAATGGATGTTTTCACAGACATTGACATCTTCAGAGACCTGCAGGAAATATGCAGGAAACAGAGGGTTGCTGTGTATATCCTTCTGGACCAGGCTCTGCTCGCTCAGTTTTTGGATATGTGCATGAATCTGAAAGTTCAGCCTGAACAGGAAAAGGTTTGTGCTACAGTGTTTTCGTTTCACCACAATCAGCACACATTATTGAACATCTGTGGTCTAGAAGGCACTGGGTGATGGTATCCCCAGTTAAAGGGGAGGGAGCTGAGGCATTGGGCAAAAAAAAAAAAAAATTTCCACAGTAAAAAACGACAGAGTCTGGATTCAAAACCTTGGCCTCTCCCCAGTACCATGCTGCTTCCTAAGAAAGAGCACCAACCGGCTTTACGGATGTGCCTGGAGGCTGCCTTGGAAGCCGCTTTTTTTGACGGTAGCTCCAAAGAGGCTCCAGTCTTAATCATAGCAGCCTCCAGTTAGTGAGCTACTACCCTGCCCCCAGCGCTGCACGGGGCTTTTGATGCATGTTTTGTTACTTAATCCTCGCAGCCACCCTATCGGGCAAGTGGCATTGTCACTGTTTTTCAGATCAGGAAATGGGACACAGAAAGCCAAAGTGTCTACACTTGGAAAGCAATGGGACCAGGTCTGTGTGCCTCCAGCTCCCACATCATAATCATTGTCACATGCTGCTTCTCATTTCTCATTGGTGTCATACCCTTTTAACAAGCATATAACCAAATTAACCAGTTTAACTTGTGAGCTTCAGAACTTCATTCACTCATCATGTATTATAAACCACTACTATGAGCCAGGCACTGTCCTAGGCACTGGAGATAAAGCAGTAAGCAAAAGGAACAGAGAATTGGGGCTGTGATAGTACAGGGTACTGCTCGGGGGATGCAGATTAACCTCCTTGTTATTACCAAGCAGTTTGGTTCACAAAATTTAGGCTCTTTAACTTTGTCTTCCTCCACAGTGTTCTTTTTGGATGTTTCCTCTAGTGAGAAAACTGAAGATTGGGTTTAATTTAGGTAATTACTAACCTGCTACTATTGCCGCAGAGCAAATTCATGATGGAGCTAGGATTGTAGCTCAGAGACAGAACTAAACGAGCTAGCATGTGACCCCACACTCAAATAAAAACAAAAATGAAATCATCTGGACTCAAGTCAGGCCTGAGAAAGCATCATCATCTAACCAAATGTCAGCCTGCGATTGCACTCATACAGAGCTAGGTGGAGAAGCAGGCTGTCGTGCTCAATTTCAGGGCACTCTTTCTATAATTAAGGCTGGTGTGTTAGTGGCAGAAAAATCACAGAATACTTCTGGCCACCACCTCAATCAAAGAGACTGGCTCTGATTCATCTACTGGGCAGAAGCCCGGGGGTGTTGCCTGACTTGGTTACCACCCTGGATGGCTGCCTTCGCCGCCGTCCACGTCCTGTGGGCCAGGCAGAAAGCAGGTCTGCGCCTCTGGCCTCACGGATTTTTTTTTCATTGTGAAAGCTATGTCATTATTCAATCATCCTCAAGAAACATGGCTAATGGAACACTGCTCTACATTTTCAGGCAGTTCCCTCCAACCTCTCCATTACATCTTGACTAACAAGGTGATATCTCGTTAATGCGTAAGAATAACCTCCAGGATAACCTCTTGACTCTGTTTGGAATCTCTCAGCCATTGACACTTTGTCTCATTTCACTCTTCCCGCTTTTGGTCGAGAAGGTCTTCTCAATCCTTGATGCTGAGTTTCAGCTCATTCTAGGGTTTTTCTCAATCCCTTGATGCTGAGTCTCAGCGCATTCTAGGATTTCTGTCCCACGTTGCCAGGAAGGTCCACACCCCTGGGAGTCATGTCCCACGTAGACAGGGGGAGGGTGGTGAGATTGCTTGTTGTGTTGGCTGGAGAGAGATGGCCTCACGGATTTTTAAGTTGTCATTCTTTCTTGGGGAAACAGTGTTTTTTCTTCCCCAGATGCTTCTCTCACCAATTGTGCTGGTGCATCAAATGCCACCCCCCCCCCCCATGCCCTGGCTCTGTGGCTGCTTGTCCAGTCTGCAAGGGACTCAGTGGCATGCTCGTACCAGACACTCGAGAGTGCTTTGGCCACAGTCACCAAGGCCTGCACGATATTCTGTTATGTGCCCAAAGGAAAGACACAAAACTGCGCCTAAATCTGCCTGTAGTGCTTGTTATTATATGTTGATCTTTCAGGACTCATTGCCTTCTCCAGAAAGCCCTTTCATCCTCCCTGTATGGCTCTATGAAATTTCCTGGTTAATTTTTTTTTTTTTAACTTTAATTTTGAAATAATTTAAAATTTATAAAGAGGTATCAAAAATAATAAGGAATCTCATATATTCTTTGCCCAAATTCTCCAAATGGTAACATCTTACAAACCTCAGTACAGATACCAAAATCAAGAAAATTAACTTAGATGTAAAATAGTTATCTAATCTACATGCCTTATAAATTTCACCAGTTCCATTTTTCTGGTCTAGGGTCCAATCCTGGACTGTACCTTGTGTTTGTGGTCAGGTCTCTAGTTTTCTTTAGGCTGGAATTGTGCCTCCATCTTTCTTTGTCTTTTAGGGTCTTGACCTTTTTGAAGAATGCTAGCTAGTTTTCTGTAGAATTTAAGTTTGTCTGGTATTACACAGTTTAGTAAGAATTCCACAGAAGCGATACTATGTTTTGTCATGGTTTCTTTGTTTGTTTTCTATTTTTTTTGCTTTTAACATTATTTTAATATAATGGTAGCTTTGCAGGCAGTAGCAAAGATAGTACAGAGAGGTTATTACCTCTCACCCAGTCTCCCCCTATGGTTCCTTCCTATGTAGCATATAGTATACTATCAAACCAGGGCATTGGCATTGGTGCAATGTGTGTGCAGAGCTCTGTGCCATTGTGTCACATGTGTAGGTTCCTGTAACCAACACTGCTATCAAGATGTTGAACTTTTCCCTCACCATCGAGATCACCCATTATCACCACGTCCACCTCTCTCCACTGCCTCCTCTCCCCACCATCCTTAACCCCTAGCAGCCAATAATTCATTCTCCATCCCCATAGTTTTGTCATTTAAACAATGTTATATAAATCAAACATGCAGTATGTGACCTTTTGAGATTGGCTTTTTTCCCCCAGTCTGCACAGTGTCCATGAGATCCAGCCAGGTTGTTGGCTGTATCGACAGTAAGTTTCGTTTTATTGCTGGTAAGTACTCTGCGGTACTGAGATGCCTCAGCGTCATGTCCACCCGATACAGGACATCTGGTTAGGCCCCAGGTTTGTGTTGTTACAAATGAAGCTACTCTAAACATTTGTGTAAAGGTTTTCGTGGGACATAGATTTTCATTTTTCTGGCTGATGTTATATGTCTTGCTGTACTTTTTTTAATAGTCCAATTACTTTTCTGTCACCCAGTCCTTGAAGACGAGAAACATGTCCTATATTATTGGTTCAGGGCTTGGCACATAGATGGGGCTCTTTATGCTTGTGGAACGAATGAGAGAATCAAACAAAAAATCTTAACGTTTAATGTGAATGTCTAAGATTTCTAAAGCTATGGGTTTGCTCCAAAGAGTGCAGATTATCTTAGTAATTTGCATGTCATTGTATGTGTGTTTACATGTATCATTTTAAATGGATAATTATACCTACACATTAATTATGTAGTCTCAGTGTAGTATCACTGTCCCATTTCAGCAAATACGTCTTGTAGGAGATGTGACATTGCTGACAAAGCTGCAGGTGATGTGAGCAGTTCTGCCTCCAGAACCCTGTGTTTAAAGAAAGCTTAGCCTCTGTCCCTATCCCCCATGCCTGCTAGGGTGAAGGTGAGCCAGCAGTCATCAGTAAAGCCACTAGGTCCAGGAGGAGAACTATCAGCTTAGCTTCTTTAAGCCTTTGTTTAAGTGTAATTTATCACTAGTATGTTTCCTGTGGTGATTTTTGTCCCCTGCCTTTTGTTTCAAAATCATTTCTTGGCTTCTCTTGTCTGGTATCCCAAAATGGTGGATCTTCTTTGAGAACACATGTACACATTTTCAAAAATAAATGGAAGAAAAAGACATGAGAAGACGGACCAGATGTAAAAGTAGCACCACGGGGAGCAAATGGCCTTGAGTTGTGAGAAGCATCTGGCTAGTTCACCATGTGTGTTGTTACTGAGTGGGTGACCCTAAGCCACTCAGCTGCTGATATGTTTGTCTGTTTGGGATTGTACCTAAGTCCTCTTGTCTCAATCATTTACTCACTAGTCAGTGTCTTTAGATTAATTTCTTTATCTGCCATCCCTCTACCAACAGCTGATGACAGTTCGGACTATTACAGGAAATATCTACTACACAAGATCAGGAACTAAAATTGTTGGGAAGGTTCATGAAAAATTCACACTGATTGATGGCATTCGAGTGGCAACAGGCTCTTACAGGTAAGTTTCTAACCCATCCTTTGCTTATTAATCTATATTAAGATAGCTTCTTTTCTCCTCTCAGTGAAGCCCTTATGTCTGAGTATTCCTTCATGTGTGTTTGTGTGTGGGAGCTGATCAATCAAAATCAAAACATCCTTCTTGAGGAGATAGTCAGGGATAGGGGCCACTTCCCCTCTGCTGTGGTCCACAAAACTAAAGTGTAGAGATTGAAACTTGCCTTGAGACCAGAGAGCAGATCCAGAATCAATGTAATATCAAAAAAAGACAAGTGGGGCGGGCCACAGTGACTAAGCAGGCAAGAATGCTTGCCTGCCATGCCAGAGGACCCGGGTTCGATTCCCGGTGCCTGCCCATGTTAAAAAAAAGACAAGTGCATTTAAATCAAAGCAAGTCTAAGCTGCTCCTGCCTACATCTTGGCTACCGCCTCCTCTAGAGCTGGGTTCAGGTTCCCCTTAGGGAATGAGAGGCTGGTTTGGGGGATACAGATTATAAGGCAGAAAATATCGCCTTCCATATGGGGAAGATCAGGGAAAGATCTTCCCCTGGTCATGTTTTAACAGCCATGTTGAAGGAAGAGCAGAAGCTGTCACCTTTACACTTAAATCCTGCACCTTGCTTCAAGCCTTGTAATTTAGTACTTAAGTCTAGAAGACACTGATCCGTGTTCCTGACCTCCCCTTTGTGGTGTCACCTTGGCAATGGCATCTTAAGGTAGTGTGCAGGGAAGGGGAACAGAGGGTGGAGATAATGCCTGGTTAACATGAATCTTTAATCTTCAGGAGTTCAGATGTGCCCTTTTTACTTACGTGGCTTCAATGAGTGTGTTTTGCCACTTCTACATTGGATTGTCTGATGGTATGCATGAGGTGTGTCTGCAGAGTTTTAAAAAACCCACATTTTTGAAGAAACACATCCCTGAGAGGCAGTAATGGCCTTGGGTAAAGGTGGGCATGCAAAAACTGCGAAAGATGAAGTACTAACAAGAAATTCATGATGCCTTTCTTTTCAAACAATTATCAACATTGCTCAGAACAAAATTTACACTGTTTCTTGTGACTTCCTTTCTGAAGAAGCTTACAAATACAGGAGACAACTAGATTTTGACCCAATGTATGATTTATCTCTATTAATCAAACTTAGCTCTGAACAGTTTTGGTGGTTCTAAAATATCACAATACAATGGCTGCCCTCTATGAATGAAGATATGCTACCATTGACGGAGCTGATGCTGATAGCTTCCATTTGCTGAGGCTCTTTTATCATCCAGGTACTGAATAGGTACCTTTTTTTTTTTTTTTTAAACTTTATCTCATTGACGGTTTTCAAAAGAATGTTCCCTCTCAGGCTTTGAAGGCATAATTTTCAAAGCAGAATTTACATTAGCCAGGATTCTTGGTTACAAGAAACCAAGATGATACTATGTTTTATGATCTCATTAAAAAAGCCCTACTCCTGGTTCAGATTTCTGTATCAGTGGGGCGACGGCATGCTAATGTAAGCCACTTTGTGCAAAATTAAATCTGTCAGTTCACACACCTTTGAAGTCTAGAAAGGCACAGTTAGTTTTCAGTTCAGCTTGACCTGGGGGCCACACATTTATCAGAGCCTTGACTCCTGGTTCTCGATTTGAAGTCAAAGATCCAGGCTTCTATGGCCTTTAGTAGCTATCTCCAAAAGTAAGAGAGTCTTTCTCAACATTGGGTATCAATTTCTGAAAAATTACTTGATACTAGTGGGACTACCCTGGGTGAATGCCCCACATCTGAGATGGTAGGGCACTCTGGCCGGCCTGGGACATATGTCCACTTCTGAGTGGTTAGAAAAGGCATGTCAGTGGAAGGGTAGGGTTGGGCAGGGCTTACCAGAGGAAGGAACGGGAAGCTGGACAGACAGGTTCATGGCCACTTATCAATTCTAAACGTGTTTTGAGCAATAATATCACCATTAGAATAACAATATCGTCTCCTTTTGTGAAAATGGCAGCACGAAATGTAACAAGGAGTGCTACACTAGCAATTCATAAGAAGTGGGGCCTTCTCTAGTGGTTTCCTCACCCTAAGATGAGGGTGCTACATTAAATATTATAGAATCCTCTTTCTGGGTTTTTAAAATTCTGAGGCTGAGGATGTACACGTTTTAGTGTGTTGGTTGAACAAGTTGTCCTTTTTGCTTATATGTTAACACACATATGTTATATACACATGTTAAGGCTAGTTGAATTCACACTAAATGGTAGGTATTACGTCACCAAAGTTGTGGCTCTTATTTAGCAGGGTATCTGGGCTTTGTTATTCAGATTGATAATAAATAAATTAAAATTGATTATCCTTATCAGCTTTTTTGTGTTTTTTTATCCTTAAGTTTTACATGGACGGATGGCAAATTAAATAGCAGTAACTTGGTAATTCTGTCTGGCCAAGTGGTTGAACACTTTGATTTGGAGTTCCGAATCCTGTATGCACAATCAAAGCCCATCAGCTCCAAACTTCTGTCCAACTTCCGGATCAGTGGCAAGTTTGACCATCTAATTGACCGAAAACCACCACCCAGGGAACTCACCTTGGGCAAGCTGTTGAGGATGCGGCTGGACAGGCTCTCGAGTACTCCTAAGAAGGCTGACCTGGAGTTAGAGGAAGAAACCGAGGGTGAGGCAGAGACCAAGCACGATGACTCCGAGACCTCCACAGTCAGTGAGGCAGACTGCGTGTGTCATCATGATGATGAGCTAGAGGGTCCAAAGGCGATTGATGTCGCCACTCAAACAGGGCCAGGGGATGAGATGCTGCCCGCGAGTGTCAGTGAAGTGGGAACACAAACCACCCTTTCCACAGCATGCACTGCGACCCAAACTGCAGTTGCCACCAGTGTAGCAAGCTCTCAAACTGTGATTTGGTCCAAGTCGGCCACCACCCAGACTGACGTGGATGAGAATATTCTCTTTCCTCAGGGGACCCAGTCTAAAGAGGGGTCACCAGCATCAAAAATGTCTTTATCGAGTTCTTCCAGTGTGAAGTCCTCCTCTTCTTTGTCTTCCCAAGGCTCTGTGGCCAGCTCCATCAGCTCCCAGACTTCCATCCGAGCCACCGACTTCCTCAGCCCTGGGTATCCCAAGTGCCTGGGCACCCCCCACTTAGATCTGTGCTTAAGAGACTCCTTTAGAAACTTGAATAAAGAGAGGCAGCTTCACCTTGTTGGTATCAGGTCCCGGCTCAACCACATGCTGGCCATGCTCTCAAGGAGAACACTCTTTGCTGAAAACTACCAGGGCTTTAATTCTGGAAATTTTCCCAGAGCATCAGTTAATTTGCTCTCTGTTAGAAATATAGCACTTCACCCTTCCTATCAGTGATTGCGCAGTGTTCACAGACTACTGATTTTGGCCTGGCTTGCAGTAAACAATATCAAAAGCTTTCTTTTACAAATGTCCCTAATTGCTTCTTTTCAACTCTATAAAGTCATCCTGGCTTTCTTTGAATTCTATAAAAATGGCACATTATTTTTGTTATTTATACATAACGAAAAGAAGACTGTTTTCTTTTTTTTATGTATAAACCAGGTGTTGGTTTTATTGTTTAATCACTACGGGTGCAGTTTTTTTGCACAATTTTAACATTGATATCTCATAAAGAGAATGTTTAGGTGTTATAAGGTTAATTTAGATGAGACAAAATAAGTTTTGCATTTTTCTTGATCTGTGCTCTTCTGTTTTAGAGGTTTGAATCACCAGTCTTATGATCAAAATCCTGTTTAGAAAAACAGAATTCTGTTTCTTAATTGTTTGTGTCTTTAGAAGATTTGTGTTCTTAACACTAAATAAATACTTGTATAAACAACTTTTGTTTGGTGATTGCTTGAGGATTTGTTTTGATCTCTGGCAACTTTCTCTTTAACAATAGGAGTATATCACAAATAACTCCATGTAAAAGTATTTATGCAACTTTTCATGGTGTTGGGGTAGGGAAGACGTAGATGATTCACATTGTAGGAGAGAAACTACCCATTTAGAAGAGAGGAGACATAAAGCCGGTGCTGGGGGCACATCTTCCTTAGCAACATGAATATTGATGTTACTGTCACTATAGTTTGAGTGAGGAAACTTGCCAGAAATAGGAGGCCTTTACATGTACTCTCAGTTTTATTTTTTTCAAAGTAAAAGGCTGAGCTGTTTAGATGAGGACTATGGATCTCCACTTCTCTGCCACTGGAGGCCTTGGAGTCTGTTCCTGAATTCAGCCCTGGTGTTAACTGTTGTGGCCCCATGGGTCCCATTTCATCAGAGGGGTGTATTGACAATGATTTAGCAATCTAATATTCTGGAATAGGGGCAAAAGAGGACACTGGCAATTATCCCAGATTCCTAGTCCTGTGGTAGGCAATGTAAGTGGTTCCTACACCCTGCTAATCAGGATTGGTATGGCTGTGGAATCCTGTTTTTGTCTAGTTCTAATTTGTGTGGATAGACAAAAGGAAGAGAATTAAGTGATGGTTTCCTCCTCCTGAACTGGCCAGAGCAAAAGAGATATATAATAGGCCAGGGTGTTGTCCTCACGTAGGATGCTGAAGCACCTTGATTGTGATCACTCTTGCAGTTTTCCAAATGTATACCAGACTGTCTTCTCAGGGCCTGCTTGCTCACTGGGTTCGTGCCATCATCTGGCTGTGAAGCAGACGTAAGGAGGCTAGTAGCTGTAAACAATTCTGGCCTAAGCCATTTTACTAAACATTTAGAGTCATTTTACAGATTTACAGCACTTAATGTGCCTTCTTTGATCCTCACAATAAGATAATGGGGAGCTATCTAGGTTGGAGAGCTGTTAGTCCCAATTTCCAGATGAGGAAACTGAGGCTTATATTAAGCAGCATATTTAAGGTCACATGGCTGGTAAATAGGAGCACAAGGAATTAAGGACGGATTTTTAGATTCTAAGTTCAGTCCTCTGTTGTAGGACTCTTTCTCTGCCTGGAGTATGAGGCGTGAGTGGGTACCTTGAGAAATGGCAGTTAATGCAGTAGTGAATGGAAAACATAAGAGCTTACCTCATTAACACACACAGGTTAAAGCCCTAAACTTCTGTGATAAAGTATTGTAATTCATTTTGAAATTTTAACTCAATGTGATCTATATAACTTAATAAGCATATTTTTCAAAAGGTTCTATATTCAGTTTGAGAACTACTGAATCAAATAGATTTAATCAGTGTTCTTTACTGCAGAATTGCTCAGACCTTTGAATGAGGTACTGAACACAGTGAATTCCTCAGATCACAACAGGTCTATAGCCTATCACAAGTTAACCTAACCACAGGGTCCTGTGTTTGTAGAGGAGGACTTGAAATCATTATTCTCTGAAAGCATTGCCAGCAATTAGAATTAAGAGCTAGAGGTATATGGAATCCTAAGAAAATGGCTCAGTCTCCTAGAGTCAGCAAAGCTTTTCTGGCACTTGAGTCTGAAAATCACTATAGGGCAGAAATTTCAAAATGAAATCTGAGGACCACCTGCATCAGAGGCAGCTGGGATTGGTTTCCACACCCAGGGGAGGGGAGGATGGGTGTGGCAAATTATATGGTTCAAAAGTATTTGCCCCTTGGGCAAAATTATATTTCCCTATCAGATCTCAGACTTGACCACGTGACTTGCTTTCACCAGTAAAATGTGAGAAGTGATGTGGGTCATTTGTGAACAAGAGATTCAAGAGCCAGTGTGTGGTTCCTCCTGTGTTTTTTTTTTGCATGGGTAGGCACTGGGAATCGAACCCGGGTCTCTGGCATGGCAGGCAAGAATTCTGCCACTGAGCTACCATCACACTGCCCTCTTTTTGTTTTACCTGGCAATGTTTCAGATATCTGGCTTCTCCTGCAGCCTGACTCTCAGGTTGAAAATTTCATGGAGCAGCGGCGCAGCTAGATTTGTAACATGAGCAAGAAATGAAACTTGTAAGACACTGAGATTCCAGAGTCATTTGTTACCACAGCATAACCTAGCCTATTTTGACTGATACAGTGGGGAAGTCTAGGGGTAATAGTGGTAGAGAGTTTTCTGACAGTGTGTCTTGATCCAGAGCTAAAACCTAGAGCCTGATAGAATGAATGAAAATGTCCTTTAAACCACGCACTATAAATATAATTTACTGGCCTTCTCGTAAAAGTTGGGTGGCATATAATTCTTTTGTATTCTCTGGCAAAGGCACAGATGGCAAAATAAAAATAGACCCATATGTGATCTATTAATTTATTTTTAATTTTTTAACTTTTTTCTTGTGGAAAATGTCAAAATATACCAAAGAAGAGAGTAGTATAATGTTCCCCCACGTACCTATTACCCACTTAGAACAGTTATCAACTCTCGGTCAATTGTGTTTCATCTGTACCCCTACCACCAGATTATTTTGAACAAAATCCCACATGATAAAAACATTTCAATTGTAAATATTTCAGTATAAATCTAGACAGAACCTCACTTTATAAAACAATCATATCATCTCACCCAGCCTTGATAAAATTTCTCATTATCATCAAATAAATTATCAATGTTCAAATTCAATTGTCTCAAGTTTTTTCTTCCTGATGGTTTGTTTGAATTAGTGATACATACACTTTAAAGATTCACTCAATCAAACTGCAGAATTGACATTTTCTTGTAAAACTTAAGGAATCTGAAGATGGCTACCCCACCACTGGAGGCCTTTGGGCTGAGGTGTATCTTTTACTTGGGTACTTAAAGTAACTTACAAGGAAAACTAAAGTACAAGGTAATGTAAATTAATGGTTTCATGAAAGAAAGCCGAGGATGGGGGATATAAAATGGAGTCAGGAATGAGGCCAAAAGAGCATGCCATAATGACTTAACACTTTGGGTAGACTACGCATTTAGCTTTACACTTTTCATTAGCCAAAACAGAAAGATGAAACTGATCAGATACACCATTCACAATATTCATAAGATGAAAATTAATCCCGGCATAAGAAGAGCAATTATGTTTGGCATTAAGGTTGGGTAAGAGTTTCTCACAGGGATCCTTATAAAAATGAGATTGTGAAGCATTCTGATTATATCCTGATAATAAATGCAATGACAGGTATTCTGGAGGAATGCCCAGACACTGAACTCCATGGGGGGAGTTGTCAAAGCTATAAATGAGTTCAATGTATTTAGTTGTATTCTGTGGGCATGCAGTACATACCTTATGTTGACTATATTCAGATAAGTATTGTCATGCTGGATTTCACTGGGCCACACACCTAGAACTATGTCCCAATTTGCCTGGCACAGTACCAGTTTATGCCAGTTATCCCCACATCCCATCTGGTTAATGCCTCTTTCGTTCTCATACATATTCCAGTTTGAATGGTAAAGCATGTAGTTATCCAATCTAGAAAGCACCTCATAGACCTAAGGAAGCCTTTCTCAGCTCCATTTCAGATTTGCAGGTTGCAAAGGCCAACATGATAAAGGCTTCTTTGGTTGCAGGACATCTTTTTGAACAGTTCTCCCATACCTCTGTACCTACATTCTTAAAGATAAGTAAATGCCTGTGCTAATAATGTGGGTAGCTTGAACATTTGTGTGCAAGCCAAGAAAACAGAT
The DNA here is from genome assembly GCF_023851605.1 of Tamandua tetradactyla. Taxonomy (NCBI): domain Eukaryota; kingdom Metazoa; phylum Chordata; class Mammalia; order Pilosa; family Myrmecophagidae; genus Tamandua; species Tamandua tetradactyla. The sequence goes on along the minus strand of NC_135327.1, from coordinate 13,041,304 downwards.
TTACATGTATTAAAGTCGTAGAATGCTGCATTTTATCCTGTCAGTGGAAAACCCCAGCACAGTGCAATTCTGTAAAAGTGATTCTGCAAAGTACCACCTTATTTCAGTCCAGGGGATAGCTCTCTCGTCTAGTTTGATGGGCAGAGGCAAGATTTTTCTTAGGAAGCAAACAGTTCTATCACACGAATACATGGAGGGTTGTAATGGAGATGTTATTTTTGGTGCATGCATGCATTCATTCATTCATTCATTCAACTTTCTGAAAACGTCACATGATTTCTCTCTGAGGAGCCTTTGTGGCCTCAGCTCTCGAGTCCACGTGATTCTGATAAAGCTGACTCCATCCCTGATTCTGGGGGTCGAGCATGTGACATATGACATGCCTAACCCAATTAGTGTATCATATTCTCTGACCTTGGTGATTGATTCAGGGATGGTTGCATGGCCAGTCAGAGTTTTCTTTGCTAGGGGAAAGGTTTGATTTCCCTAGGGGAAGAGGTTTGATGTTTGAGAGGATATGATGGCTAGCGCTGACAGGGCCCTCTTGCTTCCATGTGACAGTGAAGGCAGTCGGCAGAACAATATGGTCAGAAAGGAATCCTGATTTTATCTCATGTATCCCGATGCAGCTGTGCCTCAAGTCAGAGCTATTCCTAGCCTTTGTTTGTATTTAATGCAACTTTATTGAGACATATATTCACATACCATATAATCATCCAAACTGTACAATGAGGGGTTCACAGTATCATCATATAGCTGTGCATTTGTCATAACAACTGATTATTGAAATTTCCATTACTCCAAAAAAATAAAGAATATAAGTAAAAATAAAAGTGAAAAACAATACCCAAAACATCCCATACTTCCTCTGCCCCCTATTATTTATTTATTTTTCTTTCTTACTCATCTGTCCATACACTGGTTAAAGGGAGTGTCAGTCAGAAGATTTGTACAATCACACATTCATACCTCAAAAGCTCTGTAGTTATTCAATCCTCTTCAAAAATCAATGCTATTGGATTACAGCTCCACAGTTTCAGGTGTTTCCCTTTAGCTACTCCAATACACTAGAAATGGAAAAGGGTTATCTATATGCCACGTACGAATACCCTTCAGAATGACCTCTCAACTCAGTTTGATATCTCTCAGCCACTGAAGCTTTCATTTCTCTTCCTCCCCTTGGTCAAGAAGGCTTTCTCAGCCAACCATTCCAGGGCCAGGTTCCTCCCCTGGAGTCCTGCCCATGTGGCCAGGGAGATTTATAGCCCATGTAGTGGGGGAGGGCAGTGAGTTCACCTGCCGAGTTGGCTTCGAGAGAGAAGCCACATCTTAGCAACAAAAGAGGTTCTTTGGGGTACTTTTAGTCAAAATCCTAAGTAGGCTTAGCTTCTCCTTGACATCCTCCTGGCCTTTTTAGTTTATGTAAAACTTAAGTAAGTTTGGGTTGGGCTTTCTCTCACTTATAAACAGAATAGGCTTAACTGATATAAAGCTGAAATCCTCTAAGTCCTGTGCCTGCTAAAACATGGTCAAGATGGCTAGTCTGGAAATATTCCAAAGCAGAAAGTACCAATTACCCACCACAGGCACAGAAAAACTGTAACATACCCATGAAACATTATGTTGAAGAACACTGTATTTCAGCTATCATTTAGAAGTTGCAAAATATACCTCAGTGTTCTTACAAAAATCATCACACTTTTGTGGAAGTTTGGCAATGAACTAAATAAATTCTGGATACCATTATCCAGAACTTGAAATGTTATTTCAAGAAATAACGGTTTTAATTTTAGAATGGTTATTTTAGGGCATTCTTTCTGAAAACAGGAATTTGGGAAGAGCAAGTCTATTCTCAGTTGTGACAATAAAATCATGACATCAGTATCTAGGCTTAATTACTTGTTTTCTTGAATAAAAGTCTTTGTAAGCAAAAGACAGTTGGGCTTCCAAACTTTCTGAGACAAATGAACTAATTGGAACTAGGAGAATTTAGCTCTAATGGTTTTAAATGGCCTAAGTGTTTGAAAAAAACACTGGACTGGGAATCAGAAAAGTCTAAATTTTGCTTCAGCTCTGCATCTAAATTATCTCATCAATTCTGACCAAGTCATTTTAACCTCATGGGCCTAAATTTTCTTCTCCATAAAATGAGGAACTTAGACTAGATGTTGACTAAGGTCTCCTCCAGCTTTAAGAGCATGATCCAATAATTTGGGTATGGCCAATCTACTATCTCTTTGTAAATAGCAAGATTTCTTTATATAAGTCACAAGTAATTTATAAAATATAGATGTAACAAAAAATGGCATTTATTTCATTTTTCCTTGTTCTCATGTATAAACCTTGTTTTCTATGCATGGACCTTCAGTGAAGATAAAATAAAAATAAAACAAGGAAGGACTGAAGTCATAAAAAACTAAAACTAAATATAAAGCATCGCGTTCACGTATACAGCATCCAATAAACACTGTTATTGGGCTATGAATATGAATGTCACATAGTCCTTGTCCTCAAGAAACTCCCATGACAATAGTGGAGGCAGACAATAGTTCAACTAAACAACTATATTCACAAAGTGGAGCATGTAGGATCTGAATCTATTAAGGGGGAATGCTTAACTCTCTCAGTGAATTTAGAGAAGTCTTAGGAGCTAGCCCTTTAAAAATGAGGATGGAAGGAGAATGCTAGGCAGAGTGATGTTGATTGAACCCTATTTTCTTTATTTCATTTCCCTCCTTGGAAAGAACACAAAGGAGGTACTTGGGAAATGAATGTATACATGCAATTCTTTTTTTTATTTTTCTGGTGAATTTGCTTGAGTTAAGGTAACAAAAGAGCTAACACTGTCTGAGTGCTTGTCATGTCCTGCATTGTTAGGTACTTTACATGCTATCTCATTTAATACAGCCTTTTTATATCACACTTTGTAACTAAGATTAAATGACAGGAGCTAGGAAATGGCAGAGCTACGTTTCAAAGTCTTGTTATGTGACCCAAAGCCCTAGCTCCTTCCATAACCATACCAATTCCCTCAAAGAAGGCAGCATTTTCTTCATAGCTCTAAATATATAGACACTGAAGCTACTCTCTCATATTCCTTTCAATTAGTTTCCTACCTATAAAATGCTTCTTCCACTTGAGCTCATTAGCTCTTCAGATTACTGGACTCTTTCCCAAGATTTTTGATCATAAGAGTTATCTGCAGAACATCTGTATTTTAACAGGTTCTGATGCCTTGTCTTTGGAAATTCTGATTCACGATTGGGTTAGGGCCTGGAATCTGTATCTTTCTTTCTTTCTCTCTCTTTTTTTTTTGAATCTGTATTTTTAGCAAACATTTGATTCCTATATCAGTCATACTGGAGGCAACACTGGGTTAAGGCCCTAGCCTCCTAACCAATCCATTCGTTTCTAGTTTCTTCTTCCAACCTATTATTTTTTTTTTTTCACAGCAGAGCTCTACAGTTCAAAACATAATCTTAAAATTCAAGGTCTTCAGAATCAGGGGTCAAACTACTTTTCTAATTTACTTCCTACTGTTCCTTTTCACACTCCCAGATAAACTGAACTGTTTATAGTTCTCTTTACAGTCTGGGAATCCTCTCACCCATGCTTTTACGCCACTTCTCCAAAAGGCTTTGTTTAATGACTATCTTTGTAGAAAGCCTCTCCAGGTTTCCCCAGCTGGAAACCAACTCATCAACTCTGGAGACTCCAAACACCTATTATCTGTACTTTTTTGCACTTCTTGTCTGGGACTATGGTAAAATTTGAGTTAGATTGCAACCTGCTTATCCACCAAAAGCTTTGTTTGCATATAAGATGCCTAAATATGAATATTTATCTCTAATGTTGAAAGGGAGGGGTGGTCTAGGTGATTCAAGGATTTAGAGTTGGAAGGGACTTCAAAGATGATATAATCTAATTCTCTCCAAGATTCTAATTTTTAGCCCCTGTGTTTTCCCTAGTTACAAAAAGAAGGCGTATTCACTGTAGGAATCTGGAAAGTCACTCCATTCTTAGTTCTTGGATTCTTCTGCTGACCAGTGCTTTGCTTTCTACTTGAGCCTTTCCAGAAATGCAGCCCTCATTACCACTCCCCGGACAGTCTTTTCCACCTTTGGGCTGTTCCGATTTACACTCTGTTTTATGTTCAACTGAAATCTGTCCTCTTCACGTGTAAGATTGGGATTAGCACCTGCCCTGCCCCAGAGTGGCCAGTTAATCACGGATCCTGGTGAAGTGTGCTGCCCTCATCTGAGCACAGGTAAATGGCGTGGTCTCTCTGGCCTGCTTTGAATACAGACGGCACCAACCTTACGGTCCCTGACGACTATCATATCTTTCACATTTTATTTACGGAGATAGTAACCGCTACAACTTAATGAGCACTTATTCATTTACTCCTCATCCTATCTCCCCTTCGGCCCTAAGTAATAACCACTGTTAACCTCCAAAAGACTTAGAAGGGGCGTGCAAAGTTGGGATAGTTGTAACTCAGAATTTCGTCGTTATTCCGGGAAGCACCACCTGGGCGCTCACTCGTTTGCAAGGTGCCAACATTCTCGTGCCAGCGACCCTTTCCCAAAGTTCCTCCTTCCGCAGGCAGATGTGCGCCGCGCGCTCCCAGGAAGGCCATTCACAACCTGAAACCACCACGGTAAAGCGGAACGCCGCAGGATGCTCTCCTTTCCCAATATGGCGGGGCGGGGTCACGTGGGTCTGGAGGCGGGGCCGTAACGCCTGCCGGGACGGCCGTAGGTCACGTGGGAGGAAGGCCGTGGCCGGGGGCGTGGCAGCGCCGACACCCTCATTCTGTAAAGTGGTCAGAGATTAAAGTCGCGTGTGGCTGGAACCGGCTTTCGCTACAGTCCCAAAGTCACGTGACTCAGGGGTGGCGGGGCCACGGGGGCGTGGCCTAACAGGCCAGATTCGCGAAGGCTGAGGCTCCCTGCGGGCCACGCCCCCTGCCCTCCGGGGTTCCCGCGTGCCAGAGGGGTGGAGCGTGCCCGTGACCTTTCACCTCAGCATGGCTGCGCCCGTGGGACCGGTGAAGTTCTGGCGACCTGGTAAGGCCCCTGGCGGAACACTGGGCAGGTGCGGCATCCTGGCTCTGGTTCTGGCCCCGTGGCCGGCGCCTTGAAACTCGCGGACGTGCTCGCAGGTCTGACGTGGGTGGATTGGGTACCGTCGCCTTTCTGCTGGTGGATTTTTCCCTGCCGCTTAGGCGGCTCAGTGGCCCCTAGGGATTCGGGGATGTGGGAGTCCACCCCTAGCCTGGGTTGAAACTGTGTGACCTTGTTTGAGTCTCTCAGCTTCCCGGGGCCTCGTGTTCTTCATTACTGATGTGTTCTGCCATTCCCCTTGAGAATCGCAAACACTTGTTTGTCCTAAAGCTCCACAGAGCTCTCTTATTGCCCTGGGCCCACGTTGGGACTGGACAGGACAGCGCTAGCTGCGCAGGGCTTAGGAGTTCAAGCGTTGGAATCAGGCTGCCTGGGTTGGAGTTTTCCATTCTGTCTTATAGTAGCACAGTGACCTTGAGCAAGTCATTTAACCCCTCTGAGCCTGTAAAATGAGCAGAACAATAGCTACCTTGTGAGCTGAGTAACGGGCATAAAAGGTTGTCTGGCATAAAGTAAGTGCTTATAAAAAGGAAAAGTCTCTTATTTTGTTTTAGAGTAGTTCTTATTCCACCCCAAGTGTCTGTCAGAAAGTGAGGCTCTCTTTGTCATATTGACTGCTCTCCTGCAGTTTAGTACGAATCTCAGTCACAATGTACTTTGCCTGTTTTGTTTTTGCGTTTGTTCATGAAGAAGATTTTTATTGAACAGATATCTACCAGACCCAGCTAGATGCATTACTTCTTCCCTTCCATCAGTTTCTTGGGGTGGAAAATAAAGTTTTTTAGCAGTTACCAGCTTATTTATTCCCACTACTACTCCTTTGCATAACTTGATGTACAAAGTTTATTGCCCCCAAAATGAAATGAGACACAGACCTGGCACTGTGGGATCAACAATTACATCCTGACCAAAAAGAGGGGAAAGAACTGTAATTAATAAAGTATCAGTGGCAGAGAGAGTTCAAATAGAGTCTAGAGGCTACTCTGGAGGTTGCTCTTACGCAGGCCTCAGGTAGATATTGCTACCTATCATAGCCTGCCAACCCCCAACCAGGACCATTCCAGCCAATCCTAAAGAACACCTAGGGTAATATATAAGATTTCCACGGGGGTTTCAGGCACTAGAGTAACTTTCTAGAAACCTACAACCTCCAGATGGGTTCCTGGTCCAGATAAATCCTGAAACCTAGCCCAACCTCTCCAGAACATCAGATAGTTCCATCTCTCTATCCCATATTAGTGACAGACGCTTCCAACATCGAAAGTTTAGAATTGCCATAGCCCAAACAACCCCAAAGAGAGGTATGGAAAGATCAAAGGTGATGGTGGCCTTATACATAGAAGATAGAATTTAACAAATGAATATGAATGCTGAATCATTAAATTGATATCTTTTTTAGTCTCCAGTATTTTAGAGCAGCTAGAAGTAAAAATCTAAAATTGTGAAATTGTAACCCATGTCAAAGTCTGAAATATGCTCTACAACTAATTGTGGTGCTGTGCTTTGAAATTTATAGCTTTTTTGTATATATGTTATTGTTCACAAAAAAAAAGGAAAAAAAAAGTCAATTGTGATGATAAAGTATTTAAGCCCTCTAGCCTCCTATATTCTGGAGCAGCTAGAAGGAAAAATATGAGAGGACCATATGGTAGCCCATGACATATTCTGGGATCTATCCTGTAACCACTTTTTGAAGAGTGCTTTGAAAACTATTGCTTTTTTATTTCTTTGCTTTGTGTATATGCAAATAAATACTAAAATACGATTAAAAAATGAAATGTAACAGAGAGGTGATATAAGGAAATTTTTGAAGGGTATTTTATAGTGGTTCCCTGAAATTCTGACCATGTGTATATGTGATGTGGGAGATAATTGAGTTTCTTTTTTAAAATCCATAGTTTGTCACTTAAGGATAGTTTTATGATTGAGCATTTCAAGGCATAAGCAATTATCCACCCTGAGTTTTATTTGCAGCCCAAACTAAGATTCCATTAAATATTGAGACGCCCTGTATTTATTCAAAACTGTGATAATAGGACAAAGTGTCAGATATAATAAAGGTCTGAATGAATTTTTAAAAATCAGACCAGGGTATTATTTTGGTAAAAGAAAATGGAATTACCCTAAGGGTTCTAATCCATTCATTAGTTTATTTGTTGATGATACACTTATTGAACGTCTGTGGTCAGGAGTGACTCTGCTCTCAAAATGCTTACTTTTTTTTTTTTTCTCACTTTCAATTGCAATATGAAGTTGGGTGTGCTTTAAAAGATATTGTAAAGTGAGACAAAATAAGGTGGTGGCAAAGAAGACAGGCTCTAGCTTCAGACTTTTGTGTCTGCCACTGCCTACCACTTACTAACTCTGTGACCTTGGCAGAGTCACTTAAGTGCTCAGAGCCTCAGTTATCCCATTTTCAAATTGGGCATAATACTTACCTTAAGGATTGTTGTGAAGATTAAATAAGAATAATACATATGAGCCCTAGCATTAGGTATGTGATAGCTAATAAATTGTGTGGAAACATAGAAAATTGAGGGAAAGATTAGCTATTAAAATTGTACAGAAGAAGTAGGAAAGACTGAATGGGTAAGAAATATTTCATAAAGGTGATGATATTTTTGAGCTGAACATTAAAGCATGCACAAGGTTTTGTTAGATGAAAAGGTTGAGGAAAGGGGCTCTATGCAAAGTGTGCAGCACGAACGAAGGCACGGTGCCCTAAAACCAAAATAATTGAGTAGTCTGATGATATTAAGTGGTAGGATATAATTTATAATTTGGCAGGAGGTGAAGCTAGAAAGGTAGGTAGGGGTCCACTTGTGAAAGGTCTTCATGGTCATTTAAGGAATTTAGTCTTTACTGCTTTTAAGCAGACAAATGACTTGATCAAGTTTATTTTAGAAAGACAACTCTGGCAACGGTATATAAATAGATGGGGGAAGAAATTAGAGAAAAGGACACCCTTAAGAGAGAATACTACTAAAATCAAGATGTGATATTGAAAGCCTCAGTTCTGGCCTGGTAGCTGAGAGGGGGAGAGACATTTTGGAGGTAGCTGTGTGGGAAGGTGAAGTCAGGAATGACTCAGATTTCTGGTTTGGGTGACAGTCATGGTAAGTGGTTCTCAAATTTGCTGTATAATCGAATCACCTGACCAGATGTTAAAAATTCTTTCACCTAGTTGCTCTCCATGCCAATTAAATTGCATTAAATTGCAGTGTGAAGGCTGGGAACTAGATATTTTTGTTGTTGTTATTGAGGTGGAATTCATATAAAATCACCCATTTTACAGTGTGCATTTTAGTGGCATTCAGTACATTCACAGTGTGCAACCATCACCTATGTCAGATTCCAAAGCATTTTCATCACCCTAAAAGGAAACTCCTTTAAGCACTCATTTTCTGTTGGCTTCCCCTAAGCCCTTGGCAACTATGAATCTGCTTTCTGTCTCTATGGAGACATCAGTACTTTTTAAAGATCTCAAGGTAATTACAACGTGCATCAAAATTTGGGAGTCACTGAGCTAGTACACTGTGATGTCATTAACTGACTTGGAGTAGTTTTAGTACACACTTCATGAACCCTTGCTTTGTGCTAGTCACTTTCATTTATATCTTATTAAATTGTCACAGTATCCCTGTGATGGAGACATTACCCTCATTTTATGGGTGAAAAAACTGAAGTTCAAAATATGAAACAGGATATGAGTTAGCCAGGGAGGTGGTTGAGATTGGATACAGTGCTAGACATTGGAATCATGAGCATAATTCTATAGGTCAGGATAGTCAAACAGGCGCTTTTTTTAAATTTTTATTTTTAAATTAAATAAAATTTAATTTAATTTTTTAAAATCTGACACACATACATTTCATACATGGGGTACAATCATTGACTCACAATATCATCACATAGTTTTGTATTCATCACCATGATCATTTTTAGAACATTTGCATCACTCCAGAAAAAGAAATAAGAAAAAAGAAAAAACTCATACACACCATATCCCTTACTCCTCCCTCTCACTGACCACTACTTTTTCCATCTATCCAATTTATTTTACCCTATTTCCCCCTACTATTTATTTATTTTTTAATTCATTTTTTTTTTTTTTTTTTTTTTACTCATCTGTCCATACCCTGGATAACAGGGGCATCAGATGTAAGGTTTTCATAATTACACAGTCACAGTGTAAAAGTTATATATATTTTTTGTATGCTGTATGGCAGGGGTCACATTTCATTTTTTTTCATGTGAGTATCCACTTACTACAGCACCATTTGCTGAATTTTTGTTCGTTTGATTTTTCATTTGTCTAATCGTTTGTTTGGGAAATGCACGGACCAGAAATTAAGCTGGGTCTCCTGCATGGCAGGTGAGCATTCTACTACTGAACCACCCTTGCACCTCCTGTAAAGTTATATCTTTATACACTTGTCCTCAGGGATCAAGGTTAGGGTGCATGGGAGGTTCAGTGGTAGAATGCTCGCCTACCATGCAGGAGACGAGGGTTCATTTTCTGGACCATGCACCCCCCCCAAAAAAAAACTATCAAGGTTACTGGAACACAGCTCTACAGCTTCAAGTACTTAATCCCCAGCAACTCCAAAACACCATAAACATCTATATAATGCATAAGAATAGCCTCCAGGATAACTTTCAACTCTGCTTGAAATCTCTCAGCCACTGAAACTTTATTTTGTCTCATCTCTGTCTTCCCCATTTTGGTTAGGAAGGCTTTCTCAATCCCTTGATGCTGGGTCCCGGTTCATCCTGGGAGTTCTCTACCACAATGCCAGGTAGATTTATACCCCTGGGAGTCATGTCCCACATAGGGGGGAGGGCAGTGAGTCCACCTGCCCGAGTTGGTTTAGAGAGAGAGGGCTACAGGTACTTTTAACATAATCTAAAGGAGTATAGCTTCTGAATGTGGTGGGGACTGTGGCAAACTAGAGTGCATGTACTGGCTAGATATCCGCAGTGTAGATATACAGTGGAGCATTCTATATGCCATCTAAAGCAGGAAGCTGCTTCGTTTTCGTCATGTGGACTTAGTGTTGCAAGATTTTTCTTTAAGAAGTCTGATATGTAGATTTGAGTGTAAAATGTAATGTGTAGTTTTTAAAGAACTCATTCAAATATTTTTATCACAGCATGTCTGGGAGCCTCAAGCTCCAACCAGTTTGCAATTTCTACCTTAGGAGTATGACTTAAAAGCCCGTGAATCAGAAGGGCCTAGCCATTTTTACTCAGTCTTTCAGTGAATATTTATTGATTGGTGACCACGTGTCTGGCAAACATTATATCAACAGCTTTGAAGCTTTTGCAGCCCAACTCACAGCAAAGAAATATATTGTGTTGTGATCTAGGATATACACAACTGAAAAAAGCTATACAAAATATTGTTTTCTGGGATGTACTCTGATACTTTCTCTTTTATTTTTAGATTATTATTTTAAAATGCTGGTCATTTCCCACTAAATTGATTTCAAAACTCACTAATAGAGTACCACTTGCATTTTGAAAAAAAAACTGGATTAGAGGGAATGCTGGGTTGGGCGGTGCTGTGTCAGCCTTGGTTTATACAGGGAGAAAAGGCTTTTGTGGTTTGCAAAAGTAGCTACTCCCTTAAGCACAGGGAACGGTCCCAAGGGAAAAACAGTCATAAACGGCCCTGTTACCTGTGGGTGTGTATAGAGGGAGAGCAGTGCTGATGTTTCTGGTTTGGCTGAATGAACTCTTTTGTAAGGAGGAGGCATGCTCTACATTAATTGGCAGCAGCTGTTCTTGTAAAATATCTCATAAAAGAATATGCTGAGATTAGACGTTAGAGACAAGGGAGGAATGGGGTAGGGAAGAAGATTCTTGGGTGCATTAAATGCTAGTGTAGGAGGGAGTGGAGACCTTACAGGAGCAATGTGAAAGTTTTCCAGGCATGATGGAAAAATGTACTTTGAAAAGGAAGGAATTCAGGCCAGGCATATAGCAGAGGATAAGGTATTCTTTGCAATCATTTTTTTTTTGATAAATACTACAAGGAGTTTAAGATGTAGCAATAATAAGGGAAATAAGAAAAGGAAACCCGCTTCTTTGAGCACAGGCTGTGTTCCAGGTCCTGTTCTATCTTTTATCTTGTTGAAAGGAAGGTCAGTATTTTTGGCAAAAGCACTGAGGAATTGCCCCACTCACCTGATTTTTGGCAGTCTTGGACCTCTGGAACACAACTGTGTTCCTGAAAATAAATGGGTAATGAGATCTAAAGCAGTGATTCTAAGCTTAGTTCTAGGGGGTCTCTTGGCCCCCAGCATTTTATATTCTGGTAAATTATTTTCAGGTGTATTTTTCTGGAGAGGGAGTTTGTGGACTATCAGATTGTTGAAGGGGTCTGGGAAAGCTCTTGTACTTTCTCATGACATCACAGAATATGAGTCAAGAAGACCTATGAGATCATCAGATCATCATTTTTGGTAATTGTCCCTGTAGCACCCTTGATCAGGAGTGTTCAATACGTGTTTGAACAGAATTCTGGGAACGGTTTTCATTGACTCACAAAGCAGCATTCGCTGATGCTGAACAGCTCTAACTTTTAGGAATCTGTTCTTTATGTTGAATTTAGTTCTGAGCCCTGTGCCATTTACTTATGTGCTAGAGTTGCACAAACAAATTGGTATGAAAAAGCTATGGAAGCTTGATCATAATGATAGAACCCATATTTTTCCTGAGGCTTTTTCTTTTTCAGACTAAATGGTCACGATACCTTCAACAGCCTTTCATGATGGAATATGGCTTCCTGATTCTTCACCATTCTGAGTACCAGCATATCATTGTCCTTACCAAGAAGCTGTGGTAGATGTCTGTGGTTTAATCTGTTTAGCACTCTGGTTTCTGGGAACAGCAGTTCCAGTCCAGCCATTCTAACTCCATGGTTCAAATGCGGGTGGCCGTTTACTGCATCCCACTCTTCTTGCCATGATTGATTGGAGTGGGGTAGGCATTGGACCTTAGTTGGGAAAAAAAGTCTGTCCTCCACTGTCCAATATAAAAGAATTACCCACATCCCCAAACATACAATGTATAGCTGGGATTCCTGGTTCCCCTTACTATGTATTTATTTTTCTCCATAGTCCTATGTTGCATTCTACTGTGAAGAAGAGTAAAATAAGTTATGTAGTTCCATGACGGTAGGGTCTGCTTCTCTGTTGTTCACTGTTGTAACCCTAGCACTTAGAGCAGTGCCTGGTACAGAGAACCCTCCATCAGTACTTGTTGGGTGCGTGAATGATCAATTGAAGGAGTTGTGAGCTTGAGCTCTGGACTGTCAGCTCTGTTTTCAGTATCTATAGCAGAAGGCAACAAAAAGTACTGAAAAGAACTTATTAGGAGATGCAGAGATGAGAAATGGAAAAAGCACTAGTAGCTTTTTAGTCCCTCTATTGCTGAGTCTTGCTGCCATCCTACAGTAACAGGATTCGCCGTTTTGCCTCACCTAATTCCCATTGGGCTTTTATCACTTCTTTTAAGACTCCAGTAATCAATACTGACATGGAAACTAGAACTGAAAACATTATACCCTGTGATGTATGGTAGGACTGCCTTCTCCTTTGTTCTCCACACTCATGAAACTTCTAAGGAAGATTTTTGTATTTTGGTAGGTGTTTTTCTAGATGCTTTCCTGAAGTTAAACTTCTTTTAGTAGTTGAGGCAAAATGCATTACTTCCATTGTATATTTTTGTCTTTGAAAATTTGTAACTTTTGCACATTTTTCTATTCACTGCATCAGAGAACCTGATAAAACATTTCTGCTACAGGTACAGAGGGGCCGGGTGTCAGCATCTCTGAAGAAAGACAAAGTCTAGCTGAAAATTCTGCAACAACTGTTGTTTACAATCCTTATGCTGCCCTTTCTGTAGAACAACAGAGGCAGAAGCTGCCGGTTTTCAAGGTACGTTGGAAAACCATGTCCAGTTGGTGGTCCTGAGTCATGTGTCTGCTACTGCTTTATAGGTAGTATTGAAGGGAAAGTTGTACTCCTACTCCTGTTGATTCCTTAGAATGCAGTGAACTCAGAGATGCCCTTTTCCTATTTTTAAAGTATGTGTGTGTTAGCTAAACTTATAAATTTTCAAAGTCCTTAATTATTTTTCACTTGGATCTTGTATATTGAAAAACTGGAAGAAATGGAATGATACTCTTTCCCCCCCCATTGCTTTCAATTTTGGCATTCAGTAAAGTGGAGAAAATAGCACAACGAACTTCTGTGCATCTGTCTTCAAGAGATTACTTGTTGAAGGGCCAATTTTAGCTTCCTTTTTTTTCCTTTTTCTTTTAGCTTTCTTTTTAGTGGTGTATTTCTTTAAACAAGATTAACTTGCAATATGAATTTGTTTTTGTTGAAGAGGTGCGTTAGTACTCTTACTCCCACTAAGGCGGTGAGAAGATTTTGGTGGTGTTATCACATACCATGTATGCATGCAGACACTCGATTTTATCAGAGTGCCAGTGCTCAGGAAGTAGACACATGCTCAACTTACAAGTGACCAAAATATAAACTAGAATTCAGGATACACTCATTTGCAGTGAGTCATAGTTCTCCCTGATAGCAAGTCCACATGGGAAGCCAAATGGGAATTAGGAAGTGGGCGTGGAGCCAAAGGTGATTTAAATATGCTTGAAGGATTTTTATTCCCTGCAACCCCTGATGAAGGGTGATGAACTCTCCCTTCCTAACAGGATGCCTCTGGCGTGACCTGAGTGGTGTGGCCACCAGCACCCCTGTTTCCTCTCCCTCTCTCTCTCTCTCTTTCTTTCTCTCTTTCCCTCTCTGTCTCTCTCGACAGTTCCAGGTGAAAACTGCCAAGTTTTACATTTGAGAGTCCCCTTTGCTATACCCTGTTGATAATTCCTTTCTTATTAATATATTCTTTCTCCAAATATGAAACAGTAGCCTTCTTAATTTAGTTATACCATTATGATTGGAGTTTTATGTGGGCTAAACATTTTAATCACCATGTACTGACAGTCTGTGCATTTTTTCCTCAAATTACATCCATTCTGTGCAAATGTTGTCAGTTTGACCCTCAGGAGATAAGAGTGTAGGTTCAGTGTAGTTTCCTCACCACTGAAGGATGTAGTGAAGCTGTGAGGAAGCATCTGGACTCTGGAGCTTCACCACTTGTGTGTTGTGTGGCCCAGCTTCACCTTTCAGAGCTTCAGTTTCCTTATCTGTAGAATGGGCTGATCCAGTAGATGTACCTACTTCATAGGTTGTTATGAGGACCAGATGAGGTGATACAGGTAAACATTTAATAAGATGCCTGACATGTAGTATACTCTCAAATACTGAGTTTTGAAATTTTGGCCTTTTCTTAACTGATCACCTCCTAATTGTACTTATAAATAAATGAAACGATTACAAGCGTGTGTGTGAAACAAAAATTTAAAATATATTAATGAAATAAAAATCATATGAAAAGGGATGCAAGTTATGAAAAAAAGTAAAGCAGAGGTTAAACACTTAAGGTCTAATAAGATAATAAAGACAAATCTAGAAGACTAGAAGGATAAAAAGCTATCCTCTTTACCACACTCCCCCCATTGCAACTAAAAGTAAAAGTAAAAAACCTCAAAGTGAAATTAAAAGTAAAAACAGAAGTTGGAACTAAAGCAGCAGTAAATCTTCTAAGGATCACACTGTGCCTCCTCTCCCTCCCGCACCCCCCCCCCCCCCCCAGTGCCAATATGAGGCAGCCTTCTTGGTTGCCTTCCTCAGGCTGGAGTTCTCTCTGGGCAGTGGACACTGCTGTGCACGGTTGTCCTCTTTTTCCTGCAAACTCAGCCTCGAAGAATCTCAGTCTTGTCCTCCTCGCTAGCTTCCCTTCTGGATTCCCCTGTGT